>NC_134085.1:159847377-161047377 GCF_000715075.1 Nicotiana tabacum | reverse complement strand
AGTTCAATCCTCCATCAGAATCCAAAGGAAGAGACCAGCTGCTAAAAGCTTCCTCTATCAGAATCCAGAGAAACACCAACTGCTAAAAACCCAAGAAAGTACAGAAGTACTAGAAAAAGAGGAAGCAATAAAGTTATCGTACTTAATCATTCCACCAGCGACTGTCCCCTTAACAGGATCTTGCCTAGTCGTGTACAGATCCTGAATAAGCTCTTGCCTATGGGCTTGAGCAGAAACTAGACCAGCATACTTTGTAATCTCAGGCCAATCTTGAGAAGCAACCACCTGCAAAGACAATTATTTCACACATTCAGAACCTCAAAGATAAAGATGTGGTCCACGAACTAAATAACAAAGTGTACCGCGGCAATGGATGGGCTAGAGTCCTCCCCAGGGTGAGGGTGGGTGACATCTGCACCAAAAATGATGGTAGGCCGGTCGCTGACAAGAGGAATTCGCCTCGATATTGCATCAACAAGCACAGTGTTTCTCCCTCCCACCTTCACATTGATTTTCAGCGCTACATTGGCTAGATACTGTTTGCTCATCTTAAATACATGTTTTGTCAAACAGCACTGTGAGACAACTCCTAGTTCAGTCTCACAAATACGCTTCAGATCACCTGGTCAAGAAATAAAAAAAAAATTAGCCCCCTCACCGTGCAAACTTCTGCTAAAGAAGACAAGAGGTATTATTTTCATTTATACCATAAAGAGATCCATTATTGTCAGGCAAGATGACAACTAGCAAATCAAGCTCTCTCCCATGCGGCTGCAACTTAGTCATAGCATCATGAAATCGAGTTTTCAAGACTCTTTCGACCTGATCAGGGCGTGCACTCGAAGGTGGCAGAACAGGATTTGGATTGAAATTCTAAAAAGACAAGATAGTAATGTCAATATTGGGTTGAAAGACCAAAAATGACAAGAAAAGAAAACTGCAAACTGCTTATTTACCATGCCAGATATCTGGCACATTTGTGCAAGCTCAGAGCAAAACCCATGTGCAACACTGTCTTGCACATTGCGAGAGAAGTTTATGCAGATCCAATTGTTAACCGTCCCTCCATTTACCATTTTCTGTCAATAGTAAGATATACAGTATTAGTCTTAGCCGAGCAAAGAACAACAGCCACAAAGCAGTCTCAACGAAAAGCCAGGATGGTGTGTAATAGTGCACTCCAATGTTTTCATTGAATCAAAATAATGAAGGGAAAATGCAACGCGGGCCTTCTACCAGTACACAGCCACACAGCAGTCTCACAAAAAAGCCAGGATGGTGTGTACTAATAATAGTGCACCTCCAATGTTTTCATTGAATCAAAATAATGAAGGGAAAATGCAACGCGGGCCTTCTACCAGTACACACCAGATAGTACGAATTAACTGAACATAAAACAAAAACAAACAGATGAGATGAAATTTAAAGAGTGTCAACAGTACTAGGTACCTTGTTCATCATATTCCATTGGCCAACTTGTGGCAGGCAGTCCTTTTCTCGACCGTTATCATGATATTTAAGCTGCAGAAATACATACTCATTACTGAAATCCTAACAAAAATAAACATTTCACTGCACAAATCAAACTTAAGCAAGAATGGTATACTCGGGGGTAGTAAGACCATACCCCCTCAACCATGAGAGGAATTAATTTTTTGATAAAGACGTGAGGAGCCTTAACTTACCCGAGGTGGAGGCAAAATACGAGCCTCAACTTGTGCCAACTTGTCACTAATCTTAATACCAAACTCCTTGGCATATGGGTCATTAGCATAGGCGTTATGATGTACGGTCTGACATAGAAACAAAAATAAAATGGAAGTGAATTTATAAGCAAATTATCAAATCAAAAACAGTCATCTGATTGTAACTTTTGCTAATAAATATTGTGAAGTATAGCACAGCAACCATGATATCTTTTCCAAGTCTCAACATGCCAAAAATGACTACAGTCTAGCCTTCAAAGAAATCTAGACAAAAAGGACTATCCTCTGTCGGTGACCGTGGCAAATGCTTAGCCTTAAAGATCTCACATTATTTTCGAAATGTGTTAAAGATGGAATATGGATCATGACACGGGACTAAAACTGGCAATCATTCACCAACACAGCCTGTGACAAAGCAGGACAGACTCTCTCACCATAAAAGAAGAAAACAAAAGATGTTATTTACATTAATTACGTGTACAGGTGATGCAAATTTGTGAATCATCAAGTTCCAGCAAATTAAATTCCCAAACTAGATTAACCATAGCCATGCAATTACAAATCATAAATATAAATAAGATTTCTCTATCTATCTATCTCTTATTCACATTCACTTTTCCACCACAACCTTATCAAGTGAAACTATGTGACCAACACATCGCGTTGTTGCTCCTAATAATAGATAAATCTATATGAACATGCATTTATACCAGAACAGAAAATACTACTCCCTCCGTTCCAGTTTATGTGAACCTATTTCCTTTTTGGTCCGTTTATTTGGAAATAATTTAGATTAAACTTACAATTCTACCCTTAATGAGAAGATTTTATAACCACACAAATACTCTGAGCCCTTTTTTAATTTGTTTAGAACTACAAATTCCAAAAGTCTTCATTTTTTCTTAAACTCAGTGCCCATGTCATGCAGGTTCACATAAATTGGAACGGAGGGAGTAACTGATATGAAGTGCAGCAACTTAGAATCAAAGTAACAGCACCAGTAACAATTAATTTAACTCTCATATGTCACTTCACTTCTACATTAAAAGATAAATCAACCGCCCAATAAGTCAACTATTCCTCAATCGCAATGTATTCCAAATAAAGCATGTAAATAAATAAGAAGGCAGAGCTCCGAACCTCAAGAATATCACGCTCCCTCTCTTGGGGACGCTGGCAGGTCACTTTCAGAAGTGCAGTGATCTGTCTCTCATTCAAGCGCTTTGAGTACCTTTGTCCCTCCACAATCTTGCAGACCTGGACCATGATACATGTAAGCATAGAAAATTGATATGATAATGAGCGAAGATTAGTTTTCAGTGTGAAAGAGGCACTAACTTCCATTGGCAAGTAATTAGGTCTCTGCTGATTTCCAACTTGTAGACAAGGCCACTGGGTATGCTGAATTACAAACCCATATGTTTCTCGAAAATATTCAATTACAGATTTCACTGTACCATTTTCATCAACAGGGAAGCTACCAAGAAACAAGGGGGAAACAAAGAGAAAGATCAAGGATCAGCACCAAGAAAGAATCAAGGAAGATATGACAGGAAACGGAAAGCCAGCATGTAGGAACCCCACTATTTGCAGCTACACATGATATGACCTTATATAAAAGTTCTTGTATAACTAAATAAGCCTACATACGTCAACTCTCTTGTTGCTTGAGATGTTAAACCCGAAATGCGGTACTTCCTCCGCATATTTCCACGATGAGTAACCTCCACCTTCACACCTCTCAGAGCTTTTTTGATCTGCAGCCCAAAAACCACCAATTACGGAGTGAGAGAAACAACATTCATAAAGAAGCAAGTTGTCAAAGCAAGACAACATATCCATAAAGTACAATCTGCTATAAGCTAACTAGATAGAGGACAAACATATAAACAATGACACGAACTTAAGAATAAGATTCTTAGAAAGTCAGAAGTTCACCTTTACACGGTCAGCATCAGACAGTGGTCTAGATGACACATCTCGGTTCAGAAGCTGTGTCACAAAATTAATGACTGGCAGTGGCTCAATGAATGCAGTGGAAGACATATCTGTACGTTGATACACAAAATTGAACATCATAAATTTTTCTTAATTACTGTGGGAGTTTAAGTAAAACTTCAAAGAATATAGCAAAACAACAGTTCCAAAATGTCAATACTATGCATACCGATGTTCAGTGATAAGCCCATTTGTGTGGGGCGAATGCTTTGATAGAACCCACGCCAACTCTCTAAACCTTCACCCAATGGTTGTCTTCGCCCTAAATCAGGGGAATAGAAAGAACGACCCACAGGACAAAACCTGTCATCACTCACAAATTAAGAAAATATACAAAATGATATTCATAAATAATCAATTTTCTTTGTGTACAGTCATCACAATGTAAAGAAACTACACTGATGTGCATTGCATCCAAAAACCATACCTAGATGTTGGCAACTCACGCAGAACAATATCCAGAACTTGAAGCGCCTCTTGAGGTGCATCAGCCTGCTTCCCTTCTAAAAACATTCCCAAGTGATGAAGATCAGCACGGGCAGCCAATTTGATCACAACTTTAAATTCCCTTTCCCTTCTGTTTCAATAATAACAAAAAGAAATTTAGAATTGCTAGAAACTGAACCAACAACTATTTGAAACTTCAGGCATATACCTAGCACCACCAGGCCCATCCTCATCATCAATAAGAGTTATTTTGAAGTCTTTTTGAACAAATGGAAGGGGCCCTGCAGTGTATAGACTTTTCCTTCCATCATATGCTGGAAGTCTCTTCCCAAGATGAGATTCTTGGTACAGCTTCACCAGCTGCGCCATGACAGCACGGTTGACGCCACGTGATGGCACCTCTGGAGAAATTGTGACCTGAAATTCATTAAATAATGATTAACAATAGATATGATAAACGATAGGGAAGAATATAAGAAACCAAAATAATAAGAACAAAAAAAATTACTAGAAAGTTTGAGCACTCACATCATACTGGTGCAAGTCTTTGTCAGGCAGCTCTGCAAAGAAGTGATTGGCTTTGACTATGCATCTCATACCATTGCTCCCCTTCCCTGGACGCAGGGGAAACCGTAGTGATTTGCTTGATGCAGGTGGAACTGCTTGCGTTGGAGCCGCTTCTTGCTGCAAAGCAAGTTGCTGGAACTGTTGTGTCACTTGTAGAGCTGCCTGCTCAGGTGGCTGAGATGAGGAACCAGCTTCAGAGGATGTTTCAGTTGGTCTTACATAAGGTATAGGCTGAGTAGTCATTGCAGCTTGATATGGAGTCTGGGAGGTAGCTTGGTGCAGCTCGGGTGCTGGTGGCCTAGAAGGCCCACCAGAAGGTGCCCCACGGCCACCTATGCCACCATGTTGCTGGGGTGGTCCTCCGCCTCGTTGATGCTGCTGAGCCCCCCTGCCCTGCTGATAGTATTCAGGTTGTCCACCATATGACTGTTGAGGGGCCATTCCACCATATGATTGTTGAGGGGCCATTCCACCACGTGGAGGTCCACCAGCACCACGGCCACCATATCCTCCCTGCTGCGGCCTCCAACCTCTTCCTCCACCTTGGTAGCTGCCTTGTTGTTGCTGCTGTGGACGCTGGCCACGACTCTGTGCTCCAGTTTCTTGAGCACCTTGGTAGCCGCCTTGTTGTTGCTGCAGCAGCTGTGGATGCTGGCCACGACCCTGTCCTCCAGTTTCTTGAGACCCAGAGCTCTCACCAGAACCAGGTAACTCAGTTCTCCTCTTCCGCACCATCGTATCAACTAGAAAAACCAAACAACAATGATTGAAAAAATTCAGTCACGTTCACACAGAGATCAGCCGCATTCTCTTCAAATGTTTAGAGACTGGTATGACCTCAGAACCGAAAAATCGCAAACCAAAACCCATAAAAAAGTATCCACTGTACTATACATAGACAGAACAAGCAACTTATATTGTAGACATAGGCAACACTTATTTACAAAACTAAAAACAAAACGCCAAAGAGGACAGGAAAGCAAAACAACAAAAAACCTAGCTAACTAAAGTACACCTTAGCACTGGCTTAAAATACATTTGTGAAAGCAAAACAGCAAACGCTAGTGGAAATAACCTAAAAGATCTGATCATCAAGCGAATTCAACGAAAACACGCCAACGGAAGAATCAGAGTAAAACTCACAAGTGAAACAACAGATCGACCAAAAACGAAAGCCAAAAACACAAAGCAAACAGATCTATCCAAAAACATCACAAGCTAAATTAACACAAGTACAAAGAAACGAAACCTAACAAGCAAAACGGCAAAACAACCTAAAAACACTAATCCGATCGTTACCTCAAAATCCGCCGCCGCTGTAAAAGCCGATTACCGCACACTGCAAAGGATGGGAGCAGAGGAAAAAAAACGGCACCAAAGGACTGGAGAGAGAGAGAGAGAGAGGGGGGGGGGGGATTGTAGAGAGAGAAAATCGATAAAATGGAAGAGGATTAAGGAGACCCGGTGTGTTATAAAGCGAGGGTAGGTCGTCTAAAATGACAACTTAGCCCCTATATGGTACCGTTTCTGTGTGTCCTTTTGTTTGGACGCGAGTCCAATCGGATGCTGATGTGGACATATCATGGACGTTGACTGGGTTCTAATCAGCTGGCTGATGACGTGGCAAAGTTTACTCAGCATAGTTTTTTTATCTTTTTTCTATGAACTATTTACTCCTACTAATGTTTGTTAGATAGTATAAATAATAGGTGTAGTTTGATCAATCATATCAAGTTAGTTATATTATTTTTATTATGTTACCAAAAGATGCTTATAATAAGAGACTTACCTTCAATTTTAGTGGTAATGAAAGGAAAGAGAAAAAAAAAAGTAATGGAATCAGAATCACATATATTGTATGTGAGACTACATTAATAATATTGAAGTATAAGTCTTACTAGTAAATTACATTAACTTGTTACTTCATAAATAATCTATTTGTGTTAATATACTTATGACATTTGATCAATAAAACTTAAATTTTGTGGACATGTCATTTCAATAATGGATTGCTTTAATCTCCACATTTATCACTTCTATATTTTAGAGTGTTGCAGTTTTGCCTCAAGAAAAATTGAAATTTTTTTCTAATTAATTTTTTATTCAAGAATCTATTGTAAATATGTGTAACATTATAAGAGTACGTATGTTGTAGACAGTCTGTTAATTTAATCAATGTGAAAGTCAAAATTGTTTTAGAGTTTTAGCAATATTTTTCAACAAACAAACAAAAGGCAGTTAGATAATGCAAAGTCTAAAACCAGTTTTTCCAAAACTAAATCCAAGCACTCGTTACAAATAAAACCAGAACAAAATTATTAGTAGAATTATTTGTTGTAATTATTTTTTGTTTGACTTGTTATTCATTTCATATTCTTTATATATTGGTGGGATTATTAGAGTGCGTGGAGTTGTATTAGTGGGGTTTAGTGGAGTAGTGATGTAATCAGCGGTTTAGTGGACTGTTACTTTTACTTTTTAGACTAGTTAAAGCTTCAGAATATTGAGTTACTTGCATCCACTTGCTTTCTTTTATTTATTTTTTTATTTTTTAGTATATAATAGCAATACGGCAATGTATTTAGTGTAATCTTACATAGTAAAAAAAATACGACACGAGGTTTTCATAGGGTCACTTATCCTAGTACTATCTTCGCTCTAAGCGTCTCAAATACATGAGATAACATAATATAGTCAGATCTCTCTATAATAGTATCCCTATATAACAATATTTACTATAAACGTTAAGTTTTTTCAGAACCGATTTTAACATTATATTATAATATATATTTTCTATAACAGCACTTGACTATAGCAGCCAAAAAATATCAAAACAAACGAAGTTGTTATAGAGAGGTTTGACTGTATTATAATAATGGAATTTTTATATTTCTATACACTATATGAAACTATATTACCATCCCTACTCAAGTTTTATTATAATTATATTTTATATACTCAATTACCATTTATGTACATTTTAAGAGAATTAATGATAATAATTAGTGTCCTAAAATCATTCTAACATATCTTCTACTCCCCACGTCTCTCTCTCCACATCTCACTCTCTTCTCTCACGTATCTTGCACCAACCCACGATTCCATCATTGACAACCATTAAAAATCTTTGAAGCTTTGAATTCGAATTTGGTATTTCAAAAAATATTATTTGTTTGAATTGGATGTTGCTGCAAAAAATTGAGAATTCTCTCTACGTCTCTCTCTATCTCTCAATTCCTAATTTCAGTAATGTAAAGCAAAAGAAAAGAGAGCAGCAATTCCACTATTGACAGACATTAAAAGGCTTTGAAGCTTTGAATTCGAATTTGGGTTTTCAAAAACCATTATTTGCTTGGATTGGGTGTTGTTGCAAACAATTGAGAATATGGTTTGGAGTTTATATCTCAATTTTGAGGGGTTTTGGTAAAGATTAGACTTGGTTTTGGCTGAATTTCATATTGAAACTCGAAGAAGAAGACATAATATACATTATATTTACGAAATTGTAGTAAAATTGTAGAAAAATTGTATTCTGTTGTTTATATATTTTTCTTTCATTTATTTAATTATTGTATAAACTTTGAACAATATTCTATAAAAATTATATTTAAGTTGTATGATATTATAGTTGTATATGAGTATCAAATTACTGAGTCATACCATGAAAGTCTGGGAGAGAGTGGTAGAAATGAGAGTGCGAATGACGGTGTCTATTTCAGATAACCAGTTCGGGTTCATGATTTACCACAAAAGCTATCCACCTTATTAGGAGGGTGATGGAACAATATAGGGATAAGAAGAAGGATCTTCCCATGGTGTTTATCGATCTAGAGAAAGCGTACGACAGGGTTCCTAGGGAGGTCCTATGGAAATGCCTAGAGGTTAAAGGGGTCCCGGTTGACTACATTAGGGCGATTAAAGACATGTATGATGGATCTAAGACTCGGGTTAGGACAGTAGAAGGCGACTCCGACCATTTTCCGATTGTTATGGGGTTGCACAAAGGGTCTGCGTTCAGCCCTTTCCTATTTGCCCTGGTGATGGATGTCATAACGCATCATATTTAAGGGAAGGTGCCATGGTGCATACTATTTGCGGATGACATAGTCCTAATTGACGAGACACGACGCGAAGCCAACAAGAGGCTAGAGTTTTCGAGACATGCCCTTGAGTCTAAAGGTTTTAGGCTGAGCAGGACGAAGACGGAATACCTCGAGTGCAAATTTGGGGCCGAACCAACGGAAGCAGGAGTGGAAGTGAGGCTCGACTCACAAGTCATCCCTAAGAGGAGTAGTTTCAAGTACCTTGGGTCAGTTATTCAGGGGACGGGGGAGATCGATGAGGATGTCACACATCGTATAGGGGTGGGTGGATGAAGTAGAGGTTAACAACGGGAGTCTTGTGTGACAAGAAAGTACCACCGTTACTAAAAGGTAAGTTTTATAGAGCAGTGGTTAGGCCTGCTATGTTGTATGGGACGGAGTATTGGCCGGTTAAAAATTCACACATCCAGAAGATGAAAGTAGCACAGATGAGGATGCTGAGGTGGATGTGCGGGCATATAAGGATAGACAAGATTAGGAATGAAGATATTCGAGAGAAGGTGCGCGTGGGCCCCTTGGAGGACAAGATGCGGGAAACAAGACTCAGATGGTTCGGGCACATTCAGAGGAGGAGCACTGATGCACCAGTGAGGAGGTGTGAGCGACTGACAATGGTGGGCACAAGGAGAGGTAGAGGGAGGCCTAAGAAGTATTGGGGTGGAGGTGATCAGGCAGGACATGACACGACTTAGGATTTCTGAGGACATGACCCTTGTCAGAGAATTGTGGAGGTCAAGCATTAAGGTTGTAGGTTAGAGGGTAGTTTGTGAATATTAATACAGCGCACTAGAGTGAGACTAACCATTTAGGAGTTAGTCTTAGGATGCTACTGATTAGCTACTGATGCAGCGCTATATCTATTGGATATTAGTATACCTTACATCCTTTTCTCCATCATTTTCGTATTTCCTATATTTCTTATATTGTTGTTATTTTTATTTTATGTTATGTATTATATGTTTTATTATGAGCCTATTGATAGTACTAATATATTGTCTCTTGTTGCTCTCTTGAGCCGAGGGTCTCCTGGAAACAGCCTCTCTACCCTTCGGGGTAGGGGTAAGGTCTGCGTACATATTACCCTCCCCAGACCCCACTTGTGGGATTATACTGGGTTGTTGTTGTTGTTGTTGTTGTTGTTGTTGTTGTTGTTGTTGTTGTTGTTGTTGTTGTTGTTGTTGTTGTTGTTGTTGTTGTTGTATGAAAATTGTAGATAAGTTGTAGATTAGTTATATAATATATAATTAGTTGTATGAAATTTGTTTTTACTATATATAAATCAGATACAAAATATACAAAAGACATATTGTATAAAATTTGTATTTAAGTTATATGTTATTGTAATTGTATTTAACTTGGTAGAAATAATGTTTGAAAGTTGTAGATAACTTGTATAATATATATTTATTTGTATGAAAATTATTTTTACTATGAATAAATTAGATACAAAATATACAAAAGATATATTATAAATTTTGTATAAAAATTATGTTTAAGTTGTATGATACTGTAGCTGTATAAAAATTCTCCTTGTGTAGTGTGTAGAGTAATGATGTCACTCCATAGAGAAATGAACTTCCCCCGTTGGAACATAAGTTGTGTGATTCACCATCCTCTGCTTTAAGACATGAGATGTTTGTATGAATCCTGTCACTATATTTGTAGTTTCATGGATATTATATTTTTTTGGATCTGTTAAATTCCCTACATTCACTTCTTTCTTCTCACAGCTGCTGCTGCTAATAAGCTCATCCAAACGTGAAACGGTGAAAACTCTTTATTTCCTATTCGGTTTTCATTTTGGATTTCTAGAGGATAGTGCTTAACATTTTTTCCTTCTAATTTTGTTCAAATCAATGGAAAACGAATGATAGAGATCTTAGCATACGTGCAAAGGCAGCATCGCAAAGGTGCAGTGAGTGGTACTTTCCATACGAGATTTCTGACTTCCTCCTTCTATTATTTTCTTCTTCTTTCATACTGATATCAGTGTTTTTAACATTCTATTTTGGTATAACTTTTTATGAATAATTCAATATCGACTGTTAATAGTAAACTGGTATGTTAAGGAGACACAATGAAGGAATTAAAAGTATATTAAGCTCTTTCCTGCTAATTTGGAGTTGGCAGTAAAGTAATCAGTGATGGGTTTTGAATGAAGCTACAGAGGTTTAAAAAAAATGATTAAGAAAAGTAATACTACATAAAAGAGGGAAGATGGAGAAGAGAAAAAAAAGGTAAAGGATGTAACTAAATCCCTTAATTGAATGCACTAATAATAGATTGGAAGCCTTTTAAGGTAAAATGTATATATTTTGTAACCAAAACTTGTGTAGGTAGGATAATTTACTAAACATGAATATTTAGGGTAATAAAGTTTCCAATAGTGTATAAGAATGAAAAAAATTCTATAATAATATACTAATATAACATAAACAAAAACCACATCTAATCCAAGTATGCAACCTAAGTGATGTTTGTTTTGAAAAGAAAATCGTGTCGTTCTCTTATAAGAAAACACGGCTATTATCTAGTTAAAATTATTTTAATAGATTCACTTAGCAAAAACTTTCACTCTTTAAAGAAAAGAATTGGTTCTCAGATATAACCTAAAGCAATCGGCTTAGCCCCTCATCTACGATTGACAAAAAGCTTATCCACTAAACCAAAGTCATTTCCGCAAAGATTAAATTTAGCTCGCGGCCGAAATTATTTATATTTATAACCGGAATAATATATAAAATTTGTATATATTTATATATAACATACAAAAAATATTCAAAAAAAAAATATAGCATTATTTTTTTCTATTATTAATGCTAAGTGATTTACTTCGAACTTGAATAAGTTTTGATGCAAATTTACCTTGTACCTATACCAGTGTGAAATAATAGGTGCGTACTAGAACAATTAAATTGTAAAAAAAGGGAATAAAAAACTATCGTACTTATTTCTTTTCTGGGATTAATCCATTTGGAACCGTTGTACCAAAGGATTGAAAATTGAAATCCTCATGCCTAAAAGTTGTTACATAATCCTAATTGGTGTCTATTCAATTCAAGGATTTGTAGTTGGGAATTTTGGACAAACCAATTTGGCAAAATAGAAAGGGTATCAATGGCATCTTTCAAGTTTGTTGCTTAAACAGATGATCACGTGATCTTCATGTGACCACTCTACCATTTTAGGAAAGAGATAAACATTAGTGTGTGGATCATTTTGGTCACCAAGCTATTTAAATCAAAAACTATTTGGTTCATGAACAGCTTATAAGGACAAAAAAAGTACGTGTCTTTTGGTTCTTTCGAACATTCTACATAAACAAATTCTTTAGCAAAAAAACTATAGACAAATTCAGTAATTACTAAAATTTATGCAAAATGCCGAAATAAGAACAATATTCAATCTAAAGTAATTCTGACTAATTTTTTTTAGTGCAGTAATGTTTGCCATAAAGGATTAAGTATAATTAATTATTAATATCCTTTTGTTGGAACTGGAAATGTCAGTTGGACGTGGGTGTCTTTGAAAGCAATAAGATTCTTAACTAATACAGATAAGGTGTTTATTATATTGTTTTAGTGGGGCCATTTTTCAATTAGCAAAAATTAGAGTTTGATGTTTTACCAGAAGTTTCTTAATGCAGCTAGGGACCAAATTAGCTTTTGGTGGTAAATGCTTATGCACACTGATTTATATCTAATCTACTTATTATGATTAGGGGGTGTGCATGGACCAGATTGGTTCGATTTGTATCATAACTAAATCGAATCAATTATATCGGTTTGGATTGGTTCGGTTTTGTCGGATTTCGGGTTTTCGAATTTTTTTTGTTACATGAATATTATTTCAATCTTACTTTGTTAAAATTATAGATAAAGCTTTGATAAGTGAATATATGTTTAGTAAATATGGAAAAAAATGACAAACATATGATCTATTAAAATATTTTAATGGGAGAATTGTTTTAGTAACACATGATAGTTATTTTCTTAGTTGTCTAACAATAATTTTTCGTTAATTTACGCTTTCAAGGTTAATACATGAGAGAATCCCAAATATTTCTACATTTTCTAAAGAAAATTCACATAAAGTCTTAAAAATATAAATAAAATTTATATATTTATATGTCGGTTTGGTTCGGATTTTTTTACTCAATACCAAACCAAGTCAAACCAAACCTAGTCGGGGTTTTTAATCGGTTTAATTTGGTTTTTCGATTTGGTACGATTTTCTGGTTCGGTTTGAACACCCCTAATTATGATTAATTGAATGTGATAAATTGAGGGTAGAAATACATTTACTCTAATTAATTAATTATAATAAAATGTTAAATGTATCCTTGAGCTGAAGGTCAACTGAAAATAACATCTTTTATTTCATAAAATAAAGGTAAAGTCTGTGTACACATTACCCTTTCCAAACTCTACCTGTAAAATTACACTTATATTGTCGTAATTATAAATTGTTTGTATTGTTATACATCATGTATTCTCTCGCGTGTAGATAAATTTCTTAAGTATTACTTTATACACTAGGACGTACCTCATTTGTTTTAATAATGATGGACAAAATTATTCAATATCTGATGAGAGGTAGCAGGTGAAATTAGCTTAAAAAAATACACTAGCTAGGAAGTATGATGTGACAGGGGCTGAGGCAAGTGGTGATTGAAGGACCATTCTTGGTCGTCCTTTCTTTGGTGGCATGATTGTTATGTTACTGTAGCATCCATGTTTGGTACTTAGATATTTCACCTTTGGATTGGCTAAAGATGTTTGGCTAGAGATAAGTAGTATACATAATACATTAATATGTTCCAAAAGTTCTAGGGAAGTGTAAGAGTTTTTATAGCAATTGTAGTACTATTTACGATTCCGAGACTTCTCATGTTACTGAAATATGTGCTCATATCATTTGTCATAAGAATTTTGTGACTCGAAAGCCATTTACACATTACTTGCCTACTTATTACCCATTAATGAGCCAACTTACATGACCTACCTGAAGTTCTCATTAGTTGTTGTACTTATTAGCCGTTATCATTCTTCTCGTGAATTCTATTGTCCACTAATTCTTATTTATTTTGTGAATGACTATAAGCATGTAGGAAGAAAAAAAAAAGGATTGTATGTGAAGAAAAAAAATATTTAAACAGTTCGGCATATGCACTTGAAAATAGAGAAGTTTACTCCCACTTCTTTCCTTTGTTTTTGAATAATTTTGAATTTTTTTTTCTATTTAATTAGGGGGTCTATGCAATGTCAGATTTAAGATTTTAAAGTCATGGGTGCTGATCGATAATAATTCTAAAAGAAGAGAAAGAAAGGAATTTAGTTGTGGGTGCCCATATATATATATATACATACATACATATATATATATATATATATATAAATGTTTTCAATTAACAAAACAAATTTATTAAATATGATCAAAGGTAATGGATATTTTAGCACCCACAAGTGCATATGTTGTTGTATGGGTGAAATTGATGGTGTAGAAACGCTTACCGATATCATTAGACTGTAAATATATTGTGACATAATTGAATGAAGATTTTTGTGGTGGAACTTTGTATTCAATAATTCTAAAATTTATTAAAGCTCCTTAAACATGGCAAAATATATCTCCTAGCGCATAGTTATTTTATCGTAACTTTTCAATCGTACAATGTATTTTTTGCATACATAAACATACATGACATAACATAACATAAATCAAATCCTAATCCTGCATACCAAAATTTTATTATAGTAATTGTATAGAAAGATATCACAGAAAACATACCTAATTCAAAAGACATTATTGTAGAAGATTCAGAAGCCTTCTAGTAGGGGAAAAAGAAAATAAAGCTTTCTATAAAAGATTGATTTTTCTTCCCTTGCCCTAACTTGTTTTACCACACTTTCAATGATGGAATAGCATACACAATATGGTAATGCTTGGTTAGGTGTACTAATATGTGTAGGTTCCCGTAATTCGAGTTGAAGATGATCAATTTATAGAATTTTAACTTAATCTAGTACGTCCATCTAAGACAAAATTAACGGAGGATTTGTTCATTATCATAAATTCAAGTTATGAGTTTAACCTTATTGGGCTACACATAATAAAGAAAGGAATATTATCACTTTTAGCTCGCATTATAAACTATTTATATTCGATAGTCGAAAAAGCGTATAAAATTTTTACCATAATTTTTATATATAATATATAGAATGTACATATATACACAAAATATATATTTTGAAAGCAGCTATACAATGTTATTTTTCCAAAAGAAAATCTAACACTTTTACCACTAAGAAGTTTTTGGCTTAGGCCGTGTTTATATGACTGACGAATAATCTCTTTACAAATTTAGTGATAATAGTATTGTTGTAAGTACTTACAGCTTGTTTGGATGGTTGTTACGCATTGTATCGTATTGTATTGTTACTTTAAATACAATATTTGTTTTGATAGTTACTTAAATTTTATTGTATCGTATCGTTAAATTCGTCGTTACATAACGACGAAATGTGTCACTTTATGTAACGACCGATTTGGTGTGGTCACATCGTTACCTTGTCTTTTTCTCTCAATCTCACCCTTTATTATTATTAAAATATTTTATTTTATCATTTACCCTATCTTTTTAATAGTAATTTTACCTTGCATCATAATTTTTCTTTATAATATTGTAAGTTTATTCTTCATAATACTGGTGTCTGATATCATGAAACGATGACAAATGACACAATCTATCCAAACATTATATTTATTAAACGATACAGTACAATACAATCAGTACGATACGATATATTATGAAAGATGTGTAACAATCATCCAAGCAAGCCGTTAGTCACGTCTCTTTTTGATGCCGGAAGGAAAGAACATGAACAATCGCGACTAACTCTAGGTCATGCAAGGCATAATTCTTCTCATGAATCTTCAACTAACGTGAATCATATATAATAACTTGCCCCTCCTGCATCAATACACAACCCAATCCAATGCTTGAAGTATCACAATACACCGTATACATCCCCGAACCGGAAGGCAACACTACCACCAGTGTTCTAGTCAAAGCCATCTTGATCTTCTGAATGCTCGCCTCACAATCATCATACCAACGAAAAGGAGCACCCTTCTGAGTCAATCTAGTCAAAGGTGATGCAATGGATGAAAAGCCCTGCACGAAACCGGCAATAATAACCTGCTAACCTCAGAATATCCTAATCTCAGTCACCAAAGTAGGATGTGGCCAACTCTGAACTACCTCAATCCTCTTGGGATCCACATTAATACACTCTCTTGACACAACATGTCTTAAGAATGCCACAGACTCTAGCCAAAACTCACACTTGGAGAACTTAGCATATAACTTCTATTCCCGCAATGTCTGAAGCACCACTCTCAAATGCTGCTCGTGCTCCCCCATGCTAGGTGAGTAAATCAAGATGTCATCAATGAAGACGATAACAAAGAAATCAATATATGTCATGAACACTCGGTTCATCAAATACATAAATTCCGCTAGGGCATTAGTCAAGCCGAAGGACATCACTAGGAACTAATAATGGCCATATCTAGTACGAAAAGCAGTCTTCAGAACATCTGAGTCCCGAATCTTCAACTAGAGGTAGCCCGATCTCAAGTCTATCTTAGAAAACACCCGAGCACCCTGCAACTGATCAAATAAATCATCAATCCTCGGCAATGGGTACTTGTTCTTGATGGTGACATTGTTCAACTGGCGATAATTAATGCACATCCGTATAGTCCCATCTTTCTTCTTCACAAACAATATTAGTGCACCCCAAGGTGATAAACTTGGTCTCATAAACCCCTTTGCTAACAACCTTTCAAGCTGCTATTTCAACTCCTTCAACTCTTTCGGAGCCATACAGTATGGTGGGATGGATATGGGCTGGGTACCTGGAGCCAAATTAATACAGAAATCAATATCATGATCCGCTGGCATGCTTGGAAGGCCAGAAGGAAACACATAGGCAAACTCTCCCGGACTACTGGAACTGAATTAATCGTTGGAGACTCTGTGGTGGTATCCCGAACATAAGCTAGATAAGTCAAACAACCCTTCTCGACCATGTATCGAGCCTTCAGAAAAGAGATGACCCAACTAGATGTACTAATAAAGGAACCCTTCCACTCTAACCTCGGCAACTCTGGCATTGCTAAAGTAATAGTCTTGGCATGGAAATCAAGGATGGCGTGATACAGGGATAACAAGTCCATGCCCAGGATAACCTCAAAGTCGATCATATCAATTAACAAGAGGTTTGCTATAGTCTCGTAACCACAAAATGTGACCACACAGGACGGATAGATCTGATTCACAACCACAGAATTACCCACAAGAGTGGACACATAAACAGAATTACTCAAAGACTCACAAGGAATATCTAGGAAATTAGCAAACAGAGATAATACATATGAATAGGTAGACCCTGGATCAAATAGTACTGAAGCATCCATATCACAAACGGAAATAATACTTGTGATCACGGCATCTGAGGCCAATGCATCTGGTCTAGCTGGAAAAGCATAGAATCTGGCTGGAGCGCCGGCTGGCTGTCCTCTGTCTAACTAAACAGTAGTTGGCTGACCTTCCCCTACTTGGCCTCCACCTCTAGGACGACCTTACCAGTCTTCCCTCTGCCTATGGGCGATCGTACAATTGGTGATGTAATCATGAGCTGCTGACCCTGCTACACTGCTTTGCCCCAAAACATGTGGCAGTATCTCCTCATGTGACCGAGATCTTCACACTTGAAATAGCCCCTCGGTGCGGTAACCTGCTGCCCTGATGTCCTGTAGACCCACTGGAGGAAGCCTAAATAGCCGGTGGGCAGTATAAACTCTCTAGCATGGCACTAAAATAGGAGCTGGAAGAACCCTGGTGACCTGAGTACCCACTGGAACAACCCTGGATGGCTGTTAGACGGTAAGAGCTCTCTAGTATGGAGCTAAAATAAGGGCGCACTGGAGCACCTAGAAGAGGTGGTGGTGTTGAATATGGGGGCCTTCTAGGCCGACTCCTCCCAAACTGACCTCTACCCCTTGACGGGGCACCTTTAAACTTTCTAGAGAAATGGACCCTCTTGTCCTGTTGCATATGCGTTTTACCACTCTGACGATAGCCATCAATCCTCCAAGAAATCTCTACTACCAGCTGATAAGAAGTCCCTATCTCAACCTCTCAGGCCATATTGGCCCTAATATTGGAGTGCAACCCCACAACAAACATCCACACTCTCTCTATGTACGAAGGAAATATCATAAGTCCATGGCGAGACAACTCAGAAAACTTCGCCTCATAGTCAGTCACTAACATCTGACCTTGCTCAAGCTGCTCAAACTAATACCGCAACTCTTCCCTCTCAGAGGGTGGAATATACCTATCCAAGAAAAGCTGTGTGAACTGGCCTCATGACATGGTAGGAGAACCAGCAGGCCTGCCAAGAAGATAAGATTGCCACCATCTACGGGCCCTGCCCTCCAGCTGGAAAGTAGTGAAGTCAACCCCATGAGACTCCAGTATTCTCATGTTGTGCCGTCTGTCCCTGCACCTATCAATGAAATCCTGGGCATCCTCATGGCGCTCGCCTCCGAAGATAGGAGGGTGTAGCCTAGTCCATCTATCCAATAAATTCTGGGGATCGTTGTTTGTAGCTGGTCTAGGCTCAGGTGCCACTGCTGCAACTGGCTGGGGCCCATCCGCTGGTAGTGCACCCGGAGTCTGATACACTGCAGCTGCATACCTAAGAGCCGGTGCAGTAAGGGTTTGTGCTCCCCCTCTTACCTGAGATGTGGCTGGGTCTGCTAGAAATAAACCAGCCTGGGTCATAGAGTCTATGAACCACAGCATATGGTCTATGACCTCCTAAAAGCCTAGTGCTGTCATGAAATCCGCCAGAGGCAAGCTCTGCTGCAGGCACCTCACCCTGCTCCTCAATAATGGGATCCTTTACTGGATCCACCGGTGGTGTAAATGGGACAACTCTAGGACGTCCTTGTCCCCTACCTCGGTCCAGTGCCCTCCCCCGACCTCTGCCTCGACCTCTAGCAATGGGGGGAGCAGCTACTCCCGGGTCCAGAACGTCTGATGTGCGCATTCTTACCATCTGTGAGAGAATAAGAGAGAGAATTTAGTATATCATCAAGTACACGATAGAAGATGAATAAAGAGTAGTTTCCTAACACCCCATAGCTTCTCAAAGATAAGTACAAACGTCTCTGTATCAATCCGCAAGACTCTATTAGGTCTGCCCATGACTTAAGAGACCTACGTAAACCTAGTGCTCTGATATCATGTTGTCACGACCCAATTTCCATTATAGGTCATGATGGCGCCCAACACCGCTGTTAAGCAAGCCAACACTGATCAACTAGGGAATTCTCATTTTTATTAGACAATTCCAATATCTAACTTTACTTAAATTCAAATCATTTGATAAAGCACAGACTTATAAGGTAAGCAAAACAGAAACCACTAGAAGAAATAAAGACCATAGAAACACAACCCAAAAATCAAGTCTACTAATATGTGCCAAAATCTAGTATAATAAGTGTGTAGGCAACTAGCAGAATATACAAAAGATAACTATCCTACTGTCTGAAATAGAATAGACAGGCATAAACAAAAGAGAAACTCCTGCATACTGCTGAACGGCTCGAAAGGAGGCATATCACCGTGAAGTCTCAGTCCAAGATCAATTATGCGCGCCGAGCGGGTAACTAGATGCACCTGCTTTATATCCTGTACAATTAAGTACAGAAACGTATTATGAGTATATAAATAATATGTACCCAGTAAGTATCCAGTCTAACCTCGAAGAAGTAGTGACGAGGGGTCGACTTGACACTTACTAGGGTCAACAATAATATTATTTGTTACACCCCATGTTTTTCGTTCGTAAAAGTACACCATAAATAAATTGATGGAAGTTGGGAAATTAGATGTTACATCCCGCACTTTTGTATGTTAAAGTTTTGTCGTAAGTTAATCGACATAAGTTCGGGAATGATATTATTTTGAAATTATAAGCATTATTATATTTCAAACAAATGATGAGTAAATTCGTGAAGGTGAGAGGGTAAGCAAATCGAAGAAAATAAATTTCGTCGAAGTTTGATATTTTTCGGATAAAATATGACCCGAGCTAAAATACCCGGTATTTATGAACTAGTACCATACAAGGTATCACATGACCATGATAGTAAGGTGTATAAGGCGTATTAAAAGGGAGTAGTATTCTAAGTAAATTCAGATAATTCTTAATTATATGGGTAGTTGGTTAATTATTGATTTAATGGGAGATTAACCATGTAATTAAGGATTTGTGAATAATTAATAAGTGGGGACAAAGTCCCCCACGTGGCAGCCCCTGAAATGTTTAATAAAGCCACCAAGTGACTCATATTATATGAAGAAAGGTATCATATTTTTAGAGCACATACAAGGATTACATTCCCTTTATAATATTATTTAGTCTTCTAAGGATGTACATTCCTTTTTTAATATTGTTTAGTCTTCTAAGGATTTATATTCCCTTTATAATATTCTATAGACTTCTAAGGAAGGTTTAAGTTCTCTCTAGTACATAAAAAGGTTTATGTTTAAGAGAGATTACATACGTGATTTACAATGGTCGAAGTTTTAACGTGAGATTTTGTGATTCTAAGGAAGGACAGTGCAATCCTTCTCAAGAATATCATACGGATTTTTCCCTGCTTCGATCCTCCATAACGTGTTTTGTTGCAATTGATGTGTATTAGAGGGATTGTCAATAGAATCGGCTCAGGTATGTTAGGGATATCCCTTCTTTCCTTTTGGCATGATCCATACGATATAAACGAAACGAGTTAATGCACAATTTCCATAATGACTCTATTCATAGAAGTATTAGAGGTGCCTATGTTCTTGAATTCTCATATGTCTTATTATTCTATCGTCCGTTCATGGATCTCAAAAAATACGTAAATTCATAAAGTTTATGTCATGATATTAATCAGAGGCATAATGGTCTTATGACAATTCTGAGAGATTTTATTGATGTACTTCTCATGCATTGCATTCATGTACAATGACCCATGACCAAATGGCGTTATATATGTGTATATATGTTTATGGGATATGGAAAAAGGTTACGGTGTTATATATGCACCACCACCTAATCAGCTGGTATACGTTAATGATTTTGCCCACAGTGGACGAGATGATATGATGGGATGCCCTCAGAGGCTAATGATGTTATGAACACATGTACCTATGCATGACATGACATTCATATGCATATGCATAATACTATAAGCATCACATGATTTACAGAGTTATTCAGACTTACATGTCGAGTCTTTTACTCCATGTTTCTCTCATGTCTATTATTTACTGATTTTTATTACTTACATACTCGGTACATTATTTGTACTGACATCCCTTTTCACTAGGGACACTGCGTTTCATGCCCGCAAGTCCCGATAGACAGGTCGAGAGTCCTCTAAGTAGACTATCAGCTCAACAAAAAATATTGATCCGCTCCATTTGCTCCAAAGTTGCTTGTTTGGTCAGTATAATTTAGATGTATATTGTTTGGTATGGCGGGCCCCTATCCCGACCTTTATGATAATTATGTATTCTTATAGGCTTGTAGACAGATGTCATATATACGGATACTTGTATGGCCTTGTCGGCCTATGTTTTGAGTTTACAAATGATCATGATGGCCTTATAGGTCTGTATGTATGACGACTCATCCAGTCGTCTCATGAGTTACCACTTCGTTTCCCCTATTTCAACTTATTTATGCTTCGTTATCCGTGTTTTTGTGGTATCGGGTTGGTTGGATCGAGTCCAGAATGAGCTTGGTGAAGTTTGAGACACTTCGTCTCTTTTAAGAACGCTTAAGTTGGAAAAGTCAACCACATGTTGACTTATGTGTTAGAAGGCTTGGAAGTGAGTTCTAATGGTTCGGTTAGCTTCGGGAGGTAATTTGTGACTTAGGAGCACGATCGGAATGGGTTTTGGAGTTGTAAAGAAGATTTAGGCTTAAATTGGTGAAGTTGATATTTTGGCGATTTCCGGTTGATAGGCGAGATTTTGATATAGGGGTTGGAATGAAATTCCAAGAGTTGTAGTAGCTTTGTTGTGTCATTTGAGATGTTTGTGCAAAATTTCAGGTCATTCGGACGAGATTTGATAGACTTTCTGATCAAAAGCATAATTTAAGAGTTCTTGGAGTTCTTAGGCTTGAATCCTATGTTAAATTGGTGATTTGATGTTGTTGTGAGCATTCCAAAGCTTTAAACAAGTTTGAACGATGTCATGGGATGTGTTGGTACAATTGGTTTGAAGTTCTGGGGGTTTCGGGTATATTCTGGGTAGGTTCCGGGATGTTTTAGGCCAAAAATTATAGATGTAGCAGGTCCAGAAGGGTTGCAGGCCTCAGAGCCCACCAGCGCGGTCCGCACAAAATGAAGTGCGGCCGCGGTGGGGAGCATTTCACTGGTCCTACTTCGAAAACTCATATCTTTTACTATATAAGGAATATTGAGATGATTCAAAAACAAAAGTTGTAGCCCTTCGTGTTTAGTTTCCAGAAAGGTAAAGATATCTCAATTTGGAAACATCTAACGAAAGTTATGGCTAAAAGAGTAAAGCCTGTCACTGCAAATGAAAACCTGTGCGGACGCAATCATTTTTGTGCAGACCGCACTGGTTTTATGCGGACTGTGATCGTTTTTGTGCGTTCCGCACAGATGGATATCTGTGGGGTTCTCTATAAATACGAGGTTTTGGGTTTTATTTAATATTTTAACCTAGAGAACTCGGATTTCGGCGATTTTTCAAAGGTTTTTCAAGAAATTCATCAGGGTAAGTGATTCTAACTCAGATTTGGCTAGAATACATGAATATATCATCGAATTCATCATTGAATTCATGATTTGGGAAGAAAGTTGTGGAATCTTCCAAAAATATAAAATGATGATTTGAAGGACCAAATGGTACCGGAATTGGATAATTTTGGTATGGTTAGACTCGTGAGGGTATGAAAATTCTGAAAATGTAAATTTTATCCTATTTAGAGACGAGGGCCCGGGGCTCGGGTTTTGGTAATTTCGGGAATTGTGCCCTTTGTTGATTGTTTTTGCTTGGGCTTTGTTCCCTTAGCATATTATGACGTATTCATTCTGATTTTGGATAGATTCGACATGTGTGGAGGCCGATTTGAGGGGCAAAGGCGTTGCGAGCTAGAGATTTAGCCGGTTCGAGATGAGTAATAATTGTAAATGAAGCCCTGAGGGTTTGAAACCCTGGATTTGCACATCGTAGTGCTATATTGAGGTGTACACACGCTTGATGACGAGCGTGGGGTCGTGCACTATTGGGGATTGTGACTTGGTCCGTCCTAATTGATAATTTTACCGTGTATTTAACTGAAACTTATTTGTTATCATCATGATTTGGGCTAATTGCCATATTTGGGCTTTGTGCCAACTATTTGAACCCTTCGGGGATTTTTATTAATATTTCCTTATTGTTTCGACTTATTACTTAAACTCAGTCATGTTATTTTCCACTGTTTTACTACTCAACCATCTTTACTCAGTTTTGAGACTTAAATGATATTTTTAAATGATGTTTTGGGCTGAGAAATACTGTTTTACTATTGTCCGAGGGGCTTTTGATGACTTTTGGACTGAGTAAGGCCGAGGCCTAGTTGTGAGAATACATTGATACTGATATGAGGCCGAGGGCCTGAGATACATAAATATGCCACGAGGTGGCTTGATTGATATGAGGTCGAGGGCCTAGATTTGATGCCACGAGATGGCTTGATATTGCGCTTGGGCCGTAAGGGGCCCTCCCGGAGTCTACACACCCCCAGTGAGTGCGGGTACCCATTGTAATGTGAGATTGAGCCCGAGGGGCTAAGATTGTTGTGAGATTGAGCCCGAGGGGCTAATATTGTTGTGAGATTGAGACCGAGGGGCTAAGATTGTTGTGAGATTGAGCCCGAGGGGCTAATATTGTTGTGCGATTGAGACCGAGGGGCTGTTATTGTTCTGAGATTGAGCTCGAGGGGCTGATATTGTTTTAAGATTGAGCCCGAGGGGCTGATATTGTTCTGAGATTGAGCCCGAGGGGTGAACTTCTATTTGTTTTCTTACCTGTCAATTACTTTTTTTACTTGTTGAAAAGGGATTTTACTTGACTCTTCACTGTTTTACTGTTTAAAGTGATTTTACTGCTTCAGTATAGAATGCCTTGTGTTTTACGTGTTTTCTTACTTTCAGTCGTTATTTACATTTGTTACTCACTGAGTTGGAGTACTCACTTTACTCCCTGCACCCTGTGTGCAGATTCATGCATAGCTAGTAATGCTCCTGAGTGTTGGTTCCTCTAGTTCTAGGCGATTTTCGGAGACTTCGAGGTAGTTGTTGACGTCCGCACCCCCGTGTCTCTACTTCTCTATCATTTTTGTTTCCTTTCAAACACTTGTAGTAGTTTATGACTTTAGCAGACTAGTATTATGGTTTAGAGATGCTCGTGACTTGTGACACCCCGATTAGGGTTGTGTCGGGTTGGACTTTCCGCATTGTTATCGATATCTCCGTTATTTAGTATTGTTTAAATCATGTTTAGACTATTTTTATGTTGATTAACTGCTATAAAAGTTGAGTCAGGTTGAACTGGCTGGCCTTGTCTTCATGAGAGATGCCATCACAACCAGGTTCCGGGTTAGGGTCGTGACAGTATGTCACATGTACAAGTTTTTTTATATCAGGTTGGGTCATCCTATATTGAGTGTTCCCTTATGTTTATTCTGGTTAGCTCATGAGGGCTCATTTGGACCATTTGCCATTGAAAGTACAATGAGAAAGATATGTTATATTGGTACTCGGTTAAGTAAGGTACCGGGTGCCTGTTGCAGCCTATAGGTTTGGGTCGTGACAAAAGTGGTATTAGAGCAATTATGTCCTAAAGAGTCTACAAGCTATGTCTAGTAGAGTCTTGTTTATGGGTGTGTTGTGCACCACACTTATAAGTAGGAGGCTACAGGACATTTAGGACTGACACTCTTTCTTTTTACTCTAGATCGTGTGGTAAAGCTCAGTTGTAAGAACTCAATTTCCTAAACTCTATCTTATTCATAATACAATGATGCCTATATTCAGAAAGACGGTTAGTAAGAGATGTAGCTGTGGAAGTGTTGAGTAAGAGGAACTCGATTTTGCGTCGTGCTTATGATGAGTAAATATAAGGTCTTCAGTGGATCATGTGTGTACTAAGATGTATAAGCCTCTTGATAAAGAGCCTTAAGTCAAGACTATCTATCGACCTTTTTGGTGAAAGTCAATGAAAGATTCAGAAGATAAATACAAGTTTCATGATGCAAAAGAAGCAAGATGAAGAAGGGTACAAGACGCCTAGTTTATGAAGGTTAATAGTATTTACAACTCAAGCAAAGGAATATAAGCCTTTTGAGTTACCTTCAACAGTAACAGAGGTATGTACAATTGGCCACACCGATCTCAGTTATGCCCTATAGGAGCTAATATGTATGGTTTAAGAAAAAGATGGGATATCAGAATCTGGCTGGGGTTAGAGTAACCCAAAATGGTGGATGGCTTATTTGTATTAGTTGATGTTTCCGAAGGAAATTGCAAAAGTGCTAATAAATCTCCTTGTGAGACATCCAGATGGTACATTCTAAAATAGTACAGCTAAATATGAATACTAGAATGTTCAAAAAAATTATTTACAAAGATAGGCATTGGAAGCCAGGAAGGGACAAATATTACCTTAGTGTGGCCTGTACCTGGTAGAGAGGGAATGGTAGGCAATCCGAAGAGTCGGTGGATGGAGCAAGAGGAACTAAAAGCAAAAGAATGTCTTGTTGGAGTTTTCGGAGTAAAGTGATAGACATAACTGTTAACCCCATAATAAGAGTGTTTATAAAGCATTATGAGTAACATGTGATATATGGATGACAATGGTAGATCAAAAAAACTGACAGTAATACAGAGTCTATAGCCAAGGAAAGGAAAAAACAAGAGGTGATAGGCCTTGAGAAAAATAAAGAGTATAGGCCATGAAGTCATATTCTCATTTCAAGAAATAAGTTCGTGATTCCAATATAACTACTAGAAGGACAAGTTAGACCCCAGAGTAATAGAGATCAATATGGGCTGGCGAATAAGATAAAATAAACATGAATTAGGGAGTGAGTGATTTGATAATAGTCGGCATCATGAGAATTTCAGAGATTACATTCCGACAATAATAAAATGGACGACAGAAGAATGATCTTTAAAGGTCATTCAGGAAGACGCTTCCCTAAAACAAGCAATACGAGCAAAGTTAAGCTTAAAGGACTATGTGTGCCAGTTAAACTAAGTGTCACCATCGCAAGTAAGGAATTTTGTTATCCTTGGTACAGAAGGATTACCGTAAGGCGAGTAAGGGTCATCGATGATGTGAAAGAATGCTGAAGATGAAGAGGTAAAACATTTATAGGTAGGTCATCGTAGCTCCAACACTCAGTACTCCCCTAAAGGGGGGGGGGGGGAATATGGAGTGATGTGGCGCTAAGTAAGAATTAAGTGATTATAGTAATTATGGAATGGCAAAGGAAGAATGCGATAAAAATAAGATTGCACTTATACAAATCCTACAGATATGCTATGATTCCAGAACATTATGCAAACACGACGTCAAGGAAAGGAAGTAAGGGTCCCTTTTCGAGATGTTATTACTAGATAAGGAGCCAGGGCGAGACGTATGTTAAGACAAAGGAAATAACCCAAGAAAGATTACGATAAATATTGATATGAGAATGGGCCAAAGAGTAGTTAATAATTGACTCGGGAAAAGCCTAGTTATGGCTAAACAGGAGGTTAAATATTCAGCAGATCATGCAAGATAAACATAGTAAAACCCAATATAGTGAATTCAGTCTCGCAGTAATGTCATTGTAATACTTGAGAAATATTCAGATAGGAGTTGGGGTAGTTAAAAGTACTGTATGAGTATTATGAGAATAAAATAGAGTGCCACTAGGAAGACAGTCAAAATACCAGTTCAAAAGCAGCCCTACAAGCATAAGAGCATGGAGGTAAGTAACTACGGATAATTATAGGCAAGGGAGGACATCAAAAGGTACGTCGAGTATACGATGTAATAAGCTCGCAGCTTTACAAGAGTCGGAAGGTCCTCCTGAAGTACTAAAACAATAGACTAGCTGAGGGAATACGGAAGAAGGCTTTGGCCTTAGCACAGTGACCTAAAGAGGAAATGTTCTTGTAACAATAGTCTCACAACAATATTGTATGCACTCCATAAGAAAGTGGCACCTACCGTGGCTAATGAACGAGAAGTAAAATCAAAAGTACTATTGAAAATATTGCAGGATCACTCTTAACATCAGAGGTATAAAAGAGAAAGTACAACAACCATATTTTATAACGACCCTATGATAAGACCAGTTGGAAAAAGTATCAGCCTTATAAGAAGTCAGTACAAAGCTCCCACCGGATAGTGTGTGCACCAGAGGTGCAAGTATTATAATAGATCTTCAAGTTATGGACGTGAATTATACTTATATGGAAGAGAGGTCATGAAAGAGACAGAATATACGATACAACGTACGAAATACTCAAATGCAGAAGGTTGTGAATAGTCCATACTTAGAACAAAAGGATAGAAGCACTGGGATTTAGTATCCAAGAATGATAGAGGCATTGTCAGTGGCTTATCTTCCAGCCTATGGCTTATAGGTATCGAGAGGTCTAGTTAAGAGAATAAAGAAGAGCTAGAGACGATGTGATGTCTCGCTTGATGTTCCAGAATAACATTAGAAAATCGGTCGCCAGCTAAAGTAAGGTAAAACGACAAGGTTTTAGGAAGACAGGAGTAAGGATAAGAAAGGGCAAGTGAGAAGGTGACGAGAATGGATAAGTCCTCGGGATTAAGACCATGAAAACAAGAAGAACTGATGGTTTCTCTAAATTATACAAAGTTTATTATAGCCTGAATGAACTCAAAGGAGTCTAAGACTAATGGCATGTACAACAAATTCAATGTTGCCCTGGTAGTAGAATGAGGGTATAATTGTGGTAGATAAAGGATGGCGTTTGGGCCTTCTATTGAGTAATGACTAGAAGAGGATTTGATGAATTGTACGAGATTAAAATACCCACGTAAGGTAAATTATATTGGGATACTATAAAATACGGTTATGGAAGCATGGTATCGCCCCCAGGTGGATCAGTCTAATCATTTTAGATGTTCCCCGATAAAATGGGAGCCCCTACGGCCGTGTTACATAAAAGCTCAAGTTATCAGTGGTAGATCATAGATCAATATTGAGGTGAATCAACAAGAGATGGATAAAAGTTATAAAGTATGAGATGAGATTATGCCATCAGTCTTAAGGATAAGAACCGAGAGTAACCTGGAGTTGGTAGCGGACCTCAATAATGATAAATGAAAGTAAGGTCTATGGTATAGTATGACCTACTAAAATATAATAAAGCTAATGATGCCCAGAGGGACAACTTGACATAACTTAGTATATGTTCACAAAGTGAGGCCTGAAAGAGGACAGAAGAGTCGCATAGGCGCACATAATAGGAAGAAGTCGTACAGGCTGCATGATAGAAGGTAGCAACAGTTACGAGATTGGAAGAATTTCGACCATAAGTCATGGTGTGAGAAAGAGGCCTAAAGGGGGAAATGCCCTGACCTTTGGAATAATTCACAGAATAGTTGCCTAGATGGCAAAGAGAGTACTAAAGTATTCGGAAGGCATAAGTCATGAAAATGAGAAGTGCATCAGTCAACATTTAAGGACGAATGTTCCAAAGGGAGGAATGATGTTACACCCCATATTTCGTACGTGAAAGTATGCCATAAATAAATTGATGGAAGCTCGAAAATGAGATGTTACATCCCGCATTTTCGTATGTTAAATTTTCATCGTAATTTCATCGACATAAGTTCGGGAATGATATTATTTTGAGATTATAAGCATTATGCTATTTCAAAAAAGTGATGAGTAAATTCGTGAAGGTGAGAGGGTAAGAAAATCGAAGAAAATGAATTTCGTCGAAGTTTGACATTTTGGGATAAAATATGGCCCGAGCTAAAATACCCGGTATTTATGAACTAGTACCATACAAGGTACTACATGACCATGCTAGTAAAGTGTGTTAAGAGGGAGTAGTATTTTAAGTAATTTGAGATAATTCTTAATTATGTGGGTAATTGATTAATTAATAATTTAATGGGAGATTAACCATGTAATTAAGGATTTATGGATAATTAATAATTGGGGACAAAGGCCCCCACATGGCAATCCATGAAATGGTTAATAAAGCTACCAAGTGACTCATATAATATGAAGAAAGGTGTCACATTATTAGAGCACATACAAGGAATACATTCACTTTATAATATTATTTAGTCTTATAAGGATTTACATTCCCTTTTTAATATTCGTTAGTCTTCTAAGGATTTACATTCCCTTTATAATATTCTTTAGCCTTCTAAGGAAGGTTTAAGTTCTCTCTAGCAACAAGGTTTACGTTTAAAAGAGATTGCATACGTTTTTTTATAATGGTCAGAGTTGTAACGTGAGATTTTGCGATTCTAAGGAAGGATGGTGCAATCTTTCTCAAGAATATCATACGGATTTTTTCCTACTTCGATCCTCCATAACGTGTTTTGTTGCAATTGACGTGTGTGAGCACGTAATTTTTGCCCTATATTAATCATTCTCATAAATTCAAACAAAATAAATTTTTCCCATTGTTTGCAATTTTGTGGATTTTTGTAGCATTTTTTTGTTAATTGCTTGCATTCGTCTGTGTACGTTTATTTTATTTAATTCATAAAAATACAAAAAATACATTGCATTTGCATTTAGGATTTAATTTTTTATTTTCAAATTAATCAGTAATTTAGTTGTGTTACAAAAAGTAGAAAAATCGTAGAAATAACTCATTTTTGCATTTAGCTTCGAATTTTGTAGTTTTCTTTTAATTTGATAATTAATTAGTTGTGGTAAGTATTATTTTGAGTAATGATTCTAATTTGGTAGGGTAATTTGGTTTATTAATTAATTTAGGTTTTAAATTTTAATTTGAAAAGGAAAGATTTTGAAAATTGAAAGAAAAAGAAAAGGAAAGAAATTGAAAGAGAGGTCTGATTTTTAGGCTTTTTTAATTAGATCTTCCTCAAGCCCAATCGATCCCACCCAGAAAACCCGTTCAATTTGGCCCAAATTACCCTCAAACCGATCTAGCCTTTGCAGTTTAACCAAACGACGTCGTTTGGAGTTCCCCATTCAAGTTCAATCTCAATCCTTCATCTCAGTGCATCCAATGGCCAGGAGCACTTCCCCCACTTTAATTAGAAGTGTCCGAAAAAACATGAATTAACCGAACACTATGCTTTATCTTCTCTCTCTCTCTCTTCTTTTTATCTTCACTATCGCCCACCACCCACCGGAATTCGCCACCGGTGGCGGCGAATCTCCAAGCTCCACCAAATCTTAACCATATAACCCCTGTTGTTTCCTCATTCTGAATCCACCATTAGTTTTACAAAAGACTACCCAATCCGTCTAAATCTTAAATCTAAGTTTGGAGCCCTAAAGCCCAAAATCGACTCCCTTTGATTCCAAGGCATGCATGACCATAGGCCTCCGTTCTTTCAAGTCTGAAGTTGATTCAACATGAATTGTCGCTGCTCATTTGTTCTTGACAAAGAACATGTGGTTAGCATCAATTTCGATTAAATCAAGATGTCCAATGGTGTTTCGGGTTTTACTGGGTAATTTTTCTTCTTCTTTTTTTTCTGTTCGTATTTGTTTACTTCACCTCTTATCCCTCTTCTTTTCTTCTCCTTTCTTTAGTTAGTTTTCTTGCTTTGACTGAAATTCGAGCAAGATTCTGAACTTAGGTTTTTCCCCTAGATTAATTTTTGAGTTCGTTTTGTTGTTCAGTTTTCTTTTCGAGGTTTAAAGGTCTATTCTCTGATTTTGTTAGTGACATGCTTGAACCTCTAATTTTGCTTTTTGTTTTAGTCTCATAAGTTTAATTTGATTAGGTCGCTTCGATTTAATAACCTAATTTACTCTATGCTTGTTTATGTAATTAATCAATCGTATAGTTAAATTTTAGTTTTCAAACAAGTGTTTGTTTCCTTCTGCTCTTGGTAAAATTAGAATCTAGTTGGATCGGTTATTGTTTGGGCCCTGGGTTCAATTCCAACCCATGTTCAAAGAAAAGCCCATTCATTTGGGGGTTTAAGTAAATGGGTCAATTTGACCCATTTGATTTTTGAAGTAAAAAGCAGGGGTTTAAAGGGTATCTTTGGGTAGTTTAGCATATGGAATCTATTATAACTGATTTAAGAAGCTTCCTAGAAGGAGGGTTAAGTGCAACTCTAAAAAATTGATTTTAAATTAAGGGCACAATAGCAAAAATGATAATTGGATAGGGATTTAAGGGCAATAAACTGACTCACTTTCGGCAGCCCTAAAAGCTCCTTTTAAAAGGACTGTTTCTTCATACACAAGCCATGGGAGGGGATTAAAAAAGTACTGAAAAGCACAAACGACTGAGAGAGTGATTCTGAAAATGCATTGCAATTTCTGCATCTTTATTTGGGGTGAAAATTGGTTCTGGATTTGTTCCTAGTCTTGAGTGTCATCTGGAATTCAAAAAGCTTAAAAGAACTCTTGTTTTATCTGGGTAAAGATGGTTTAAAAAATTGAAATTGCTGGATTTTTGGAAGTTGTGTGGCTTGATTTTACTGTTGATATGTGTTGTCCATGTTAGATTGGTGCTGCTTAAAGCTCATTCTCAAAGTTCTCTGTTTACCTTTGCTGTAACAGGTATTTCTTCAGCAGTAATGACTACTGAAGTGCAGAAGTTAATGAAGATAATTTTGTTTTGATTTTAGTTTGTACACGGCCTTCTGAGCTGAATCATTCCTTTTCTCATTCTGTCCCTCTCATCTCTCTCTCATTATGTGTTAGTTTGATGTGATTAACCCCTCACTCATTAGTTATCTAGTGATCAACGCTTGCTAATTCATGCTTTAAATATTTTGTGTAATAGTTAAGGTTAAAACCATGAAGAGAATCAACATGTTTACTCTGTTTCTTTCTGCTGAATTGGGGTGTAACTAGATTTGTGATTAATGCTTTAATACTCTTCTGAAAAGAATCTGATGGTCTTTTCTGCAATAATAACATAGAGCTAGTGATTGTGTGTGGTATTTGAAGGCTAATGTGTAAAGATTCAGCATATGTTGGTTTAACTATTCAGCGTTTAATATATCAACATGTGTAAAATTAGTATATGAATGTTAGTGAAGAGGAATTTGCAAGTTTAATGTTGAAGGTTTTTCATAAAATCAATCCATTATTGGCTTGGGTCTAATGTTCTACAGTTGAGGTTTGCATTAGGTGTTGAGTTTTATATGGTTTGTTTTTATGAAATCAGTTGGCTTAACATAAATTGAAGTTTGATAATCAAAGTATGAATGTAAGATGGTTTTAAAAGCATTTAATGTCTCCTGCATGTCAAGATGCTAGGTACTGATGATTAGGATCAATTTGTGTTTCTCTTAGGTTTGTATGTCAATCTTGCTTCGTCTAGGCTTGATCTTGGGTCCCCTGCCTTCAGCTTGCATTTTTGTAATGTTTGGGCCTCTTTTGGGCCTAAACTTCGAAGCTATTGTGAGACAAAGGGGGTTTACAGCCTCACGACTCTGTCAGGTTTAAGCTCAGTCCCGTTACTTTCTTCATCAATATGGAGATTTTCAATAAATTGTTGGGCCTGCTGCCAGGCCCAGGCTCTTTTTGAAGAGATAATAGATCAGATCTTCCTCTTTCTGGCCCTTTGATTAACGATTTAAGTTCGAATATTAGTTTAGAAGTAGTTATAATTTCTTTAAGCCTTATTTAATTAGTAGATCCTTATAGTTAATGTGAGGTGTGCCATACTAGCCAAACGTACGATTTATGGCCCTCAGTTAATTAATTTTAATCCTTTAGAAATCGAGGTGCGCGATTTAGCGAATTTTCCATGGCCCTCGCAAACTTGAAAGAGCGTAGTTGCTTTAGGCGCGTAATTTTAAATTAACTTCCTTAAACTCTGGTGTGCATTTCATGTGACCCAAATCCAAATCTCAACAACGTTAGATAAAATGTATCACAGACTGCAGGTGCATTTCATGTGGTGTGGTCCAATGCGTGTTTTAAATAGCATTGAATCTTCTTAAAAATGATTAAAAACGATTAATAAATTAAAATCTATCATAGGCTAAAACGTGTTTTAAAATCAGATAATTAGGCCAATAATAATAGTTGAGCGACCGTGCTAGAACCACGGAACCCGGGACTGCCTAACACCTTCTCCCAGGCTAACAGGATTCCTTACCCGGATTTCTGTGTTTGCGGACTGTAAAACATAGTCAATCTATCCTCGATTCAGCATTTGAACCGATGACTTGGGACACTATAAATTATCCCAAGTGGCGACTCTGAATTCTAATAATTAATCCTATTTCGATTGTCACTTAAATTGGAAAAAATCCCTTATACCCCTTTTGGGGTAGGAAAAAGGATGTGTGACAGCTCTGGCGACTCTACTGGGGATCGAACCCAGAACTTCTGGTTCAGGATTTAGAATTCGAGCTTAGAATAATTGTTATATTTGGCTTTATTTATTATCCGATTTTATTTACATGTTTGGAGCCTAATGTGCTAAATGATATTTTTACCGCTTTATAATTGTGAACTGTATATAAATTGTTACGAAACCCTTCTTCTCTCTGAGTTTTTTAAATCATCTGGGATTCCCGGTGACTTCGTGTGACTTCTTTTCTGTTAGAGTCATATCCTAATTGTAGAAAGGTTCGGACAAGTTGCAAAGCCGGTGAAGCTTTTGTATTCCCGGTACGCTGCCCCCTCGGCTCGAGCTGTCCGCTCGGGTAAGCCAGGTCTAGAACAAATAAACCCAGGTTTTTAAACCTAGAATAACATAGCCTCATGCCGGATCCCTAGTAGGAATGCTTGTTTGCATCACATGCATCTGATTTTGGGGACTCAACACAGGAGTTGAGTCCGTCTAGGACAGGTGTAACTAAAATAATAGACCATCCTGATGCATTTTGCTTGCTACTTGCACATTTACTTGATTTGGACTGCATGTTGACCGGCTTATAGAATAAGGGAAAAATTGAGAAAAACCAAATTGAGGTGAGAGAGAGGAAATTACCTGCTTGTGGAAAACCTGGTATCCAAAATATCCCGAAACTTAGCCAAACTTTTCAGGAAAAAAAAAGAAGAAAAAAAAGCTATTTTTTTTATTAAAAAAGTTGGTGTTTTCGTTGCGTCAAAATCGACCGAACTACGCAAGTTTGATTCTCACCGGATGTGAGATACGTAGGCAACCCTCATCGTGTCCAACTACTTTTGCAAAAATAACCCAAAGAATATGAAGTTTCGTTGTTTTGATATAAATAAATTAGGCGACATCATTCTTGTCCAAAGTATCCAAAAATGCCCCAAAAAGGGCGGCAGAAGCCTGTTTTTACAAGAATAACCATCTAGGGTCCTTTTTCAAATTTTGGTTGATTAACAAAAACAACCCTAAAATTGTTTTTTTATCTTGAGGAGCTGAAGGGATGTATTCGCAAGAATGTTTGTTTTTAAAATTTTGCGAAAATAGGTGTTTTTCTTTTGAGTCAAAGCAAATTACAGTCTTTTAATTAATCACCTTAAATAAATGTGTAGGATGAGCACAACTGAAAATGAACCTTTCGCAGTCCATGAGAAAATCCCGTTAGAGCTATATATGTAGTGGCATGATTTGGGAGAGGTCAGCAGAAAAATTATGATAAAAGCGTTGGGTGGTCTGGTTGGGTTTCTAAAGATTAAGCCGAGGAAGGATATAATTGAGGCCTTGATACCCTTCTGGGATCCAACATATAATGTGTTCCACTTTGCCGATTTTGAGCTAACTCCTACGCTTGAGGAGATAGCGGGTTACGCTGGTTTCAGTGGGAATCTAAGAAATCAATACCTGGTGACACCTAGGACAGTAACTCCTCATAAGTTTCTGGACTTGCTAAGCATCAGCCGGGAAGTTTAAGAAAGGAATTTGGCTCAGGGGTTCTGCACATTCTATTTCTTGTACCGACGTTACGGGAATCCTTGCGGCTTTGGGATGCCAGATACCGGTCTTATTCACTCGGGAAACAAAGATAAGTGGGAAGCTCGGTGAGGATTAGCTTTTATAGTGGCGTTCCTGGGTGTTTTGATTTGTCCCAGAAAAGATGGGAACATAGAGTTAGGGCTTGTGGGGATAGCCGACTTCATGACTAAGAAGGCAAACGGCACCATTGTACCGATGCTCTTGGCGGAAATTTACCGAGCCCTAACCATTTGCCGAGAAGGGGGAAAGTTTTTTGAGGATGCAATATGTTTTTACAACTCTGGATGGAGGAGCACCTTTTCCATCGTCTGGGATACATGAATTGTGGCATGACCAGTTTTGAGTGCATTGAAAAACATGAAAAACGGGCAGAGGGTTATGAGTTCCCGGATGGTATGGAACCATGGTATGCACACTTGAGTTCCCTAACTACAAACAAGATAGAATGGACATTCGGTTGGCTCTCGGTCAGTGAGGTCATTTATATGTCAGTCGGGGTGCGTTTCCTTCTATTGATGGGCCTCCGGAGCATCCAGCCTTATGCCCCACACAGAGTTCTACGTCAGTTAGGCAGATACCAGACCATCCCACATGATGAGGACTTGAGTCAGCAGGTCATTGAGTTGGAACAAAGAGCCGCTTTTCCAGAAGAAAGGGTGCGTCGGATTTGGCATCAATGTAGGTTCTTAGAGACAAAGACTTAGGTATGAGATCTATCCAGAGGTGAGTTGGAGCCTAGTTACACATCTTGGTACGGTAAAAGGTCCCAAACCCATCTAGAGCTCGAACGGCCCGCAAAAAGGCCCCATGTCCAACAATTCACCGATGGAGCGCAGGCGTAATGGGATTGGTTGGCCAAAGAAAATGAGTATAGGGCTACCATAAGCAAGCTAGAAAAGCAACTCAAGGATCTTCAATTTGAAAATGGTTTGCAAGCTGCCACGGATGAGGGCGAGAAGAAAAAGCTAACCAAAGAAAATAACACCCTTCGAGCCTAAATTCGGGAAATGAAAATAGTAGTCGAAAACCCCGCCAGAAGTGCAAAGGATGGAAAGCTTATAGACAACCTGAGGTGGAAGGTGAGTGAGTATGGTTTTGATCTGGACAAAGCATAGGGTGAACTAGCAAGGGCTCGAACAACATTGGCTAAAAATGCGGAGGAACGAGCGCGCTTGGTTAAATAGTTAAAAGAGAAATATGACAATGAGGTTGTGGGGTTGAAGAAAAAGATCACCGTCCTTGAGAACAGAATGATCAAGCAGGAAAAAGACTATAAAGCAGAAAGAGAACACTGTTATGCAGCGATGGCACAGTTAGAAAGAGATATGCAACAACTTCAAGAACAAAATCATACAGCTGGACAAACTTTGGAAGCTAGGACCCAACAGATTGGGCGTTTGTTCCAAGAAAAGGGCATCATAAGGCAAAGGGTCAGAAGGATTGCCGACTACATCACAATGAAATGTAGTGAGTGTGAGGACATGACCAGATCCATGTTCTTCGCCACTGTAATGACCTTTGTCCGCCAGATAATGGAGGATCTCTCTCACCTCCAAGGGGATTTGGCGCATAGGCCCATGGCGAGACCGACTGATGTCCCACAGGCCCCCGGAGCAGTTGAGGCATTGATGTATTCATGATTTTTATTCGAGTCTGTATTTTTGTCTTTCTGTTGGAGTCTGTTTTCGAGTCTGTATTTTCGTTTTTCTGTTGGAGTCTATTAATTCCCCTTTTTTGAGTCTGTTAGTTTTTATGATTAAATTCGGTAGGATGAGTCATTGTAATCAAAACGTTTTTATTTTATGAAAAAAATGAAAATCCCCAAAATGTTTTTGTTATTTATTTTTACACTTATCCCCCAGAACTATGCTTGGTCTGATTCATGCGGCGTCATGATACATAGGTAATCCCCATAGGATTCGATCATAACCAAAAAGAAAAAAAAAAGAAAAAGAAAAAGAGAGAGAGAAAACTGTGGGAAGGGAACGATGGCAAAATAATGAGAGAAAATGAGAGAATGAAGAACAACGAGAAATAAAGCAAAGAAAAACAGGAGTGGAAAAGAGAGAAGTTGCAAAATGGAAATTAAGGAAAGCCGGGATGACGCAAGCAACCGATCAAATGCATAATAGAAATGGCTAACTGTTTAGGTGAATTGCATCCCCAATGTGCGGTTGCCTATCTGTTAAGCTCTAATCGCTAACAATTTTGTTGTTGAAAATCAGTACAGGCAGGTGGTTAGTTTGTTTGGCATTCTGGCAACTCATCCGTAGAACACCAGGTCCAAAAATAAGTTGATCATGGCTAACCAAGAACTGGATGCAAGTGTTATTGATCCGTCGAGAGAGGGTGAAGAGTCTGATGTTAATCTAAAAGAGGAAGTGTATAAGCTGAAACAACAAATGGTAGAGATGTATCAGGCATGGGTGAAAGGGCATCCACCACAATCCTACCCCGCCAACCCTGCTTTCGTCCCACCGTTGGCTCAATCCCAGGAACCTCCCACTGTTGATTCATCTCCAGGCTTTCCCATTTACCAACACTACCAAGGCACCACTTCCCAAACACCACAACCTCAACCACCCAAACCAATTCCATACCCTCCCCCACCAGTCACCCCTATTTTCGTGGCTCCCCCACCTTCTACACTTTATTGATCCTCCAGTGAGCCTTTATTCCAAACCCAAGATAACTAATACTATCACCCCGGAGCCTACTTTCAAGGCCCCAGAATCTTACTCCTACACTTCTCATTTCGACCTCCCTATTGATACTGAGAAAACACCTAAAAATCCAGAACAAGAGGAGATGTTCAGGAAGGTTAACAGCTTGGAACAGTCATTCAGAAACATGCAGGGATTGGGAGGCCAGGTGAGCGTGGCCTACAAAGATATGTGTCTATTTCCCTATGTTCAACTACCAGTGGGATTCAAGATGACCAAATTCGATCTATATGACGGGCAAGGAGACCCGGTGGCCCATTTGAGAGGATTCTGCAGCAAAATGAGAGGAGCCGGTGGGAAAGAAGAGCTGTTGATGGCATACTTTAGTATGAGTCTGAGCGGCGCGGTGTTGGAGTGGTACACTCGGTAGGATCACAACAGATGGTATACATGGGATGATTTGGCCCAAGCATTCGCGTGTCATTTCCAATACAACCTCGAGATCATTCCAGATCGTTTGTCTCTGACTAAGATTGAGAAGAAGCCTAGTGAAAGTTTTAGGGAGTACGGTTTTCATTGGAGAGAACAAGAGGCAAGGGTTAACCCTCCGATAAAAGAAAGAGAAATGGTGGATTATTTTTTGCAGGCCCTAGAGCCCACTTACTATGGCCATCTGGTATCAGCCATAGGTAAGTCCTTCAATGAGGTAGTGAAGATGGGTATCATGGTGGAAGAAGGGCTTAAATCAAACAAAATCATGAGTTACTCGACTATTAAGGAAACTACCCAAGCCATTCAGAATGGTACTAGGGGAGTAATCGGAAAGAAGAAGAAAGAAGATGTGGCAATAATTGATTCAGGATCATGGTTTGGACCCAGGGGCCAATCCCACCATTATAATCAGCCTCGACCCCACCATCAAACCTACACCCAAACCCCGTATAATCTACCCCAGCATTACTTCCCATCACCAGACCCTCATTTTTCTGTCCACCACGCCCAAACATACACTCAACCTCCTACCCACGCACAATGGCATACGCCAGCCCCACAAAACATCTACCCAGCTCCACAAAATGCCTACCCACCCCCGCGAGCCTACCAAAACCTTCCTGGCTCAGGTTTTCGACCCAATCAAGCATTTAAGAATGAGAGGTTGCAGCGGAAGAAAATTCACCCATTGGGAGAGTCCTATACTAGTTTGTTCCACAGACTGAGGCAATTGGATACGCTGAGGACAATTGAGTCAAAATTGCCAAACCCTCCTCCAAAGAATCTTGATTACTCTGTAAGCTATGAATATTGTTCTGGTACTCCGGGGTATGATACGGAGAAGTGTTGGCACTTGAAAAATGCCACCCAAGAACTTATTAACACTAACCGGGTTGAAGTCCAAACTCCAGAGGTACCCAACATCAACTAGAACCCACTACCAACCCATCAAGAGACAAATATGATCGAGATAATACATAAGGGAGGGGAGCCCAAGAAGCCTTTACAAACCATCATGATGATTCGGTCCAGTAAGGTCAAGCTAGTTAAAAACCAACAGTTGAAGGATCAGTGAACACGTTGAGCGGGACAAATGGTGAACCATCTATGGTAGTCAAGAAAGGGTCCCCAAGTGATGTTGTAGCAAAACAAGAAAGGTCAAAAGTGGTTGTGCCGGGAGTGGCAAACAAGCCTGTCGTAATTGTAGAGGGTGCCCATACGGATCCTGTCATCATCAAGCTTGTAACCCAGTTGCCGATATTCAACAGCAAGGCTATCCCGTGGAATTATGAACGGGTGACAGTGACCTACAAGGGAAAGGAAGTGAAAGAAGAAGTCAACGAGGCCCATGGATTAACTCATTCGGGAAGATGCTTTGCCTCGGAAGAGCTAAGGAAAGCTAAAACCTCCAAAGATAACCCAGTTCTAGTGAAGAAAGTTGTAACTGAAGAAGAGGTGGAGGAGTTTCTGAGAAAAATAAAGGTACAAGACTATTCCATTATGGAGTAGTTGAGAAAGACGCCTGCTCAGATTTCACTGTTGTCATTGTTAATCCACTCAGACGAGCATCATCGGTCCTTGATGAAAATTCTGAATGAGGCTCACGTTCCCTAAAAAATCTCAGTGAACCATCTGGAAAAGATCACCAACAAAATATTTGAGGTGAATAGGGTCACTTTCTCTAATGATGAGTTGCCTGCGAAGGGCATTGAGCACAACAAAGCTCTCTATCTTACTGTGAAATATGAATATTCTGTGGTTACCAGGGTATTGGTTGACAATGGTTCCAGTGCAAACATTTGCCTTCTCTCTACCCTAAACAAATTGAAAGTGGATGATGATAGGATTCACAAGAACATCATCTGTGTTCGGGGATTTGACGGTGAAGAGAAAGATTCAGTTGGTGATATAGTGCTTCAATTGATAATATGACCGGTTGAATTCAACATGGAGTTAGAGGTGCTGGATATAACCGTCTCCTATAATCTGCTGTTAGGTCGGCCTTGGATTCATGCCGCCAAAGCAATCCCGTCTACTCTGCACCAGATGGTCAAGTTCGAATGGGATAGACAAGAGATCATCGTGCATGGCGAGGATAATTTGTGTGCCCACAATGATGTCGTTGTCTCGTTCATTGAGGTTGAAGATGACAAAGAGCCTTGGGTCTATCAGGTTTTTGAAATAGTGTCGGTTGAGAAAATTCTAGAAGGGAAGTGCATTCCAACTCCAAAGGTAACTGCCGCATCAGTCATGGTGGCCTTTGAAATGCTGAAAAATGGTTTTGTGCCTAGTAAAGGTCTGGGTGCATCTCTGCAGGGTATCATACAGCCAGTATCTCTCCCTAAAAACTTGGGTACATTTGGTCTGGGATTCAAACCCACAGTCGCAGATGTGAAAAGGTCTAGAAAGTTAAAGCAGAGGGCGTGGGCACTTCCAAAGCGTATCCCACGTCTCTCCAGGTCGTTTGTCATGCCCAGTGCCAGGAAACGCCCTACGACAATAGTTCCCAGTTCTGTGGTTGACATTGATGAAGAGTTAATTAAAAGGTTCGAGAGGTTGTTCGACGATGTGAACATGGTGGAAGTTGGAGAAGGTTCTAGCAAAGCAAATGTGCAGTTTGTTGGACCGAGTGCAAAGCTTAACAATTGGGAGGCTACTCCTCTCCCTACCCGGAAGGAGTTTTGTTAGTTTGCTTTGATTTTCTTTCAGTTTATCTGGATTATTCCAGGGTTGTAATTCGGATTCTATGTTCTGTTGGTTTGGATGTATAAACCTTGTTATCTTTTAATTTCAATGAAATGCAATTTCCTTTTTCATCATTCCTAATAGTTTTATTTTTGCTTTCTTTCTTCCTTGTACAGTTCTTTTTATGCTGGTTTCAATGCCATGATATGCATGAGGAATTTTCGGCCCGCTCTTAAAAGTTAATCTAATTCTGGAATAATAATTCAAAAAATAAAGTGTGATGTTGAATCAGAATACGATGGGGATGAGGCCTTTGAAGAGATTAGTAAAGAACTAAGTCATTTCGAGGAAAAACCCAAGCCTAACCTGAATGATACAGAAGCAATCAATTTAGGGGATCCAGATAATATCAGAGAAACTAAGATAAGCGTCCATCTTGACCCACAAATCAGGGAAGAGATAATTAAAGCACTATTTGAATATAAAGATATTTTTGCATGGTCATATGACGACATGTCGGGTCTAAGCACTAACTTTGTGGTTCACAAATTGGCCACTGACCCGACATTTCCTCCTGTTAAGAAGAAGTTGAGAAAGTTCAAAACTGACATGGATGTAAAGATTAAAGAAGAGGTCACAAAGCAGTTTGATGCAAAGGTCATTCGAGTCACACGGTATCCCACTTGGTTAGACAATGTTGTGCCTCTGCCAAAGAAGGATGGTAAGACCAGAGTGTGTGTTGATTACCGTGATCTCAACAAGGCAAATCCAAAGGATAAATTCCCACTACCAAATATCCACATTTTGATTGATAATTGTGCCAAGCATGAGATTGGGTCTTTTGTGGATTGTTGTGCGGGCTATCATCGGATCTTAATGGATGAGGAAGATGCGGAAAAGATGGCATTCATCACGCCATGGGGAACATATTGCTACTGGGTCATGTCTTTTGGTTTGAAAAATGTTGGGGCAACTTACATGAGGGCAATGATGAGCATATTCCATGACATGATACACAAAAAGATCGAGGTCTACGTGGATGATGTGATCATAAAATCCAGGAAGCAGTCTGACCACGCCAGAGATTTGAGAAATTTTTTCCAGAGGCTTCGTAGGTACAATCTTAAGCTTAACCCCGCCAAGTGCACATTTGGCGTCCCATCTGGAAAACTGTTGGGATTCATAGTCAAATATCGAGGAATTGAATTGGATCCATCAAAGATCAAAGCTATCCAAGAATTGCCACCTCCAAGGAACAAGACTGAGGTGATGAGTCTGTTAGGGAGGCTGAACTACGTCAGCAGGTTTATTGCTCAGCTCACGACTACTTGTGAGCCTATCTTGAAGCTGTTGAAGAAGGATGATGCGGTCAAGTGGATAGATGAGTGTCAAGAAGCATTTGATAAGATAAAGGGGTACTTGTCAAACCCACATGTGTTGGTCCCACCAGATCTGGGGAAACCTTTGATTCTGTATTTGACGGTCTTGGACAATTCATTTGGTTATGTGTTAGGTCAGCATGACATCACCAGCAGGAAAGAGTAAACCATCTATTATCTCAGCAAGAAGTTCACATCTTATGAGGTTAAGTACACTCACCTTGAAAGGATATATTGTGCCCTAACTTGGGTAGCACAGAAGTTGAAGCACTATTTGTCATCCTACACTACTTACCTCATTTCTCGTTTGGATCCATTAATGTATATCTTTCAGAAGCCTATGCCCATAGGGAGACTCGCAAAGCGGCAAATCTTGCTCACAGAATTTGACATCTTCTATGTGACTCGGACTGCGATGAAAGCCCAAGCATTGGCCAACCATTTGGCCAAGAACCAGGTGGATGAAGAATATGAACCTTTGAAGACTTACTTCCCTGATGAAGAGGTAATTCACATTGATGAGTTGGAACAGGTTGAAAAGCAGGTTGGAAACTTTTCTTTGATGGAGCTGCTAACGTGAAAGGCGTTGGGATAGGAGTTGTACTTATTTATGAAACATGGCATCACTACCCTGTTACGGCTCATCTTCGTTTCTACTGTACCAACAACATGGCTGAGTACGACGCATGCATTTTAGGTTTGAGGATAGCTATAGACATGGGTGTCCAGGAAGTCTTGGTCTTGGGAGACTCGGACCTTCTGGTGCACCAGATTCAAGGAGAATGGGAAACACGGGATTTAAAGCTCATACTGTACCGACAATGTTTGCATGATCTTTGTCAACGGGTTTGATCAGTAAAGTTCAAGCATATTCCAAGGATCCATAATGAGGTTTCCGATGCTTTAGCTACCTTGGCATCAATGTTGCACCATCCGGACAAAGCTTATGTTGACCCTCTGCATATTTAGTTTCGCAATCAGCATGTTTACTGCAACATGGTGGAAGAGGAACTTGATGGTGAGCCGTGGTTCCACGATATCAAGGAGTACATCAGAATGAGGGTGTATCTGGTACAAGCCACGGGGGATCAAAAGAGAACAATTCAACGTTTGACAAGTGGGTTTTTCCACAGTGGAGGAGTTTTGTACAAAAGAACTCCAAATCTTGGTTTGTTGAGATGCATAGATGCTAGACAAGCATCAACTATCATGATCGAAGTACATTCCAGGGTTTGCGGGCCGCATATAAGTGGGTATGTTCTGGCAAAGAAGATTCTCTGAGCAGGTTATTATTGGCTCACCATGGAGCAAGATTTTATTAGTTTTGTGCGCAAATGTCATCAATTCCAAGTACACAAAGATTTGATTCATTCTCCGCCATCTGAATTTCACACAATGTCCACACCATGGCCCTTTGTTGCTTGGGGTATGGATGTCGTCGGACCAATTGAGCCAGCATCATCCAATGGGCACAGGTTCATTCTGGTAGCCATTGATTATTTCACCAAATGGGTTGAAGCTAAAACTTTCAAGTCTGTGACCAATAAAGTAGTGGTCGATTTTGTTCACTCAAATGTCATTTGTCGGTTCGGGATCCCAAAAGTGATCATCACAGATAATGGTGCTAATCTCAACAGTCATTTGATGAAAGAGGTATGTCAACAGTTTAAGATTACGCATCGCAACTCCACCTCATACCGTCCCAAGGAGAATGGAGTAGTCGAGGTAGCCAACAAGAACATAAAGAAGATACTTCAGAAAATGGTGGAAGGTTCTAGGAAATGGCACGAAAAACTACCCTTTGCGTTGTTGGGTTATTGCACTATTGTTCGCACTTCAGTAGGCACAACTCCTTATTTGTTGGTATATGGCACTGAAGCAGTAATACCCATAGAAGTTGAAATTCCATCCCTTTGAATTGTTGCTGAAGCCGAGATTGATGATAATGAGTGGGTCAAAACCCGTCTGGAGAAATTGAGTTTGATTGATGAGAAGAGGTTGGCAGCAGTATGTCATGGCCAGTTGTATCAAAAGAGAATGGCAAGAGTATATAACAAGAAGGTGCGTCCCCGGACATTTGAAGTGGGTCAGCAAGTATTGAAACATATCCTTCTACATCAGGCTAAAGCAAAAGGCAAGTTCGCCCCAAATTGGCAAGGGTTGTTCATTGTAACAAGAGTGTTGTCTAATGGTGCATTGTATTTAATAGATATAGAAGGCAAATGTGTAGACATGGCTATCAATTCTGATGTCGTCAAAAGATATTATGTATGATTTCTTTGGTTTAAATTATGTTTGTTTGTACTTGGCACGTTTTGAAGATTGGAATGACGAAGACATTTTATTCTGCTATCTAAACACCTTATCCTTTGTTACCCCTTTGAGCCTTATTTATTTATTTTCTTTCATACCCCTCTTTTGGAATTAGTAGCAAAATTTAGAAACGTGAGCGCAGAGATAAGTAAAGGAAAAGAAAGAAAAGATAAAGGAAGGAACGAAAAAGAGAAAAACAAAGAGAGAGAAAAAACAACAAAAAGGAAAAAGAGAAGAAAAAAGAGAAGAGAAAAGAAAAGAAAAGAAAAGAGAAAATCACAGCAGCAAAGTAATTTTTATGACATGAACTACGTTCAACCTGATTCCTTTTAAGGATACGTAGGCAGCCTCACGGTTTGGTCCCATCAAAATAAAATTCAAAAGTCCCCAAGCAAAGAAACTTGGGTAGAAGTTGTGGTTGTTGTAAGAAATCTAATTCCAAAATTTTTAATTTTGAACGCATTTGAATTGTTTTGAGCCTTTTGATATCCTTTCTTTTTAACCCAATCTGAAAGCCCACATTACGATCCAAAGAAAGATCTTCTGATCAGTCTTTGAGAGATTCCAAGTCGAGCAGGTAGAGGTGATTCATATCAGGGGCAACACTCCGGTCTAAGCAGGAAAAATAAAAATGAGAGAGTCTTATTGGTGAAAACCCTCACGGGCACCGTAAAGCGACAGCGAGTTGAGAGAGGAACAAATGAGAGAGGCTTGTTGGTGAAAACCCTTCAGGGCACCGTAGGCCGAACAGGGTCAGTGATTTGCTGAAGAAATTGAGTTTTGAAGATCTTGGAGCATAAAGTATGACAACTGAAAGTTGATTGATTGGATAGACTGGGCTGATTAATCTGAAATGCATGTCATGATCATTGGTAACAACTGTTCCACTCAGATAAGTCTCTTTTCTCTTTGCCCTTCAAACAGTCATTCAGTTTTGGATTTTTCTTCCTTATTCCTGACTCTCAAAGTCATTGCATTTCATTTCTGTTGGGTTTATTGCTAAGATGTTTCCAATGTTAGTCTTGTTTAAGTAAATAAGAAAGGATTTCAAAGCTCACTACCAACTTCCAAAATTTCACAAAGCACAGTACGGCCAAAGCATGTCAGAGATAGTATGATGTAAAGTGGGACATAAAGTGTCAGTGAAAGCTCCATCGGTGGAATGATTTAGTAATTTCGTGAGCGATGTAGAGGTTCAAATAGAGGGGTCAGAAATGTAAAGCAACGGTTTGGGTATAGAGCACTCGGGTCATCCAGGGTCTTGCGGTTGAGGATCATTCAGAAAGTCAAAACTTGGCCAGTTCAAGGCAGCAAGTCAAAGTAAAACACGACAAAGGAAGAGCCACCTTTAGCAAGAATGCCACAAACTAACCACCACATTTTAAACTGACAAGATTTTTTTTTGATTTAAAACAGGGGCAAGGAATTTCGTGTGTTTCGGAGAAACCTTCCATAAGGAAAGCAAGTACCAGACAGGTTTGACCGTAAGCTCTCAGGACCTCCTAGATAATGGGACCTAGTTTAAAATTCAAAACATTCATGAGTAACAAGATCTAGCATAAGTCTTACCTTAAAGAAATATAAGTTGGCTTTGAAGTTTTTATTCTTAGGATAGGATTCAATTCAAAATTTTCAGGACCCTCCTGAATAATGGGACTTAGATTCAAGACCTTCACTGGTTAATAGGATTTAGTGTTAGTTCTGCCGTAGGGAAATATAATTTAGCCTTAAAGTTGTCACGCTTAAGATGAAATTTGTTTTTAACTTTCAGGAGCTTCCTGGATAATGGGATGTAGTTTTAAAACTTTCTTAGATAACAAGACTTAGCGAAAGTCATACCTTTAGGAAATATAACTTAGCTTTAAAACTGTCATTTAACTAGGAGTTCTCAGGACCCTCTTGGATAATTGAATTTAGCTTTCAAATTATTAGAGATATTTGGTAACATGATTCGATTAACATTCACAGATGCGCCCAACTACCAAACTGGGTAGAAAATTCTCTTTGTTTTGTCTATTTTGTTGAAATTAGGCACCCACCTGGAGAGCAAGGGAGAAGCAATTCAAGTGTTGGTAATCAAGAGCCCACTTGAAGAACGAAGGGAAGCAGTTTAAGTGTTGGTAATCAGGAGCCCGCTTTAAGAACGAAGGGAAGAAGTTCAAGTGTTGGTAATCAGGAGCCTGCCTGAAGAACGAAGGGAAGAAGTTCAAGTGTTGGTAATCAGGAGCCCAACTGGAAGAACAAAGGGAAAGTAGCAATGTTCGAAGGAAGACGGTTCAAGTTCAACAATCAGGCGCCCACCTGGAGAAAAGGGAAAAACATCTCAGATTACAATTCAAGTCAGCAACAAAGGAATTTTGCCTGGAGAGTACGAGTCAACAGAGCAATAGGAACTGCAAGATCAAATTTGAAGATATAGATAGGATTCTTTAATTCGTAGATCATGGTTTAGTCTAGCTTCTGTTATTTTGTCTTGGTGTAATAAGGAGTTTAGCAAGCAGTAGCAACAGTGAAATCACAGCTTCCTGGTAGTCCTAGCTACCGAAACTTCCTGAACTACACTAACCTGATTCTTTTATAGTCAAGGATATGTAGGCAACCTCAGAATTAGGGTGCGGTTAAATCTTTCAAAAATGCTTCCCACGGAGTATTAAAACGGGCAAAAATCGCTCGTATCAGCTCACTTTATCTTTGCACGAAAACTCTTCGTGTTTTCAAGCAAAGAGGGCAGCTGTGAGCACGTAATTTGTGCCCTATATGAATCATTCCCATAAATTCAACCAAAATAAATTTTTCGCATTGTTTGCAATTTCGTGGATTTTTGTAGTATTTTTTTTGTTAATTGCTTGCATTCATCTGTGCACGTTTATTTTATTTAATTCATGAAAATAAAAAAATACATAGCATTTGTATTTAGGATTTAATTTTGCATTTTTAAATTAATCAGTAATTTAGTTGTGTTACAAAAAATAGAAAAATCACAGAAATAACTCATTTTTGCATTTAGCTTCGGATTTTGTAGTTTTCTTTTAATTTGGTAATTAATTAGTTGTGGTAAGTATTATTTTGAGTAATGAGTCTAATTTGGTAGGGTACTTTGGTTTGTTAATTAATTTAGATTTTAAATTTTAATTTGAAAAGGAAAGATTTTGAAAATTGAAAGAAAAAGAAAAGGAAAGAAATTGAAAGAGATGTCTGATTTTTGGGATTTTTATAATTAGATCTTCCCCAAGCCCAATCGATCCCACCCAGAAAACCCATCCAATTTGGCCTAAATTACCTTCAACCCGATCCAGCCTTTGCAGCTTAACCAAACAACATCGTTTGGAGTTCCCTATTCAAGTTCAATCTCAACCCTTCATCTCAGTGCATCCAATGGCCAGGAGCACTTCCCCCACTTTAATTAAAAGTGTCCAAAAATCCATGAATTAACCTAAGACTACGCTTCATCTTCTCTCTCTCGCCTCTTTATCTTCATTGTCGCCGACCACCCACCGGAATTCGCCACCGGTGGCGGCGGATCTCCAAGCTCTACCAAATCTTGACTATATAACCCTCGTTGTTTCCTCATTCTGAATCCACTATTAGTTTTATCCAAAGACTACCCATTCCGTCCAAATCTTAAATCTAAGTTTGGAGCCCTAAAGCCCAAAATCGACTCTCTTTGATTCTATGGAATGCATGACCATATGCCTCCGTTCTTTCATGTTTGAAGTTGATTCAACGTGAATTGATGTTGCTTATTTGTTCTTGACAAAGAACAAGTGGTTAGTATTAATTTCGTTTAATCAAGATGTCCAATGGTGTTTCGGGTTTTACTGGGTAAGTTTTTTTCTGTCCGTATTTGTTTACTTCACCTTTTATCCCTCTTCTTTTATTCTCCTTTCTTTAGTTAGTTTTATTGTTTTGACTGAAATTCGAGCAAGATTATGAACTTAGGTTTTTCCCCTAGATTAATTTTTGTGTTCGTTTTGTTGTTCAGTTTTCTTTTCGAGGTTTAAAGGTCTATTCTCTGATTTTGTTAATGACATGCTTGAACCTCTAATTTTGCTTTTTGTTTTAGTCTCATAAGTTTAATTTAATTTGGTCACTTCGATTTAATAACCTAATTCACTTTGTGCTTGTTTATGTAATTAATCAGTCGTGTAGTTAAATTTTAGTTTTTAAATAAATGTTTGTTTCCTTTTGCTCTTGGTAAAATCAGAATCTAGTTGGATCAGTTGTTGTTTGGGCCCTGGGTTCAATTTCGACCCATGTTCAAAGAACAGCCCATTCATTTGGGGGTTTAAGTAAATGGGTCAATTTGACCCATTTGGTTTTTGAAGTAAAAAGCAGGGGTTTAAAGGGTATTTTGGGTAGTTTAGCATAGGGAATCTATTATAACTGATTAAGAAGCTTCCTAGAAGGAGGGTTAAGGGCAACTCTGAAAAACTAATTTTAAATTAAGGGCACAATAGCAAAAATGAGAATTGGAGAGGGATTTAAAGGCAATAAACTGACTCACTTTCGGCTTCCCTAAAAGCTACTTATAAAAGGACTGTTTCTTCATACACAAGCCAGAGGGGGAGGGACTAAAAAAGTACTGAAAAGCACAAACGACTGAGAGAGTGATTCTGAAAATGCATTGAAATTTCTGCATCTTTTTTGGGGTGGAAATTGGTTTTGGATTTGTTCCTAGTCTTGAGTGTCAACTGGAATTCAAAAAGCTTAAAAGAACTCTTGTTTTATCTAGGTAAAGATAGCTTAAAAAGGCTAAAATTGCTGGATTTTTGGAAGCTGTGTGACTTGATTTTACTGCTGATCTGTGTTGTACCTGTTAGCTTGGTGCTTCTTAAAGCTCATTCTCAAAGTTCTATGTTTACCTTTGCTATAATAGGTATTTCTTCAGCTGTAATAACTACTGAATTGCAGAAGTTAATGAAGATAATTTTGTTTAGATTTTAGTTTGTACACGAACTTCTGAGCTGAATCATTCCTTTTCTCATTCTGTCCCTCTCATATCTCTCTCATTATGTGTTAGTTGGATGTGATTAACCCCTCACTCATTAGATTATCTAGTGATCAACGCTTGCTAATTCATGCTTTAAATGTTCTGTGTAATAGTTAAAGTTAAAACTATGAAGAGAATCAGCATGTTTACTCTGTTTCTTTCTGCTGAATTGGGGTGTAACTGGATTTGTGATTAATGTTGTAATACTCTTTTGAAAAGGATCCGATGGTCTCTTCTGCAATAGTAACATAGAGCTAGTGGTTGTGTGTAGTATTTGAAGGCTAATGTGTGAAGATTCAGCATATGTTGGTTTAAGTATTCTGCGTTTAATATATCCGCATGTGTAAAATTGGTATATGAATGTTAGTGAAGAGGAATCTGTGAGTTTAATGTTGAATATTTTTCATAAAATCAGTCCATTATTGGCTTGGGTCTAATGTTCTACAATTGAGGTTTGCATTAGTTGTTGAGTTTTATATGGGGTTTTTTAATGAAATCAGTTGGCTTAACATAAATTGAAGTTTGATAATCAAAGTATGAATGTAAGATAGTTTTAAAAGCGTTTAATGTCTCCTGCATGTCAAGTTGCTAGGTACTGATGATTAGGATCATTTTGGCATTTCTCTTAGGTTTGTATGTCAATCTTGCTTCGTCTAGGCTCGATCTTGGGTCCCCTGCCTTCAGCTTGCATTTTTTTAAAGTTTAGGCCTCTTTTGGGCCTGAACTTCGAAGCTATTGTGAGACAAAGGGGGTTTGCAGCCTCACGACTATGTCAGGTTTAGGCTCAGTCCCGTTACTTTCTGCATCAATATGGAGATTTTCAATAAATTGTTGGGCCTGCTGCCAAGCCCAGGCTCTTTTTGAATAGATAATTGATCAGATCTTCCTCTTTACTGGCCCTTTGATTAACGACTTAAGTTCGAACATTAGTTAGAAGTAGTTATAATTTCTTTAAGCCTTATTTAATTAGTAGATCCTTATAGTTAATTTGAGGTGTGCCATACTAGCCAAACATATGATTTATGGCCCTCACTTAATTAATTTTAATTCTTTAGAAATCGAGGTGTGCCATTTAGCGAATTTTCCACGGCCCTCGCAAACTTGAAAGAGCGTAATTGCTTTAGGCGCATAATTTTAAATGAACTTCCTTAAACTCGGGTGTGCATTTCATGTGACCCAAATCCAAATCTCAACAACGTTAGATAAAATGTGTCGCGGACTGCGGGTACATTTCATGTGGCGTGGTCCAAGGCGTGTTTTAAATAGCGTTGAATCTTCTTAAAAATGATTAAAAGCAGTTAATAAATTAAAATCTATCATAGGCTAAAACGTGTTTTAAAATCAGATAACTAGGCCAATAATAATAGTTAAGCGACCGTGCTAGAACCACGGAACCCGGAAATCCCTAACACCTTCTCCCAGGTTAACAGAATTCCTTACCCGGATTTCTGTGTTCGCGGACTATAAAATAGAGTCAATCTTTTCTCGATTCGAGATTTTAACTGGTGACTTGGGACACCATAAATTATTCCAAGTGGCGACTGTAAATTCTAATAATTAATCTCGTTTCGATTGTCACTTAAATTGGAAAAAACACCTTATACCCCTTTTGGAGTAGGAAAAAGAAGGTGTGACAACGTGTATTAGAGGGACTGTCAAGGGAATTGGCTCAGGTATGTTAGGGTTATCCTTTCTTTCCTTTTGGCATAATCCATATGATACAAACAATATGAGTAAATTCACAACTTTCATAAATGACTCTATTCATAGAAGTATTATAGGTGCCTATGTTCTTGAATTCCCATATGTCTTATTATTCTATCGTCTGTTCATGGGTCTCAAAAAATACGTAAGTTCATAAAGTTTATGCCGTGATATTAATCAGAGGCATAATGGTCTTATGGCAATTCTGAGAGATTTTATTGGTGTACTTCTCATGAATTCCATTCATATACATTGACCCATGACCATATGGTGTTATATATGCATATATATGAATATATATGTATATGGGATCTGGAAAAAGGTTACGGCATTATATACGCTCCACCACCTGATCAGCTCGTATGCGTTGATAATTTTGTCCACAGTGGTTGAGATGATATGATGGGATGCCCTCGGAGGCTTGATGATGTTATGAACACATGTACCTATACACGACATGACATTCATACGCATATGCATGACACTATAAGTATTTCATGATTTACAGAGTTATCCAAACTTACATGTCGAGTCTTTTACTCCATGTTTCTCTCACTTCTATTATTTACTGATTTTCATCCTTACATAATCGGTACATTATTTGTACTGACGTTTCTTTTACTTGGGGACTCTGCGTTTCATGCCTCCAGGTCCTGATAGACAGGTCGAGAATCCTCCAAGTAGACTATCAGCTCAGCGGAAAATGTTGGTGCGCTCCATTTGCTCCGAAGTTGCTTGTTTGGTCAATATAATTTAGATGTATATTGTTTGGTATGGTGAGGCCCTGTCCCGACCTTTATAATAAGTATGTATTCTTAGAGGCTTGTAGACCAATGTATACAAATACTTGTATGGCCTTACCGGCCTATGTTTTGAGTTTACAAATGATCATGTTAGCCTTATAGGCTTGTATGTCACATGTATAAGGTTTTTTTATATCAGGTTGGGTCGTCCTATATTGAGTGTTCCCCTATGTTTATTCTGGTTAGCTTATAACGGCCCGTTTGGCCCATTTGCCAATAAAAGTACAATGAGAAAGATATGTTATATTGGTACTCAGTTAAGTAAGGTACCGGGTGCCTGTTGCAGCCTATAGCTTTGGGTCGTTACATAATTAAAGTGTTATGTTGAGCATGGATATCATGAATAATAATGATATTTTAATAACAGGAAGTGATGAGTTTTTCTTTCATAAATATGATTTTCAATTTTAGTCATATCATTTAAACACTTACATTTCAAGGCATTTAAGTAGTATGAATCAGAGAGAATTCCATAATTAGCATGCGCAAATATGTCGAGGTCTTTGAACGACGCGAACTATAGATGCATCTATTTACTACCGAGGTGCTCGGCCCGAACCACAAAAATAATTTATTTTCAATAAAACATACATTGCCCATTTACAGTCAAGTATTTCATACAAATCCTTAAGTAAGTGAGTATAACTTTGTATAATTATTTTACGAATTTTCAGCATGACTTAAGTGATCATAATAGCAAGTAAGGATGCAAGCATTTCAAATATAGCATGATACGGGTCCTAAACTACCTAGACAATAACATAATAATAGCTACGTACGTACTCTCGTCACCACATATGTACGTAGCCCCCACAGATAGGTACATACATTTATTAATTCACCTATGGGGTTAACTCCCTCTTACAAGGTCAGAAAGGAGACTTACCTCATCTCAAAGCCTACTTTTCAATTCAAGAACGCGCTCAAACCTCCAAATTTGATGCCAAACGACTCGAAACTAGTCAAACATTACATAAATTAATCAATCTATGCTCAAAAGTTCAAAATTCCATCATTTAAGTGATTACCCAACTTAAATTGCAATATTCCTAAAACTCACTCTCGAGCCCACATGCTCGGATTCCGAAAATTTTTAAAGGAAGTTGTTACCCATAATCTTAGGAACATAAATATATGATTTCTACTAAATCCCATTCTCATTTTGTCAAAACCCTAGGTTTTCACCTAAACCCTTGATTTTTTCTAATTTTACATGTTTATCTATCCATAATCTATGTATTGAACTCACAATAGGTAAAATTTACTTACCTCCAAAAGCTAGGTGAAAATCTCTCTCAAAAAGTTCCAATAATCACCCAAAAAGTGAGAGAAAATAAGTGAATGGCTTAAGTCCCATATTAATTGAACCTCACTGCCCCAGCAATTTTCGCACATGCGGTGCATAGGCCGCACCTACTGATCTGCTTCTGCAGACCGGTGTCCGCTTTTGCGGTATTGGCTGGGATCGCTTCTGCAGACGGGCTGCCGCTCCTACGATCCCGCTTCTGCGAAAAAGGAGCCACATCTGCGGAACCTGGGCTCCTCTCATTGGGCCGCGTCTGCGAGGAGTTGTCTGCTTCTGTCGTCTCGTACCTACGGTTGACCAACCGCAGGTGTAGTTATGACAGCAGCTGGAGCTTCAGCTCTTGCTCCAACTTTCAACTTGGTCTGGGCCTTGTCCGATTGACGCTGGGGACCCCCGGGTCCCCGTCCGAATATACCTGTAAGTTTGGAATCATAAAACGGACTCGCTCGAACTCCCGCAATGCCCGAAACAACATTAAAACTAAGAATCACACCCTAAAACCAATTGAATCAAACTTATAAACTTCAAGTTTTTCAATTTACTTTCAATGTGCCGAAACATACTTATACTACTCAGAATGACACCAAATTTTGTGTGCAAGTCTTAAATGACATTATAAATTATTCCAGGTCTCGAAATTCTGTTTGGAACTAGATATCACCAAAATCCACTCCAAACCAAACTTAAAGAACTTTCAAAACCTTCAAGAATCAACTTTCACTATTAGGCGCCAAAACGCTCCAGGATCGTCCGAAACCCGATCCGAACATACACCCAAGTTCAAAATTACCATACGAACTTATTGGAACCGTCAAATCCCCATTCCGAGGTCGTTTACTCAAAATGTTGACCGAAGTCAAACTTGGACTTTTAAGCCAACCTTAAGGAACCAAGTATTCCGAATTCAACCCAAACTTTTCTAAATCCCGAACTAACCACCCCCACAACTCATAAATCAGTAAAAGCAAGTACGGAAAGTCTTATTTAGGGGAGCGAGATTCTAGACAGCAAAACGACCGGTCGGATCATTACATTCAAGACGGATATCAAGATCGACAATAAGAATCTTGGTTAAGGCAGAGCAATCAAAGCATTAGGAGGAAACATACACAAAATATATTATCCACAAAGAAGTGTACGTTAAGATACCATCACACTAAACGCTTTTAAACTATAATACATAATTGTCTAACTAACATGACAAAATTGATCATTTGTGTAAATTTTGATGATGTCTTTTTATTTTAAATTCATGTATTATGCTAATGTAAATTATTTTTCGGCATTTAGATGATTATTGTATTATTATACATAAAATTTCTCTCATTAATTAAATTTTATTGTTCTTTCATATAAATAAATATTTAAATCATCATGTATCATTATTAACGTGCAACACACGTTTATAGATACTAGTATAATTAATGCATGTAAAAAGCGAGTGGTGACTTGGATCACAAAATTCTATGTAAAAGCTAATGAATTAAGGGTTTGACACCCGTTAGAGCTTTTGACTTTCTCCCATTTTATTTCATTTCCAGAGTCAACTCATAGTGATAAGATTACATATAATAATATTCATACAATAGACCTTATGCATGCATAAACCTTGATTTTATGCGTGCAGAAAACTTAATTTTACAGGGCTCCAGGCCGGTTAGTGTTCCCAAATTGTGTGCAACATATAAATATCGTTTCACTAAATCTATAGTGAAGATTTTCCTCTTAAATCAAAGGAGTGAAGAAATTACGATGAGTCTCCAACTGAGAGGAAATCTATAAAACGCACTGGAGCCTTGCTTTGTAGGGAATTATTATCCCCAGCTTCTTGTTCCACTTCCTCAGCATCCCTTCTTATAATATTGTTCTCTACCACCTCACTTTTATTTGAGCCTGTATTGACTCGTAGAAAGTCATAACATTCCACTGCTTCATTCTTGCCTGCAATTCCCACACCAAATAGTTAGCATTATCGAACATAAAAGCTTTCGTCATATTGAAGATAATTAAGTAATAAAAGTGTGCTCTCTTTCTAATATATTAAGCTTTTCTGAGAGATGGTCACACTAGTGGCTGATATAGCATATAGTCGACAGGTTCAACTGAACCTAGTATATATTTTCAAGATGGATATATAGATACATGTATGTGAAAAGTAATCACTAAAATTCAAAAAATATTCAATTTTGAAATTCAAAAGTCTAATGAATTCAATGGTAAGAACTTAGTTGAACCTATCAAATTTATATCATAGATCCGCCTCTGTAGACATACATGATAACACGTCACATCACAGTACTGACAAAATACCAAAAATAAAAGAAAAATATCGAGAGAAAAACTTCGAGCAAACTATGAATGTAGTGCTGTACCTTCATCCATCTTCAAACGCTGAGCTGGAAGGTGATTGAAATGAAGCTCTTTTGGATAAAGGGAATTATTATTAGTGAAAGGATAATAATTAAATCTTTCTAATAATTGCTGATGATGATCAATAGAAATATTGGAACTTCTTTTTCTCATGATATCGTGGATATTATTATCATCCTGCAGATCACTCGGCGAAGTCGTACTCATGTCTTGTTGGCTTGTTGATTTAGGGGCAGCAGTAATATTTCTCAGAGAATAAATCTTAGATCTTTCCCTGCATCTTCTTGACATAATAACGTGCCAATGATTTTTAACAGCATTGTCAGTACGACCTGGAAAAAGCCTAGCAATTATAGCCCATCTATTCCCATGAATTCTGTGAGATGCAAGTAGTCTTTCTTCTTCCTCTTCTGTGAATGGGCTTCTGTTAATTCTTGGATCCAACTGATTGTACCATCTCAACCTACAACTCTTCCCTGAACAAAATAAGGATAATATCAATAGAGAGTTTAATACTGATAGTGTAAAAGAATTTAATTTGCATACTCTCAGACCATTTAAATGATATCCGTCCATAATAAGAGATTAATAACCTAGAAAATAAAATGTGTTACATGTGCTACAAAATATTAAAATACATTTATATATATTGCTAAAAATTATTCACTACGTTGTGTGTATATAAGCTTAATCCCTTAATATTTATAACCTTAACATGATAGTATGTACATATGCTAAACAGTTGCACCTCATGATTATTTATTTACCCCTCAAGTTAATTAACATAACTTTTTTTTTTCTTTTTTCCTTGATTTTCTTTAATAGGAGTACCAAAAGAAAGGGAAGACAAATGCACTTAAATTAATGAGGCCAATAGAACCAATACCGTAATTAACTAAGCAGGCATAAATCATACAGAAGACCTTAAGGTAGAGAAAGTAAGTTAATTTAAGGGGTATAATGATAAAGATGAATGTAAGTCTTATTTTCTTGGAGATCAGACGTGCATGGTTTACTTTAAATTATATTTTTCCAATCATTTGCTACCATAGGAGGCTAGCTGCTATATAGCATGGCGAAGATTATATGTTGTATACTCCATATACTTCCTTCCTCCGCTCCTTCCTTTTCTACTTAATTATTAGGCGATATCTCCGGGTCTTATCACCAAAACATTTCCCGATTGATGAAACATTCCGTTACTGACAGACTTGTACAGAGTAGTAGTTTTAAAAAAAATATGAATGGACTTTGACCTTCATATGATTCCAATGGCTGGCATAATTTCAATTCTTTTTTGATTCTTTGTCTTTTGAAAAACCTAAGAATATATACTACTATTAATCGTAGATGTTCATGAGTACCTGATCTGCCCTGCAAGTTTTCAGCAATAGCATTCCAATTATGAGGTCCATATTTAGCAACTAACTCCCGGAGTTTCTCATCTTCATGAGGCCTCCAATGCCCTCTGCTACACATGATCGATCGATCTCGCAGGCCCAAAATCTAATATTAATTAAGAAACAAATCTCTAAACCAATAGAGTACTACTGTTCAGAAACCCTACGTACAGTACGTACGTTTCTTAGGGTGCAGCTAATTAGAGAAACACACCAGAAAAACAGTACTACATATATCAAATGAGTAAAATTTAACCTAGAGAAGAAACCAGATGTGTACACAATATAATCTGATAATATATAATAGAAGAAGATGAGGAGGATATTTGAGAAGCAGTTTCCGTTAGGAAGTGGAAGAGGTTTGGAGTAGTAATTTGGAGAAAATTGGTATACCTGCGATTGATGCCAACGTTTAGGCTAACAAACAAAAACATGAAAGCTTTAATACTTTTGGATCAACTCAGTGGATATATCAAAGAGAGAGAGAAGGATATATGGTTGCGTAGGTGGGTGAGTTTTGTTCTGCTTTCAACGTCTTTTCCAGTTTTTCTAACCTACATGACGCCTGCTCATAACCCACCCTACGGTAATCCTTTTCATTTCCTCCTTCCTCTTATGACTACAACATAACTCCCCCAAATTAATATACAATATATATATATATAATAATCTCCAATTCGGGGCGGAACTAATGTATAAGCTATAAGTTTACGCGAACCTAGTAACTTTGATTCAGACCTTATATTTATCTTAAGAAATTCGTTGAATATGTGCAAATTTGTAATTTTGAACCCATAAGCTTTAAATTCTGGCTATGATAAAATCACAAATTCACAAGACATGATTTATTATGTTTGGATTTATCCCAAACTAATTAAATGAAACTTAAAGATTCTTTCGATTATGCATGCCAAATAGTTTGACTTACATATATCTACGGATTAAAACAATATAACATTATCATGTTACTGTTACCAATAATAAGGACTTGCCTTATCTACACAATTAAAATTTCAACTTTAATGAAGAATTATGTGTAGATATCCTTTGGTTGACTTTTCGTGATTTTGTACTATCGGTAAATAAGTTTTCAAGCTATTTAAAAGCCAAATATAAGTAATTATTGTGTATAATTAGTGAATTAGTAACCTGAAAACTATATAAATGACCAGAAACAATGCCTTGATTGAATTTTTCGTCTATATAAGTTTTAGTATCGTAGTGGTACTATTTATTAACAATGGTTCAGAAATTTAAAGAAAACAAATAAATTAATGTTACATACACACATGCCAAAAAAAAAAAACTAGTCAATTGCTGATATATGCATTTACCCTGTTAGTCACGAGTCATCAACAACAATGATGCTGCTAATTGACTAAACAAAGAATTAATGCTGCCTTTTCTCGTTAATAAAGTTCCACTCTCGCATATCTAGTTAATTCCTCGACAAAACAGATCCTATTCCAGCAGCATTAGGGCAGTTATCTTATTTTAATCTGTTAAAAATAATCAAAAGCTAAATCTATATCTATACTATATTAAAAGCACGAAGACCCTTAACAAAATATCGTTTGCCTTTTTTACCCTCTAAAAATAGATTCCATACCAGACAAAATAGTCATTTTAATTATGTTCCTCATATTAAGGAATAATCATTTAATTATTTTCCTAATATTTACAATTCTAAAAGAAACTAAATTTTGTGTATTAATGTTTCCTTATTTAAATCGTATAAAGTATTTATAACTCAATCAATCATTATTACCTTGGATTACCAACAATAACTTGCATACAACAGAACAAATACGTTTATAAGGCTTAATCGACAAGAAACATAGCAAATCTATTAAAAAAAACTTTATCTTTTCCATCACAAAAATTAAATGAGCAATATTTAACTTCTACCTTTCGAAGATTTAGATTGCGTAGGGGCGTAGGCAATCTTTAACTCCAAATGATTTCTTTTTTTAGAAGGAGATAGAGTATTTATATTTTATTGATAAGGTAAAAAAATTCTATGAAAATCAAAGTGAAAAATATATATTATAGTATAATTGAAGTCTTAAATAATTTTATTCATCTAGAGTTTAAAATATTATACCATTATGCATATATATATATTCTAAGCTATTTTCTTAGTTATTTTTTGTAATTGTTGAGCATAGCTTCAAACACAAAAATCCAAAAATAAAATGTTGATCAAGTATATATTGAGTTAAGGATTGTAAATGCAAGTGCTATACACAATCCTTGTCATAGTTAAATATTTAAAAGTTGAAATGTGCTGACATTAAAAATTCGATGTGTTTGCATTAATTGATTAGCAAAAAAATTCAATTCAATACTATTACAAATTCATCATATAAGTAAATCATCTTTCAAATTGACAAAATGGTTTACATAAATTTGCGCCCTTAAAGAAGGAATCAGCATTGAAAGAAAAAAAGTAGAGGAAAATCAATTATGATATAAGCGGTATTAAGAGTTAAATCGTCATTGGATCAATATTTGTCATTTATCTTACAATGTTTTCTTAGTTATTTATTTTATGACTCAAACACAACTATTAGTACAATATTTATATGATATTACAAAAATTATATTCATTGAGATGAGATACACGTGCAACACGTATACTTATATACTAGTATTAATATAAACTAGTAAGAGACATATAATTTTTTTTTTAAAAAAAAGAGAGACATGTATAGGGCATACGTCGTATCAGAAGTTAATTAACTGGTAAACCGTTGAAAGGCATCTTGCTAAAATTTCAGAATAACGAAAAAGTTTTGTTGACTTGTCATATCTACATAAGAGTCCTTTCAGATTGTTGGCCTAACGCTGGTCTATTATAATATTTTATTTAAGAAAATTTAACTTGTTAGGAAAGGAAGTCTACATAAGAATCCTTCTTAATTCATCTCTCAACCTACATCTGTAAGGAAAACTCAGCTTCTATATATGTCATATCCACTTAATTAGTCCTTCTCATTCCTACCCAACACAAAGTTTTATAACAGATTTGATCACGTCCAACTATGTCTTATAAAAAGGACTAAACGGTCGTTGCAAATATAATCCGGTTTACAAGTCCGGAGTCTAATCCCACAGAGAACTAAGGCCTAGCTGCAGCTATTCACTATCACCAAGAAGACAAGTTTGAACAGTTTCTAATTTATAGATATTAAGATTCTTGTGTTTAACTAATTAACTAATAAATTAAAATAGTAAATTAACAACTACAGATACTAAGGGTTAGACACAAGGTTAAGGAGGTCTAGAGTTATGATTTCCCCAATTGTCGGAATCCTTCCCGCTATGTCTTCTATAATTTCGCCTAAGTATTCTCTACCTATTATGAGCGCTCTGCATGTTGTAATTCGCTCCCGAGTAATTACGACAATTTACTAGACATACTCTTCCGAGTTACGCTAGCTGGCTATAATTATAGCTCACTTAGATCGTATCCAAGGTTTCGTTATCCCTAATACCACCTTTAAACCCTTGGTTATTGATTCCTCACATACGTCGGGAGTGATGTTGTTCAACAACTACCTAAATATGCACTCTCTCCCGAGTAATACATACTAAATAGGCATAGCTAATTGAGGGTCCTTCAATCAACCACAAGAATAATATAGTTGAATAAATAGAGAAAATACTACGGTTCAATTATATAAAAACATAACAAGAACTTATTCAACAAAAGGTACCATCAAAATCATAGATAACAAATTTTCTATTCATAATAATATGTAAAACTACAATACTAAAAGTCGTAACCAACAATGAAGAATAGGAAGAGGAAGGAAAAACTCGTAGAAGAATTCTCCGCCTTGCTCCTATTGTGTCTCTGCCTCCTTAGGTCAAATCTGTGTCTCAAATCTGTCCAACCTGCTCAAAATACCGTTTTTTCATGTATATATACCAAGTAGGGTTGGCCCAAACAATTTCCAATGTGAAAAAGGACAAGTTTCCAGGCCTGGACTAGCGCGGGCGCGCTAGTGGCCGCGCATATTAACAAGTGCACTGCCTCAGTCCGCGACTAGGTCCGTGATTGCAGTTTCGACCGCATTTTTCACCCTGTTACGTTTAGTATTTGGAAAAACTTAAAACATGAAAGTTATAGTCCATTGAGTTAGCTTTCCAACCATATATTATATAGTCCAAATAAAGTTTTGAGCAAAGAGTTATGTCTATTTTACTAGACAATGCACAATATGTCTACTTGAGTCTTCGTTTGTTCTTAACTATCAAAGTTGATCCCTGACACGATCCCGGCTTAATTCCTTGGACTTTTACTCAGAATTCAAAGTTCCAAATTACTTGAATTCATTCTATAACATCTATATAGCTCGGAATCACTCCTATAAGACATAAAACACACAGTTAGTGCAAAACACTAGTGCTTAAAGCTCAAACTCAATTAAAGTGCAATAAATTAGAGTGTAATAAACGACTAAAATACGCAATTATAAACTATTATCAACACCCCACACTTAAACCAATTCTCGTCCTCGTGCAATCAAACTATACTTTATATAGACACGGCCTTTTTAAATAATTCTCCTAACTCATCACACCAAGAATATTTAAAATAGACTAAGCACAAAAGCGTAACATCTTCACCTCAAGATTTGACTCACAAGTACCACGCATTATTCACAACTCACCCACTTACTTTACATAGAGATCACTGACATTACCTTTCCTTCATGACTCAAGTGCCCTCACACAACCAAAAGAGAGTAGTTCCACAAAATAAAATTTAAAACACTTAGGAACTCAAGATTGAAAGAATTCACTCACTCTGATAAATAACATTCATATGCCACAAAAGATGCACCATAGGCTTGCCCGTAGTGTACTACTCTACTAATCAAGCTCATTCAGTCTAGGATCAAGTAGGACTTTATTTGGTTGTAATGTAGGCTGCGGGACGGGTAGGATACATTTAGATATAAGAGTGACTACACCTTCCTAAACACTTTAATACATATACTTTAACATTCAAACCCCATACTTATATCAAACCAAACTCCACATTCACATCAATATACATCAACTCCCAAATTATTTAAGCACAATTATATCAGGAGTCACCACTATCAAAGAATATTTTTTTACAGCAATACAACTATTTTTTTTTCTTTCTTTTCTTTTTCAATTCAAGTGGCTCTTGCTTTTTTAAATCAGTGCACCTTTCTCCTTATTTCATTAGTTCCACTTAAAAGCCAAACCAACCACCCCACACTTTAACTTTTACAAAGTTCATAACAATTCAAGTGCTCATGAGAGGTGAAAAAGTTCAAATAGATGGTTAATTCAAACAAAGGGGTAAGGCTTGTAATGTGGTCGGCAAAGAAACATGATTACAGGCTAAAAGGAGTTAACTATGATACATAACAATTAGGCGGATAAAATATACATATCTGGCTCAACAAAGAAATGCCTATATCACTTCCAAGACTGATCAAAACTACTATTTCGCTTTACAAACACACGGGGCAAGTTCTAGATATCAAATGCAATGCACAGAATAACAACAAACCTCACACGCACATGGTACATGACTCACTCAGGATTGGTTTCATCAAGACACTCTAGTCAAAGCAGTTAAGCAAAGTTAAGAACATACAATTTAAGGTACTTATACTAGAGTCAAAAACTGAGCCTAAGCGTCACAGCCAAAGTACTCACTATTCTCAAGGTATAACAAAGTCAAGAGATATTGCTTCAATTCAAAACACAACACAATGGCTCCTATTCCTAAAAAAGACTAACTACACCCAGTTTAAATAAAACCCTTGGAAAAGAACCGCGGCACAAAGAAAAACCAAAGGAGAATTGTTACACTACCTAACAAAAAAAATCTTTTTGTCTTTTTCTTTAGACTTAAATCCCTCAAGAAAATTGTGTAAAGATCCATCGTCGTAAAAAGTCCAATCTTTAAAAAAAAAAATATTACTCAATTAAATAACACAACTAGCATAGCATAGAAAATCATCCAGACAATCTCCTCACCCCACACTTAAAATTATGCATTGTCCCCAATGCACACCATACTAATAAGAGGGTAAAAGAAACTCCCTGGTAGGCTAAAGGCCGAAGCATTAGCAGCTCATGGGGTACTCAGACTTCTCCTAGGCCTGGTCCTTCGTGCGGGTACCTCACACTTAGTTCCAACCATCTGGTTTGTTGTTGCATCCTTCCAATAGCTTTGATTTTCATACTCCTAGAAAATAAAAAATCGGCACTACAAAAATAATACAAGAAAAAAAAAGCAGTAAAGTTGGGTTGCCTCCCAACAAGCGCTTTTAACATCGCGGCACGACGCGAATCACTTTTTGCCTCCACTTTGCACTTATGAATCAGACCCCAAGTTTTGATTCTACTCTATGATCATACTCCTGGGGTGGTGGAACGAATCTGACTGGCCCACTAAAATAATGTAGTGTTCTGCACTTATTGGCCTTTAGATGAGGTGTGTAATTCTAACTTTCTGGCAAGAAGAACTCCAGAATGTAAGCACCTTATTCCTCATTCCTTGACTCCTCAAGTGGCTCGGATGACTCTATTTCTATATCATCATCCAAACATAATGTGGAAAAATGCTTGGAGTGTGGACCAATGCGCTCAACTACATGAACATTGAGACTGTCTACATTCTCAACACTAATGATAATAGAGTCAACTAAATATGTATCCTTAATATCCTTGGTTGACTCTAGTATCTCTTCTACGACATCGGCATCCTCAAAATCTAGTTCGCTTGATTGATGATGTTCTACTCTAGCCTTCTCCTCTAGCTCATCTTCGAATTTTTTTAAATCCTCCAGTATAATGGCAATTTCTGTAGCCAATTCATGCTCATATTGGCTACTATCCACAATATCAACTTGTTGCGCTTTACAAGGTTCAATTAATTTATTCGCTGGAGCCTCCAAGTTGTGAATAGTTGCCGCTTGCCTTTGTATCTGCCGTGGTCTCTTATCATATTGTTCCATGCAATACTTTAACATATCTTTGATCTTTTTCAGGTCATCATCCCTGGGTTCTTTGTTCCTATTAACTTCACAAGAAAAAGAAGAACCATCAAAGTAAGGGGTTGGGGGAAGATAAGAAATATAAGCACAACCATGAAAGTGACCATCTTGACCACCACACATATCACACACATTCCACACATAAGATTGAGTTGGTGCACATAACTCGCTCTCGGGAATATTTTTAACGAGGATCAATAATAGAATTACCAACATCAAAACTCTCATAATTCCAAGATGCCATGTCTCTCAGATAAAAAATAAAAAATTAAAAATAAATAAATAATCAAATACACAAAAACAAAAATAACAGTTCAAACTTGCAACCTAAAAATATGTACACCTACAGCTACACTGTTAATTCCCCGGCAACGGCACAAAAATTTGATCACGCCCAACTATGCCTTATAAAAAGGACTAAGCGATTGTTGCAAATATAATCCGGTTTATAAGTCCGGAGTCGAATCCCACAGAGAACTAAGGCCTAGCTACAGTTGTTCACTGTCACCAAGAAGACAAGCTTGAACAGTTCCTAACTTATAGATATTAAGATTCTTGTGTTTAACTAATTAACTAAAAAATTAAAATAGTAAATTAACAACTACAAATACTAAGGGTTAGAGACAAGATTAAGGAGGTCTAGAGTTATGATTTCCCCAATTGTCAGAATCCTTCCCGCTATGTCTTCTATAATTTCGCCTAAGTATTCTCTACCGATCATGAGCGCTCTGCGTGTTGTAATTCTCTCCCGAGTAATTACGACAATTTACTAGACATACTTTCCTGAGTTACGCTAGCTGGCTATAATTACAGCTCACTTAGATCGCACCCAAGGTTTCGTTATCCCTAATCCTATCTTTAAACCCTTGGTTATTGATTCCTCACATACGTCGGGAGTGATGTTGTTCAACAACTACCTAAATATGCACTCTCTTCTGAGTAATACATACTAAATAGGCATAGCTAATTGAGGGCCCTTCAATAAACCACAAGAATAATATAGTTGAACGAATAGAGAAAATACTACAGCTCAATTATATAAAAATATAACAAGAATTTATTCTACAAACGGTTCCATCAAAACTCTAGATAACAAATTATCTATTCATAATAGTATGTAAAACTACAATACTAAAAGTCATAACCAACAATGAAAAATAGGAAGAGGAAGGAAAAACTCGTAGAAGAATTTCCCGCCTTGCTCTTATTGTGCCTTTGCCTCCTTAGGTCAAATCTGTCCAACCTGCTCAAAATACCGTTTTTTCATGTATATATACCAAGTAGGGTTGGGCCCAAACAATTATAGCTTCTCCAATGTGAAAAAGGACAAGTTTCCAGGCCTGGACTAGCGCGGTCGCGCTAGTGGCCGCGCATATTAACAAGTGCACTGCCTCAGTCCGCGACCAGGTCCGCAATCGCGGTTTCGACCTCTTGTTTCATCCTGTTACGTTTGGAATTTGGAAAAAGGTAAAACATGAAAGTTATAGCACTTTGAGTTAGATTTCCAACCATATATTATATAGGCCAAATGAAGTTCTGAGCAAAGAGTTATATCTATTTTACTAGATAGTACGCAATATGCCTACTCGAGTCTTCATTTGTTCTTAACTATCAAAGTTGACCCCTGACACGATCCCGGCTTAATTCCTTGGACTTTTACTCAGACTTCAAAGCTCAAAATCACTTGAATTTATTCCATAATATCTATATAGCTCGGAATCACTCCTACAAGTATAAAACACACAGTGCAAAACACTAGTGCTTAAAGCTCAAACTCAATTAAAGTGCAATAAATTAGAGTGTAATAAACGACTAAAATACGCAATTATAGCTTATCATCGCAGATCTTCACGGAATTCGACATTATGTTAAGCCAAAGGTTTAGAGAAAAGTTTATGATTTTTATCGAATTGGCTATAATTAAGCTTGAGACACCCCACCAATTATCAAGGATTGTGGTAGGATGGATAAGATCTCTCTACTCTTAACATCTTAAGTTCGAATCAAAAGGTGAAAATATTCTTGATAAGGATCGTGCTTTCTTCATAAATGAACAATATGTAATACGAATCCGTATTAATCAGGCCCAATATTGAATACCGGGCCCCAAGTGGAAAACTAAAAATAAAATAGAAACACAGGATAGATCGGTAAACGGTAATCAGGCGCATGCTAATAAAACCGAGCGATTACTAGTTAACTACGACAGGCTTTCACAAATGATATCTGCAGCATGATAATTAATGATCAACATCTGTACATCATAAGTGTCGAAGTCAGAAATTTCTCCAAGAGTATTTAGATTTGAAAGAAGTAAAAAAAATTCCCGACAAATGGTGTTCAATATATATTTTATATATTTAAAACTAATATTTTACTTATATACACAGTATAATTTTTTGTAATATTTCGACGAAGGAATTGATCATCCTTAACAAGAGGTGGCTTCGTCCTTGAGTACATGTAGTGGCGGAGCCACATTCAACCGAGAGGGGTCAATCGACACCCCTTCGCCAGAAAATTACAGTGTAGTACTAGAATTTTTTTCTGCTTTGTGTATATTTACTATACGTTAACTCCGAAATGTGCGAAATATAGTAAATATCGTAAAGGCAAGTCTATTGGAATTAGCTCTGTATCAATGGAATCTCATCATCCATACATATATAACGAATTGATGTGGTATATTCATATCATAATATATGAACAGTAAAAACAACATTCTTATTGAGATTTATAGGGAAGAAAATTAATTTATGGATGGAATCAAATATGCAGTATTACAGACAAAAGTATTCGGCTATTGGAAAGAAATCAATAAACTTCTAATGTTGAATCAGGATCAACTAGCTAGGACAGAAATAAAGCATTGGGTCGAACTCTTTTTTGGTGTCAACGTAATAGTTATGAATAGTCATCGACTTCCGAGAAAGAATAGAAAAATGGGACCTATTATGGGACATATATACAATGCATTACAAACGTATGATCTGAAAATTCTAGCTCCGCCGTCGATTACATGGCAGGATCTACGTCTAAGGTTCATGCCTGAATTCTGTGCTTCTATGTAATAAATAAAATACAATGTACTTGTCCGTTTACGTGAAAGGAAATTGTGTACTACTTTTTTCGTAAAAGAGAGAAATAACGAGAGAAGACAAATATCTCATCAATTTTTTTTTTTTAAGTATAAAGCAGGAAAAAAAAAAAGATCAACTAGTCATTTAAGTGAGTAGTCGCTACCTTTATCCCATGGACCAGCCCTTTACAGTCATTTTCCTTATTTCCTATGACATTATGGATGATTAAAGTGAAATATATTTCTGGTGAAACGACACGACAATTTTCGGTTCTTCCAGTTTCTGGTACCTAGAGATAAAGGCGGAGCCAAAATTTAAAATTTATAAGTTTTGAACTTGTCACTAAACCCGCAACACGCCTTAGTTATTGGAGTCATAATTAAATATTTAGCATATTTAAAGAATTTTTTAATATAAAATACTAAGCAAAAACTACTGAATTCGTCCAAAACTATAATATCTACCTCCTGCCCTGCTTAGAAAGAGATATAATTACTTTACAGAAATTGTGTCTCCTTTAATTTCCAAATATTTTGTTATTTTAGAAATTATCCATATAGATTTATTTTTTATTTGTTATGGTGTAATATGAAGTATAGCGTGTGTGTCAGTGTGTGTGTGTGTTCACCTAATTAATATGTTAGCTTGTCTGTCCATCAGATCGTTGTCTACACATTCTTCACCTGAATTAAGTTTTTGGGTTTGAAGTTATTTAAGCTTCTCAACTGCAAATTGCTAACTGAAAACTAACAGCTTAACCATTTACAAGTTTAAGATTATTCTTTTGCCCCCTTAGCTTGACACTAAATTAGGTGTACACCTACCTGACCTAATTATCTATTCACATTAGGAAATACTCTTGTCTTGAAGTCAAAACAATACTAATTTGTTATTCAATCATCTTCATCAATTCCAGGATCAGATTTTTCTGTTATCTGATTTCTTCATGAGAACACTTTAACACTCATATGAAAAATTAAACATGCATGGTTGTAGGCCAGTTCTGGTCAGAAATAGCACTTACTTGTCATGTTTTAACCACATAATTAAAAAATAGGCACTGTCATAAAATTGGAAATTTCACAAGTGAAACCCCATGACTAGCTAGTGGCGGTAAAATGGTTAAAGGAAAATAGTTACCCATCCATATTATCAACTAAAAAATGGGTTGCATTAATAAATTTTTAAAAAATATGTCAAATATGGATAAGAACCATATTATCCATTTAGAAAATGGATAATTAATTGGTTTAACTTTTTACATTTATAAAGCCTCAAATTAGGAGTTCCTCAAATTTAGGAGACTAGAAATTCTCCTAAAAGTAATCATATTCAAGAAGCCATGGATAATTCCATATTATTCACTGGTTAACCCGTTTTTTATCCGTATTAAATATGAGTCGGATAGAATAATTTATCTATTTTTTGCATTACCCGTTTTCAACCCGTTCATACCCGACCCAACCCGCCTGTTTGTCACCTGTACCCATGATAATGACTTTTCAAAAAATTACATGAGTTAAAAAGTGGTTGTTTTGTGAGTTTTACCTGGACTGAGTGTAAATTAATTAGTTTTGAGCTTATTGTTGTTAATTAGGTAGAAGGATGTTAGGAATAGTTTCGCGGTGCATAGATACATTCCATTTATGTGGAACGTTGTACTAACCTTGATGGAACAAAACACATGTGAGCTTAGTATGAAAAAGTAAGTACAAAGAATGTTGCATAGTACTCCTTCCCATACGTGAGACAAAATATACAAGGGATTACATCATTTATAATTAGGAATTTGTTTTTGACAATCAAGTTGCTTAAAAAGTGAATTACAAGTAAGTGTATTTTTCAAGTAAAAATTTGGAAAATGGAGTGGAAACCTACTCAAGGCTGGAGTTACTTTGTGTAAATATTCTTTATATTACCAGTTAAAACAAAACAATTTTTTTTTACGAGACATCTGGAACAATATTTGGTTTAAGTTGTAAAAAAAAATATTTGATAATGAAGTTGTGTCTAAAAACGAGTAATTTGCAGATATTACGAAAATATTATTTAAGGACAAAACACGACGCTTCTACCTATTTGGATATATCTAATAAACCAATATTTCAACAATTCAGAAAGTTTTATGGTTGAAATTTAGTAGATTTGAAATTAGAAGGAACACAGAAAGGACGAGCTTAGTCAAACAAAGAAAAGCTCGACTTCAAGAGTAAATGGCAGAATATGTTCAACCATAATGAGATTTATGGTACCTCGGAATGAATTCTAATCTAAACAGCGACATTAAGATGCTGAAATTAGGAGCTTCTTTTTGAATATTATAGCAAATGGAAGTAGTCATTTTTATCATCCTCATATAGACAACTGCACCAACTATCTTCTCTTTCGGCTTAATTAAGTGTGGATTAGTGCAAAAATCCAATTAGTCCACATTGATAACAACACTTTGTTGTGTCCAAATTTAACTGATGGAGCGCATTTTATCCTAATAAAAATCGACCCCAAGAGATGTGGAGAAAGTCATCCTGACTACTGAAGAGATACTAAGAAAATAGGCAACGAGAAGAAAATTGTGCCATCTTGCACAAATATGTTGGGATTTGATATTGTCCAGTTCCATATGCCACAATATATTTCATTCAATCCACAAACAAAAAGGTACAGTACATCCACAACCTAACACGAGGAATAAAAGATAAAAAGGATGAAAGGACAAAAATTATAACCCCCCCCCCCCCTTTTTAATGTAAAAGAAAATTAAGTTTGAATTTTCCTATATCTACACAGTTGAGCAAGAAGTTTACTAATTGAGGAATGAGGAAACAACTAAACTTTTATTACTCAATCATGATGAAATATACATTTTTCACATCATTTTTATTTGAGTTTTAAATTATATACAGTGTAAAAAGACACTACACTATCAGATTACCCAAAAATATCTACATGTAAGCTTCCTTAAAAAATATTATAAAATTGCATGGGTACCCCTTTTTAACCTGTAGTCGCTTTATTTTTCTGTTTGTATCCGTACCCGTTTTTTTGTTAAAAGCCTTTTAAAAAGACTATTTTGCCCTTCTTTATTAAAAAATTACTTTCTCTCCAAGTATACGCTAGTCCTCCACTGTCTCTGTCTCCCTCTCCCGTTATTCGCGTATTTTGATTTGTTCTTCTCTGAAATCAAACGGTTTTCGTCATTGTTTTTGATTTTTCAACTGCTAGTCGTCGTTGTTCTCACATTACAATTTAATCACAGGTACATTGCATTAACTTTCTGAGTTTTATTTTAGTATTAATTTTTACGATTTAATTTCTGGTTTTGTTTTTGGTAGTCATGTATTTATGATAAAATAGTTTCTTAGGTTTTAGTTTGATAAGTGCATTAGTTTTACTTTTACGATTGTGTTTTTAGGTTTTTTGAACGAGTGTTTGTTGTTGATGAAAATTCTATAAATTCTTCGGTGATTAGACGTCGAAATTTTTAAAAATTTTGAGAGTTAAATAGATGATACTATTAAAGTGTGAAGTTTATAATAGTTCAATGATACCTTAGATAGGAGCTAAGGTTTTTTTTCATGTTTTGGCATTATTTTTTGATTTGAATTTGTGTTTTATTTTTTGTAAAAACTACAGCATGTTTTTTTTTGCTGAATGTTTTGTTTTGTAACTTGTGAACTTTTAGCTTTAGGACCTGAAGTTTTTATTTTTGTAACTGGTGAACTTCAGCTCTAGAGCTGAAGTTTTTGTTTTGTAACTGTCGAACTTCAGCTCTAGAGCTGAAGTTTTTGTTTTTGTAACTGTTGAACTTCAGCTCTAGAGCTGAAGCTTTTGTTTTGTAACTGTCGAACTTCAGCTCTAGTTTTAACTGATCTTTTTGATAATGTTCTGATGTTATTTTTTTTGTATATTTTACTTTATTTTTAACAGATGGAACCTAAAGCACCTAAAGATCCTAATGCAGCTAAAGTACGCAAAGCAGCTAATGCACCTAGACAACCTATAATACCCCTAGGTCCTTATGTCTCTGCTCCTCCACCTACAAGACCAGGGCAAAGATATTTTGAGTTTCGAGATTGGTTTAACTGTAAGGGTTACTGGAAGGGGAACCACGATTTGAAGAGTTTAATTGCAAATTTCTTGACTCCTACACAACGGGATAAGCTTAATAATGGTATATTTCGATACATTATGGCTATGGAGAATTTCAAATGCAGCATGAAATTGGTTCATTGTCTGTGTCTTTCTCGAATATTCACCAATGATTGAGACTATATTAGTTTCAAGATTTTTGGTCATGATGTTTCCTTTACCCTTGAAAACTTTCACATTATGTGCGGTTTGCGGATCACAGCATATAATGTTGAAAAAATAATTAATCGAAAGAGCAATATTCTGAAGCACTATTTTGGTAAGTCCAAGGGTGTGACTTTGAAGGATATTCGAGATTTTATGACTAGGAATGAAATTCCAAAGAATGTTGTGAATCAATGTCACATATGTGAGAGCGATGATGATGTTGTGAAGCTTATGGAAATTCTTGTTGTAGACTCTATTTTGTTTGGGAAAAAGACTGAGTCATCTGTGATGGAGGAGTATGCATCTATTGTTGAAGATGATAAGGTTTGTGCTGAATATCCTTGATGCAATGTGGCTTATGAGAAACTCATTTACTCACTGAAACATGCATTGGACAAGCAGAACAAAGTACGTTCAACTGAGCATAAAGTTGGTGGATTTCCATATCCGTTATATGCTTGGTTCTATGTGTGCTTCCCAGATATTCGGGAGAAGTATATAAGAGAGGATGATTACCTTGATACCTCTCAGGTTCCCAGGATGTTACGTTATGTATGTGTGGGAGAGCCTAAATATCCCGAACTTTTTTATTTCTTCAGTAGTCATGAAGTAAGTTACTTTTTTTGTCTTTGTGTTTATATGTTGACGTATTAGTTTTTTCCCCTCATAATATACTTTTTGTATTAAACAGAATTATCGCAACTTTAGGGTATTGGATATAGTTCCTACAGAAGAGGAATTGAATTCAATGTCTTTAATTGGACAATTACCATGCAGCCAGATTCGTTCAAAGGTACTTAATGCGGCTCCTTCAACTGGTGAATCACCACGTAGTCTGAGTCGATCAAAAGAAGCGAATCGAACTCCTATTATTGGCTAATCACCACGTAGTCAGAGTCGATCAAAATAAGAGAATTGAACTCCTTTTATTGGCGAATCATCTCGTACCCAGAGTCGTTCTAACCGTTCTACAACTGAGTTTGATGACAATGAATTACTCGACACAATATGTTCTGTAAGTTTTGATCTGAAGTTTTTTGGTTTTGTTTTTGTAAAAATACAACATGTTTTTGAGCTGAAGTTTTCTTCTATATCTGAATTTTCGTTATGTGTCTATACTAGAGGGTAACGATAGAGGTTCAAAGGCATGCAGAAAAAGAAAGAAGCACGATCGTGAAAGAAGTTTTCGATAAGTTTCAAAAGGATGAGCGATGCTATTGTGGATGCGATTTTTGGAAAAGTGAAGGTAAGCTAATTTATAGAGAATTCTTTTTATTTTTTCTAATGTTATTTAGATTAATCATTGTTAGTAATTTTTTTTCTAGGAATATTTCGATGAGAAGTTTGAACAGTTGTTTAAGATTGTCAACAAATCAAATGGAATGGACGATGGCAATTTTGATTTGAGTAACCATCTAGAATATGTTAGGATGAACGACTATTATGAACATCTATCGGATATTAATGTTGTTGATGATGCATCGCATAAAGTCGCAGATGTAAATGCTACACGTGAGGAGGCGGCTTTTGAAGGCAATCAACATGTTTAAGAACAAGTTGAAGAGGAACGTTCCAGTGCTGATAGATTGAGCAAAGATGGAAATGATGAAGAACAGTTATCAACTGAGAATGTTGGAAGCATGCAAGGTGCAGATAATCAAGTTGTTTATACTGAAGAACATGTTGCTCATGATGCATCGCATAGAGTCGCAGATGATAATGCTACTCGTAAGTAAGCGGTTGTTGAAGGCAATGAACATGTTCAACAAAAAGGTGGAGAGGAACAATCTGGTGTTTATAGACTGAGTAAAGATGGAAATGATGAAGAGTTAACAACTGAGAAAGGTGCAGATGATCAAGTTGTTGGTACTGAAAAACATGCACCGAGTTGTGCTTTGGAAAGTGATATTGCAAAAGGCAATTTGTTTGGCGATGGATATCAAGCACCTGTTGGTAATTTAGAACCGAAAGCGAGTGATGTGTCTAGCACTATTGGGAAAGGCGATCGGTTTGCAGAAGTACTAGCTATTTGCAATGAAATTGTAGGTAGTGATACACAGGAAATTGTCACTACAAGTATAAAGTGTGAAGTTTATAATAGTTCAATGAAGTTTTTATGAACTTCAGCATTATTTTTGGATTTGAATTTGTGTTTTGTTTTTTGTAAAAAACAACAGCATGTTTTTTGTAAAAAACAACAGCATGTTTTTTGCTAAATATTTTGTCTTGTAACTGGTGAACTTCAGCTCTAGAGCTGAAGTTTTTGTTTTTGTAACTAGCGAACTTCAGCTCTAGAGCTGAAGTTTTTGTTTTGTAACTGTCGAACTTCAGCTCTAGAGCTGAAGTTTTGTTTTGTAACTGTCGAACTTCAGCTCTAGAGCTGAAGTTTTTGTTTGTGAGTGGCGAATTTTGGCCTTTCTTAGAGTTGAAGTTTTAACTGGTTTTTTATAATATCCTGTAGTGAAATTTTCACTACAGGTATAAAAAATTTCTATGTTATATATATATAAAAACTAGTTGATCTATTCCCCCTCTTTATGAATATGCAATGGAAGTTGAAACTAGTTGTGCTTCAATTGACACAACTCAAAAACTCTCTGATGATGTTGAATTGAATGAAGGTAAAGTTGAGAAAAACCTTCCAGAGAATACTCCAATACTCCTCGACGTGGTGCACAATTGAATGAAGCTGGAACTGCTGATATCGACAAAGGCATGCAGCTTGGGGAAACCACAGCGGAAGACAAACGTCAAGGTATTCTATAGATCATGAATTTATTACATTTGATCGAAGTATATTTTTTACAGTTTGAAATTTTACATACTTTATTTTCTTTGTTATGTTTTTGAATGATTTTTCAGAAAGACTCGAGGCAGCTCAAAAAGAATTTGGTGAGCTTATGCAGTTATATCAAAAAAGAGAAATACATTTATTAACACCTGTTGGCTCACAGACAGGTGTGAAGTGTGTTGGTATTATTTTATAAAATTTAGTCAGCATTATTTAATTTTTTTTTTGCATGAAGATACAGGCATATCTGAAGGTAAAGGAAGTGGATCTGTTGGAATGCAAACACCATCTGTGTCTCAACACTTAGACCATGTAGTTATTTTCTGCAATTCGATTACAAGCTGTTTTTTTGCCGAATGTATTTTTGTATCAGTTTTATTTATGTTTATATTTTCTTTGCTTTTGCAGATCTCATCTGATGCATCGCAACTTCTTCCAAATCCTAAGAAAAGGAAGATTTCCAGTTCTCCTATGTGTGACACCAGTGATATCCCCAACTTCAATTTATGTTCATTTTCACTTGGTAGTACACAAGGGACTGATTTAGAAGGTAATTCTGTTGTTGTTGTTGTTAGTGAAGAGTAACAAGAACGTCGTGAACAGTAGGGAGTTAGTCAAGTATCTGCCACGATGGCTGTGGTTTTTCCCCCTGCTGCTGAACAGCAGCAGTTAGTTATGATGGAACAGCAGGAAGAGCAAGCAAAAGAAAAACCAGATAAAAAAGGGAAAAGGATTCGTATGGAGAGTATTTGGTTGAGATCTCCTTACGTTATTCCTAAACAAAAGCAAAGGGGCAAGATTGGAAAGTAGGAAAGAATACACAAAGGTGTCCCTTCCATTATGTTAATCAAGACAGTGGATTGATGCAAAGATTTACAAAGTGATTGGAGATAGATGTCAGTGAATATGATTCCAATCCATTGATTAGCTGGAGTTGATATTGCAAAATCATTCTTTACCGAGCTTATGGATCCTAACTATGATCTTGTGGATGAAGTAAGTTATTAAGTTTGTTTTTTGAATTGGTTTTTAACTGTATTTCCCAAAACATCAGCTTATTTTTTATAGTAAAGTTTTTGTACTGTAATTTGGAAAACTTCAGCTTTATTCATAGTAAACTGCTGAAGTTTTTTAGCTTATTTGCTAAAACTTAAGCATGAATATGCTTAAGTTTTTATCATGTTGTTTATAGTTTTGTAATGCGTTTTTTCTAAACTTCATAGTTATGCATGCTGAAGTTTTTATTTCATATGTTATCATTTGTTGTTGTTCATTTGTAGCATATGGATGTGGCATATATTACTTGTGCAAAACATATTGTTATCACCTTTCAGTATCCAAAATCAAGATGTGTAGCAACAAATTTAATTTTTGATCAGTATATGACTAAGCTGGCTAGTATTCATCCTTCAGAAAAACGGATGGAGAAAATTAGAAAAAGGATGGAAAAGAGAATGGAGGATCAAAAAAAGAGCAAATAAAAGAGAAAGAGGATATCCAAACAACATGCTGAAGAAGAAGAAGTGGTTATTCAGCCACTTACGAAATTTAGTTGGTTTGAGAAAGAATCAACGAATGAAAATGTGGCCAACTACGTAAAAGGACTCGACCTTTCCTGTGGTATCTCATGGGCATCTGCTAGAAAAGTATTCTTTCCATTTCGACTTAAACCAAGAACGGGCCAGAGATCTACGCACTATTTTTTTGAAATTCTGGACTTTAAAGATAAAACTATATATGTGTATGATTCCATGGGCAGTGTAACATATGATCGTGCACTTGAACATGTCAGAAATTATGCCCGGTTGATCCCACACTGTCTCAAATGCTTGTAATTTGGGTGACACAATAAATTTTATGGGAAAAGGCCTGTGAAAAAATTTCTAATTAAGTGGATGGAGACACCGCTGCAGGATAACAAGTACATGTTTCACATATATTTTACCATGCATCTTATGTTTATTATTTTTTGCCATTGTGTTAACTATTCTTCAATTTCTTTTTATGTTCTTTTTGTAGTGTTGATTGTGATGTATTTGCTCTTAAGTTCATGGACATGCGGTTGAAGAAAAAAGATGTCTTCAAGTTCGATCAAAGTCAGACATTGACATTCAGGAGAGAATTGGTTGCCAATCTTTGGGCTCATGGAAAATGGAAAAAAGATAGTGGCTATGAAACTCCAGAAGAACAACAAGGATATGATTATGGAGATTTTGAAGAGACTGTATGTGAATTTTTTGATTAGAGGATTGGGTGCACAAAATTTGGACTTTGTGGATATACATTAATTATTTTTTAGTTGATTTTTGTTCAGACAAATATGTTTGTGTTATGAAACAATAAAAGAAGAAGAGGAGTATTAGAGAGAAAAGTAGAGAGAGAGAATTCTTATTGATTTTACGATGATTTACAATGGAATAGAACCCTTTATTTATAGGGAGGGGGTGACTTAGTCAACAAGTAATAAACCCTAGAATCTCTCTAAATATAGACATTCACCATAAATAAAGTTCTATTTAAAACACTCCCCCTTGAATGTCTATTCAATAGATAATGTGCCTCGTTAAAACCTTAACTTAAATAAAACCAAGTGGGAAAAAATTCTAGAGAAGGAAAAAGAGTACACATATCTAACAATACGCCTTTTGGTTGCCTCATTAAAAACCTTACAAGGAAAACCCAGTGGGACAAAACCTTGTAAGGGAAAAAGAGTACAACACGCATTAACTCCCCCTGATGAGAGAATCAATTCACATCTTTAAGCATTTGCATTTCAATCTTGTGCACCATCTTCAAAAGATCTTTGGTAGAGATTTGATAAATAAATCAACCATATTAACTTGAATGAATATTTTGCACCTTGAAATCATCATTCGTGATACATATATAATGTCTTCATAAATATCGTGGAATGGCTCTTCAATATCTCCATGGAGGTATTCTCGCTATCATATTATCATGCTTATAGTTATAGCAAGATACATTTGTGCATAAATTGCATTGAGGATGTGGTACTTCAAGATCAAGAATTGTATATGCTTTAAGCAATTTAAATCCTTCAGGGATTATCATATAAGTATAGTCAAATAAGCCATATAAATAGACTTTAGATGCATATCAAGTTTTTATGTCATGCTAGACATATAAGATATCGAAAACTGATTGCACATACCATTGACTTTATACTTTCTAGTATTTGAACAACATAGACAAAATTATATGTCTTTTATATGAAACCAATTCTATTCGAATTGCGTCTCTTCCATTTGGCCAATATTTTTGTGTAGGAAACAGACTTAAGATCCTTATCTATATTTAGCGTTATCATAGATGTTGTCGACGAAAATTTTATATCGATTCCAACATTATTTTTTCATAAAGACATAACATAGAGATCTTTCATTCATATATTCAGGTACCTGAATCTCTCATGAGATTTTATGAAGTGTTATGTCATGTGATCTTCTAGATTACTTGCCTCCTTATTATGATCGCTTTGATCATTTGCTCATCTTCTTTATCAAGAAGTTCTATTTGAAATCGATTTGTCTATACGCTTTAAGTGTACCATAGATTTTGTCCTTTTAGGACTTAATATGAGCATTGGCAATGAGAATATAGTTACTTTCTTTGGGTCAGCAAATGCGTATGGCATGCTTTGCAATATATTACAAACGAATTATCTTTTTATGAACTTCAAGTTCATATTATCGTATTCGAGGATCTAGATATACAAATGATAATTCATTCCACGTAACGTTTTCTCAACTGTTTATCTTATCTCCCCCTCATGTTAGAAAAACTAACTTATTTCCTCAACTTTGAGAACTCATCTTTTTGCGTTATGGTGTTAATCAAAATATACACCGTGTATCAATAATAATAAGATGGAATTATTTGGTTCCTGACCCTGAACCAATTGTGAGGGGAGAATGTAATATACATTCGTATATAACCTATATTAAACTGATATAGATAACTTTATCCTCATAATAAATAGTTTAGCTATTAAGTGGAGGCACTCAATAAATTATTTTGCTAAACCAACTGTGATGTAAACCAACTTATCAAGATGAACTTCTTGAATAGAAAATCTGAAAATTATGCTCTAAATCAAATTATTGAGCAAGTTATCTCGCAAACACCATGTTACGGGTTAATAATAACCGCACATGTAACCATCTCATAGATGCATCTTATGTGGTATACATGGCAGTGAATGGGCCCATATTCACCTTTGATATTTCCAGCATTCATGGGATTTAATCCCAATTTTAGTTGGTCTGTTAATTAATGAGAACAAGTAACATAAAAGAATTCGTAAAAAATTTTCTAGTTCTTCAATATTTACCCATGTGAATTCTCTTTTATTTTTTTCACATCATACTTAAATTAACATGGCTAAACCAATTATGCCAACTGAATAAATTATCAATATTGATAAATTTCAGGTTTACACCATGACGTATGCAATCATCAATACACTCTAAGTTTATTCTGATATGGGTTTTTATATCAATAAACTTTTATTTTATTGTGGCATTCTTTTATTTGTGTAGTACAAATTGGAGAATAAAGCGGGTAATTTTTCACATACATATTACCCTGCTACAAGTTGTAGTAATAGAAGATATTAAATCTTTCCTTTATTTATAGTCTCAATATAATCAACCGCTTTCGCGTATACTTTGGAAACTGAATAAGTTTCTTTGAGACTTACTACAACACAATACCTTATTTATAATCAATTGTGTTTCTCCAAAATAGTATAATTGGCTCTTGCAGAGTTCTCAATTAATTTTGTCGTACCACATATTCATCAACACCCATATGGTGAATATCTCTTTTAAAGAGAAAGTTATACCATTATGGTTATGGCCAAAATCATTATAGGTAAGATATGTTGCTTCTACTACTTTTGCCATGTAATAATCGTACTGCCATAATATTTTGGCTAATCACAATGGGTACGTGATCAACGACCATTCATGCCATAATAATGAAACTGTTTTCTTATTTCATCTCAAACCTCTTTCTAGAGGTGAGTGTGGTATATTTACTACCACTAGCACGTTCATATTCTTCCAAGAATGAATATGTATTCATAAAGCAGATGGTGTCACTAGAGGTAAGTGTGGTATATTTACTACCACTAGCACGTTCATATTCTTCCAAGAATGAATATGTATTCATAAAGCAGATGGTGTCACATTCACATCATGAATGGACCATAATCATCTATATGTATTTTACAAAATCTCATGTCAAATCGATGACAAATATTACTTTCACAAAGTGAAGGATTATTTTGAAAATCCTTATTGTTCTCATTGTCACAATGATGACGATTATAATTTTGTCTATTGCCATGTCCACATCCATTGATACCTTCATGGTAATAATTTTGTCTTCTTTCAGACTTATCACATACTGCTATCACATTCTCTTAAGGGAATGAGAATGAAGCAAATTCAATGGGATGAGTTTCCACTTCTTGTGCTCACGATCATACATGACTTTGATCATGGCAAAACATAGAAATTTTACCACTTCGGGTGGTTATAATTTCTTACTAACTCTATTAGAGTTATAATCAAAGTTTATCGTCTTTGTTTGTATTTAAAATCAAATTGTAGAATGTCAAGAATTTGAAAGAGAAAAATAAAATGCTTACCTTAAATCCAGATTTTAATCATGAAGGAAGTTCATGGAACAATTGACAATCATTATGCTCAATCCCAAAGCTTCTACTCAATAGGTTAGAGTCTCGTGCTGATAACGTGTGATGAAACAATAAAAGAAAAAGAGGAGTATTAGAGAGAAAAGTAGAGAGAGAGAGAGAGAGAGAGAGAATTCTTATTGATTTTGGGATGATTTACAATGGAATAGAACCTTTTATTTATAGGGAGAGGGTGACTTAGTCACCAAGTAATAAACCCTAAAATCTCTCTAAATATGGACATTCACCATAAATAAAATTCTATTTATAACAATTTGTATCTTTTATCATGATTTTTAAGTATATTTTTGTTGAAAAAACTTAAGCATGAAGTAAATGACTTCTGCTTTTTAAGCTTTATCAAGTGATGAAGTTTTTAGAATTTGAAAAAGCTCTACGAAAAACACTATTGAATCCAGGACAAAAACATCAGTTTATCAAGTGCTGAAGTTTTTAGAAATACACTAAAAAACTTTAGCAGTTTGTGCTGAAGTTTTTTGAAAAGCTCTACTAAAAACACTATTGAATCCAGGACAAAAACTTTAGCTTATCAAGTGCTGAAATTTTTAGAAATACACTAAAAACTTCAGAACATTGGGCTGAAGTTTTTTGAAAAATCTTTACGAAAAAACTATTGAATCCAGGAAAAAAACTTAAGCATAAAGTAAATGACTTCTGATTTTTAAGTTGAAGTTTTGGTTAAAAATCATAACAAAAGTGTCGATTGTAGGACAAAAACTTCAGCTTTATCAAGTGCTGAAGTTTTTAGAAATAAACTAAAAATTTCAGCAGTTTGTGCTGAAGTTTTTTGAAAAAGCTCTAAGAAAAACACTATTGAATCCAGGATAAAAACTTCAGCTTATCAAGTGTTGAAGTTTTTGGAAATACACTAAAAAACTTCATTACATTTGGCTGAAGTTTTTTGAAAAAGCTTTACGACAAAACTATTGAATCCAGGAAAAAAACTTCAGCGTATCAAGTGCTGAAGTTTTTAGAAATACACTAAAAAACTTCAGCACAATGTGCTGAAGTTTTTTGAAAAAGCTTTACGACAAAAACTTCAGCATGTTTTGGTATTTTTTTAACTTGATACTTATCTTTTTGCATTTACTAGCTACTTTTTGTCATTTATCACCTATATCACCTACTTCATCTTTCATTTAAATTTCTCTGACCATATAGTAAATGAAGTTATTTTTTTACTATAGAAAAACTGTGGCCTTATTTTTTAATATTTTTTTATTGCATTTACCAACTACTAGCATTTACCACTTACTTGTTTTACTACCTACTTATCTTGTTACATTCAATTTCTCTGGAAAAAAATAGTTAACAATCTCTTCAGCATTTATAGATATTAAATTGATATCTTTTACATTTATAGAAATTAAATTGATTAGGCGCACTCTTTGGCTATATTAAAAATCTCTTCACTTGAAAATGTCACAGTCATCCATAGACTTCTATCATATTTCTTTAAATTTATATTCAAAGAAAAACAAGAAAAATGTAGGAAATGACATGCTTATTGGGTGTAGAAGGGAGTTCATGGGAAGCAAAGATAATGAAGGAAAAGTCGAAATACTTCATATGTAAAGGAGAGTGGCCAGATCAAAAACTCGAGCTCCAGGATAATTTGCTCTTTTTACTAGTTGATAAATCTAACTTTTAGGAAAAATAGCAAATTTTCTGGAGCTCGAGTTTTTGATGTGGCCACTCTTCGTCACATATGAAGTATTTTGGACTTCTCCTTCATTATCTTTGCTTCCCACGAATTCTCAGCTGCACACCAACAAGCATGTATTTGCCAATATTTTCTTATTTTTTTCTTATGAAAGAAGACGGAAGTTGCTAAAAAAATCATAGTAGTAAACTTCATCAACCTGTGTCTGACAGAAAACGCTTTGGTGAAATTAAATTTGGTGAAATGGAGTGTGATTGTCTTATAGCTCATGGTGTTGCAGCGAATTTGCATGAACGCCTTTTCACAATTAGTGACTCCTTCCAGATGCACATATGTGGGAAGTGCATGAATATGGCAAATGTAATTCAGAGGTCTGTACAAGGTGGTAAAGTAAGGGACTTGTATTACCGCTTCTATGAATCAGTTGAAGACATAATGAAGGTTGATGTGTATATGGTGCAAAGTTATTATGCCAGGAGCTCTTCAGCATAGGCATATCTCTTAAGTTTGACACTGAGATTTGCTAGTGTCTAGGTCTCATCTGTAAGCATGAAATCATAGTAGTAAAGTTGTTATGAAAGAAGACGGGAGTTCCTAAAAAAATCATAGTAGTAAAGTTCAGTTGGAAGCGAATTTTAGAGTTCTATAACCAAAGGCATGCATTGGTATTCAACAGAGAATTGGCTGCAAATCTTTGGACTCATGGAATGTAGTTAAGAAACCCAAGAAGAGCAACTAGGACATGACTATGGAGAATATGAAGACAATCTATGAATTTTTCGAATAGAGAATAACTTGTAAACAAAGAACTAATTTTTTCTTTTTTCAAGGATGTAAGTGAAAACAAAATTGAATTTTGTGAATATACATTATTTTTTGTGAATTATGTGATGTCTTTTAAATTTTTTGTTCTATTCGCATTAATTAGATTTTTAGTTTACTTGGATTGATTCAAATATGTTTTTGTCTTTTTTCATGAATTTTAAGTATATTTTAAGTAAATAACTTCTGCTTTTTACGTTGAAATTTTGGTTAAAATTCATAACAAAAGTGTCGATTGTAGGACAAAAACTTTAGCTCATAATGTGCTGAAGTTTTTAGAAATACACTAAATAACTTCATCATGTTGATTTAGATAATTTTATATATCCTAATTTAGCTTGCTAGATATCAACAATTTTTTCCTTTTCCAGTGTTCAGGTTTTTTTATATCTTTCTGAATGTGTGTAAACTAATAAGCTTTGAGATATAAAACTTTAATTTATTGTCTAACAATTTGTTAGTTTATATGAGTCCACCAAACTATAAAGTACTTGAAATTTTTAGAAATACACTAAATAACTTCAGCAGTTTCTGTGTAAGTTATTTGAAAAAGCTTTACGAGAAAAACTATTGAATCCAGGACAATAACTTCAGCTTATAAAGTACTAATGTCACGACCCTAAACCCAACTCGGTCGTGATGGCGCCTCTCGTAAAGACAAGGCCAGCCGACTCACTTCCAATTCACTTTAAGCAATTAAAATAATAACTACTAAGTCTTTAATCAGAAATAAAATCCCAAAATAAGCATTTAACAGTATAATTTGCGGAGATAAAAGCCAACACAGCCCGACATCGGGGTGTCACCAGTCATGAGCATCTAAAATAATACTACCAGTCTGAAATTCTACTACACTACTAAATAACTGAATCAGAAAAAGAAATAAGACAGAGGGAGGTTGCACTGGGCTGCTAATCGCCAAGCAGCTACCTAGTAAACCTCCGAAGATCTGTTGGAACTGTCAACCCTCAGTACCAAGACCTGTAGTGCCCGAATCTGCACACAGAGGTGTGTACATAGCCCCCACAAATAGGAAAACATAACCAATTAACTAACCTATGGGGACAACTCCCTCTTACAAGGTTAGAAAGGAGACTCACCTCGCTCCGAAGATCCATAACCGGCATTCCACGTTCTTCTGAAGACTCGAATCGATGCACAATGCTCCAAAACTAGCCAATAATTATGCAAATCCATTAATATATGTTCAATTACTCATTACAATCCAATTTATAACAATTCCTAGCCCCGATCGAAAAGTTGACAAAATTGCCCTCGGGCCCACGTGCCCGGATTCCTAAATTTTTCGAAGATAAAGTTTACCCATGAACTCATGAACTCAACTATATGATTTTCTCTTAATTTCATACCCAAAATCGTGGTCAAAATCCAAGAATATCAATTTTCTAGGTTTTCCTAAAACCCCCAAATTTCTACCAATTTACATGCTCAAATCCATACATCTGTAATAGGCTTTCTTTAATAGCAAAAAGGCTTGGATGGAGCAACAATGTTGTTCAAACAGCTCAACAGTTCTTCAAGAGGGAATCAACATGGAAACCTTCGATGCAAGAAGAATTTGAGACACAATGGGGTAATATGTAGTCAATAATGGAACAAGACATACACTTTTATGGCAATCAAAGGTTCACACAAATACACAATGAGTTACGCTATTATTGCAAGTGCAGCGACAGGTACAAGATGCAGTTAAAGACAATCTGGACTGAATACTAGACTTTGGATATATTTTCCATAAATTTAACAAAGTCGAAATACACTCTATCATGGGACGATCACAGTGCACTACTACATTTTAAACACTTGGCTAATGCTAGATCTAATGTAATATCAATGTTGACTTTCAAACTCAATATTGATAATAGGTTTCATGTAACCATCAAAGTTTATCTATTTAATTATGTTAGACCCCCTGACAATGTATTTTATTTATGATTTTATTAGTTATAAAAATTAGCCCTAGGCGATTGCCTAGCGGATAAAACCATACACAATCAATATATTTAACTCAAGATAGGTGGGGTTAGCTTACCTTGTCGTTGATGATGAAAATCCCCTCTTGAAACCCTCCAAGAATCACCCAAGCCTAGAAAATATGAGAGAAAATGGCCAAATCCCAATTTTCAAAACACTCACTGCCTCCAGCCCTTTCCACACCTGCAGTCACTTGGCCGCTTCTGCGGTTCCGCAGGTGCGGTTACAATACTGCTTTTGCGGTCCTCCTTCTGCTACCCCAGTCCTCTGCGCCGCACCGGCCGCATCTGCAATCTCGCACGTGCGGGATTTCCTTCGCACATGTGGCCTCTGAGCCCTTCACTTCTAACCGCTTCTGTGGCACGACGACCGCTCATGCGGCTCCGCACCTGCGGCTTTAACCTCGTAGGTGCGGTTACACCAGCAACCAGCAACTTTAGCTTTCTCCAAAATTCTAATTTTGATCCGTTAACCACCCGGAATCCACCCGAGTCCCCCAGGACCCCAACCAATCATACCAACTAGTCCCAAAACACATTATGGACTTGCTCGAGGCCTCAAATCATATCAAACAACGCAAAAATCACGAATTGACCTCCAATCCAAGCTTTATGAACTTTAGAATTTAAACTTCTACTTTCGATGTTTAAACCTAGCAAATCACGTCCAATTGACCTCAAATTTTGCACCCAAGTCATATTCGACATTACGGACCTACTCCAACTTTCGGAATCGAATTCCGACCCCGATATCAAAAAGTCCACTTCCGGTCAAACTTCTCAAAAACCTTCAAATTTCTATCTTTATCCAAATGACTCCAAAATGATCCACGATCCTCCGAATTCACTTCTGATCGCGCTCCCAACTCCAGAATCACCATACGGAGCTACTCCCGGAATCGGAATCCCAAATGGACATTGATAACACCAAAATGCACTTCAACCCAAACTTATGAAATTTCTTCCAAAATGCTAACTTCCACAATAGGCGCTAAAACGCTCCAGGGTCATCCAAAACCCGATCCGGGCATACGCCAAGTCCAAAATCATCATACAAACCTGCTGGAACCCTCGAATCCTGATTCCGAGGTCGTTTACTAAAAATTCCGATCTTAGCTAATTCTTTCAACTTAAAGCTTCCGAAATGAGAATTCTCTTTCTAAATCAATTCCGAACTTCCCGAAGTTCAATTCCGACCACGTGTGCAAGTCATAATACCTGAAATGAAGTTGTTCATGGCCCAAACTGCTGAACGGCATGCTAGAGCTCAAAACGACCGGTCGGGTCGTTACATTCTCTCCCACTTAAACATACGTTCGTCCTCAAACGTGCTGAGAACTACACTGAAGTAGTCTAAAATCATTGTTTAACACCTCACACCTACCCGTGCTACCACAACTCAGTTGAGCATATTAGCTAGATCAATTCTGAATATATTCCCTTTTATTCAAGCAAATAAGCTTAGAGCTCAATTCCAACATCCGAAATTCTATGCCAGGCATGTTTCTAACATTCGCTCACCATATCAATAACTACACGCAGCACCAAGACATGACTGCATACCTTAGTCGGGTTTGCACCTTGCACCACTTTACTCACAGGACAACAATAACATTCTTTGATCAAATTAGTCGAAATTCCACGAATCTGATGTTCTCAATGCACCTCATGATATATATAAGTCTTGCTCTAACTCTTACAATACCGCCACGACGGAAGAGATGTGTAGAAATTCATAATCGACTACCGAATCAACAATTCATTGGGTCTATACTCCTAACAATAACCATTACCTCATCCTGAACCAAATAATGGTCTTTGCTCCTTAATATACTTCATATAATCAGATTGAAATGATCCTAAATCCAATGATCTCGTCTCACCCAGTATGAACTACTCAAGCAATAAGCCACCCCGGACATGATCAAAAATCTTATATGATGCCACCATGTGCCAATAGGCTACCAACTCGAACATGATACATAAAGGAAACGAACTTTGAAATTGAAATCCAATTACCCCGCTCGCAAATCATACATGCGACGCGGTCAACATAATTGAACAGACACCCTGCTCACGAATCATACATGCGACATGGCACACAACTAATATGAGCTTTCCTCAAAAAAATAGGAAACAAAACACATTAAAACAGATACGGGGAACTGTACTCAACATCACATTGTTACGGCGCGCAACCCGATCCAAACAACATACCCATAGCGGCGTGCAACCCGATCCACACATAAAATTCAAATAAAGAGACACACACCGAGCTAGATTGCTCGTTACAAAAAATATCAAATGTCGGTCACAAGCACGCTAAGTGCATAATACCATCCCTAGGGAGACATATAGCGCCATAAGCTACAAAACTCAAGCACAACTGAGGTGCGATATACGATCTGAATCTCAAGAGCCATTCTACTCATATAACGTCATCTCTACGCAGAACCTCAACGCATAAGAAATTCACCAAGCCGTCTCACAACTCACACGGTGCAATACATCATTACATGAAATAGCTGACGATGAAATAACACCCCGACTACTCCTCCATAGAGAGCGCATGGCTGAAATGAACACATCTGGCCTGATATAGAGCCCATTCACATTTTAATACATCTACAAACCTCAAACTGAATCTGATCGCACTGAACCAGGCTAATAACCTTTCAAAGGTCCATAATCACCCCCTTTTTCTCATAACACACAAGAACGACCATCATAACCGGAATAATCCTCCACAGTACGTAGCCCAATAAACCGTGTGCCCTCCAGGAATCAATTCTCAATTTAACGTCATTACCACAATCTTCATATTTGGTTTAAATATTCAATCAATCAAGTGGCTACATGCCACACTTATACAACCTTCCCATGGGGCACGTTCCCACAACCTTCCGTAACAGATAACAGGTCTGTACATCCAAACCACCGGCTGCACTAACGCTGAAAAGCGATCAAGAATCCTTAACCAGGATGCAAAGCCTTTTTCACAAAACACCGATCTCAGGTGACGCTGAAGACAATACCAAGTTACCTTAAACATCGAAACTCCTTTCCTGCTCATCCGAGCTTGTGACATCCTTGTCAACACCGAACTGCAACCTTGATCCTCACTTCAAATTCCATACCACTCACTGCACCTAACAAGCTAATATCCGATAGTACCAAAAATTCATCATAACTCCTGACCCACTATTAGGGTAAATACTTCATCACATAGAAACTTTTTACTTAACTCATTCCAAGAGAACCATAGCTACACGTGAGTGAATTCTCATAACCGTAGAACATTCAAATCCTCAAGTAGTGGTCTAAACTACCATGACCCTTCCGAGATCCACCTACACATAACAAGGCCATAATACTTGAATACTTCCAAATAAAATCAATTACGGTGGCCGTCAAGCCTCGGATGTACCACCACAATTCACATGCATAACTTAATCACGCTGAAGGAACTGATCACCACAACTATTATGCCAATTCAACCATGGCTAATCAATCTAACTTCTTCCAATTCATCCTTAACTTGCCTTAGAGATAATAATAACTCCATTCAACACATAACACACTCCATCTGCACTCATCCCGAGTGACCTTGAATCACGAGACCATGTTGTCTCAAATCCCACGAACCATTTCATACCTCCCAAATGCTACACTGCAAGTCAAAACATCATAGAACATTCTGGGCCTCTTTTCATAAGCTGCTACAAAGCTTTATTCCTAACCATACCTATAGGCTCGAAATCATTAGGCACCACACTTTACCCCTTTGAATCCACTAGGATCGTTGTTGAGAGCCACCCGCTCTGACTTGGCCCCAAATATAATCAACTCCATGAATCTTCTAGCACATGAATACCCTCTCGACGAAGCACCCGGTAGAATCACTTTCCTTGAAACCCGCATCTATACAAGGCATAAATCCTGAATCCTTCCCCAAGTCTGAACATAAGCCAATAAGGCCAACCATAGCACACCTTTAACAATCCTTTTGCTCAAATTACCACTTATGTCCTTTTCCTGTAGCTGAAATAATCCATCAATATGCTAATAACTAGAAACCTCGCAAGCAGTTAACCGTGCAACCCAATCATAGGCGGTGGGACTCTCCCACTTAGCTTGAAGCTACTATTACACAACTCTGGAATTCTCCAGGATTCTTTATCTCTTATTGATATAACCTTGCGCAATCAACCACCAAAATTCTCAGAATCTTTCTGTAAAACCCTTTTTTATACTCTGAATCATCAACCACATTTGCACAACCGATCTCTTTGTTGTACAACCAATTCGCAGAAGCCTCGCCAACCACGCGACCACTAACCTGCTCACAGGGAATAACCCACCTGTGGAAATCACTTCCCGACATCTTCCAACATTGCTGCACGGGGTACAATCACTATGACATCAATAACTCATCCTAAGTTCGAGCTCACTCTCTAGTTGCACAAGTCTATTCAACCCTTGTGGGCATCAATTAGATGTGCGGCAACATCCTTCCAATTCAAAGTTATGTTGTATCCTTCTTCATTTCCAGCAGCTCCTTTCTGTTATATCCAATCTTCTGTCGTATAATAGCCCATGCTTTAAATTAAATCTGTAGGCCCCAATCACCAATCTCTAAAATTCCCAAATCATTCCAAACTCTCCTCAAGGTGCATGGTCATCCTACCACAAAGCCCATATGCAACTCCGCCACTCTTTCACTTTGGCGGAACTCACCCCTTTAATCGACTACTCGACCTTTGCTTCTTATACCTGGCCTTCTAGAAATTTTAACCACCACATGTACTTCCTCATCCTTTGCTGCTCAGTTGTTGCCTTAAATAAAATCTATCTTCGCAACACTCAAACCCACAATTTGCTACTAACTTTAAACCCTTCCGAAGCTCATCTTTCTCGAGCCGTCAATATTAGAATTACCGATTCAATCCTGAACCACCGTACCCCGCGATATCTAATAGTAGTTCATCCAATATTATTTCACAATAGCTTACCCCAAAGGCGAATTGCAGAAGACCATAACACCAGCAAACTTAACACATTCAATCACGGACGACGACACCGCGTCGCAAATGAAACTCCCATCATGCTTGAAATCACCAAGTCTTGTTACTCCATCACTCCAAATCTGGACATCCCTAGGCCAATTACTTTTCCTCCGTTGGAAATGAAATATCAGTTGTCTGAATCGTGCACTGAGTAGACTTCTTTTCAAATCATTCACTATCCTAACACATAGGCAAGTATCCTACCATCAAGTCAATATTGTGCGATAACCAATCGTGAGCATCATAGCAATCTGTGCATAGCCTCAAAGCTCTCAGGAATACTGTTACTGAGCTGAAATTAAAAGATATCCTTCCGCAAGGCAACGACAATAGCCCAACCAACTATACCGGGAGAAACATCCCGCACCAAATTTGTAGTATCATTACAATTCTTTAATTCTCGATTTATAACAAGTGGTTCGCGTCAGGTAAGATTGAGTAGGAAGGAAACAAAGGCATAAGCCTTAAGGAATCAAATCGCACGATGAAGAATCAAGAAGGAAGTACTCCTAACAGTCCCGTAGCCTCTCGAAGATAAGTACAGACGTCTCCGTACCAATCCGGGAGACTCTACTAGACTTGCTCATGACTTGTGAGACCTAAGGGAACCTAGTGCTCTGATACCATGTTGTCACGACCCAAAACCCACTAAGGGTTGTGATGGCGCCGGACACCGCTGTCAGGCAAGCCAACCAAGATACTTAATTAAATTCTCGTTTTAAAAATTTTGAAAAATATGATTTTCCTTCATTTTTTACCAGTAAAACATAATCGTCTCAAATTAAATATGAATGTTAAGAAGTTAATACAAGATACTCCATAATCATCCCAGAACCCGGTGTCACAAGTGCATGAGCATTTACTAGGAACGAAATAAAATACAGTAATTGTCCGGAATACAAGTGGACAGAAATAAAAATATAGTACAATACTCAGAAGGAGACTCTGCTGGCTACGGTCGTCTCGAATAATGCAACTCACCTGAGTTTCCGTATCAACCATGCCACTATGCCACTAGCCACACATAAATCTATGCAACAAAAATGCACAACAAGCGTAGTATGAGTACGAAAATAATGTGTACCCAATGAGTATCCCGTCTAATCTAGAAAACGTAGAGACGAGAGGTCGACTTCGACACTTACTACTGGTCTAATGATAATATAGTAAAAATGTGAGGAGATCAGGGAATTTTATAAAACAACAATTATAATTCATAAAGAGAGATAGCAGGTAAATAACCTCCCAAATAATGATGGATTTCCAAAGATTTACTTTTCATTATCTTTATCAATTTATTTCCAACCAGGAAAGGCAAATGTCAACATTTATAAATCTCAAGCAACAATACAAACATGCGCATATCATGCCGAGGTCGTATGGCCCGATCCAACATAAATGTAAAATGTGCACTGTCGAGGGTCGAACGGCGCGAACCATAGAGGCATCTATTACCCCGCTCATGAATCATCCATGCGACGTGGTCAACATAGAATAAACAAACACCCTGCTCGCGAATCATACATGCGACGCAGGTACACAAAGAATCATATATTCAAACATTTAATCAAGACTTCATCAGGGAACAACTATCCAAGGAAAATCCAATTCTCTTTTTACAATTCAAGAAAATGAAGCTCAATCTTTTAGAAATTCACTTACTAATCCGACGTGATTTAAGCAATTCAAATCGTCAATAGGATTACAAATATTTCCAAGTACAGCATGCTTTTGGGTCCTAGACTACCCGGACAATAGCATAATAGTAGCTACGCACGGACTCTCGTCACCTCGTGCGTATGTAGCCCCCACAAATAGGAGCACATAACCAATTAACTCACCTATGGGGACAATTCTCTCTTACAAGGGTTGAAAGGAGACTCGCCTCGCTCCGAAGATCCATAACCGGCATTCCACGCTCTTTCGAAGACTCGAATCGATGCACAATGCTCCAAAACTAGCCAATAATTATGAAAACCCATTAATATATGTTCAATTACTCATAACAATCCAATTTATAACAATTCCTAGCCCCGATCGAAAAGTTGACAAAATTGCCCTCGGGCCCACGTGCCCGGATTCCTAAATTTTTTGAAGATAAAGTTTACCCATGAACTCACGAACTCAAATATATGATTTTCTCTTAATTCCATACCCAAAATCGTGGTCAAAATCCAAGAATATCAATTTTCTAGGTTTTCCTCAAACCCTCAAATTTCTACCAATTTACATGCTCAAATCCATACACAATCAATATATTTAACTCAAGATTGGTGGGGTAAGCTTACCTTGTCGTTGATGATGAAAATCCCCTCTTGAAACCCTCCAAGAATTGCCCAAGTCAAGAAAATATGAGAGAAAATGTCCAAATCCAGATTTTTAAAACACTCACTGCCTCCAGCCCTTTCCTCACCTGCGGTCACTTGGCCGCTTCTGCGGTTCCGCAGGTGCAGTTACAATACCGCTTATGCGGTCCACCTCCTACTGCCCCAGTCTGCTTCTGCGCCGCACCGGCCGCATCTGCGATCTCACAGGTGTGGGATTTCCTTTGCACCTGCGGCCTCTAAGCCCTTCACTTCTAACCGCTTCTACGGCACGACGACCGCTCCTGTGGCCCTAGCCTCGCAGGGGCGGTTACACCAGCAACTTCAGCCTTCTCCAAAATTCTAATTTCGATCCATTAACCACCCAGAATCCACTCGAGGCCCCCGAAACCCCAACCAATCATACCAACCAGTCCTAAAACACATTATGGACTTGCTCGAGGCCTCAAATCATATCAAACAACGCTAAAATCATGAATCGACCTCCGATCCATGCTTTATGAACTTTAGAACTTCAAACTTCTACTTTCGATGTTTAAACCTAGCAAATCACGTCCGATTGACCTCAAATTTTGTATGCAAGTCATATTCAACATTACGGACCTACTCCAACTTTTGGAATCGAATTCCGATCCCGATATAAAAAATTCCACTTCCGGTCAAATTTCTCAAAAACCTTCAAATTTCTATCTTTAGCCAAATGACTCCAAAACGACCCAGGGACCTCCGAATTCACTTCCGATCGCACTCCCAACTCCAGAATCACCATACAGAGCTAATCCCCGACTCAAAATCCCAAACGGACATCGATAACACCGAAATGCACTTAAACCCAAACTTATGAAACTTCTTCCAAAATGCTAACTTCCACAATAGGCGCCAAAATGCTCCTGGGTCATCTGAAACCCAATCCGGGCATACTCTCAAGTCCGAAATCATCATACAAACTTGTTGGAACCCTCAAATCCCGATTCCGAGGTCGATTACTAAAAATTCTGATCTTAGCTAATTCTTTCAACATAAAGCTTCCGAAATGAGAATTCTCTTTCTAAATCAATTTAGAACTTCCCGAAGTTCAATTCTGACCACGCGTGCAAGTCATAATACCTGAAATGAAGTTGTTCATGGCCCAAATTACTGAACGGCATGCTAGAGCTCAAAACGACCGGTCGGGTCGTTACATTAACGATCCCCTAAGGGTTCAAATAGTTGGCACGAAGCCCAAATATGGCATTTAGCCCAAAGTATAATAATATCAAACAATTAGCTACCAAATATACATAAAAATAATCATTCAGGATGGACTAAGTCACAATCCCCAACAGTGCACGATCCCACGCTCCTCATCTAGCGTGTGTGTCACCTCAACACAGTCGGACGTTGTATAATCCGGGGTTTCATACCCTCAGAACAGCATTTAAAATCATTACTCACCTCGAACTAGACCGATAAGCTACTCTGCAACACACTTGCCTCTCACACCAAATTCCAAGTGCTCCAAATCTACCAAGTTCATATTTTTATCATCAAATTATGCTAAACGAATGAATTCCAATTGAAAAATATTGATTTTAAGCACAAAACCCGAAATCAGTCAAAACCCGACCCCCAGGCCCGCATCCCAGAACTGGATAAACTTTATACAAAAATGTTCTTCATTATCTCGCGAGTCTGTACATATAAAGAACTCGAAAATCGGAGTTCGTTTGACCCCTCAAATCATCCCTAGAAGGTCTCATAATCGCAAGCCCTAACTCCACCTTTTTCTACTGATTTTCATGAATTAAACACTGATATTTTGTTCCTTAATCACAAATAATCGAGTTTTAGGGTCCAAAAACCTTACCTCAATGAAGAACAATGATTTCCTCTCTTCAAAATCGCCTCAAAGCTCTTTTCCCATTCAAAAATGGTGTAAAAGGGTTTAATGGTGGCTGAGGGTTTATTTAAATACTGCTCACGCGTTTTACTGTTCACCCGAGTTACTGTTCATGCTGCTGTGAAAAAATGCAGCAGCTTTTCTTCTAGTCTAAATTGATTTGTTAATCTTTCGAGATCCAACCGAGGCCCTCGGAAATCTCAACAAATATACCAACACATCTCATAACATCATTCGAACTTAGTCGATCCATCGAAACACCAAAAACAACATCAAAATACCAAAATCGCATCAAATTCAATCCTATAAACTTTGAAATTCCTAAATTCCACCAACGGCGCCGAAACTATCCAAAACAACCCCGATTGACCTAAAATTTTGCAAACATATCTAAAATGACATACGAACCTGTTCCAACTGTCGAAATTCCATTCCGACCCCGATAGCCTATTTTCCACTGCTGACCGGAAATTGCCAAAAACTAACTTTCGTCAATTCAAGCCTAATTCTACACCGGACATCACAAAAATATTCCGGACACACTCCTAAGTCCCAAATCACCTAACGAAGCTATCCGAGCCATAAAATCCACATTCCGAGGTCGTTTACCAATAAGTCAACTCTCAGTTGACTTTTCTAACTCTAAAGCTACTTTTAGAGACTAAGTGTCTCAAACTTTACCAAAACCATTCCGGATTCGATCCGACCAACCCGATACCATATAACACGGATAAACAATGCATAAAAATGTAGAAATGGGGAAAAACAGAGCGGTAACTCATGAGACGACTGGCCAGGTCGTCACATCCTCCCCAACTTAAACAAACATTCGTCCTCGAACGTGCCCAAAGTTGTTCCAAAAGCCAACCAATCGCTGAATAACCTTACCATGCACATACCCGGGGGTGATCCCATGTCACCCTATCTCATATAGGTCTGATAACACAATGAAACTGAAATTTCACAATCCAACCTAGCCCATAAACCTTAGAACCACATTTCTACTTCCGAAATCATCCACAAGATCAGAATCTCATACCTATACTTTGAATAAGCCCGAATAAGCTGTAATAACTCATACCTGCAACCTCAGGTGCAATTACGTGATATACAACTTAACTCAGCGCTTGTAGCGATAACTTCTAATCATAGCAGCTGCACACAACGATCGAATACCGGTGGAAAACCCCTTATCAACTAAAGTCTCATTCCAACACTTTCACATACTGCCAATAACAAATGAAACATGCAGTAAGCCATAACCATTTCTCATATCAACCATTCATGAAGCCACTTCTCCTTTGGCAAAGACCATAGCAATTTCTGAGCCGAACCTCGACATTATCCTTCCAACATTCTGAAACCGAATTTGTTTGTATACATCAAAGACCCCAACGATCTCATCTAATCCAACACGACTACTCTGGTGACATGACACATCAATAAAGGCTAAATCCATAACTTGTGCAATCCGCGCACCAATAAGCAAAAAACCCGAACATACTTAAATTATGAAAATGACTCAAATGAAAGAGTTGTACTGCAAGCTCACCAGTACTACCTCACCATGCTGAGAACCTGTCACACCTCGTAGAAACAAAACACATGAATTCAATCCGAAGGATCATACCTCCACATAACTTCGCTGCAATGCGCAACCCTATCCAAACACTGGTCCATATGAAACACATCAAGTCACTATGCTCAAAATTGATCGCCACGCAATTTAATGTCTAGAACCAAAGTAAATCATCATAACCACGGCGAAACAATTGACATAACATTACACAACTCGAAAGGACACAACCGATACGCGATCCGCCAAGCAATATTCAATACTCCTCCCGCTCGAATTCCACTGAGAGACCCCCAATAACACCACACCACATGTTCCTATAACCAACGAATCCCAATGCCTCACGACACGGAAAGGTAACTCATAGATCTCCCCAGATTACTAATAAGCTCAATAACAATTGAATCAACCTATCATTCAACAAACAACTTGGAGCCAACCAGGCCGACTCAAGTTAGAACACGCATCCACATTGGCCTGCCAACGAACCCCTATATCAAGGAACCCTGAAGTTGCTCCTTTAACTCCTTTAACTCTACCGGTGCTATACGATACGGTGCCCAATACCAAATCAATATCGAAATCAACAACTTTGCTCGGCGACATGCCCGGCAGCAGGAAACACATTCGGAAAAGTTCCTCATCACTAGAACTGAATCAATATGAGAAGCCTCTGCACTGACATCCATCATAAGAGCCCAAATAAGGAAGACAATCTTTCCCAGCCATCTGATGGGTCTTCGAAATATAAAACCACCCTACTAGAACATGAAATCCATCGAATCTTGCCACTCAATCCGTGGCATTCCCGTCATATCCAACATTGTTGCCTTAGTGCAGTCACCAAGAATGACACAACGCTGAGACAACCAGTCTATACCTGATATCATATCCAAAATCTAACATACCAAGCAACAAAAAATCCACTCGGGTTTCTAAACCCCGATAGTCACTAAACAGTGCCAATACACACGACCCACAACCACAACATAGCATGAATATGAGAACTTCCCGACTCCAAATCCATATGGCATATGAATCACCATATCTGATCCCAATTCCATTGTCCGAATACATACCACACCTCCAATACCCAATCATTCCGTGAGAGATACTCTAAAATTCTTCTTTGCCACCAACCAAAATCGAATATCAGTAGTCGATCTAACAAGAAGTGTCGCAATATTTCCGAAGTACCATCAACTTAATCACATTGCCTTTTCTGAAACATATACCCTCGGGAAATCACTCCAATTAGCAATACCATTTCCTTAATCATCTGAAGATCATTTCCCTAATCATCTGAAGATGCCCGCTACCTAAGAGTTTTATGACCTTCCTTTCAAAACTAAATCGTAACCTTACACGCCTAATCTCAATCCTCTACAACGTATTGCATATACCATACCATCTTAGGATAACATGAGAACTTCATATCCCTTCCGAGCCACAAGCAATTATGTACTCCACTGTGAGCACGTGATTTTTGTCATACATGAAATACTCCTACAAAATCTAAGAAAATAGATTTTCTATTAATTATTTGCCATTTTTAGGAATTTTTGTCGATTTTTATTAATTGTTTACATTTTTCTTGCTTGTTTAATTTTTATTTAAATCATGAAAACTATCAAAAATATCATGCATTGCATTTAGGATTTGTTTTTACACTATTAGAATTAATCAGTAATTATTTATTTTATAAAATTTGAAAATCATAAAAAATAGCTCATTTTCACATTTTTTGTCTTTAATTTTAGTTTATTAATTTTCCTTATTTAATTTAGAATTAAGTATTGGTTACAATTTCTATAATTAGTTAATTAGTTTAATTTTACATTTTAGATGATTTAGTTTTTTTTTAATTATTAGGATTTTTAACTTTTTTAAAAAAATAAAAAAAAAGAAAAGGAATAAAAAGGTTAATTAAAGACAAAGTTGTTAAATTTGAGTTTGGGCTACTCTTGATGCTTAATTCGGTTCAGCCCCAGCCCAAACTATTTTTCTACCGCCCTAGCCCAAAGACATGACCAGGCCCGCCTGACCCGTTTCCCTCTTAATATAAAAACCCTATTATAATTTTTCCCCTAAATTCCTTAACCCTAACAAATTAGAGAATGCGGCGCACCCCCCATTGTTCATATTCTTCTTCAACGATTCAGCCCCCAACTTACCTGAAACTCAGGCGAGTTCACTCAAATGGGACCCTCCCCTCCACGTCATTTTATTCTAACGGTCTTTTGTCATAAAGAATGAATATTCTCTCCAAATTTGCACGATTTCTGTACTATTGAGCGATTTGCTAAATTAATGGGAGCCGTGGATGGATGGAAATCGATCCATGCCTTCCATTTGTCCCTAAAATCGTTTACAAACAAGGGAATTTTTCGGATCCGAGACAAAAGCTTCGAGAATTTTTTGAGGTTATATATAAGGTATGTTTCTTTTCTTGGAAGGTCAGAGAAAATCAGATGAGAAAATTAGAAGAAGAAATATCGAAAAATATTAAACCAGCCAAGTCAAAATTTCTAGGGTTTAGTGATCATTCTTCTTCAAGATTTTTTTATCTATTTCTTTTGTTTTCAGAAGAAGATAAAAAAGATGGTTTGAGTTTCGGCCCTCATTCGAGTTCATCTTACCCGGAATAAAAAAATTCCATAAACAAAAACTTTCTAGCCTTGTTTCTTTTTCTTGGTTTCTTGGTTCTAAAAGAAGGTTTTGGATTAAATTTCGAGTTTAAGTTTGTGGTTGGGTTCCGAACTTTCGTTATTTTGGGTTTTCTGTCCAATTTTCGGTCGAGATTTGGATTTGCTTGGCTGGTCTGTGGAGCTCTGTTGTTATCGCTGAATCTCTTCTCCCATTTCAGAGCTTCTTTTGATATTTTCAAGCTACTTTTGCTAATAGGTATGCTCTAAAACTGCAAAAAATTTGAACCTGTTGAATGAAAATTAGTAACCGTTGTTGGAGGTTTACTAGCTCCTTTTCAGTTGGCTTATTTTATTTGGACTGTTATTTTTCAACTTATTCTATTAAGCTACGCTAATGCTTGAGTGAGCAGAAATTTGATTGGACTTCATGTTGTTATAGCAATGCAATGATCATGTCTTAATGTTCGAAGTATTTCGTTGCTTGGTTCCGGCATATTGCGTTTTCTTCACTGTGTTTGCTAAATATTTCAATAACATTTCTTAAGTAATTATTTTGGGTGTTGTTGATTTGGATTCTTTAATATATAGTTAAAAAATGAATTTAAGTTGGTAATAGTTCAATTTGAAAGGGGTTACTTTATACAGTGGCATTTTAGCACCCTAAGTATGACTCAAAAATGCAACCCTTTTAGATACAGTGCTTAAAGAAGATGGCAGTATTTTGGTTCATTTGAAAACAGGGAAAAATATTAATCAATAGAGCATAGGGGTAGTTTGATTTTTAGTGTTGAATCTGTGGTAAAACTATGCAAATTGCTAAGGATTACTTTGCTATGGTCACAGTTTGATGGTCTGTTTCATGAACACTACTGTTACATATGTATTACGGTACAAAGAAATGACTTTCCGGTATGATTTTCTCAATTGATGGTAATGGACATATAAATGTGGTGTTTTTTTATTTTATTTTATTTAAGTGCAGAATCATTTTTTGAATTGTAATTTTCTGGGTTCTAGCCAAACCATGGTTCTCTTGGTGAAATAGAACATACTGTTTAATTTTTTGGGGTTCTTTGGAAGTTGTCTGGATTTTAAAGCAAGGCAAAGAAGCCAAAGCACATAAAAATTGATCTAATTTTTTAAGTATATTGGTTTTAGAGCTTGCAAAGTAGCAAGATTCAGGAATATAGTGCGCTAGGTACTGTGTATCAATCATGTTTGCCTCTATTTGATAGTCATAAATCTAATAACATTAGAGTTAAATAAGCTATGAGTTTGAGGCCCATAAATGACTAGCTGCTTTCTTGCAAAGGTTATGTGTACCGTTCTTTGGCTTTCAAACCCAATCCCAAACTTTAGGAAAATAAATAATCATAATACTCGTAATTTTGCTTGAGGCCCGATTTAGATTAGTATTGCGATTATATATACGTTCGTGTAATATAATTGCAAATTTAACTCTAAAAGACTCGAGGGATGCGTTCACACAACTTCAATCAATTTTTCTTAAATAAATTGTCAAAGCGTTATTAATTGTGGATACGTTCGCGTGACATGATTCTTGACACGCCAAACCAGATGAGTATACGTACGCATGACTCGTCTTCAAGATAGTTCCATAATCAAGAATGTTCGAGCAATTAAAAGCAGTAAAAAAGGTAAATGCACATAGGTCCTAAAAATGATTAGTTAAACAACTAAGCCAAGTATAAATTGCTAGGCAACCGTGCTAGAACCACGGAACCCAGGAATGCCTAACACCTTCTCCCGGGTTAACAGAATTCCTTACCTAGAATTTCGGGTACGCAAACTTCAAAAAGGAAAGTCAAATTACCTCGATTTGGGATTTAAAACGGTGACTTGGGACACAATAATTTATTCCAAGTGGCAACTCTGATAAAGATAAATAATCCCATTTTGAATAATGTCACTTAAATTGGAAAAACTCCTTATATACCTCTCGGGTGTTGTAAAATGGAGGTGCGACAGCTCTAGCGACTCTGCTGGGGATACAGAACCCAGAATCTCTGGTTCAGGGTTCAAGAATTCGAGCTTGTTATTGTGACTTTTATTTGGATTTATTGTTGATATTACAGTATTTTATGGACTTAATGTGCTAATTGTCATTTACCGCTTTGATATTACTTGAACTCTATTTAAATGTCTTCTTATGCCACCCATCTAAGTCTTCTGAAAATGGTGCCATGTTCGCGTGACCCGTTTTTTTTGTAAAAATTATACCAAATAGATCGAGGCTGGGCCAGCAACAAGGCCGGGTAGACTTTAGTGCTCCCGGTACGTTGCCCCCTCTTCAGCCCCAGTTGTCCCCTCGGGTAACCCAAGTCTAGGCCATAAACCTCAGGTTTTAAACTTAGAATAACGCAACCTCATGCCGGATCCCTAGTAGGAATGATTATTTGCATCACGTGCATTTGACCTTGGGGACTCAACACAGGGGTTGGGTCCGTCTAGGGCAGGTGTACCCAAAATAAAGACCATCTTGATGCATCTTACGTGCTATGTGAATATTTATTTGTTTCGGCTTGCATGTTGACCGGTTAATAAAGAGAAAAACCAAGAGTAAGGTAGGATAGAGAATTTACCCGATTTTTGAAAATCCTGGTATTTGAAAATATCCCGAAACTCTGCCAAATTTTTGAAAAAAAAAATAAAAGAAAAAGGAAAACGTATTTCAAAAAGAGTGAGTCAAATATCATATTTTTATGACAAAACTGACCGAACTACGCTGGTCTGATTCTCACCGGATGTGGGATACGTAGGCAACTCACATAAGGTTTGGCCTCATTTTTACCAAATAATAAAAGAAAAGGTATTTTAGGGCTTTGGTCAAAAGAATATGCCGACCCAACTTCGGTTGTATTTAAATTGTTTCTCCCTGGAATAGCTTTAGATTACATTCCAATTATCGAAAGGCTATTTTCGAGAGGAACAGGCAAAAGGTGTCTTTTCCAATAAAATACCTACCCCACGGCCTCAAAATTCGTTTGGAATTGTGAAGGGGCCACGTTTGCAAAATGACCATTTCTTGCTGACATAGAAATAAAAGGGGGCCTTGTCCATTGATTTTTTCTTAGAAAAAAAAACTTGTTTTGCAAAGAAAGTTCACAAGAGTCAACCCTAACCTTAACCCTCCACAGGTACAAATGAATATCGTCCAGGAATCATCGCAAATTGTCATAGAAAGGGCTCGGATGCAGCTACATAAGTGGTGGGGTGATTTAGATTAAGATGGACAAGTTTGGGTGAAAGAGCAGTTGGGTCCCTTGGTAGACATCATGCACATCAAGCCACGAGAGTATTTAATTAAGGCTTTGGTAACCTTTTTGAGATCCCGTTCACAATGTGTTCCGTTTCTCGGATTTTGAGCTCACACCCACTCTGGAAGAAATAGCTGGGTATATTGATTTCGGCCAATAATTAAGAAAGCAGCAGCTCATACTCCCCAGGGCTCCCTTAGTGCACAATTTCTTCGATCTTTTGAAAATTAGCAAACAAATGAGCAAGGACCGCGCAAGCAAAGGGAGTTGTTCGTTCTACTTCCTGTATTTCAGGTTTGGGCACTCAGCCAGGATTGAAACACATGAAAAGGGGTTGAGTAACAAACAAGACAAGAGCATATGGCAAATTCATCGTCAGTTTGCTTTTATCGTGGCATTTCTGGGAATCATGGTATTTTCGAAATCTGAGGGTACAATAGACCTTCGTATGGATAGAATCGCACATGTCCATATCGACAAAAAAGATCACACACTTGTCCCATTAGTGCTGGCGGACATTTACCGGGCATTAACATTGTGCAAATCTGGGGGTCAATTTTTTGAAGGCTGCAATATTCTTCTTCAGATGTGGATGATCGAACACCTTCGTCGTCATCCTAAGTTCATAAAATATGCTTCAGATGGGAACAATTTCATCAAAAAGTATGAGGAAAGGGTGGAAGATTACAAACCACCAGAAGGGTTTGAAGCATGGGTTTCCTATTTGAGAAAATTGATAGCAGGTCAAATTGAATGGACCATAGGATGGCTCCCAGTAATAGAAATCATCTACATGACCTCTTCAAATGGCTAATTGATGATGATGGGAGAAAGAAGTATACAACCATATGCACCACAAAGAGTTATGAGACAATTGGGAAGATATCAGGTGATACCTGAAGAGGCAGACCTAAGCACTCAAGTTATTGAACTACAACCAGAAGCAACGATACCCGAGGCTTTAATTCAAAGAGACTGGAATTGTTGTCGATATCTAAAAAGTAACACCCAGGTGCTAGACCCAGCTAAGGGCAAAGTTGATCCCAATTATGCTTCTTGGTTTGAAAGGAGTTTTTATGTGTACAATGAGCGGAGCCCGAGCCCGAACCTGTGAGGCCCGCCAAAAGGCCCCATGTTCAGGCTTATGATGACAAAATTCAGGAAAGGTTAGCCTGGGGGGAAAGGAAAAGGAATATCAGGCCACCATCCATGATCTGCGAGAAGAGTTGAGAAATGTCACCTTTAACAATGATTTACAGGCACAAGATGCCGAGGGTGAGAGAAGAAGATTTGTTCGAGAAAAAGAAGCTCTCAGGGACCAGGTTCGACAGCTGAAAATAGCAGCCGAGAATCCGGGACGAAGCAGAAAAGATGAAAGGCTCATTTATAACCTTACTCAAAAGGTGCGTGACTATGAAGATGACTTGTAGAAAGCTGAGTCTGAACTAGCAAAATCACGAATGAGGTTGGCTAAAATGCCAAAGGGCGTGCAGTTTTCGTTCAATAGATGAAAGAAAGATATGAAAGAGGGGTCACAGGTTGGGAAAAGGAGATTAGCAACCTCGAAGGTGAAATGGCTAAACAAGCCAAGAATTTTAAAGCTGAGAGGGAACATTATTACGCCATGATGGCATGGTTGGAAAAGGACTTACAGCGCTTACAAGAGCAAAATCACGCTGCCACCCAGGTCTTAGAGGCTAGATCCCGTCAGATTGGCCGTTTGTTGCAAGAGAAGGGCATCATAAGAGAGAGGGTTCGAAGGATTGCTGACTACTTCACCATGAAATGCAGTGCGTGTGAGGACATGACAAGATCCATGTTTTTTGCCACTATAATGATCTTTGTCCGTCAGATAATGGAAGAACTCTATCGGCTCCAAGATGACATGGCAAGTAGGCCCGCTGCAAGACCGGTTGGTGTTCCTAGGGCAGGGTTGGAGGAACTGATGTTTTCCTGATTGTATTTTCTTCCTTTTTCCGAGTCTGTATTTTCATATTTTGAGTCTGTTTTCAATTCCTAAAAAAGGCATGTCCTGAGTCTTAAAGTCCTAGAAAAGGTATGTTACGAGTCTTTTTGTAATTCAGTAAAGTTGTATTAATGAAAATTTGAAAAAAAAACCCACAAAAATTGTCCTTTTATTTTTTGCATTTACTTCTTGAACTACGTTATGATCTGATTCGCGCGGCGCCATGATACGTAGGAAATCCTCATCGGATCCGGTCATGATTTTTGTAAACAATTTAAATAAAAGAGGGAAAGAACCATAAGAAAAACCAAAAAGAAAGAAAAAAGAGTCAAAGAAAAACCAAAAACAGAAAAAGGAGAGAAAGGAAAGAGAATAGAGGAAAATAAGGAATAACCGATGAGGCAAGAAGAGAAAATTGGGGAAAATAAGCAAAACTGGGATGAAACATGCAACCGTTGCGAAACATGCAACCGTTGCGAAACATGTAGAAACACGTTTAACTGTATAGGTGCATCACACCCCAATGTGCGATTTTCTCTGTGTTATTTGTTTCAAACCAGCCAGTTGGTTGTCTATTGTCAAGTCCAGGTTCTATAGTAAGGTGGTTGGTTTTGTGGTAGTCTGTCTTTGCATCCATACTTCACGAGGTCGAAAGGTAGCATTGAAAAGTCTTCAGAAATCACTCTGCCAACAGCTCTTATCACGGATGAGAGTCCAATCTCGGGCATCCCGACTTTGGAATCGGCGGCTGCCGAGGAAAACAGGTTATTGCGTCTCCGCATGATGGAAATGTGGGACGCCTGGTCAAACAGAAGAGAGCCACCAAGTGTAATCCCCAGATTTCCCGAGCTTTTTCCTAGGGTAGGTGGAACCTCCAATATCCCGATCAGTCACCCCAATACCCCAGTCGGATATCCTACCATCTCGGCCCACTTTGTTGGAACACCTTCTGAGGTTTGCCCCCAGGTGTTAGCTTCAGGAGCGGCTTCAAATATTTTCACTTCTCTGCCATGCTCAGCTACTACACAGCCTACGTTGCCCAGGCCCAGCTTTGACCCATCATCCTTTACCTTCCAAACACCATCTTTCCCACTAGAACCTGCAAAATTTCCCACTTATACTTACTCTCAACCACCCCGATATGAGTTCACTATGGGGCAAGAAAAGACCACCAAAACTCCTGAGCAAGAAGAGATTGCGAGGAAGATGAGGAGTATGGAACAGAGTCTCAAAAGCATACAAGGCTTGAATGGACAGAAAAGTGCATTTTATGCTGACTTATGTATGTTCCCTCAAGTGCATCTACCATTGGGATTCAAAACCCCAAAATTTGAGAAGTATGATGGGCACGGTGATCCTATTGCTCATCTCAAGAGATATTGCAACCAGCTACGAGGAGCCGGTGGAAAGGAAGAACTCCTCATGGCCTATTTCAGAGAAAGTCTGGTTGGTGTCGCATTTGAGTGGTACATGGACCAAGATATATCTCACTGGCATATCTAGGATGATCTTTCTAGAGATTTCATCAGGCAGTTCCAGTACAATATTGATATTGCTCCAGATAGGAACTCATTGACAAACTTAAAGAAAAAATCCTCGGAAAGCTTTCGAGAGTACGCAGTTAAATGGCGGGAGCAGGCCTCCAGGGTAAAGCCTCCGATGGACGAGATTGAAATGGTCACAGTTTTCCTCCAAGCCCAGGAAGCTGACTACTTCTAAAATAATGTCCGCAATGGGTAAATCGTTCGTTGAAGCCATCAAGACTGGTGAAATAATTGAAAATGGTTTGAAAACAGGTAGAATTCTAAGCCAATCCGCTATCAGAGCTACCTCCCAAGTCATTCAGGGTGGGTCTGGAGGAGTAGCGAAAGGCAAGAAAAAGGAAGAAACATCCATGGCAGCATCGGGTGCAAGAAAACACCGTACTCCCGGATCCATTTTCTCAGAAAGGACCCTACAACACTATTACCCCCACCAAGATGTGGTCTATGCTCCTCAGCCATACACGGTCATGAATGCTCAACCTTATCTCTAGCCACAACAACAAGCCAACTGGAACCAAGCTCCATTTCCTAGTAACCAGCCTCCTTACCAAAACCACTACAACCCTTGGCCTCCACAAAATAATTTCCACCCTTGTGAACCACCCAAGAGGCTAAACTTCACACCCATCGGTGAATCCTGTTCCAGCTTATTCCCCAAACTTGTTCAGATGGGTTTGTTGTAACCCGTTCCCCAAACCAGACAGAACCCAACATCACTCGTTTATAAAGTTGGTACCCGATGCGCCTATCACTTAGGGGCAGAAGGGCACGACAGGGATGATTGCTGAACTCTGAAGAAAGCCGTAGAGAACTTGATAGAATAAAGGAAGATAGTACTAAGGGATGAAGATATTCCCAATATGACTAACAACCCACTGTCGGCCCACAACAACGGGCCGATAATCGGAATGATTTGTGAGGATAAGGAATTTGACCCAACATTGAAGGCCATCATTGCCATCGCTGATGTAGAAAAGAAATCAAAAGCTGCCCCGAAGCAAGACAAAGGGGAGAAAAAGAACAAAACCACCCCTCTAAAGTCAGAGAAGAAAATTGAAGTTGAAACTGGGGCAACGCCTCCCAAAGATGTTGTTCTCTATGTCCCTTGAGGCCACAAAGAAAAGCAGATGACTTTGAGTCCTCCTAGGAGATTCAATCTGAACAAGACAACCCAAATATATGTGCCCAAGATAGCTTATATGATGTGGGGGCCAATTAATCCACCAAGGCTGAGTGAGCTCGTGGTTATTGGTCGCGCACCACAGAAGCCCATGACAGATCATGTCGTTGTGCCATGGAATTACAACAAATCGGTGGTGACCTATAAGGGCAAAGAAATCTCAGGAGAAGTTCAGGAAAATAGCTCGGCCGAGAAGTAGTTCAATTAGGAAGAGGTGAATAACGCCACTAGAAAGTGCTTCCCATCTAAGAAGCCTGTGAGTGCCGAAGAAGCGGAGGCCTTCTTTCAAACGATGAAAATGGCGGCTTATGAGGTGATCGACCAGCTTCAAAAATCTCCCGCACAAGTCTCCTTGTTATCTCTATTGATGAACTCTACCGAACATCAAAAGGTATTGATCAAGACCCTTAACGAAGCATATGTGCCTGTTGAGACTTCTGTAGAGCAGTTGGAGAGAATGGCAGAAAGATTTTTCACAATCAACCAGATCTCCTTCAACAAAAATGACTTGCCCACAGAAGGGGCCGCACATAACAAAGCCCTGCACCTGACAATCAAATGCGAAGGGTACTACGTGAAAAGGTTATGTTGGACGGAAGCTCTGGGGTAGACATTTGCCCACTCTCAACTCTGCAGCGTATGGAAATCGGTACCGAAAGAATCTGACCCAACAATGTCTGTGTACGTGCCTTCGATGGTATCAAAAGGGACACAATAGGAGAGATTGATCTAATTCTGACCATCGGCCCAGTAGACTTTGAAGTAACCTTCTAGGTTCTGGACATGGACACATCCTACAACTTTCTTTTGGGGAGGCTGTGGATTCATGCAGCGGGGGCTGTACCCTCTATTCTTCACCAGATGGTGAAGTTCGAGCATGAGGATCAAGAGATTGTGGCCCACGGGAAGATGAGCAATCAATTTATCAGGACCCATCAGTCCCATGTCTTGAAGCAAGAGAGGGAAGTGAGCACAAAGTCTATCAGGCCTTTGAAATCATGGTCGCAGATCAGTGCGAAGAAGGGAAACCTTGCCCTCAACCCTTTCTTTCCAATGTATCAATCATGGTCGCTAAGGAAATGATCAGGCGCGGCTTCAAACCGGGGAAGGGGCTCGGGAAATCATTGCAAGGAATAGCTGAACCTATCACCCTGCCTGCCAGTGAAAGGTTCTTTGGGGTAGGCTTCAGACCCACACCAGCTGATGTAAAATGGGCAGATGATAGAAAGAATGATGGTTGGGTCTTGCCTCAGCCAGTGCCGCATCTGTATAGAACATTTATCAAACCGAAATACAATGAGGAAGAGGAAGATGAGGCCTTTACGATCGAAAAAATCGAAGAAATCTGTGGGGCCATGAGGAAGATACTGTATGAAGCCCACATGGTTCAACCAGGGGAAGTCTCAAGCACCGCTGAGGTGTTGTATATGGGACCTAATGCCAAACTACAGAATTGGAAGGCTACGCCATTCCCAATCAAGAGGGAGTCCCGGTAGACCTGTCCTGCCACCTTTTCTGCATCACGAGTTATTCCAGGGTGTAACTCGGATGTTTTCTTTAGTTTCCTATCTTTTTATTTCCAATGTAAACCCTGTTATTTTCAAATTCAATGAAATGAAATCAATATTTCATCATTCATATTTCTTTATTCCTTCTGACTTTTGTTATTTTTCTCTTTATTTCTTCTTTCAGTTCTAATAATGCGGCTTTAAATAACATGACATGCTTGCGGACTTCATGCCCAGATCCAAACACATTGTCTAACTGTGAAATAATGAACCAAGAACCAGATTATGATGAAGAAGAGGCTTTTAGGGAAATAAATCGAGAATTGGAGCAATTTGAGAACAAACCTAAGCCGAACTTAAATGATACTGAGCCGGTAAACTTGGGTAGTTCAGAAGAGGTCCAAGATACCATGATAAGCATTCACACAAATGAAAGAACTAGGGATGTTTTGGTCCAACTTTTGTTTGAGTTCAAAGATGTGTTTGCTTGGTCATATGACGGCATGCCAGGACTCAGTGTTGATTTGGTGGTATATCAGTGACAAGATTAAAGAAGAGGTCATAAAAAGTTGAAAGCGGGGGTGATCCGAGTGGTTCGATACACCACTTGGTTAGCCAATGTAGTTCCAGTGCCAAAGAAAGATGGGAAAACCCGAGTGTGTGTGGATTACAGGGATCTGAACAAAGCAAGTCCTAAGGACAATTTCCCTTTTCCAAACATCCACATCTTCATTGACAATTGTGCCAAACATGAGATACAATCTTTTGTGGATTGTTACGCTGGGTATCATCAGGTCTTAATGGACAAGGAAGATGTGGAGAAGACAGCATTTACAACACATTGGGGAACCTATTGCTACAGGGTCATGCCTTTTGGTCTGAAGAATGCCGGGGCAACCTACATGAGGGCCATGACCACCATTTTTGATGATATGATGCACCAAGAGATAGAGGTGTATGTGGACGACGTGATCATCAAGTCCAAGACCCAGGATGACCATGTTTGGGATTTGAGAAAAAAATTCGAGCGACTGCGAAAATATGATCTGAAGCTAAACTCAGCTAAATGTGCATTCGGGGTTCCATCTGGCAAACTTTTGGGATTCATAGTTAGTTGGAGAGGCATCGAGTTAGACCCAACCAAGATAAAGTCCATCCAAGATCTGCCTCCTCCAAGAACTAAGAAAGATGTTATGAGTCTGTTCGGAAGATTGAACTACATCAGCTGATTCATTGCCCAATTGACATCTACATGTGAACCCATTTTCAAGCAGTTAAAGAAAGATGCAGCAATTAAATGGACAGGCGAGTGCGAAGAAGCTTTTAATAAAATCAAAGAATACTTGTCGAACCCGCCAATATTGGTCCCGCCTGAACCGGGAAGGACCCTCTTCTTATATCTAACAGTCTTGGAGAATTATTTTTGATGTGTCCCCGGACAACATGATGTGACCGGGAGGAAGGAACATGCAATCTACTATTTGAGCAAAAAGTTCACAAGCTACGAGGCCAAATATACCTTGTTGGAGAGAACTTGTTGCGCTTTAACTTGGGTTGCTCAGAAGCTAAGGCATTACTTGCTGGCCTACACTACCTACCTCATTACCATGTTGGACCCTTTAAAGTACATATTTCAGAAACCAATGCCCACTGGGAGGTTAGCAAAGTGGCAGATCTTTCTCACTGAATTTGACATAGTCTACGTCACTCGCACGGCAATGAAAGCCCAGGCATCAGTAGATCACTTGGGTGAAAACCCAGTTGATGATGAATACCAACCTTTAAACACCTACTTCCCTGATGAAGAGGTGAATTCAGTTGAGGCAATATCCGAGGACACCAATTCTTGGAAAATGTTCTTTGATGGAGAGGGTAAATGCAAAAGGCGTTAGAATTGGGCAATTTTGATCTAACCCACTGGTCAACATTATCCAGCCACAGCCAGGCTTCGGTTTTTCTACACAAACAACACTGCTGAGTATGAAGCTTGCATTATGGGTATGAACATGGAAATCGACCAAGATGTCGAAGAACTGTTAATCATGGGAGATTCAGATTTGATTATCCGACAAGCTCAAGGAGAATGGGAAACCCGAGATGTCAAGGTTATTCCTTATAAGCAACATGTGGAAGAACTTGGCAAGCTATTCAAGTCGATAGAGTTCGGGTACATCCCTCGTTGCCACAATGAACTAGCTGATGCACTTGCCACTTTGGCCTCGATGCAGCCATACCCAGGCAATGCCCACATTGATCCTTTGGAAATCCAAATCAGGGAAAGGCATGGCTACTGTAATACGGTTGAGGTAGAACCAAATGTTCAGCCATGGTATCATGACATCAAAAGATTTTTGAAAACCAAAGAATACCCCGAGCAAGCCAGTGGAGACCAAAAGAGAACCATTAGACGGCACGCAAGTGGTTTCTTCTTGAGCAGCTATGTCTTGTACAAAAGGACTCCGGATCTCAACTTATTAAGATGTGTTGATGCCGAAGAGGCTAGAAGAATCATTTATGAAGTGCACGCAGGAGTATGCGGACCCCACATGAACGGGTATGTTTTGGAAAAGAAAATCCTCTGAGCATGCTACTACTGGATGACCATGGAAAGAGACTGCTTTAGTTTTGTTCGGAAGTGTCATCAGTGACAGGTGCACGGTGATTTGATTCATGCACCTCCTACAGAATTGTATCCCATGTCAGCGCCTTGGCCATTTGTTGCTTGGGGCAAGGACGTCATTGGGCCAATCGAGCTAAAAGCCTCAAATGGGCATAGATTCATACTGGTCGCCATCGACTATTTTACTAAATGTGTTGAAATAATCTCTCAAATCCGTCACCAAGAAAGTTGTGGTAGATTTTGTGCACTCCAATCTTATCTGCCATTTTGGTATCCCTACAACTATTATCACGGACAATGCTGCAAACTTGAATAGTCATTTGATGGGAGAGATATGTGAACAATTCAAGATAACGCATCGGAATTCTACCCCCTATCACCCTAAAGCCAATGGTGTCGTCGAAGCATCAAACAAAAACATCAAAAAGATTTTGAGAAAGATGATCCAAAGTTCCAGGCAGTGGCATGAAAAGTTACCCTTTGCATTGTTGGGCTATCGCACTACTGTGCGCACATCAATTGAAGCAACCTTGTATCTTTTAGTTTATGGCACTGAAGCCATAATACCCGCAGAAGTCGAGATCCCTTCTCTCCGGATCATTGTTGAAGCTAAAATCGAAGACAGTGAGTGGGTCAAAACCCGTTTGGAACAGTTGACCCTGATTGATGAAAAGCGGATGGTCGCAGTTTGCCACGAGCAGTTGTATCAACAAAGAATGGCCCGTGCCTACAACAAGAAAGTGCGGCCTAGAAATTTTGAAGTGGGGCAACTCGTTCTGAGGCATATTCTCCCCCATTATCAGGAGGCAAAAGGGAAATTTTCTCCCAATTGGAAAGGCCCATACATCATTAGAAAGATATTTCTAAGAGGAGCAGTGTACTTGGGAGACATTGAAGGAAATGATCCTGAAGCAGCTGTAAATGCAGATGCAGTCAAGAGGTACTATGTCTAATCTTTCTGCAATAACAACATTGTCTGATTGGGATGACGAAGGCTTTCATTCTCGCTACCCCAAACACTCATTGGCTAACCCTTTTGAGCCGGTTACTTTTCTTTCATTCCCCTCTTTGGAACCCAAGGATGCTTGTAAAAAAATAACAATAAAGTTCCCTAAACTACGTTCGACTTGATTCCGAAAGGATACATAGGCAACCTTTCTTTGGGGTTCAGTCACACCAAAACAAAAATCCAATTTCCCCCAAAAAGTGAAACTGGGGCAGATGTTATAATGAATTGGCGATCATCCCGCCCGAACGGTTCCAAAGTTGTAATTCGATCCAAGTTCTTTTTACCCAAACCTGATTCAAGTCCTTCCGATCAATCGGCAAAAGGTTTTTCAAAATCGGAGAATGCGGTCTTTTGGATCCGGTGCAATCAAGATGAGAGAAATAAAATGAGAAAGTCTTATTGGTGAAAAACCACGGGCACCATAAGTCGACGGTGAGTAGAGAAATTGAAAATGAGAGAATCTTATTAGTGAAAACTCGGAAAAGAGCACTATAAGGCAATGGTGAGAAGAGAAATAAGAGAGGCCGATTGGCAAAAACCCGAAAAGGGTGCCCTTGATCGAAAAGAAAGAACCCCTCACCACCACTGGTACTGAAAGGGTCCTGGCAAGTTTCCTCGGTTTAAAAAACACGGGTTGCAATGGGTATGTAGGAAGTCGGATTAGTTGTGCGGATCAGGTATCCAGTCCAAGAAGCATGTCATGTCTATTGAAGTCTGCATGCATCCCAGATAAGTCCGTTTCTTCTTCCCCGAAAGGGACACTTCTCCTTAAATTCATTTTCATGTCCTTTGTTTACTTTTCCTTGAGTCCCTTTCGGTCTAACTTTGTTCCAAAGCTAATGTAAAGAAAAGGTGGCAAGATTGTTTTTACAGGGTTCTGCTTAATAAAAGCCAAGTCCAAATAAAAGTACCCAGCCTCAGCGGGTGCATCAAGTCGATCCTGACTGGCCATGATAACTGATGCTTTGAAATAGGAGTTTATTGAAAATGAAAAAAAATCCCAAGTCAAAGCCCCTAGAGGCAGAATAAAATGAAAGGGCTAAAGCTTATAAGCCGTCACGAGAAATTTTGAAAAGTTTAGCTCCTCGATTTTAGGATAGAGATCAATCTTCAGAAAGCCAGCAAGCAGCAGAGGTTCCAACCAAAAGAGTTGAGCCAAGATCAAGTGATCAAAAACAATGAAGGCCATAAAACAAACCACCGTTTCAAACTAACAATTGTTCTTTGTATGAAAAGTTGAAACTGGTGCAACCCAAAGCAGCCATGCAAGAAGCAGGTGCAACCGAAAGGGAAAAGATGCGCAAGAGCTAGAAACAGCTTGCCGCTCCAACCACTCCAAATAAGGGAAGTTCACTCCAAGTTTTTTTCCCGCATTTTACTGAAAAATGAAAATTGAAAAAAAAAAGAAAAGAAAAAAAGAAAAAAAATGTTAGCTTGGGACTCCCAACCTCAATCTTTTATGCTTTTACCAATATTAGGGCTCTAATCCCGGAGTTGAGATTTTTTAGACATATGGTCTCCATTCCCTAGTCGCTTTTACCAACATTAGGGCTCCAATCCCTGAGTTGAGATTTTTTTTAGACATAGGGCCTCCATTCCCTAGTCGCCTTTTGCCAACATTAGGGCTCCAATCCCTGAGTTGAGTTTTTAGACATAGGGCATCCATTCCCTAGTCGCATTTAACCAACATTAGGGCTCCAATCCCTGAGTTGAGATTTTTTTAGACATAGGGCCTTCATTCTCTAGTTACCTTTTTCCAACATTAGGGCTCCAATCCCTGAGTTGAGATTTTTAGACATAGGGCCTTCATTCCCTAGTCTCCTTTTACCAACATTAGGGCTCCAATCCCTGAGTTGAGATTTTTTAGACATAAGGCCCCCATTCCCTAGTCGTCTTTTACCAACATTAGGGCTCCAATCCCTTAGTTGAATTTTTAGACATAGGGCCTCTGTTCCCTAGTCGTCTTTTACCAACATTAAGGCTCCAATCCCTGAGTTTAGATTTTTTTAGACATAGGGCCTCCATTCCTTAGTCGCCTTTTACCAACATTAGGGCTCCAATCCCTGAGTTGAGTTTTTAGACATATGGCATTCATTCCCTAGTCGCCTTTTACCAACATTAAGGCTCCAATCCCTGAGTTGAGATTTTGTTTGACATAGGGCCTCCATTCCCTAGTCGCCTTTTACCAACATTAGGGCTCCAATCCCTGAGTTGAGATTTTTAGATATAGGGCTCCATTCCCTAATCTCTTCCTCTTAAACAGACACAATTTTTATTTTTATTGCTTTCAAAAAAAGGAGAGGGAGAATTAATTTAGATTTTAGTTGCAAATAACTCACGAAATTTTCCTAGTGAAAACTGGGGCAGAAAAATTTGGTTCGTTTGTTTGTTTTGGGTGTCTGAGAAGGTTTCATCTCGAGGCACAGGATTCGAGACGACCAAGAGAATGAGTCTTAATCCAAAATAAAGAAAAAAAGAAAAAGAGCAAAAGCAATAAATTCAAAGTGCTGGAGTGGAGAAGGATGCGGACTGCTCAAGATATGATTGAAGTCACAGGCTTCGCGTGTCCCACTTTGATCCACAACTGAAGAAAGAACCAGCACCTATAGCTGACGAGCATCAAGATTCAGATCGGAGTCTGCAGCAAGAACCAACCAAGACTCAAGATCAAGCTTCAAGAGATTTATAGATAGGAATCTTGTAACTCGTAGTTGATAGGCGTAGCTAATTTAGCTTTTTACTTTCCATTTTGGTGAAATAAGGAGCTCAGTAAGCAGAAACGGCAGTGAAATCACAGTTTCCGATAGTTCCAGCTACCAAAACTTCCAGAACTACATTGCTCTGATTCCTTTATAGTCAAGGATATGTAGGCAACCTTTGAAGCAAGGTTCGATCAGACTCTTTTCAAAAATGCTTCTCATGGAGTTTCAAATGGGCAAAAATCTCTCATAATCGCTCATTTTATCTTTGCTCGAAAACCCTTCGTGTCTCCGAGTAAAGAGGGGCAGCTGTGAGCACGTATTTTTGCCATACATGAAATACTCTTACAAAATCTAAGAAAATAGATTTTCTATTAATTATTTGCCATTTTTGGGAATTTTTGTCGATTTTTATTAATTGTTTACATTTTTTCTTGCTTGTTTAATTTTTATTTAAATCATGAAAACTATCAAAAATATAATGCATTGCATTTAGGATTTGTTTTTACACTCTTAGAATTAATCAGTAATTATTTATTTTATAAAATTTGAAAATTACAAAAAATAGCTCATTTTCACATTTTTTTTGTCTTTAATTTTAGTTTATTGATTTTCCTTTTTTAGTTTAGAATTAAGTATTGGTTACAATTTCTATAATTAGTTAATTAGTTTAATTTTACATTTTAGATGATATAGGGTTTTTTTAAATATTAGGATTTTTAATTTTTAATTTTTTTAATAAAAAAAAGAGAAAGAAGAAAGGAAAAGAAAAAGAAAAGAAATAAAAAGGTTAATTAAAGACAAAGTTGTTAAATTTGAGTTTGGGCTACTCTTGATGCTTAATTCGGTTCAGCCCCAGCCCAAACTATTTTTCTACTGCCACAACCCAAAGACATGACCCGACCCTCCTGACCCGTTTCCCTCTTAATATAAAAATCCTCTTATAATTTTTTTCCCTAAATTCCTTAACCCTAACAAGTCAGAGAATGTGGCGCACCCCCCAATGTTCATCTTCTTCTTCAACGATTCAGCCCCCAACTCGCCTGAAACTCAGGCGAGTTCACTCAAATGGGACCCTTCCCCTCCACGTCATTTTATTCTAACGGTCTTTTGTCAGAAAGAACGAATATTCTCTTTAAATTGGCACGATTTCTGTACTATTGAGCGATTTGTTGGATGAATGGGAGCCATGGATAGATGAAAATCGATCCATGCCTTCCATTTGTCCCTAAAATCGTTCACAAACAAGGGAATTTTTCGGATCCGAGGCAGAAGCTTCGAGAATTTTTGAGGTTATATATAAGGTAAGTTTCTTTTCTTGGAAGGTCAGAGAAAATCAGAGGAGAAAATTAGAAGAAGAAATATCAGAAAATCTTAAACCAGCCTAGTCGAAATTTCTAGGGTTTAGTGATCATTCTTCTTCAAGCTTTTTTTGTCTATTTCTTTTGTTTTCAGAAGAATATAAAAAGATGGTTTGAGTTTCGGCCCTCATTCGAGTTCATCTTAACCAGAAAAAAAAATTCCAGAAACAAAAACTTTCTAGCCTTGTTTCTTTTTCTTGGTTTCTTGGTTCTAAAAGAAGGTTTTGGATTAAATTTCGAGTTTAAGTTTGTGGTTGGGTTCCGAACTTTCTTTATTTTGGGTTTTCTGTCCAATTTTCGGTCGAGATTTAGATTTGCTTGGCTGGTCTGTGGAGCTGCTGTTGTTATCGCTGAACCTCTTCTCCCATTTCAGAGCTTCTTTTGATATTTTCAAGCTATTTTTGCTAATAGGTATTTTCTACAACTGCAAAAAATTTGAACCTGTTGAATGAAAATTAGTAACCATTGTTGGAGGTTTACTAGCTCCATTTCAGTTGGATTATTTTATTTGGACTATTATTTTTCAACTTCTTCTATTAAGCTACGCTAAAGCTTGAGTGAGCAGAAATTTGATTGAACTTCATGTTGTTATAGCAATTCAACGATCATGTCTTAATGTTCGAAGTATTTCGTTGCTTGGTTCCGGCATGTTGCGTTTTCTTCACTGTGTTTGTTAAAGATTTCAATAACATTTCTTAAGTAATTATTTTGGGTGCTGTTGATTTGGATTCTTTAATAGATAGTTAAAAAATGAATTTAAATTGGTAATAGTTCAATTTGAAAGGGGTTAACTTTATACAGTGGCATTTTAGCACCCTAAGTAGGACTTAAAAGTGCAACCCTTTTAGATACAGTGCTTAAAGAAGATGACAGTATTTTGGTTCATTTGAAAATAGGGAAAAATACTAATCAATAGAGCATAGGGGTAGTTTGATTTTTAGTGTTGAATATGTGGTAGAACTATGCAAATTGTTGAGGATTACTTTGCTATGGTCACAGTTTGATGGTCTGTTTCATGAACACTACTGTTACATATGTATTACGGTACAAAGAAATGACTTTCCGGTATGATTTTCTCAATTGATGGTAATGGACATATAAATGTGGTATTTTTTTATTTTTTTTATTTAAGCGCAGAATCATTTTTTGAATTGTAATTTTTTGGGGTTCTAACCAAACCATGTTTCTCTTGGTGAAATGGAACATACTGTTTATTTTTTTGGGTTCTTTGGAAGTTGTCTGGATTTTGAAGCAAGGCAAAGAAGCCAAATCTCATAAAAATCGATCTAATTTTTTAAGTATATTGGTTTTAGAGCTTGCAAAGTAGCAAGATTCAGGAATATAGTGCGCTAGGTACTGTGTATCAATCATGTTTGCCTCTATTTGATAGTCATGAATCTAATAATATTAGAGTTAAATAAGCTATGAGTTTGAGGCTCATAAATGACTAGCTGCTTTCTTGCAAAGGTTATGTGTACCGTTCTTTAGCTTTCAAACCCAATCCCAAACTTTAGGAAAATAAATAATCATAATACTCGTAGTTTTGTTTTAGGCCCGATTTAGATTAGTATTGCGATTATATATATGTTCGCGTAATATAATTGCAAATTTAACTCTAAAAAGACTCGAGGGATGCGTTCGCGCAACTTCAATCAATTTTTCTTAAAAATATTAACAAAGCGTTATTAATTATGGACACGTTAACGTGACATGATTCTTGACGCGCCAAACCAGATGAGTATACGTACACGTGACTCGTCTTCAAGATAGTTCCATAATCATGAATGTTCGAGTAATTAAAACCGGTAAAAAAGGTAAATGCACATAGGTCCTAAAAATGAGTAGTTAAACAACTAAGCCAAGTATAAATTGCTAAGCGACCGTGCTAGAACCACGGAATCCAGGAATGCCTAACACCTTCTCCCGGGTTAACAGAATTCCTTATCTAGAATTTCTGGTTCGTAGACTTCAAAAAGGAAAGTCAAAATTTCCTCGATTTGGGATTTAGAACGGTGACTTGGGACACCATAATTTATTCCAAGTGGCGACTCTGATAAAGATAAATAATCTCATTTCGAATAATGTCACTTAAATTGAAAAAACTCCTTATATACCACTCGGGTGTTGTAAAAAGGAGGTGTGACATAGAACTTTCCATTGAACCTATCTAGAAGAAAATCACTATACATCCCATGCTCCTCACGCTCGTGGAAAATATACACCTCTATCAGTGGTAGAAATCATCAAAACTCCCCGACTCCCTTTTGCACAAAACCCAACTTGTCAGGACTAAATCCTTCTAACTCAACCCAGCTACGCATGTCACTAAACCCAAGAGCATTGCCGCAAAACACCTGTAGAAACTCATTACCTCGTAAGCACACAAGGAACTAATCATATCCTTACCATACCGATCTGGCCTACTACCAAGCTATCCCATTTATCCAGGTTCCTTCTAATTTACCTTCAACTTGATACTTCTTTTTGCTATAACACTACAATCCTCAACCCAGACTCGCCACATGAGACCCAAGCATAAAGCCACACCGTCTAAGGTTCATACCCCGCTGAATACTCTCTTAAATATCCCTAATAGCACCACATTCGAAACACTTTACTCTGAAGAGACTTCTTGCGCATCTAAATTTGTGGCCTTCACCTTTATGATGTTGATGTATATAGAATTCCCTAATTGATATCGAAATACCACAAGTCTTGACACCCTCCAAATGCAAACCTCAGTTTCTATCCAAAAGTACAACTTGAAAATCCTCCAATCGATGCATGTAAAATCTTGAACACATTAGAACTATTCTCTAGAGTCATCCACTCTACTCAAACTGCAATTAGACTGATCCAATGAACCGAACAACCTGTGCCTTATTTGCACTCCGACACCGCAGAATGTAACCTCACTTTGATGCAACCAAGCCACTTTCTTTTCTATACACCGAGCATTGTTTATCAACAACTCAAGACATTTCGTGATTCTCACACACCTATAAAGCAGAGGCGGAGCCAAGATTTGAAGCTTATGGGTTCGAGGTTCTAATCCTTTCAAGTTACTGGGTTCTAAATTAATAATTTGTATATATTCAATAGATTTTTTAAGGCAAATACATGGATTGGACCAAAGCGACTGGGTTCGGTCGAACCCGTACTCAACGAGCTAGATCTGCCCCTGCTATGAAGCATGATATAACCTTACCTTAGTCGAAACTTTTCCTTTACTCTAGCCATCCTCGGTCTCAAATCTTTGTAAGCCATAACTGATTCTCCCGAACGCCTCAAACTGGTACCAACATAGCACATAATCGTGCAATCAACAAATCAATAGCAGACTCCCCCACTTGGCTCGAAGCCATAGATCAAAACATACTCAATAATTCATAACGAATATACTTTATTGCTGCCATAATACCATAGTGAGACTAAACTCAATCCTTCATAAGCTTGTGAAACACATACCATCTGGTACTTTAACTCTTGTGCAAATCTCGCATTCACTCTCGTAACAGTTAAACCCACTCTCTTAAGCGACCCAAATTTAAATTGCAACACATATATTTCACTTATAAATAAGATCTTCTAATAGACAACATAAGGATCACACAACCTCAGAACACTCCGTAGGAGATAACCCACCTGCTTTGCCTCAAACTGGCATTTCTGTATACCTTCCATCGTCATAACATTACGCATTCACTTAATCTTCCTGAGTCTGAACTCATACCGCGACATGAAATTTACTTCACTCCTAGATAGGAAACATGAAAAGATTCTTCACACCCCCAAAACTCGGTGCTATTCCTCAAATCAAGATAGAAATCAAGCACCTAATAGTTCTTCTATCCCCCAGCAGATCCTTCTCGTCGCTTCCAAATCATATGAATACATCTCGCAGTGACACCCCCCTCATCACATAGCTATCCAGTCATTACTTCCCTTAATAGGGACACAACAACAACTATAGATCCAAAAGCACGCGCTCACGCAAATCAACAGCTCAGGGCTCAAGCTATAGGTAAAATCCGGCTCAAGTCCTCCAGACTGGCCCAACATCAACTCACAAAGATAACATCTCTCCCCTCATCAGGGAATCACAAGTCATCGATGCATATCTGATACTGAGCACTCATGCGCGCATACAAACACGTGGAAGGAATTCAAAGAGTTACATTTCAAGATGAATCAAGGATGCATGATAAGAATTCAAAAATGTGAAGTTTTCCTAAAGGTTTTGCAGCCTCTCGAGGATAAATACAAATGTCTTTGTACCAATCTGTGAGACTCTACTAAACCTGCTCATGACTCGTGAGACCTGTGCAACCTAGGCTCTGATACCAACTTGTCACGACCCTAAACCCAACCCGGTCGTGATGGCGCCTCTCGTGAAGACAAGGCCAGTCGAGTCACTTCCAATTCACTTTAAGCAATTAAAATAATAACTACTAAGTCTTTAATCAAAAATAAAATCCTAAAATAATCATTTAACAGTATAATTTGAGGAGATAAAAGCCAACACAGCCCGACACCGGGGTGTCACCAGTCATGAGCATCTAAAACAATACTACCAGTCTGAAAGTGTACTCCACTACTAAATAACTGAATCAGAAAAAGAAATACGATAGAAGGAGGTTGCACTGGGCTGCGAATCGCCAAGCAGCTACCTAGTAAAACTCTGAAGATCTACTGGAACTGTCAACCCTCAGTAGCAGGACCTGTAGCGCCAGAATCTGTACACAGAGGTGCAGGGAGTAAAGTGAGTACTTCCAACTCAGTGAGTAATAAGAATAAATGAAGACTGAACGATATAAAATCATGTTAAACACAACATTTAGCTATTAGAGGCATAACAAAATCAGTAACACAATTTAACAATGAAATCTCATAAAAACACATTTTTAAGCAGTCAACAATAGATAGAAAAAACAACTAGGAATGGTAAACACATAAGAACTGCCCCTCAGGCACAATAACATCAAATCATCCCCTCGGGCAATATCACAGAAAAATACCATCCCCTCGGGCTATATCTCATGTCACAATGGGTACCCGCGCTTACTATGGGTGTGCATAATCCTGGAGGAGGCCCTTACGGCCCAAACACAATATGAAGCCACCTTGTGGCATCATAAATAGGCTCTCAGCCTCATATCAATATCAAGCCACCTTGTGGCGTACAATCTCAGGCCCTCGACCTCATTATCATAATTAGTGTATCATTGTTGCAGTGTGCAGCCCGACCCAAAAGTATCCTCACAATACAGGCCCTCGGCCTTACTCAGTCAAAATCTCATAAGCCCTTCGGGCAATAGTAAAAATATGCAGCCCAGCTCAAAATATCTTTAAAACATTATTTAAGGTTTCTAAAACAGATTAACATAGTTGAGTTTTGAAAAGATTGAAAGATCTGGCATGACTGAGCATAAGTACGAAATCAAACAGTGAGAAAAATATCATTAACAATCCCCCTAAGGGTTCAAGCAGTTGGCACGAAGCCCAAATATGGCATTTATCCCAAAGTATAATAATATCAAACAATTAGCAACCAAATATACAGAAAAATAGTCATTCGGGATGGACTAAGTCACAATCCCCAACAGTGCACGACCCCACGCTCGTCATCTAGTGTGTGTGTCACCTCAACAAAGCCGAATGTTGTATAATCTGGGATTTCATACCCTCAGAACAGCATTTAAAATCATTACTCACCTTGAACTAGCCCGAAAAGCTACTCTGCAACACGTTTGCCGCTACTCTGAGACCCATAATCCACTGAATACTCTCTTAACTATTCCCAAAGGCACCACATTCAAAATACTTTACTCTGAGGAAACTTCCTGCGAATCTAGATCCGCTACATTTACCTTCCTGATTCTGATACATAGAATTCCATAATTAGTATAGAAAATACCACAAGTCCTGACATCTTCCAATGAAACTCAATCTCTAGCCACATATACAACTTTAAAATACCCAAATGTTACATATAGAATCTTGGACACATTGGAACTATTCTCGCAAGTAATCCACTCTACTCAAACTGCAATTAGCCCGATCAAAAGGACCGAACAACTTGTGCCTCATTAGCACTTCAGATATTGCAGAATGCAACCTCATCCCAATACAACCAAGTCGTTTCCTGCTTCATGCACCGATCATCTTTTACTAACAACAACTCCAGACCTTCCGTGATTTTCTTACCCTATGAAGCATAATATAACCTTTGTTAAAAAAATTCCTTTACTTGAACCATCCTCGATCTCAATCTCCGCGGGCCATAACTGATTCACTCGAACGCCTCAAACTAGAACCGACATAGCACCTAGCCGTGCAATCAACTAATCAACAGCAGACTCCCCCACTTGGCTCGAAGTCATAGATCAAAATACACTCAATAACTCATAACACTTATACTCTATTGATGTCATAATACCATAGTGAGATTAAACTCAAATCCTTTATAAGCTTGTGAAAACACAGATCATCTAGAATTTTAACTCTTCTCCAAATCTCGTATTCACTCTTGCAACAATTAAGCCCACTCAGTTAAGCGATCCAAATTTAAATTTCAACACATATACTTCACTTGTAAATGAGATCTTTTACTAGACAACATAAGGATCACACGACCTCAGAACACTCTGTAGGAGATAACCCACCTGTTTTGCCTCCAACTAACATTCTTGTATACCTTCCACCGCCATAAACTGTACGCAGTCACTTAGTCTTCCTGAGTCTGAACTCATACCGCAACATGAAATTTACTTCACTCACAGCTGGGAAACATGAAAAGATTCTTCACAGGCCTATAACTCGGTGCTATACCTCAAATCAAGATGGAATTCAAGCACCTAATAGTTCTTCTATCCTCCAGCAGACCCTTCTCGTCGCTTCCAAATCATATGGATATATCTCGCTATACTAACATAGTTATCCAGCAATCACTCCCACTAATAGGGACACTATCGAACATATAAGTTCAAAAACACTTGCTCACACAATCAGCACCTCGGTGCTCAAGCTATAGGCAAAATCCGGCCTCAAGTCCTCCAGACTGGCCCAACATCAACTCACAGAGATCACATATCGCCCCTCGATCAGGAAATCTCAAGCCATCAATGCACATCTGATACTGAGCGCTCATGCGTGCATGCGAACATGTGGAGGGAATTCAAAGAGTTACATTTCAAGCTGAATCAAAGAACGCACGACCAGAATTCAAGAATGTGGAGTTTTTCCTAAAGGTTTTGCAGCCTCTCGAGGATAAATACAAACGTCTCCGTACCGATCCGCAAGACTCTACTAAACCTGCTCATGACTCGTGAGACCTATGTAACCTTGGCTTTGATACAAACTTGTCACGACCCAAACCCCGACCCGATCATGATGGCGCCTCTCGTGAAGACAAGGCAAGCCAACTAAACCTAATTAACCTTTTTAAAATAGTTAAACATTACATAAGCAGTCTATACATGATTTAATGATAATTATTAGCGGAAGTACAACCCGACACAGCCCAAACTGGGGTGTCACAAGTCACGGGCATCTATTAGAGTATAAATACAACTAAAAGGTCTGAAATATACAAAATAGGACTAATGAACGAAGAGGGAGAAAACGGTGCTACAAACGCCGGCAGCCACCTTGCTAAACTCCGATAACTCTGTCTCCGATTAGCCAAAACCCGCTACCGGGTGCATAAATACCTGAATCTGCACACAAGGTGCAGGGAGTAAAGTGAGTACTCCAACTCAGTGAGTAACAAATGTAAATAAAGACTGAAGGCAAGAAATTACGTAAAGCCAATCAAGATGTTGTATAGAAGTAGTTCAAAAACCAATAAGAAAGCAGTGAAGCTGTAAAATCTCTTAAAACATTTTAGCTCAGCTTAAACTTCTTTGAAAATGGCTTTTTCATCAATTACGCAATGAGTGCAAAACAATTAGTGCAGATAAGCACAGAAATCCACCCCTCGGGCACATATACCATAGTTTAACAGATAAGATGACAAATAAATATGAAAGATAATCATATAAAGGTTCGCCCCTCGGGCTCCATGTCAACAACTCCGCCCCTCGGGCAATCGCATAGAACAATACCTGCCTCTCGGGCTATCACATAGAACAACATCAGCCCCTCGGGCTATATCTCACATCACAATGGGTACCCGCGCTCACTGGGGGTGTACAGACTCCGACAGGGTCCCCTTACGGCCCAAGCGCAATATCAAGTCATCTCGTGGCATCAAATCTAGGCCCTCGACCTCATATCAGTCAAGCCACCTCATGGCGTATATATCTTAGGCCCTCAGCCTCATAAACAATGTCAACAAGCCACCTCGTGGTTTACATATATCAGGCCCTCGGCCTCATAATCAGATCAGTGTATCACTGTTGCGGCGTGCAGCCCGGCCCAAAAGATATCCTCACAACACAGGCCATCGGCCTTACTCAGTCAAAAATCACATAACCCACTCGGGAAATAGTAAAACATGATGCTCAACTCAAAATATTATTTGAAATATCATTTCCAGTGTTAAAGCAAGTAAACTTGGCTGAGTTTTGAAAATAGTGGAAAATAACATGACTGAGTTCAAGTATAAAACCAAAACACTGAGATAATATCAACAACAATCCTCGAAGGGTTCAAATAGTTGGCACGAAGCTCAAATATGGCAGTCAGCCCAAATCATGAAGTTAGCAAATAAGTTTCAGGCAAATACGCGGTCAAATTATCAATCGGGACGGACAAAGTCACAAATCCCCAATGGTGCACGACCCCACGCTCATCATCAAGCGTGTGTCTCTTCAATATAGCACTACGATATGCAAATCCAGGGTTTCAAACCCTCAGAGCATCATTTACAATCATTACTCACCTCGAACCGGCTAAATCTCAAGCTTGCAACGCCTTTGCCCCTCAAATCGGCCTCCACGCGCGTCGAATCTATCCAAAATCAGAATGAATACGTCACAATATTCCAAGGGAACAAAGCCCAAGCGAAAATAATCGAAAAATACCAAAAATTCCGAAATTAGCAAAACCCGAGCCCCGGGCCCACTTCTCGAAACTTAGGAATTTTCACATCATTAGATTTCTTATCTCCCCACGAGTTTATACATATCAAAAGTACCAAAATCGAAGTTCAAATGACCCCTCAAATCCTCAATTTAAGGTCTCTTAAACTCAAGCCCTAATCTTCCATTTTTAGCCTTTTAATTCTTTTAATTTTAGCCTTAATCCCTGAAATATTACCATAGAAATGTGTTTTTAGGTCCAAAAATTCTTACCTTAACGAAGTCTCTTGATTTCTCTCTTCAGAATCGCCCAAAAAGCTCCAAGGTTGAAGTCAACAATGGTGGAATAACTCAAACTCGCGAAAAGAAATAACATATATGCTCTGCCAGCCCTTTCTGCATCTGCGGTCAAAAATCCTCTTCTGTGGTACCGCATTTGCGGTCTAAACCTCCACTTCTGTGGAAACACATAAGGGACCAAAGCCGTTTCTGCGACTAAACTCCCGCATCTACGACATTGCAGATGCGGTCACCATACCGCTTCTGCGGTCTCTGCCCATCTGACCCTTTTTCGCTTATGCGATGAATCACCCGCATCTGCGGCGAACAGCAAATCTGAAGCTGCAACACCATTCCAATTTCTCTGTTAACCATCCGAAATCACCCCGAGGCCCCCGAGACCTCAACCAAAAGAACAAACATGACCCAATACCTTATTCAAACTTGTTCCAATCATCAAAACACCTCAAACAACATCAAATCTACCAATTCACATTGGATTCAAGCCTAAGTTTCCAAAATCTTTCGAAATACGCTTTTGATCAAAAACCCAATCAAACCACGTCCGAATGACCTGAAATTTTACACATACATCCGAAATGACACCACGAAGCTACTGCAACCCTCGTAATTTCATTCCGACCTCTATATCAAAATATCACCTATCAACCGGAAAACGCCGAAATCTCAATTTTGCCAATTCAAGCCTAAACCTTCCACGGACTTCCAAAGTGCATTCCGATCAAGCTCCTAAGTCCCCAAATCACCTAGCAGAGCTAGCCAAATCATAAAAATTTCAATCCAAGATCATATACAAACAAGTCAAATATTGGTCAAACCTTTCAAATTTCAAGCTTCAAACTAGGAATCGTTCTTCCAAGTTTATTCCGATTATCCTGCAAACCAAAACCAACGATTTACATAAATCATAATACATCACACGGGGTAAGTCATGCCCGAAAACTGGCGATCAAAGTGCAAAAGCTCAAAACGACCGGTCGAGTCGTTACATCCTCCCCCACTTAAACATACGTTCGTCCTCGAACGTGACCCAAGTTGTTCCAAAAGCCAACCAATCGCTGAATAATCTTACCATGCACATACCCGGGGGTGATCCCACGTTACCCTATCTCCCATAGGTTCGATAACACAATATAACTGAAATTTCACAATCCATCCTAGTCCATAAACCCTAGAACCACATTTCTGCTTCTAATATCCTCAATATGATCTGAATCTCACATTTATACTGTGAATAAGTCCAAACAAGCCGTAACAAACCATATCTGCTATCTTAGGTGCAATCACATGATATACCACATAACTCAAACACTAGCAGCGATAACTTCTAATCACAGTAGCTACACATAACAACCGAATATCGATAGAAAACCTTTTATCAACTAAAGTCTCATTCCAACACTTCCATATACTGCCAATGATAAATGAAACATGCAATAAACCATAACCATTTCTCAGATCAACCATTCGTAAGGCCACATCCCCATTGGCAAGGGCCGTAGCAAATTTCTGAGCCGAACCTTGATATTATCTTGCAAACATGCTGAAATTGAATCTTTTTGTATTCATTAAAGAACCCAACGATCTCATCTAATCCAATACCATTACTCTGGTGACATGACACATCAATACAGACTAAATCCACAACTTGCATAGTCCGCGCACCAATAAGCAACAATCCGAGCATACTCACATCATGAAACTAACTCAAATGAAAGAGCTGTACCTCAAGCTCACCAGTGCCACACCCAACACAAGGCTGAGAACCCGTCTTGCATCATAGAAATAGAACACACGAATCTAACCCCAGGGTCATGTCTCCACATAGCTTCGCTGTAATACACAATCCTATCCAAACACTGCTCCACATGAAACACCTTGAGTCACTATGCTCGAAATCGACAACCATGCATAATTTGACGTCTGGAACCGAAGCAATCATCATACCTATGGTGAAGCAAATAACATACACCACACAAACCCGAAAGGGCATAACCGATACGCCATGTACCAAGTAACACCCAAATACTCTTCCCGCTCGACTTCCACTATGAAACCCCAATCGAACCGCACCATATGTGCCTATAACCAACAAATCAAAACACCTCGCAACACTGAAAGGTAACTCATAGATCTCCTCGGATTACTAATAAACTCAATAACAGTCGAATCAACACCTCCCTCAATAGTACAATTCGGAGCCAACCAAGCCGGCTCAAATTAGAACACGCATCCACATTGGCCTGCCAACGAACTCGTTATCACGAAAATCCTGGAGCTGCTCTTTAACTCTACCGGTGCCTTACGATACGGTGCTCGACATCAAATCAATACCGAAATCAACAACCTTGTCCGACGACATGCCCGACCATAAGAAACACATCCGAAAAGTCCCTCGTCATCGGAACTGAATCAATGGTAAAAGCCTCTGCACTAACATCCATCACGAAAGCCCCAATAAGAAAGACACTCTTTCCCAGCCGTTCGCTGGGTCTTTGAAATATGAAACCCCTCCAATAGGACAGAATCCGTCGAACTTCGCCACTCAATCCGTGAAATTTCTAGCATAGCCAACAGCGCCGCCTTAGCGCAATAGTTTAGAATGACATAACACGAAGACAACCAGTCTGAACCCAATATCACATCCAAAATCTAACATACCAAGCAACAAAAGATTTTCTCGGGTCTCCAAACCCCGATAGTCAATAAACAGTGTCGATACCCACGACTCACAACCAACCACAACATATCCTGAATATGAGAACTTCCCGTCTCCAAATCCATATGGCACATGAATCCATCCAAATTCTCCAAATCCATATGGCACACGAAGTCTCTTGATTTCTCTCTTCAGAATAGCCCAAAAAGCTCCAAGGTCGAAGTCAACAATGGTGGAATAACTCAAACTCGCGAAATGAAATAACATATATGCCATGTCCAGCCCTTTCCGCATCTGCGGTCAAAAATCTGCTTCTACGGTACTGCATTTGCGGTCTAAACCTCTGCTTCTATGGAAACACTTAAGGGACCAAAGCCGTTTCTGCGACTAAACTCCCGTATCTGCGACATCGCAGATGCGGTCACCATATCGCTTCTGCGATCTCTGCCCATCTGACCCTTTTTCGCTTATCCGATGAATCACCCGCATCTACGGTCCACAAACCGCATGTGCGAAAATACCAGAATCAGCAAATCTGAAGCTGCAACACCATTCCAATTTCTCTGTTAACCATACGAAATCACTCCGAGGCCCCCGGGACCTCAACCAAAAGCACAAACATGACCCAATACCTTATTCAAACTTGTTCCAATCATTAAAATACCTCAAACGACATCAAATCTACCAATTCACATCGGGTTCAAGCCTAAGTTTCCAAAATCTTCTGAAATACGTTTTTGATCAAAAACCCAACCAAACCATCTCCGAATGACCTGAAATTTTACACACACATCCCAAATGATACCACGAAGCTACTGCAACTATCGAGATTTCATTCTGACCTCTATATCAAAATCTCAACTATCAATCGGAAAACGCCGAAATTTCAATTTTATCAATTCAAGCATAAACCTTCCATGGACTTTCAAAATGCATTCTGATCACGCTCCTAAGTCCCCAAATCACCTAGCGGAGCTAGCCAAATCATAAAAATTTCAAACCGAGATCATATACAAACAAGTCAAATGTTGGTCAAACCTTTCAAATTTCAAGCTTCAAACTGGGAACTATTCTTCTAAGTTTATTCTGATTATCCTGCAAACCAAAACCAACAATTTACATAAGTCATAGTACATCACACGGGGCAAGTCATGCCCAAAAACTGGCAATCAATGTGTAAAAGCTCAAAACGACCGGTCGGATCGTTACATGAGCCTACTTCCGAGTGCTCCAAATCTACCAAGTTCAAATTTTTATCATCAAATTATGCTAAACGAATGAATTCCAATTGAAAAATATCGATTTTAAGCACAAAACCCGAAATCTGTCAAAACCCAACCCCCGGGACCGCATCCCGGAACTGGACAAACTTTATACCAAAATGTTCTTCATCATCTCACGAGTTCGTATATACAAAGAACTCGAAAATCGGAGTTCGTTTGACCCCTCAAATCATCCCTAGAAGGTCTCATAATCTCAGGTCCTTACTCCACCTTTTTCTACTGATTTTCATGAATTAAAAACTTATATTTTGTTCCTTAATCACAAATAATCTAGTTTTAGGGTCTAAAATACTTACCTCAATGAAGAACAATGATTTTCTCTCTTCAAAATCGCCTCAAAGCTTTTTTCCCGTTCAAAAATGGTGTAAAAGGGTTTAATGATCGCTGAGGGTTTATTTAAATACTGCTCACGCGTTTTACTGTTCACCTGAGTACTGTTCACCCGAGTACTGTTCACCGAGTTACTGTTCATGCTGCTGTTAAAAAAAACAGCAGCTTTTCTTCTAGTCTAAATTGATTCGTTAACCTTTCGAGATCCACCCGAGGCCCTCGGAAATCTCAACAAATATACCAACACATCCCATAACATCATTCGAACTTAGTCGATCCTTCGAAACACCAAAAACAACATCAAAATACCAAAATCACATCAAATTCAAGCCTATGAACTTTGAAATTCTTAAATTCTACCAACGATGCCGAAACTATCCAAAACAACCCCGATTGACCTGAAATTTTGCAGACATTCAAAATGACATTACGAACCTGTTCCAACTGTCGGAATTCCATTCCGACCATGATAGCCTATTTTCCACTGCCAACCAAAAATCGCCAAAAATTAACTTTCGCCAATTCAAACCTAATTCTACACCGGACATCATAAAAATATTCCGGATACACTTCTAAGTCCCAAATCACCTAAAGACGCTATCCGAGCCATTAAATCTGCATTCCGAGGTTGTTTACCAATAAGTCAACTCTCGGTTGACTTTTCTAACTCTAAAGCTACTTTTAGAGACTAAGTCTCTCAAACCTTACCAAAACCATTCCGGATTCGATCCAACCAACCCAATACCATATAACACGGATAAACAAAGCATACAGAAGCAGAAATGGGGAAAAACGGAGCGGTAACTCATGAGACGACTGGTCAGGTCATCGCAGCTGAAGTTTTTAGAAATGTACTAAATAACTTCAGCACATTGGGCTGAAATTTTTGAAAAAGCTTTACGACAAAAATTATTGAATCCGGGACAAAACTTCAGCTTATCAAGTGCTAAAGTTTTTAGAAATGAACTAAATAACTTCAGCACATTGGGTTGAAGTTTTTTAAAAAGCTTTACGACAAAACTATTGAATCCACGATGAAAAACTTCAGCTTATGATGTGCTGAAGTTTTTATAAATGAACTAAATAACTTCAGCACATTGGACTGAAGTTTTTAATAAAGCTTATGACAAAAACTTCAGCATGTTTTGGTATTTTTTAACTTGATACATTTTTTTTTGCATTTACTAGCTACTTTTTGTCTTTTGTCACCTACTTCATCTTTCATTTTAATTTGTTTGACCATACAGTAAATGATCCAAAAAGTTACTTTTTAGGCTGAAGTTATTTCTTTACTATAGAAAAACTGTGGGCTTATTAGGGCTTAAGTTACATTTCTTTTTGCATTTACCACATACTTGTTTTACCACTTACTTATCTTGTTTCATTCAATTTCTCTGAACGTAAAATAGTAAAAATACTTGAAAAGTTACTTTTACATTTATAGATATTAAATTGATTAGGTGAACTCTTTGTATATATTAACAATCTCTTCACTTGAAAATTTCATAGTCGTTCATAGACTTTCATCATATTTCTTTAAATTTATATTCATCCTTAGTGTTTTAGAATTTGTTAAAGAAAGAATGTTTGGTGCAAGCGGAAGTAGGAAGCCTAATATGGATGAAATTATGCAGAAGTGGGAGACTTTGAAGTGTGAGTGGTACAATAACAAACCGATGTCTAATCTTATGCTTTTATGGGATCGAATAAAGGCTAATTAGGAGAGAATCAGACCACAGTTTTTTGCCAATGAATCATTCCAGAACAGGCTTAACTTGGAATGTAGCTGTAGAGGTTATTCAACCTTGTTTGACAAGGTTGTGCAGCAGTTTGATAGTTTTAAGTTTCCTATCGAGGACGACTATTCCAAGCTGCAAAACAACCTAAAGACTCTTCTTTCTCTTATAAATAGAGTAATCGTTGAACAAAGTCAGTTGTGTGATGAATTAAACAAGTTGAAGAATGATCTCGTTGGACTCTATGGTCTTTTGCCTGAGTACCCTATAGTTATCTCTGATACTGATGATGATGAGATATTTAGAGAAACTGAGGAGTACTTTGATGATGATGATAATGGCGTTGTTGATGATGCTTAGTATTTGTAATCCTTTTTTTATGTTTTAATGTTGTGCTTTTTTGTTTACTTCAGCATATTCATTAGAGAATATGCTGAAGTTATTAGGTTCATTTTGTATAACTTCAGCCCAGAGACGTTGAAGTTATTGTTTGTACTTTGTGTGTTGTCCTCATCTCTTTATGTATCAATGTAATTCTCATCTTCTTTCTTCTTAGCTTTATGTTTCATTAGCCTTGTTATTGTTGGTATTTGGTGAAGTTAATGCAATTAGTTGGTTTTTATGTTTAGTTTTTGTAATCTTTTTTTATGTTTTTATGCTATACGTTTTTGTTTACTTCAGCATATCCATTAGAGAATATGCTGAAGTTATTAAGTTCATTTTCTATAACTTCAGTCGATAGATGCTGAAACTTTTGTTTGTACATGCATTTATTTTGTGTGTTGTACGCGTATGTGCGTGTGTGTGTTTGTTAAGGATATGTATTTCACATACTATAACCTGAAGTTTTTTCTCGCTGAAGTCATTGCGTACTTTTTAAAAATGCAACCAAATCTGTAAGCCTGCGCAACAAAAATGAGTGATTTGTACTTTAGCAGTATATAAAATAGTCCAAGAGCTTCTTTTTTTATTCCTATGAAAAAAATCACATTTCAAATATGTCATACAATAATGAGTCTAAATTCAGCCCAAGGATTATTGAAGGTTGGAGTATTTTTCAGTGTGCTTCTTGGAATATGGATGAGGTGCTGGAGAAGACAAGCAAGTTGTTCTGTTATGCCCAACTTGTTTACATCGACTGCATTTGGTAGACTTCAATGGTACTGATTTAGTCGCAGGGATATGCCTCTTCTTTTGTCTTCTTCCTTGTAAAATCTCTACATCGGGAGGTTTTGTGATCTCAGATTGTACATTTTGTGGTATATCCCATGATTTTTGATCTCCCACGGTATTCACATGTCCTTCATATATTTTCAACCATGTTTTCTTTGAATACCAATTTGAGCAGTAGTCAGATTTCTGCAAATATCTCTTATTAATAGCAGCAATTGCATATGGACAGGTCAATTCATCAAGTTGAAATTTCAGGCAGTCACAAGTTCTCTTCTTTAAGTCCACTATGAATTCGATTCCTTCACTATTTATGCTAAACAACATTGAATCAAGGTTGAACACCTAACAAGAAATAAAAAATTAAGATAAACTATATTAGTGTATTGTTGCTTCAAAAGAAATAGTATGAAGTTTTTTAAATGTAAGCAATAAATCACTACAACAGATATAAAAAGTTGAAGTTAATAAATATTCTCACAAACATTTTGCAAGCCAAGTTCATCTTCTTTGTCATCTCTTCTTTTGCCCATATTGATACTCTGTGAAAAGTTTCATTTGCCTTTTTTCTCCATTCATAAAACCACTCTCCCAACTTTTCTTGGATGAAATCTAACATTCTTAAAATAGGCATTTCTCTCCCTTTTAGTAAAACGGAATTCATTGATTCTACCATGTTTGTTGTTAGCATATCATAACGTCGATGTGGGAACCACGATCGAGCCCATCTCTCTGGAGGTTCTTCCATTATGTAATTGTATGTTTTCTTGTCAATACTTTTGAGTTGGGATATTAAATGATTAAAATCCTCACATTTGTATGACCTTGCAGCACTTTGAAAAAGATTTATTACCGTGGATTTTGCATGTCTTTGCTTTAAATTTTTCTCAAAGTGATAGAGGCAGATACCATGGTGAGCTTCAGGAAAAACTTTTCTAATCCTATTTGCGATCGATTGGTTTCTATCTGACAAAAAACCCAGTTCACGACGGACTTGAATTGCTTTTCTCATTTCCCCGAAGAACCAAATATATGCCTCATTGTTTTCTGAATCTGCTACACCAAAACATAGAGGAAAGACTTGATTGTTTGCATCCTTTGATACAGCAACAAATAGAGCACCACGATATTTTGACTTTAAAAACATTGCATCTACTGCAATAACGGGTCTACAGTAGGACCAACCAGCTAGTGATGCCGCAGGAGCAACGAACATGTAAGCAAATCTGTACAGTGAAACACAAAAAAATAAATCATAATGTGAAGTTTTTCAAATAGGAACATTTGAAACTTCAGGCTGATGGTTAGTATTGTTTTGCTTACCCATTCTGCCCATTTCTTTTTATACTTGTGTACGTTCCTGGATTTTTGCGCGCCATCATGTGTAGGTATGAAGGAAGAATCTGGTAGTTCTCTTCAGGTGTTGCCCTTATGCAAGCAACAGCTTTTTGAATAGCGCGTCATGCCTTGTGATAACCAATGTCAATACCAAATTTCTTTTTCATTTCGTTTTCCACAAAGGCTGGTGTAACCTCTATCTTTTTGTCTCGAACATGTTCTATAATTTGTTCACTTATAAAATTTGATGTAACATGCTTCTGATCTGATTTTCTTGCATCAATCGAGCATTCATGGTTGTTATCATATTTTATCACCCTGAATAGTGTGAAATTTTTTATTCTGGTAGCACGCACATTCCAACCACATTTGTCCACGATGCATTTCAGCTCGTATCTCTTTGAACATGATCTAACACTAGTAAATTCAACTTTCTGGTTTATCTCCAAGTTGCAGAAAAATTTAGTCATGTTTTGTTTGTTCTCAGAAATTGATCTGACTCTTACTTCTTCAGGCAACGCATCGTGCCTAAGTATTTTACATGATGGAGATTCTTTCAGCTTTCTCCTCACTCTTTTTCTTGATTTCTGAGAAGCACTAGAAGTTTCAACAATTTCTTTAATTCTATCTGATGTTATCGGTATAAGCTCCATGTTTACTTCATCTTCGTTGTTGCTTATCATTGAAGAATGTAACAAAAAACTTTGTTGGATTGTGTGTTGGTTGTCGATTTGCATTATTAGTTATCCTTCTTCTTCTTGGTCATTGATAAACTGGTATGAATTTATTGGAGGAGCGGGTAATTCTTGCATCATTATATATTCTGAAGCAGCTATAATGTTAGAAGGTTGTTGCTCGTTGTCTACTTCCATTATTGGTTGTCCTACTTCATGTTGATAATCAGCAAAAGGTTCTGAATCTATCGCATATGTAAGAGATTGTTTGAATGCTGCAGATTCGGAAGGTTATGTTTTTTCGATGACGAAATGGCAATTCTTGTAGGCTGAATCAGTTGTAAGCAAATGTATACAGGTACTGAGTTCTTTATCTGAAGTTACAAGCATTCCTTTGCTTGTCTTTAGTTTGATATCAAACCATACTTTTAGTGAATATCTGGTTGAATCAATATTTGTAACTTCACTAATTTTCTTCAAGAAAGTATTGAATGATATGTGCTTATTAAGTAGAACAAGTTTTGTATCATGATCCAAGTATTTGAAATCAGGAGTCCACCTCCCATTGAAAGTTATAACAACGCAAATCGAACTCATCCTGCAGATTCATGTTTAGTAGCAAATACTAGGAAAGTGAACAGAAGAATTTTAGGTTGTTTGTGGTAAAGTTCTTACAAATGAACTAAATCACTTAAGCATCTTCTGCTGAAGTTTTTTGAAAAAAGATGTATGATATAATTAATGAATCCTGCACAGAAAACTTCATCTTATTAAGTGCTGAATTTTTTAGAAATATACTAAATAACTTCAGCACATTAGTTGAAGTTTTTTTGAAAAAGTTGTATGACAGGATTCATGAATCTAGGGAAAAAAACTTCAGCTCCCTTTGCTGAGTTTTCAAGCATGAACTAAAAATTCTTTTTAAACTTAGAAAATAATAGAGCAATTAACAAAAACTTATCCGAAATTACATATTGCAGGACAAAATATTAAGCATTTTAGCAGATGAACTAAAAAAACTTCAACATACAAAAAATTATATGAAAAATGTTTTACATATTCCTGAAAACATAAGCATTTTTTGGTACGAAGTTTTTCCAAAAAATGATGGAAAAAAACATAGTGCAGGAGAAAAACTTCAGCTCCATTTGCTGAAGTTTTTACATATTAACTAAAAAACTTCAGCACCTGTGCAATATTAACTTTTAATTTATGTTTTATTTTTTACCCAATGTAGGAAGAAAACTTTAGCTCTTCTTGCTGAAGTTTTTAAAATTTAACAAAAAAACTTCAGCACATATGCTGAAGTTTTTTGTGCAATATGTAATTTTAATTTATGTTTTATTTTTTACAAAGTGTAGGAGGAAAACTTCAGCTCTTCTTGCTGAAGTTTTTTGTGCAATATATAATTTTAATTTATGTTTTTTTTTACCCAATATAGGAGGAAAACTTCAGCTCGTCTTGCTGAAATTTTTTGTGCAATATGTAATTTTAATTTATGTTTTATTTTTTTTTTTACCTAGTGTAGGAGGAAAACTTCAACAATAACTAAAAAAATTCAGCACCTAATGCTTAAGTTTTTGTACAATATTAAATTTTAATTTATGTTTTATTTTTTACCCAGTGTAAGAGGAAAACTTCGACTCGTTTTGCTGAATTTTTTAAATATGAACTAAATAACTTCAGCTTGTTTAGCAAATAAACAATGATAACACGCATATAATCATTCCCGTGATTCATTCTCACAATATTATCTTTTTTTAATATAATTTTTTCTTTGTTGTGTTATTTGCCACCTCGTTTTGCTAACTAAATAACTTCAACTTGTTTAGCAAATAAACCAAAACATTTAGCATATTATGTAGTGGAAAACTTTAGCATATTTGTCAGATTAGAATGTTAGAATTCAACGTCAAACAGATTTAGAATACAAATTCAGCATATCAGTGAAGTTCGTCAAACAACTTCAATCAATCAATCAGAAAACATATAATTCAAAAACTATTTTGAATTCTGAAGATGAATTTGAATACTTACAATATATTTTGTAATTTTGAATTTGAATCTGGTTCAAATCTGGTTTGCGAAAAGCAATCTGAGGAGAGACGGAGTGATGGAGGAGATACGGAGGCAATCTAGAATTTGAATTTGGTATGCTTGATGCATCTTTTATATGTTTTGGAAGGGGTATAATGGTCATATTATTACGGATTTTTTGTTAGTTGGTTACGAAATCAATAGTTTTTAAAAATAGGGTATAGGTTAAAAAGTGGCATAAATATAGGGTAGGACTTGCAAATCGCCCAAAAATATCTACACTAGTGTACCTGACCTCATAGTACACTAATATGACTTGGTACAAGCCTCACAAACTGTTCCGTTTTCAATATAAAAATCGCCTCCGCTAATCTGTTTCTGCAAATTTACACTTCATATGGAGATATCCTCTGCCTTTTAACTTGGAAGGTTAGAAGAAGAATCGATTAAAATAACATCAACTAAAAATGTTCATCCAAAGAAAGATTATTTGTCACTTTGATAACCAACTGATAGTAAATTGGCTTACATGAGCTACAACCTATAAGAATGAGTATCCTATGGGCTTAACAGACAATAAATTAGTATACAGAAATCCCTCATATAGACAGAAAAAGATAATGAAAGATTCAAAAGACAATTGAGGCTACTTTAGCCACCAACCAGTTAATCACAAAGCTAAGGTGCCAGCTTGAAGTTGATGCTTACAATGCTGAGAGTTCTACTTCCTGATTGCACGGCCGATATGCCACAAATGTGCCATCAGTTGAGAAGGAACCAGGATTAAAGCATGTAACTCCAGTGTACCTGAAGGCCTTCTGCTCACTTTTGTCCGCCAACACTATCTGTTAGAAAATATCAGATCATTTTTTATCAGTTAAAATTTAGTTCAGGTTATCCTGTTATCAGTTTCAGGTCATAATAAATGAAGTTCTCAACTTGAGACAACCTATTCAACTATTTAACCACGTGTGGATCATTGTGAAACAAGATCATAACTTCAGTCATGATTCTGCAATCAGATATGTTCCAGTATTATACGTTAGGTCCCAATAGAAGGAAGCAGTCGGCTTTTCAGCAATTAGGAAAACCTCTGAGGTGTCAAAGTAAAACCAAATCTTGATACTTCAATTGCTAGTTCTATGTAATTTCTCAAGTTCGGGGTAGATATTGGTGATTTAGCATCACAGCTTAAATAGGAACATATATGTGCACATCATAAAAACATTGTTTGATGGAAATAAATTTTGAAGACTGCGTTTTCTACAGATTCTATATACACAAGAAAGAGGAAAGTACCGTATGCGGGGTTGGATAAAGGTGTAGACTGTGATCATAATTCCAGATAATGGGTTGACCTGCCAAAGGAAGGGGGCAGAGATGGCTCTGATGTATTATCGTTGCAACAAGCTGCAAGAAAATAAAATGAGCACCCTGAATTTCAATTATCTGTGATGCCAAAAGAAATCCTAAATTAAGAATATGAAGACTGCTCTTACATGCTCAAATGGATCACTGGTTTCTTCTGTTGAGGGAGGTATCAGACATGACCTTCGCATTCTATAAAGCAAATCTTGGCGGAATAGTACAATTTCTTGGGTATAAAACTTGATTCTGTTTCAACATGAAAAGTTAGAAACGCACCACTTCATCAATAATATGATAGTCACATTTCAGCAGAAGATGCAATCTTTTGTGGTACCAAAGCACCCAGAATGCACACAACATTAACATGACAGATTGTATGACTTCTTGAAGATTTTGATTATGCTCATTTTGATTGGGCAAATGAGGGAAGATCTTGTTAACAGAATTGAGAAAAGGCTAAAAGTTTAAGCGCTTGCTGTTTAATCAAAAACTCAGTTTGCACCAAACAAAGGATACCTGCATGGGTTACTGGAGAATATTGCATTGGGAACATATTTCTGAAGTTCTTCAGTTAAGTATTTAGGCAAAGGACATCTGGGTAAGACTGTTGAAGGACCTGGAGACACGAGGAAAAATTCGCATTATTTTATTAAGTTGGTAAAGAAGCTTAACTGACAAATGGTGATGATTTATCAACACACCTACATCATCTGGACCAGGGATAAACAGAAATCGACTATGCTCTTTTAGTCGTTGGTGCGAGGCAATCATTTGCCCAAGCTTTCCAAACTGAACCCTGTGAATATTATGTTTATTTGTCACTTCCTTTACCAACAAATAACCATAGCAGTAATACAACTAAATTTTATGTTTGCACTTGCCTGAGACTTGAGATCGACTTGAAGGAGAGATTAAATGGCTGAGAGCAGAAATTTCCCATGAGGACAAATAAAGAAGGAACCACCTCTACATTTTCATAACCATTGAGGATAGTCTCCAGATTTCCCAAAGTCTTCTCTAAGGATAGGCGAGAATCGTGGATCAGGCAACCCGCAACCATAAGCAGTCCAAACGTATTAAAACAAGAAAGAGAGGGTTACAAGAGCAAAAAAGAAGCATATATACCTCCTCATTGTCCAGCCAGATATCAGATAGTATAACAAACATGTCATTCACAGCTTTTTTCTCCAGCTCTGCAAGTCTAAGCTGTTGCAGAAGTTAGGGAAGCTTCATATCCACTTTTAGCTACAATGAATAGATTTGCTATGGTGTTTTCATTTTTTCTATTATTGAACCAAGTCAAAGGATACAGTTTCCTCTTTGGTAAGAATACCACCACCAAAGAAGTCTAGTCCTGAAAAAAATGCCATGGACTTTTCTCTGTCCTCTAATGGAGGAAATCCACATGTCCTGACCTGCACGATACTTTTAGAAAATTAGCTACAGTATAATTAAACCACCTTCATATTAACATATCCAAAACTCAGCCCAAAATTTTGGCACTGAAACTAATGTGTGGCTTATATCACTTTTGGTACAATAATTGCCTAAAGTTGCTAATTTGTGAATAGTCACATCAGAATAAAAATATTAAAACATGTCAGCTTAGGCAAGCTTTATCGAATTCTTCACTTGTAGGAATAGGAATATAAATTGGTTCTAAATGAGCTCATCTCACTTCCCATGCAGTTAGTTCATCAGATGATAAGAAACTAAAAGAGAGATAATGAAACTCCCTCAGAGCCTATGCACCACAAAGTATGAAAATTGAGGTTGCTAGTTGCTACTGAATATTTATCGGCATCTTCTCGAAGTACTTATCCAGTTTCAAACTTATATTTCAAAAAAGAGATTTGGTACAAGAATGGACCTGAAAAACACCATCCAACTGCATTTCACCTTCTGCCAGGACTATTGTATTTTCCGCAAAGAAACCTGTAGTTATCTTGTACTGCAGGTTATGGATACACAGCATGTGATTGCAAATACTGCAACTGTAAGACACAGCTTTTAAGCATTGTTATCTACAAATAGGAAACAGATTCATTTTGCTTTCCTTCTACTATAAGATGGAACACATGTAAGGCATAATCCATACATAACCGAGAAGTGAAATTATAAAACATTAAGACTAATAAAGGAGATATTTCCAAATGCAAAATTGCAACCAAGGGTTTTAGGAAACGAAGCATATCTGGCATAAACAAATGGATTAATTTCTAAGATCACTAAAGAGCTCAAAGAAATAAACAAACATGGTAGCGATTAAACATCAGAAGAGAAAAAATAATGAGCGGTAACTATTCAGATTCAAGTATATTAGCCTTCTACTTCATAACAGTAGCACAGTTCTTGTATCAACTATTATGAGCAGTGAAATGAGATAAAAACGTCTGAAAAGGATATTGCACTCGATAAATTAACTTCGACAGCTGCAGTAAGGTCTTCCAAGTAGAAATGACCATCCTCCAACTGAGATATTACACCCATTATCCATCTTCTCCCTACTCGCCCAACAAGAGATTGAATGGGAGATATCTGCAGACAAACATTTTCCTACCGTGAGCATCATTTTGCACAGAAACTTGAGAACCACAGCTCTGCAGTCCATCTAGAGAGATGTGAATCTAAACTAGGATCACGATTGCTACTCACCTCACAGCTGCCATACTCTGAAGTAGGGGCATCAAAAGCAAGGGTTGAAAACCGTGGATCACGAGATAACCTCTGGAATAATAAGAGGAATCTATCCTTATATAAGGTGGCTTTTGCAGAGGCATCACCATGAATGGGAAGCCGCCCTGTGTGCCTACACATAGAAAAGGAATTCTGGTTTTAACTTGAAATTATTAGGCACAGGAGCTCTAACTATACACATCTTACAGAAAGTTAAGTAAAACATGCAACTTGGAAGAAAACAGTGCTACATACTTTTGTATCCAGTTATTGTAGGACTGAAATTCTTGTGTTTTACCAAGATTTGAACTAATTATTGTAATAGTTACTAATAAAAAATAAAAATCAAATATAAGCTTTTGGTTTCCTCAACTTGTATACCAATTCAAAAAGAGAACTAACTTTTCAGTACATCAACTTAAACAAGTGGAAAAGGTGTCTTAGACTCTAATTAATTTCCAATGAAACAGTTCCAATTACAATTAAATTCTAATGGAACAGTTAAAGTTCTTTAAAGTCAGACATTAAACATTTTCTAGTTTATGCTGTTACTTCAATAATATTGGATTAACAAAATTCTCCAACAACAACAACAAACCCAGTTTGATCCCCAACAAAATTCTCCACGATTTTCCCTTAAAAAAAAACTCTAAATTTTAGTCCTTTTCTTTCAGATTTGCAAGGGGCTGTTAGAGGTGTTACCTATTTCTAAGCTATAAATAATGCAATAGAGTTCTCGGTCAAAAACCAAGTAACTTTCATGAGTTAATATGAGAAAACAAACCTTTCTAGTATAAAGATTACTGCTTTCTCAACAGAGAAAAAAATGGATAAAAGAGTAGGGTATCATACTCGTGAAAGAACTTCTTAACAGGATCGTATCGGAATTTAGGAACAATAAAAGCATCAGTAACACGAAGGGCAGAAGCAGGTGATGAACTGGAGCTAGGGTTCTCCTCAACAGCGGCTTCTGCCTCCAATAAAAGAGTCGCCACTTTATGAACCGGCTCTCTGTCCAGAATCGCTGATTTCACTGCCCGAAATCAAACAAAATTGAACAATAATAAGTAGAACAAACAAAAAAGGAAAAAAGAAAACAAAAGGGGGTAAATTTTGATGTACGGACAAGAGAGATGGTGCAGCTCATCGAGAAGGAGTTCAAGAGCGTCGTCAAGGGCATCGGAAGGAAAATGAGAAAGGAAAGAGAGGACTTCGGAAAGAGCGTCGACTTTGAGAGAGTAACCCCGCATCTTGAACTTCCTCTGTACTTTGTTCCTTACAACTCCACTCATTTTTTGCAGATTTTCGTTTGCAATTCTCTCTCTGTATCTGGACCTATAGATTTTCGTTTGCAATTCTCTCTCTCTCTTGACTGTTTGTGGATCTAATATCAGTGGTGGTGTAGGCGGGAGACGGCTTTTAGGTATTTGTCTGCGCAATTTTGGCGGGAAATCCATCATTGTAATTACTTTATATCGTTTCCAGTTTTCTTTCTTTTGATGGGTATGGTAATGCTCCGACACACATATTTATGGTAAAAATAGCACGGGTCGTCAGTTTTTGGATTGGTCATTCAAAAATAGCTAGCGTTTACTAAGTCATTGAAAAATAATCACTATTTTGCTGCAACACAGAAAGTTACAGCATAATATACTGGAGATCGGTGCACATGTATGAACTTCTAGCATATTATGTTGGAATTCCAACACGCGGAAAGTTCCAGTATAATATACCGGAGAGGTGCTCCAATCTCCAATATATTATGTTGGACCGGTATATTATACTGGAACTCTAGTATATTATACTGAAGTTCCAGTATACTTATGTTGGAACTCCAATATATTATACTGGAGTATTTTTCGGATTTTCATCAATGTTTTCATTCAGATTTATCTTTATATGAAAAGTGGCTAAATTTCGATTACTTTTAAAATTATAATTATTTTTGAATGACCACTTGTAAATCTGACTATTTTTGAATTGCTCCCATATTTATCGGTAATTATAATGGAAGAATAAAAGTTTCATATTAACGACAATATAGTAGTAGTACTATACTAGAAAAGGAAAAGAGATGAGTAGACAGCATTTTTGGAATATATTTACCAGACTTGCAAGGAAGGGTTCAAGCAGGCGTTTGGACATAAAATTGTAAATTTTGAAAAAGGTTGTATTTGGAGTTAAGTTGAAAAATGGTATTTGAAATTTGAACTTTTGTTTGGATATGTATTTCACTTGAAAAAATATTGCAGCTTTGTGAATGGTGAAAAAGTTTTTCCGATAAATTTGAAAAAATTGTCAAACCCACTTTTTGGTTTTTGAAAAACTCATTTTCGAAAAATCTCCAAAAACATACAAAATTTCATGGACAAACACGTTTTTTTTTTTTTTGAAAAATCAGAGAGGAAAAAAAATCTATGAACAAACATGTCCTAAGTTTATATGTATGTCACGACCCCATCCTAGGGTCGCGACGGGCAACTGGAGCTAACCACCGATTACCACTAACCTACTATCTCATACTCATATATAAACTACCAAAATCATAAATAAAGCTTTAAAGGAGAAACATACTATATACTAGGATTTCACACAACTGGATGGTCGATAAGACCTAACATGACTGTTATACAAATTATATCTAAATCAGATGATTCATGTCTACAAGCCTTCTAAGAATAACTGCTTAATGAAGATAAGAACGGGACAAGGCCCCGCCATACCTATATATTAAACTAGACATACCACTGTACTCACAACTTCGGAATAAAGGAGTCCCTTCGAGTCTGCTACATGTTGTCCTACTAATGTCTATCTTTTCTCGAACCACCTAGACCTGCGGGTATGAAAATGCAGCGTCCTCCAGGAGAAAGGGACGTCAGTACGACCGATGTACTAGGTATGTAAGATGAAAATATAATCATAAAGAAACTAAGTAATATCATGGACAGTAATAATATAACTCAAATACAAGCACTTCTCTGAACTGTCTATACGTTAGCCTAGAAAGACAATACAAGAAACAAGAAAGTAATTGAAGTATATCAGAAGGGCTGAGAATGTATATGAAACATATGGCATACTCTAGAACTGCCATCCTTACTGAAATAAAGAGTAACATAAAGAAGCTCAAAATATAACTGAAGTGCATCACTTACTTCTGAATTTGTTATCATACTAGTAATATCAGATCTACATATGTGGTATCTCTCATATTTGTATACACACTATCATAATCTATACAAGTTCCTGAACGCTATCTCACTCAATGGCGTATGCACGCCCAAACATGTATATCCATATGAATGGTCTCAATGTGTTTGAATGTTATGTGTCTGAACAATCATGCATCTGAACGTTATGTGTTTGAACGCTCTACGTCTGAATGCTCTGCGTCTGAATGCTACCGTCTGAACGGTTACTCTCTATATTTATATACGTTACTATCTATATTTATATACGTCTAAAAATCTAAATGTATAACTATAGAGTGCTAAACCAATAAATGGAACATGCTACATTCATCATCTACATGTGTCCAAACATTTACACATCCATATTATCTATGCACACATATATACATAATCGTCGCTTAACAGAACTGTCGCGGACTTGCCGACTGATCATAGTACATAAATGGACCTTTTCGAACCTCAAACTAACTCCTGACCAGAGAGAATTGAGGACCTCAAAGATTCCATTATGTACCAATGGGTTGCACACCTCAAGCAATGGCCAACACTCACTCAATTGCGAACCTCAAAGCTCAAGTGTGGGGAATTTTTAGTGAACTGGGTACAAGCTTGCAATAAAGTATAGGCCATCCAACTACAACCAAGACATGAAATTGAGCTCCTAAAATAGATTATAATTGAGTTTCAAAGCTTGCAACTCAATAAGAAACAAAGAAAACTCATAATCAGATTCAGAGTCTCATAGGGATCAATTTTACCGTATTTGGCAAGTTCATGCCTCCAAATAAGAAAGGTAAACCTTATATACAACAAAGTCTTGAAGTTGAGCTTTTTAAATGGATTATAGCTGAATATCAAGGCTCATATCTTAAGAAAAACAAGAAAAGATTCATGCGTCTGAACACTATGTGTTTGAACGTATGTGTCTGAACATTCGTGCGTCTGAACGCTATGCGTCTGACAGTTAATATCTATATTTATATGAGTCTAATAGTCTAAATGTATATCTCATGTATAATTATAGAGTGCTAAACCAATATACGGAACATGCTATGTTCATCATCTACATGTGTCTAAACACGTACACATCCATACTATCTATGCACACATATATATAGTCATCGCTTAACGGAATTGTGGCGGACTTGCGGGCTGATCATAGTACATAAATGGACCTTTTAGATTCTCAAACTAACTCCTGGCCAGATAGAATTGCGGACCTCAAAGAGTCCATTATATACCACGATGGGTTGCACACCTCAAGCAATAGCCAACACTCACTCAATTGCGAACCTCAGAGCTCGAGTACGGGGAATTTCTAGTGAACTGGTATAAGCTTACAACAAAGTATAGGTCATCAAAACACAACCAAGACATGAAATTGAGCTTCTAAAATAGATTATAACTGAGTTTCAAAGCTCGCAACTAAGCAAGAAACAAGAAAAACTCATAATCGGATTCAGTGTCTCATAGGGATCAATTTTATCGTATTTGGCAAGTTCATGCCTCCAAAGAAGAAAGGTGAACCTTACATACAACAAAGTCTTGAAGTTGAGCTTTTTAAATAGATTATGGCTGAATATCAAGGCTCGTATTTTAAGAAAAACAAGGAAAGATTCATACTTGAATAATATTTTCTCAAGAATCATATGAAGCAAATGAGTTGTGACTTGAAAAAACTCATGCCTATGTAGAAAGAAGTTAAACCTCACATACTTTTGCCTTTCTTTGCTTCAAATCCTTATCAAAATTAGTTCTTGAAATATTACAGCAAGGTTTCCTTCAAATTAAGATTGGTTTCAACAAACAAAACTCCTTAAAACTTAAGTAGGAGATACAACATGAACACCCCCACGCCTCTCAAGTCTTGTATAAATTATTCTACCCAAAGTTACTGAATTTTTTGGATAATTTACAAGGAGAACATGAGAGAATATTTGGGGACTTATTTTACCTTAAAATGTGTTGGATATGTTCTGAAAAATTGGAGAACAAACTGAATACAGAAAGCCACCGCCTCACTAAGCTAGTAGGTGACTAAGCTGCTTTTTGGCAGTTTGAGTAAACCTGCTTTGAACCCTCATTTCTCCGTACTCCGACGTCGTATCAACAAACGGCTTAATGTTATGAAAACTAGATTCAACAAACTCCAACTATCATGTTTGAATCATCACTAAATTCCCTATGGATTGGGAGAAAACTGGCATGTAAGTTGGCCTAGTAACCTGCCAGCTTTTGCCGTAATACTCCAGTGACGTTGTGGCAGCTTACTTCGGACGCTCATAACTCTTTATTATGAAGTCATATTGATGTGCAGTCTGATGCAATGGAAACTACATACATAGGCCTTCGATTTCATATATAATTTATCCCCAAAAGGCTCCATATACTAGGAGAAAAGTCAGTCACAAAGTGATCTAGTTACATGTCGTATCTTAACCGAAATTGCTGGAACACAAGCCTGACTTTTCTAATACGCCATGTTTGGGCTTATATACATAACCTATAATTGACGTACAATATATATAGTATGTAAAATAAATTTCTAAACACGTCAAATCCTTTTAAATCGTACTTTCCACGTCATGTGTAGAATAAATAAAGTCGCAAAAAAATCATGGTGTAATAGTGTAGATAATGTAAACTTTTTTAAAAAATTACATTATTCAAGGTAATCTTAGATAACTAGTGAAATTATTAGTCTGGAAAATAAAATCGAGTAACCTTTATAAATTAACTGTTTTAGGCATTTATATTTATAATACCCCTCTTGAAAGATGGTTATGAGATAGAGGTGCTCTTTAGGTGTATATTTTTTTGTGTGCTATGGTAATCACTTACAGTTTATTACAAAAAATGCAATAATAATAGATAATTTTTATTATGATGTAAGTGAATATAATTAAATAATTATGTCCTCTTAATCGACTGAGACGTGCCAAAGGAATTAATTTCAGCATAAATTTGCGGGTGAAAATAGCATGGACTAGCCAGTTTTCGGACTAGTAATCAAAAAATAGTCAGCGCCTTGCAAAGTTATTGAAAAATAGCCATTATTTTAGTTGAAATACGGAAAATTCCAGCATAATATGCTGGATTACGGAGCTCATACGGATAAACCTTCAGTATATTATATTGGAACTCCAGCACATGATAAAATTCTAGCACATTATGCTGGAATTTCATATGTAAAAAATTCGAACTCCAACATATTATGCTGGAATTTTTCCAGATTTTTAAGAATGTTTTTGTTCATATATTATCTTTACACAAAATATTTGCTAAATTTCGACACTTCTGAAACTATGGCTATTTTTTGTTGAAAATTAGTGATATCTCAAAAAGCAATGTCCATGGTTTGGAAAATCTTTTCTCTTTGAAGTATTATTTATATCTACTTATTATTTAGTAAAATATTTTACATTTAATAGAGTCAAACTAGTCGTTATTTAGCCGTTAACTAGCCATTGGAGCAATGCTTATATATACATGGTCTTTAGAGAGCTAAAGGTACACTTTCTTAAATAACTTTCTGAATCATCTTCTTCTTTCTATATGTTGGGTTTCTTTCTTGAAATTTCTGCTAGTTTTGTTTCTAGTTTTATAACTGGAAGAGCTTGTTGAATCCTAGGGGATACACCTAATTTTATTCATCATTGTGTGGGCAAAATATCTTTAAGGTTAGTGTCCTTGACATACCTCAAGCTTTGATTAATATTCTCCATAATGTGATGACCCAAAGGGTCATCTCTTGTTTTAGAAGTCAAATCTGTGTTCCGAGACCTTAAAAACCTCCTTTTGTCTCACCTCGATTTGCGTGCGTAATCCGGACGCATTTCCAGAAAGCTTTATGTGAACTTTAAGAGAAATATAGAATTTAGCCTTTAAAATTGATTAACGTTGATTTGGGTTAACATTTTTGGTCAACGGACCCGAACCCATGATTTGACGGGCCTGTAGGGTTTGTAGTAAAATATGGGACTTGGACGTATACCCGGAATCAAATTCCGAGGTCTCTAGCCCGAGAAAAGAATTCTTAAAGAAAATTATTTGCTAGGAAATATAAAGACTTTTGAAAATGAAATGGTGTGTGTTCTTGATGGTATCGGGCCCGTATTTTTGTTCTGGAGCCCGGTACAGGCTTAAGATAATATTTAAGTCAAATCTGTGAAATTTGATAGGAATTGGAGTTGATTTGATATAAATCGGACCCTTAGTTGAGAAAATGATATTTTCAATGTTCTTAAAGAATTTCATTAATTTGAGGTTAAATTCGTAGTTGTTGATGTTATTTTGATGATTTAATCACACGAGCAAGTCAATATGATATTTTTAGACTTACGTGCATATTTGGTTTGGAGCCCCGGGGGCTCGGGTGAGTTTTGGTGTAACGACCCGGCCGGTCGTTTCATGAGTTACCGGTCCATTTCCCCCATTTCTGCTTATTATTGCCTTGTTCAGTTGTATTATATGTTATCGGGGTTGGCTAGCTCGGGTTCGGAGAGATCTTGGTAAGGTTTGAGACACTTAGTCTCTTTTGAGTTAGCTTAAGTTGGAAAAGTCAACCGAATGTTGACTTATGTGTTAAGGGGCTTGGATGTGAGTTCCGATGGTTCGGATAGTTTCGGGAGGTGATTTGGGACTTAGGAGTGTGATCGGAATGGGTTTTAGAGGTCCGGAGTAGATTTAGGCTTGAATTGGCGAAGTTGGAATTTTGGCGTTTCCGGTTGATAGGTGAGATTTTGATATAGGGGTCGGAATAGAATTCCGCGAGTTGCAGTAGGTCCGTTGTGTCATTTGGGATGTGTGTGCAAAATTTCAGGTCATTCGGACGTGGTTTGATAGACCTTTTGATCGAAAGCGGAATTTGGAAGTTCTTAGAATTTTTAGGCTTGAAACCGATGCAAATTTGGTGTTTTGATATTGTTTTGAGCATTCCGGAGGTTGGAACAAGTTTGAATGATGTTATGGGATATGTTGGCATGGTTGGTTTAGGTCCCAAGGGCCTCAGGTGAGTTTCGGGTGGTCAAACGGATCATTTCAAGTTGTGGAAAATTGTAGAAAATTGTTGTGTGTGTTGCAGACAAGTTGGCCTTCACGTTTGCGAGTGGTCCCTCGTGTTCGTGAATGGTTAGCTTGTGAGGCTGAAGATTTGGCCTTCACGTTCGCGAAGGAGGTTCCGCGTTCACGAAGGGCTGGGGTCATTGAGCTACGCGTTCGTGAAGGGGGAGCCGCATTCGCAATGGGTTGTGGAGCTGAGCCTTCGCGTTCGCGAGAAGTGAGACGCGTTCGCGAAGAAGGAAAATATGGTCAACGTCAGGTTGTGCTTCGCAAACGCGAGGCTTTGACCGCATTCGCGAAGAAGAATTGAAATGTATGTGCATAATGTTTAAAAGACACATTTCCACGATTTTGAACCTAAGTTCCTCCATTTTGGGGCGATTTTGAAGCTTTTTGAAGGGGATTGAAGAGGGAATCAAGAGGGAACACTTAGAGGTAAGATTTATGGATTTAATACTCAATTCTAATTTGTTTTCTATCTAATTAATCATGGAATTAAGCCTAAATATTGAAGAACTGGAGTTTGTAATTGGAGACCTAAAATTAGGGATTTGGGGGATCATTTGTGGTTGGATTTTGGTGATTTTGATATCAATGAACTCGGGGAGTGATAAGGAGTATATTGATGTAATTTTTATCGGGTTCCGAGATGTGGGCCCGGGGGTCAGATTTGGCCACTATCGGGATTTGTGTTGTAATTCATTACTTTCGAGTGAACTTTGTTCCCTTAGCATATTTTGATGGTTTTGCACTGATTTTGGTTAGATTTGGAGCATCCGGAGGCTAATTCGAGAGGCAAAGGCATCTCGGGCTAGAGTTTGGACTGAATAGAGGTGAGTAATGATTGTAAATGTTGTACTGAGGGTATGAAATCCCGGATTTCACATCGTTGTGCTATAATGAGGTGACGCGCATGCTAGATGACGAGCGTGGTGTCGTACACTATTGGGGATTGTGACTTAGTCCATCCCGAATGACTGTTTTACTGCGTATTTGATTGAAAATTGTTTGTTATCCTCATGTTTTGGGCTGAATGCCATATTTGGGCCTCATGACAACTGTTTGGACCCTTAGAGAGGATTTTACTGTTATTTCCTCACTGTTTTGATATTATATCTGTACAAAGTCATGTTATATTCTACTATTTTCATAACTCAGCCATGTTTACTCTGTTTAAACACTTTAAATGATATTTTGGGTTGAGCATCATGTTTTACTTTAGATATTTCTGACTGAGTAGGGTCGAGGGCCTGTGTTGTGAGGATTATTAAGGGATCGGGTTGCACGTCGTAGTAGTGTTGTATTGATTTATGATTATAAGGCCGAGGGCCTGAGTTGTTATGCCACGAGGTGGCTTGATATGAGGCCGATAGCCTATTGATTATGCCACGAGATGGCTTGATATTGCGCTTGGGCCGTAAGGGGCCCTTCCCAGAGTTTGTACACCCCAGTGAGCACGGGTACCTAGTGTGATATGTGATATAGCCCGAGGGGCTGGTGTTGTTCCATGTTATTGCCCGAGGGGTGAATTTTATGTGTTTATCTTTTCTAACTGCTTTTCATTTACTAATTTAACTGTTAAAAAGGTTTTTAAGGAAGCTTATACAGAACTAAGGTGTTTTTATAATATTTCACCATTTTATTGCCTTTTATTGGTTTTACACTGCCTTTTTATAGCATGTTGTTGTGTTTTATGTGATTTCTTATTGCCCAGTCTTCATTTATTGTTATTACTCACTGAGTTGGAGTACTCACTTTACTCCCTGCACCCTGTATGCAGATTCAGGAGCTTCAGGTCCCGCCAGTGAGGGTTGATTGTTCCCAGTAGGCCATTCGGAGTCTACTAAGTAGTTGCTCGGTGTTTGAAGCCCTGTGTTTCTCCCTTCTATCTTACTTTATGTTTCGAGTTCTGTAATAGACTGTATAAACTCTTTCAGACTCTTAGACACATGTTTAGATGTTCATGACTGGTGACACCCCGATGTCACGCTGTGTTGGTTTCTGCAAATTGTACTAGTTCTCTTTTATTTTGGGATTATTCGCATGCTAATGACTTAAATTGTGTTATCTTAATTGTTTAAAATGATATGGGTGTTGTGTCGGCTGGCCTTGTCTTCACGAGAGGCGCCATTACGATCGTGTCTGGGTTTAGGGTCGTGACAAGTTGGTATCAGAGCCTAGGTTACATAGGTCTCACGAGTCATGAGCAGGTTTAGTAGAGTCTCGCGAATTGGTACGGAGACGTATGTATTTATACTCGAGAGGCTTCAGAACCTTTAGGAAAAACCTTTATATTCTTGAAATTCTTGTCGTGCGAATCTGTTGATCCGAGTATGAAACTTCTATTATTCTATTCTCTCACAGATGGTGAGGACTCGCACTACCGGTCAGGATGGACGACCACCAGTACCACCAGCTGCGGCCACTAGAGGCCGAGGACGCAGTCGAGGTCGCGGTAGGGGCAGGGGTGTAGCCCGCACAACAACTAGGGTAGCACCTGCAGATCCACCAGCCGCCCCAGTTTAGGATCAGGCCCCGGTTGTGGACACTCCAGCAACACCAGAGTTGTGCCCATTGTGATTCCGGGTCTTCAGGAGGCCTTGGCTCAGATTTTATCGGTATGCACTGGCCTAGCTTAGGCGGTCTCAGTTACTACAGCCGCAACTACTTCTCAGGCCGGGGGAGGCACTCAGACTCCCGCCGCTCGCACACCCGAGCAGGTCGTGAAGGGACTTCAGACACCGGGGCACATCCAGCCCAGTCGGTTGCAGCTGCTCATGACTATGTAGCTCCTGCCATGCCAGAGGACAAGTAGCGCAAGTTGGAGAGGTTTGGTAGACTTCAGCCTCCGACTTTCAGTGTTGCAAACGGCGAGGATGCCCAGGGTTTCTTGGACAAGTGTCAGAGGATTCTTCGTACAACAGGTATTCTGGAGACCAGTGGAGTCGCTTTCACTACTTTTCAGTTTTCTGGAGATGCCTTCACTTGGTGGGAGGCTTATGAGAGGCGTAAGCCTGTTGGTGTAGCACCCATAACCTGGCAGCAGTTTTCCATTCTCTTTTTGAAGAAATATGTGCCACAGTCTGGTAGAGAGGAGCTGCGCAGGAAGTTCGAGTGGTTGCGTCAGGGAGAGATAACTGTGATGCAGTATGAGATGAGGTTCTCGGAGTTAGCTCATCATGCTGGTTGGTTGGTTCCTATAGAGAGAGAGGATTAGGAGGTTCGTTGATGGCCTCACTTCTCAGCTTCGAGTATTGATTCTATTCCAGTTGTGAGGGATTTTTCCGATGTGTTTCCTACAGACCTGTCGGGCATGCCACCGGACAGGGATATTGATTTTGGTATTGATCTAGTGCCGGGCACTCAGCCCATTTCTATTCCACCGTATCGTATGGCACCATCAGAGTTTAAGGAGTTAAAGGAATAGCTTCAGGAACTCCTTGATAAGGGGTCCATTCGATCTAGTGTGTCGCCTTGGGGTGCGCCGATTCTATTTGTGAAGAAGAAGGATGGCACTATGAGGATGTGAATTGATTATAGGTAGTTGAACAAAGTAACGGTTAAGAATAAATATCCTTTGCCTCGCATTGATGATTTATTCGACCAGCATTAGGGAGCGAGACTGTTCTCCAAGATTGATCTCCGTTCAGGTTATCACCAGTAGAAGATCAGGGGCTCGGATATTCTTAAGACGGCTTTCAGGACTCGATATGGTCATTATGAGTTCTTGGTGATGTCTTTTGGACTGACCAATGCCCCAGCAACGTTCATGCATTTGATGAACAGCATGTTCCGGCCTTATTTTGACTCGTTTGTCATAGTCTTCATTGATGATATTTTGGTATACTCATGTATTCAAGAGGAGCATGCAGATCATTTGAGAGTTGTATTGCAGAGATTGAAGAAGGAGAAGCTTTATGCAAAGTTCTCCAAGTGTGAGTTTTGGCTCAGTTCAGTGGCATTCTTGGGGCACGTGGTGTCCTGCCAGGGTATTCAGGTTGATCCGAAGAAGATAGAGGCGGTTCAGAGTTGACCCAGACCGTCCTCAGCCATAAAGATTTGCAACTTTCTTGGTTTGGCGGGGTATTACCGTCGGTTTGTTTAGGGATTCTCATCTATCGCATCGCCTTTGACCAAGTTGACTCAAAAGGGTGCTCGATTCAGGTGGTCGAACGAGTGTGAGAAGAGCTTTCAGAAGCTCAAGACTGCCTTGACCACAACTCCAGTGTTAGTTTTGCCATCAGCTTCAGGTTCATATACCGTTTATTGTGATGCTTCGAGAGTTGGTATTGGGCGTGTGTTGATGCAGAAGGGTAGAGTTATTGCTTATGCTTCTCATCAGTTGAAGCCCCATAAGAAGATTTACCCTGTTCATGATTTGGAGTTGGCCGCCATAGTTCATTCATTGAAGATTTGGAGGCATTACTTGTATGGTGTGTCTTGTGAGGTGTTTACTAATCATCGTAGCCTCCAACACTTGCTCAAGCAGAAGGATCTCAATTTGAGGCAGCGGAGATGGTTGGAGCTGCTAAAGGATTATGATATTACTATTTTGTACCATCTGAGGAAGGCCAATGTGGTGGCCGATGCTTTGATCCAGAAGGCGGTGAGTATGGAGAGTTTGGCATATATTCCAGTTGTAGAGAGACCTCTTGCAGTTGATGTTTAGGCCTTGGCCAATCGGTTCGTGAGGTTAGATATTTCGGAGCCCAGTCGGGTATTGGCTTGTGTGATTTCTCGGTCTTCCTTATGATCGCATCAGAGAGCGCCAGTATGATGATCCTCATTTGCTTGTCCTTAAGGACAGAGTTCAGCACGATGATGCCAGAGATGTGACTATTGGTGATGATGGGGTGTTGAGGATGCATGGACAGATATGTGTGCCCAATGTAGATGGGCTTCGAGAGTTGATTTTGGAGGAGGCCTACAGCTCACGGTATTCCATTCATCTAGGTGCCACAAAGATGTATCAGGATCTGAGACAACATTATTAGTAGAGGAGAATGAAGAAGGACATCGTGGGATTTATAGCTCGGTATCTTAATTGTCAGCAGGTGAAATATGAGTATCAGAGACAGGGTGGCTTGCTTCAGCGGATGGATATTCCAGAATGGAAGTGGGAGCGTATCACCATGGACTTTGTAGTTGGGCTCCTATGGACTTTGAAGAAGTTCGATGCTATTTGGGTGATTGTGGATCGGCTGACCAAGTCCGCCCACTTCATTCCAGTGTTTACTACCTATTCTTCAGAGCGGTTGGCAGAGATCTATATCCGAGAGATTGTTCGTTTGCATGGTGTCCCAGTTTCCATCATTTCAGATAGGGGCACTCAGTTTACTTTGCAGTTTTGGAGGTCTGTGCATCGAGAGTTGGGTACTCAGGTTGAGTTGAGCATAACTTTTCACCTTTAGACGGACGGGCAGACCGAGCGCACTATTTAGATATTGGAGGACATGTTGTGTGCTTGTGTCATTGATTTCGGAGGGTAATGGGATCAGTTCCTACCGCTCGCAGAGTTTGCTTATAACAACAACTACCAGTTGAGTATTCAAATGGCTCCATATGAGGCTTTGTATGGTAGGCGGTGTAGATCTCTAGTCGGTTAGTTTGAGCCAGGTGAGGCTAGGCTATTAGGGACAGACTTGGTGCAGTATGCTTTAGAAAAGGTGAATGTAATTCAGGAGAGGCTTCGTACAATGCAGTCGAGACAAAAGAGTTATGCTGATAGAAAGGTTCGGGATGTATCCTACATGGTTGGTGAGAAGGATCTGTTGAAGGTTTCACCCATGAAGGTGTTATGAGATTTGGGATTGAGTCCTCGGTTCATTGGGCCTTTTGAGGTGCTTCGGAGGATTGCGAAGGTGGCTTATGAGCTTGCTTTGCCACCCATCTTGTCGAGTGTGCATCCGGTATTTCATGTTTCTATGCTCCGGAAGTATATTGGGGACTCGTCTCATGTTCTGGATTTCAGCACAATTCAATTAGATGATGATTTGACTTATGATGTGGAGCCAGTAGCTATTTTGGAGCGTCAGGTTCGAAAGTTGAGGTCAAAGGATATAGCTTCAGTGAAAGTGCAGTGGAGAGGTCAGCCCATGGAGGAGGCTACCTAGGAGGCCAAGGGGGAGATGCGGAGCAGATATCCTCACCTGTTTGAGGCTTCAGGTATGTTTCTTGACTCGTTAGATGACGAACGTTTGTTTAAGAGGGGGAGGATGTAATGAATCAGCCGGTCGTTTCATGATTACCGCTCCATTTCCCCTATTTTTGCTTATTATTGCCTTGTTCAGCTGTATTATGTGTTATCGGGTTGGTTGGCTCGGGTTCGGAGAGGTCTTGGTAAGGTTTGAGACACTTAGTCTCTTTTGAGTAAGCTTAAGTTGGAAAAGTCAACTGAATGCTGACTTATGTGTTAAGGGGCTTGGATGTGAGTTTCGATGGTTCGGATAGCTTTGGGAGGTGATTTGGGACTTAGGAGCGCGATCAGAATGTATTTTGGAGGTCTAGAGTAGATTTAGGCTTGAATTGGCCAAATTGGAATTTTGGTATTTTCCGATTGATAGGTGAGATTTTGATATAGGGGTCGGAATGGAATTCCGGGAGTTGCAGTAGGTCCGTTGTGTCATTTGGGATGTGTGTGCAAAATTTCAGGTCATTCGGACGTGGTTTGATAGACCTTTTGATCGAAAGCGAAATTTGGAAGTTCTTAGAATTTTTAGGCTTGAATCCGATGCAAATTTGGTATTTTGATGTTGTTTTGAGCGTTCCGAAGGTTGGAACAAGTTTGAATGATGTTATAGGATATGCTGGCATGGTTGGTTGAGTTACTGAGGGCCTCGGGTGAGTTTCGGGTGGTCAAATGGATCATTTCAAGTTGTGGAAAATTGTAAAAAACTGTTGTGTGTGTTGCAGACCAGTTGGCCTTCGCGTTCGTGAATGGGCCCTTGTGTCCGCAAAGGGTTAGCTTGTGAGGCTGAAGATTTGGCCTTCATGTTCGCAAGGGAGGTTCCGCGTTCGTAAAGGGCTGGGGTCATTGAGCTACGCATTCGTGAGAGGGGAGCCGCCTTCGCGATGGGTTGCGGAGCTGAGCCTTCACGGTCGCGAGAAGGGAGACGCGTTCGTGAAGAAGGAAAATGTGGTCAACGTCAGGTTGTGCTTCACGAATGCGAGGCTTTGACCACGTACGCGAAGAAGGATTGAAATGTATGTGCAAAATGTTTAAAAGACCCATTTACGCGATTTTGAACCTAAATTCCTCCATTTTTTGGCGATTTTGAAGCTTTTTGAAGGGGATTGAAGAGGGAATCAAGGGGGAACACTTGGAGGTAAGATTTATGGACTTAATACTCAATTCTAATGTGTTTTCTATCTAATTAATCATGAAATTAAGCCTAAATATTAAAGAACTAGGGCTTGTAATTGGAGACCTAAAATTAGGGATTTGAGGGATCATTTGTGGTTGGATTTTGGTGATTTTGATATGAATGAACTCGGGGAGTAATAAGGAGTCTATTGATGTAATGATTATCAGATTCCGAGACGTGGCCCCAGGGGTCGGGTTTGGCCAATTTTGGGATTTGTGTTGTAATTTGATTTCTTTCGAGTGGGCTTTATTCCCTTAGAATATTTGATGGTTTTGCACTAATTTTGGTTAGATTTGCAGCATCCGGAGGCCGATTCGAGAGGCAAAGACATCTCGGGATAGAGTTTGGACCGTATAGAGGTGAGTAATGATTGTAAATGTTGTCCTGAGGGTATGAAACCCCGGATTTCACATCGTTGTGCTTTATTTAGGTGACGCACATGCTAGATGATGAACGTGGAGTCGTACACCGTTGGGGATTGTGACTTAGTCCATCCCGAATGACTGTTTTACTGCGTATTTTATTGAAAAACTGTTTGCTATCATCATGTTTTGGGCTGCATGCCATATTTGGGCCTCGTGCCAACTGTTTGGACCCTTAGAGGATTTTTACTGCTATTTCCTCACTGTTTTGATTTTATATTTGTGCTCAGTCATGCTATATTCTACTATTTTCATAACGTAACCATGTTTACTCTGTTTAAACAGTTTAAATGATATTTTGGGCTTAGCATCATGTGTTTACTGTGCTCGAGTGGCTTTTAGAGATTTCTGACTGAGTAGGGTCGAGGGCCTATATTGTGAGGATTATTAAAGGATCGGGTTGCACGCCGCAGTAGTGTTGTACTGATTTATGATTATAAGACCGAGGGCCTGAGTTGTTATGCCACGAGGTGTCTTGATATGAGGCCAAAAGCTTATTGACTATGCCACGAGATGGCTTGATATTGCGCTTGGGCCGTAAGGGGCCCCTCCCAGAGTTTGTACACCCCTAGTGAGCGCCGGTACCCAGTGTGATATGTGATATAGCCTGAAGGGCTCGTATTGTTCCATGTTATTGCCTAAGGGGCTTATTCTGTTGACATTGTGCCCGAGGGACGGATTTTGTGTGTTTATCTTTTCTAGGTGCTTTTCATTTACTTGTTTAACTGTTAAAAAAGTGTTTTAAGGAAGCTTATACGGAACTAAGGTGTTTTTATAAGATTTTATTGTTTTATTGCCTTTTTATTGGTTTTACACTGCCTTTTTATAACATGTTGTTGTGTTTTACTTGATTTCTTATCGCCCAGCCTTCATTTATTGTTATTACTCACTGAGTTGGAGTACTCACTTTACTCTCTGCACCATATGTGTAGATTCAGGAGCTTCAAGTCCCGCCAGTTAGGGTTGATTATTCCCAGCAGGCCATTTGGAGTCCACTAGGTAGCTGCTCGGCGTTCACAGCCCAATATTTCTCCCTCCTATCTTACTTTCTATTTCTAGTTCTGTAATAGACTGTAAAAACTCTTTCAGACTCTTGGACACATGTTTAGATGCTCATGACTGGTGACACCCCGATGTCGGGCTGTGTTGGTTTCCGCAAATTGTACTAGTTCACTTTTATTTTGGGATTATTCGCATGTTAATGACTTAAATTGTGTTATCTTAATTGTATAAAATGAATTGGGTGTTATGTCGGCTGGTCTTGTCTTCACGAGACGCGCCATAACGACCGGGTTTGGGTTTAGGGTCGTGACATTTAGATAGGCCACAGAGTGAGTTTGGACTTAGAAAATTTCTGTTGCAGCTGGTGTTTTTACTATAGGCTCTGATCTCGCAACTGCGAGGTCAGGTATCGCAATTGCGAGCCTAACAGGCATGGAAATTTTGAGGACTTCATCGCAATTGCAAAGAAGTTAGGCCAGCACTTGATCGCATTTGCGATCCCCCCCTTCGCAATTGTGAAGTCATCAGGGAGGGCCAATTATCACAATTGGGACAAATTGCTCACAATTGCGAGGGAGCAGACAATGCAATAGGTTCACAAATGTGAAGCATGTTTCGGATTTGCAAGCTTCGCAATTGCGAAGCTCCTGTCGCAATTGTGACATCTGCGACCTGTTAAGTGGGATTTTGATGGGATTTCAACTCATTCTTTCAATTTTTCAAACCCTAAGCTCCCATAGGCGATTTTCCAAAGAAAACTTCTCCCCCAAATCGTAGGTAAACAACTTCTAACTCATTTCTTTCAATCTACTTCATCTTTTTACATGATTTCATCTCAAAATCTAGGGTTTTCATGGGAAATTGGGTGTTTTTGGGTAGAAATTAGGATTTTTAAATTTTGGAGATTTGCACCTCAATTTGAGGTCGAATTTCAAAACTAATTGCATATTTGGGTTCGTGAGTGAATGGGTAGTTGAGTTTTGGTTCGAACTTCGAGTCTTGACCAAGCGAGCCCGGGGTCGATTTTTGACTTTTTGAGGAAAACATTGAAAAATCTATATTCATGCATTAGAATTGGTTTATTTAGCATTCATTGATGTTATTAAGTAAATTATGACTAGATACACGCGGATTGGTAGTGGAATCGAGAGGTAAAGCGGTGATTGAATATTGAGTTACCCGTTGGCTTGAAGTAAGTGTTTAGTCTAACCTTGACTTGAGGGAATATGAATCCCCGACTTATTTGCTATATGAAATTCCATGTGTGTGGCATATAGGTGTGGTGATGAGTACATATGCGCCACCAAATTACCATGTTTAGTTGTTTCCCTTCACCGTTTCCTATTATACTAATTCATGTCTTAATTGTTACCTTCTTAAACAGTTTCCATGCCTTAACTGTTACTTGATAATAAATGTATCCATGCTTAATTGCTTCATATTAATTGTTGCTCTCTTATTTGAAGTATCTAATTATTTCATGGTCCCGTTTTATTACACTATTGGCTTATATTGGCTTATTGGTGCCTTATGGTGCACCTTGGTTGGTTTCGTTGAGTAGTTTACACTGGTAAATTGCATAAACGTAGTGATATTTCATGGTGTGAATTGAGGCATAAGTACATTGGAGGATTTGGCTTAATCTGTGAAACACTTGTCTTTGTTTTGTGATTGGTGTTGATTTGTACATTGGGATCGGGTCGCACGTCGCAACAGTATTGTCTGGTAGGATCGGGTTACACGCCTCATCAAGGAGTAATAGGGGTGAACAGGTAGGATCGGATTGCGCGCCACAACATGAGGAATAAGGGTGATATGTGTTGAGAAGTAATAAGGGTGGAAAGGTGGGATCGGGTTGTACGCCACAACAGGGAGGAATAAGGGAGAATATTGACACAGTTGTTGTTGTTTATATGATGGGATCGGGATGCACGCCACATCAGTTATTGTTATGTGTTTATATCTGTTGAAGTCTATTATCGTGATGTTGAAACACCCTTAAGGATTGATTATAGCTGAATACTAGTAGAACAGTTGGATTCCAGATTTACTTAATGTCAGTTATTGCTTTATTACATTTCGTATTTCCATTCTGTTTAGTATAAACTGTTGCAGGTTATATATGTTGATTATGCCCTGCCGTAGCCTCGTCACTACTTCGTCGAGGTTAGGCTCGACACTTACTGGTACATGGGGTCGGTTGTACTGATACTGCACTCTGCACTTTCTGTGCAGATTTTGGAGCTAGTGGCTGATCAGAGTTCGAGGGTGCTGCCTTCAGTTAAGGAGACCCAAAGTAGTCCTGCAGGTGTCCGCAGGCCCTGGCGTCCCCTTCTACCTTTACTGTATTCTTTTTTCACTCCTCCGAAACAGATGTATATTTTCTTTCATACCATTACTTGTATTAATCGTAGACAGTTCGTGAGTTGTGACTCCAGTTCTGGGTGGATGTTATTTCGGATTTCGTTATTGCTCAAAGTTAAGCTTTTAAATTGTTTCTTCCGCATTTATTTCTGTTGGTTCATATTGTTAAGTCTTAAACATCTGAAAGATAAAGGAAAAAGGTGCAGTAAACTGTGACGTTGGCTTGCCTAGCGAGTTTAATGTTAGGCACCATCACGGCCCCGAAGGGGAAAAATTCGGGTCGTGACACATAATCAACTTTTTAAAACAATGATCTTAAAGGATATTTTTACACTGTTATTATGGAGACTATCAATTACAATATTCCAGTGAACAAACTATTCTAGTCATTGTTCTAATTTCACTCGGCTGTATATATGTGTTCATCCATCTTTTCTTCAAAGAAGGTAAAGATTGTAATTGTTCGACTTAGCATGTTCATCGTATCAATGATCTGGAGTAAATCATCAGATGTTCAATGTTGGTAACTTGGTATGTTTTCTCCCAATCATCTATAGTTGTTGATGAAATGCTATTCATTCTTTTTGTTCTCTTTAACTATATGAGATTTAGTTTTATATTGTTAATCACTCACCTATTTAAAAATTGTATATAATTTTATATGGACTGAAATCTTGGTTGTATAGTACACGGTGCAATTTGTTTGTATTTTATCAAAGTGAATTCCATCCATATCGCAATTGATTCAAAAATTGTTATGATAATAGCGTGTGGTATGTCTTTGTATATTCTTCTAAATATAAGGATGTAGCTAAATAGAAGAATAATCTTCGGTGTGCAACTATATTATTAGCTTATTATTTATAAAATGGAACTCCTAATGAGTTGTGAAAGGATTACCTCCTTAACCTGAAACTTTTAAAAATGTGGGGGACGGAGATTTCCAGAGTTATATAGCATGATCTTAAGAAGGAAAACGGGTAGAAAAATTATATATTAAAATGATAATGAAGCCTTACAAAATTAAGATTTTTTGTCATGAAAATTTATATGGGAAGATAAAAAATATATATATATTGTATTTCTGGCTCTAAAAAATTATTTTGCTTCGGGTCTTTTAGTCTGTTTGATGAAAAAATCGATGAATTATGACATGTTTTCTACTAATTTGAGATATTCTTGTAGAAGTTAAAGTTGATTTTATATTTAACTTTTTTTCTTTTGTATTAGAATATGGAAGATACCAAAAGGAAAATAAAATTCTTATATGTGCTGAAAGATGTTTCAAAAGGCACTTGTATGAAAGTCAAGTTCCATTTCATTTGAGATGATTTTATGTCTTACTTAAGAATTACTATGAGTTAGTATTCTATATTTAAATTCTTCACTGTGTTAGAAGGATACAATGATGATATTGAATCTTTGATTCAGATGAGAAAAAACTCACCAGTGATTGTGTGGTCACGTTCGGGTGGGGTGTTATGGCATTGAAGTTGCCTCACAATAAAGCTGATTAAGCAACCTCTTGGTAAATATTCCACTAGGAATTAAGTCGACAATATTTGTGTCGATGAATTGTGATTGCCAAGGTGCAATAGCCATTGTAAGAAAACAAATATTTCAATAGGAAGAGCATATACATTCTATAGAGACATAATGTGATAAAGCAATGCATAGAGATGAGATTTTTTTATGCATATTATGTGTAGTCAAAAGAGGATTTGGCCGATCCTTGACTTATAAGTGAAACATCGAGGGGAATGAGACTTTTGCCGATTTGATATGTATCAACAATGATGGTAGCCTAACTTATGTGATTGGAGATCCTATGGAATAAGTTCATATGGGTAATAACAAGTCATTAGTTGATCAAATATGCACTATTAAATTACGTCCCGTCTATGATGTGTGTGTGTGTATATAGTGCACGGCAGCAAGGAATGTGAGGTTGAGTTATTGAACCCGTAATCCAATAATCCATACCTTTTATAGGTGGTGTATTGCGCTGTAGATTACACTTGTGGGATAGACCTATATGAGTGTGGAGTGCGGCCGCTCCTATGAAATTTGTGACAAAATTTCTAGAGCATCATGAAGATCAGGCGCGCTCATTGCTTATTAGCACAAAATCGCGATAACATCAGAAATTATGATGGTGTAATATGATGAATAAGATCCCTAGCTTACAAAAAGAATTTTTGGTTTATAGAAGTCATCAACTTCACCAATTATTCTGTAAGTTAAATCTTATTTTATTTATATCTCGTTCATAGTCCACAAGACACGAGATGAATTTTATTATACCCAAAACCCAGCAAATTATACTTTCTTTCTTTCTTTCTTTCTTTCTTTCTTTCTTTCTTTGTTTACTATTTATTTTTTATATTCCTTTTGAGATATGTGGGGGATTGCCGGAAAATTAGTGATATCGCAAAGGGTACCATCTTGGTTTGAAAAATCTTTTATCTTTGAAGTATTATTTACATGTACTTATTATTTAGTAAATTATTTTACATTTAATAGAGTCAAACTAGCCATTGGAGCAACGCCTATATGTCTTTGGAGAGCTAAAAATACACTTTCTAAATCATCTTCTTCCTTTTATATACTAGGTTTCTTTCTTGAATTTTCTGATAGTTCTGTTCCCAGTTTTTTAACCGAAAGAGCTTGTTAAATCCTGGAGGATACGCTATTTTATTCATCACTGTGTGAGCGAAATATCATTAAGGACAATCTCCTTGACACGCCTGAAGTTTTGATAAATACTATTCTCCATAATCAACTTTTTAATATAATATTTTTCAGTTACCAATTATAAATTAGGTTATTTCTAAAAAAAATCCAATTTGCGGGGGCAAAGACCGAATTAAGCCCAAAAGAATTACTGCTAAGAACAAATAATGCCTACGGAAACTAAAATAGAAACATGTACAATCAAATTAAAATGGAACTGTGTAATATCTTCTAAGACAAAGAAATGTATATTTGCTCAACAGAATATTGTTGCATAATAAACGTTCACAATGCGAAATGCAATTAATAGGGTTTATTTTCAGTTCTCACATGCGCTTTCCCATAAGAAGGAATTTGAAATCACATCAACTTGTTATTTTCAATTTGAAAGAAGGAATCAGAAATCACATCAACTCGTTATTTTTTTCAATTTGAACAAGTAAGTACAACTTACTACTACATCACTTTTCTCATGTTTGTCATGTCTAAGAGATCTAAAATCAAGTCCACTCACTATTTTAAAATTGATAAGTAAACTTTACTAGTTCACCGTTTACCCGTAAAATAATACAGTTAAATTTATAACGTGATTTATATACAGACGAATTAATTTGATCCCAAAATAATAAATAAATTAAATAAAATACAAGACTTAGCGTTGGAATCGAGATAAGACAACAAACAACTTAGTTCCGGGAGCAAGGCTTCCAAAGATAGTAATAAGAATATTGATAAACAAAGAATAAAGTATTATTGAGCTTAGAATAATATGTAGCATAAATTTGTTAGAATTTTTCGTGTCTTACAAAGACTATTGAAGTCACTATTTATAGCTACACCTAGAATACAAAGTCCTAGGATCAAACCCCTCTTAAATGACAATTATGGAGGTCATTGATGAATATATAACGCATGCTATGAATCCCAAAACTATCTGTAACGAATTGTGTATTTAATACTGAGGAATATTGTTTATTGAATGTCACTGGATGGCGGATGTTTGTTTGTCCTCGTTAGCAATTTTCCCTTCGGGGTTTGTCCGGTGCCAACTAAAGTTGTTGTCCTCGGTCTTGGCTTCCACTTACTTCGTCTTTTGTGTGTCTTCGATTCCACGTGTCACTCTATTATTCGAGTATTTAATATGAATCGATTTTACAATATACAGATAGTCCACCTGTCATCAGAAAGTTGGTGAAGATTCCTTTCTTGGAGGAAAATTTTGAGATCCCTTCTAAAATGTTTCTGACGCCTGATTAGACGCACGTCTCTCTGCATTTAATACCCCGAACACATGTCACTCCACGATTTAGTAATATTTTTGCCGGTTCTTGAGGTAATCATGGCCACAATTTTAGTCGCCTATTTCTTTACTTATACGCCTCATTCTTCTTCTTTTTCGGTTCACCATTCTAAAAACTCTCTCAACTTCTTTGCATTCAACTCTTTCTAGCTTTCACTCTTCTTTATTCTTCTTCTTCAAACAACTCTTATTATCTGCTGCTGATCATGACTTCTTCTTACAAGAACTCAAGTTTTCTCAAAAATAAAAAAACACCGTTGATGTTGACCCCCTATGGTGAGCACCATCATTCCCAGAAGACTCAACATAGCCAAGGACTTCGAAAAGAAGTTTCCTTCTACAAGTTCTTGTACATGTGTTGTTGGCATATACTCTTCTTCCATCCGTCCTTCCAGCACTCCTGCTGTGAAGGAGGAATGTGACTATCATAATCTGAACATCATTGCTTTGGAACTGGTGGAGTGAGTAACCTTCCTTGAGAAGAGCTTCATGTACGTTTACATGTACCCATTCACTTTGGGAGCATTCTCTTTAAGTAGGGAATTAACCCCATAATTTTAGAGTTGTGCCACAAATACCAGATTTATTTGGCACAGGTGGGCCCTTCGGTATGGCGAACGATAGTGTCATGACCCAACCCCCGAACCCGGTCGTGATGGCGCCTCTCGTGAAGACAAGGCCAGCCAGACCAAAACGGAACACCTCTTTTAAATAATTAATCATCATAAACAGTAATAACATATAATATAATACTCATAAATTGCGGAATTTAACGATAACAACCGCAAGAACCATCCCGACACAGCCCAAACCGGGGTGTCACAAGTCATGAGCTACTACAGAATCTGCTATAGGTCTACAAAATACGGAATCCGATACAACAGTCTGAAGAAAACATAAATGATAGAGGATAAGAGAGACAAGGGGCTGCGGACGTCAACAACTACCTCGTAACTCCAATCACCGCCTAGCCTGGACGGAATCAGCGCTCAGGTGCGGACTCTGCTATGCCTAAATCTGCACACACGGTACAGGGAGTAATGTGAGTACTCCGACTCAGTGAGTAATAACTATAAATAATGGCTAAAAGTATGAAAACACGTAAAGGCACAAAGCAATTCCATATCAAGCAGTAAAAAAATTAACTTAAATCAGTAAATCAGTGAAGAAATCAAATGATATTCTTTTTAAAACAAGTAAAACCGGTAATTTAACAGGTAAATAACAAGTAGAAATCCGCCCCTCAGGCACAGTATCAATCGCTCAGCATAGTATCAGCCCCCCGGGCTCACTCTCAGTATAGTATCAGCCCCTCGGGCTCAGTATCAATCACTCAGAACAGTATCAGCCCTTCGGGCTCACTCTCAGAATAGTATCAGCCCTTCGGGCTACCTCGCAATCACTCATATCAGCCCCTCGGGCATATCATCAATCACTCAAAACAATGGGTACCCACGATCACTGTGGGTGTGCAGATTTCGGAGGGGCCCCTTACAGCCCAAGCGCTATATCAAGCCACCTCGTGGCATCATCACTCGGCACTCGGCCTCACATCACTCAAGCCACCGCGTGGCATAAATAGTAACTTAGGCCCTTGGCCTCATATCACTCAACATATCCTCACATATGGCCCTCGGCCTCACTCAGTCCGAAAATCATCATAAGTCCCTTGGGCATTAGTAAAACAGTAGTTCTCAGCCCAAAACATGATGTAGAAGTATCATTTAAGTTTCAAATCTGAGTAAAAGTGGCTGAGTTTGTAAAACAGTAGATATCAACAGGACTGAGTTCAAATAATAAGTCAAGTTGTGAGGAAATAGTGATAAAAATCCCCGAAGGGTTCAAATAGTTGGCACGAAGCCCAAATATGGTAATCAGCCCAAATCATGATGATAATAATTGAATTTCAGTCAAATATTCGGTAAAATCATCAATCGGGATGGACCAAGTCACAATCCCCAGTAGTGAAAGACCCTACGCTCATCATCCAGCGCGTATCTTGCCTCAATATAGCACTACGATGTGCAATCCGGGGTTTCAAACCCTCAGGACATCATTTACAACCATTACTCACCTCGAACTAGCTAATTCTCTAGCTCGCGACGCCTTTGCCCCTCGAATTGGCCTCCACGCACGTCGAATCTATCCAAAATCAGAATGAATACATCACAATATGCTAAGGGAACAAAGCCCAAGCGAAAACATTCGAAAAATATCAAAAATCTCGAAATTAGCAAAACCCGAGCTCCGGGCCCATGTCTCGGAATCGGGTAAAATTTACATTTTCAGAATCCTCATACCCTCCCGAGTCTAACCATACCAAAATTATCCAATTCTGATACCATTTGGTCCTTCAAATCATCATTTTACATTTTTGAAAGGTTTCACATTTTTCTTCCCAAATTCCATCTCAAATCACGAATTAAATGATGAATTCAGGGATAGATTCATGTATTCTAGCCAAATCTGAGTTAAAATCATTTACCCTGATGAATTTCTTGAAAAACCTTCAAAATATCGCCAAAATCCGAGCTCTCTAGGTTAAAATATTAAATAAAACCCAAGACCTCGTATTTATAGGTACCCTTCAGGTTTCAGCTGCCGCGGGCCACACCAAAACGACCGCGGCCGCGACTGCTTTTGTGCGGTCCGCGCGATGCCTACAGCGCCCGCGCCCGCTTTTGTGCGGTCCGCGCGATGCCTACCGCGGCCGTGCCCGCTTTTGTGCGGTCCGCACAACACTCAACGCGGGCGCACTTATTTTTGTGCGGACCGCGTGAGTGAGTTTCGGGGCCTGCAACCCCTGTAGACCTGCTACAGCTGTGATTTTTGCACTAAAACATCCCGGAACCTACCTGGAACTCCCAGAACTTCAAACCAATTGCACCAACACATCCCATGACATCGTTCAAACTTTCTCAAAACTTCGGAACGCTCACAACAACATCAAATCACCAATTTAACATAGGATTCAAGCCTAAGAACTCCAAGAACTCTTAAATTATGCTTTCGATCAAAAGGTCTATCAAATCTCGTCTCAATGGCCTGAAATTTTGCACACACATCCCAAATGACACAATGAAGCTATTGCAACTCTCAGAATTCTATTCCGACCCCTATATCAAAATCTCGCCTATCAACCGGAATTTGCCGAAATATCAATTTCACCAATTCAAGCCTAAATCTTCTCTACAACTCTAAAACTCATTCTGACCGCGCTCCTAGGTCACAAATCACCTCCCGAAGCTAACCGAACCATCGGAACTCACTTCCGAGCCTTCTAACACATAAGTCAACACCCGATTAACTTTTCCAACTTAAGCCTTCTTAAAAGAGACTAAGTGTCTCATTTCTTATCAAAACCACTCCAACTCAACTCTATTACACAAGATACGGACAATGAAGCATAAAAAAGCTGAAAATAGGAAAAATGGAGCGGTAACTCATGAGACGACTGGCCAAGTCATCACATCCTCCCTAACTTAAACAAACGTTCGTCCTCGAATGAGTCAGGGAACATACCTGAAGCCTCAAACAGATGAGTATATCTGCTCCGTATCTCCCGCTCGGTCTCCCAGGTAGCCTCCTCCACGGGCCGACCTCTCCACTGCACTTTCATTGAAGTTATATCCTTTGACCTCAACTTCCGAACCTGGCGACCCAAAATAGCTACTAGATCCACATCAAAGGTCAAACCATCATCCAACTGAACCGTGCTGAAGTCCAAAACATGAGACAGATCCCCAATATATTTCCGGAATATAGAAACATGAAATACCGGATGCACACTCGACAGGCTGGGTGGCAAAGCAAGCTCATGAGCCACGTCCACAATCCTCCGAAGCACCTCAAAAGGCCCAATGAACCGCGGACTCAACTTTACTTTCTTCCCAAACCTCATAACACCCTTCATGGGCGAAACCTTCAGCAAGACCTTCTCACCGACCATGTAGGACACATCTCGAACCCGGTATGCATAACTCTTCTGATGCGACTGCGCTGCACGAAGCCTCTCCTGAATCACCTTCACCTTCTCTAAGGCATCCTAAACCAAATCTGTCCCCAATAGTCTAGCCTCGCCGAGCTCGAACCAACCAACCGGAGATCTTCACCGCCTCCCGTACAAAGCCTCATATGGAGCCATCTGAATACTCGACTGGTAGCTATTGTTGTAAGCAAACTCTGCAAGTGGTAGAAACGTATCCCATGAACCTCCAAAGCCAATAACACAAGCACGCAACATGTCCTCCAATATCTGAATAGTACGCTCGGACTGTCCATCTATCTGGGGATGAAATGTTATGCTCAACTCTACCTAAGTACCCAACTCTCTCTGCACGGCTCTCTAAAACTGCAAAGTAAACTGAGTACCTCTATATGAGATGATGGAGACCGAAACACCATGCAACCAAAAAGTCTCCCGGATATAAATCCCTGCCAACCGCTCTGAAGAATAGGTAGTACACACAAGGATGAAGTGCACAGACTTGGTCAGCCGATCCACAATCACCCAAATAGCATCGAACTTCTTCAAAGTCCGAGGAAGACCACTCACAAAATCCATGGCGACCCTCTCCCACTTCCACTCGGGAATAACCATCTGCTGAAGCAAGCCACCCGGTCTCTGATGCTCATATTTCACCTGCTAACAATTGAGACACCGAGCTACAAATCCCACGATATCTTTCTTCATTCTTCTCCACCAATAGTGCTGCCTCAAATCTTGATACATCTTTGTGGCAACCGGATGAATGGAATATCGCGAGCTATGAGGCTCCTCCAGAATCAACTCTCTAAGCCCATCCACATTGGGCACACAAATCCGGCCCTGCATCCTCAACACACCATCATCACCGACAGTCACATCTCTAGCATCATCATGCTGGACTCTGTCCTTAAGGACAGGCAAATGCGGATCATCATACTGGCGTTCTCTGATACGATCATATAAGGAAGACCGAGAAACCACACATGCCAACTCCCGACTGGGCTCCAAAATATCCAATCTCACGAACCGATTGGCCAAAGCCTGAACATCAACTGCAAGGGGTCTCTCCAAAACTGGAGTATATGCCAAACTCCCCATACTCACTGCCTTTCGGCTCAATGCATCGGCCACCACGTTGGCCTTTCCCGGATGGTACAGAATAGTGATATCATAATCCTTAAGCAACTCCAACCATCTCCGCTGCCTCAAATTAAGATATTTTTGCTTGAACAAATGCTGAAGACTGCGATGATCAGTGAACACCTCACAAGATACGCCATACAAGTAATGCCTCCAAATCTTCAATGCATTAACTATGGCAGCCAACTCCAAATCATGAACGTGGTAGTTCTTCTCATGGGGCTTCAACTGACGAGAAGCATAAGCAATAACTCTACCCTCCTGCATCAACACACAACCAATCCCAACTCTCTAAGCATCACAATACACAGTATATGAACCTGAAGTTGATGGCAAAACCAACACTGGAGTTGTGGTCAAGGCTGTCTTGAGCTTCTGAAAGCTCTCCTCACACTCGTCCGACCATACAAATGGAGCACCCTTCTGAGTCAACTTGGTCAAGGGCAATGCAATGGATGAAAATCCCTGAACAAACCGGCGATAATATCCTGTTAACCCAAGAAAGCTATGAATCTCTATGGCTGAGGAGGGTCTAGGCCAACTCTGAACTGCCTCTATCTTCTTTGGGTCAACCTGAATACCCTCGCTGGACACCACGTGTCCCAAGAAAGCCACTGTACTGAGCCAACACTCACACTTGGAGAACATTGCATAAAACTTCTCCTCCCTCAATCTCTGCAACACAACTCTCAAATGCTCCGTGTGCTCCTCCTGACTACGCAAGTACACTAGGATATCATCAATGAATACTATAACGAACGAATCAAGATAAGGCCGGAACACGCTGTTCAACAAATGCATGAATGCTGCTGGGGCATTGGTTAGCCCGAAAGACATAACAAGAAACTCATAATGACCATATCTAGTCCTGAAAGCAGTCTTAAGAATATCTGAATCCCTGATCTTCAACTGGTGATAGCCCGAACGTAGATCAATCTTGGAGAACACTCTCGCTCCCTGAAGCTGATCAAATAAATCGTCAATGCGAGGCAAAGGATACTTGTTCTTAATTGTTACTTTGTTCAATTGCCTATAATCTATGCACATTCTCATTGTGCCATCCTTCTTCTTCACAAACAGAACGGGCGCACCCCAAGGTGACACACTAGGCCAAATGAACCCCTTATCTAGGAGTTCCTGAAGTTGTTCTTTCAATTCCTTCAACTCTACTGGTGCCATACGATACGGCGGAATAGAAATGGGCTGAGTGCCCGACACCAGGTTAATACCAAAATCAATATCCCTGTCCGGTGGCATGCCCGACAGGTCTGCAGGAAAAACATCGGGAAAATCCCTCACAACTGGAACAGAATCAATACTAGGAGTCTCATCTCCAAAATCCCTTACAAATGCTAGATATGAAAGGAAACCCTTCCCAACCATACGCTGGGCCTTCAAGAAAGAGATCACTCTACTAGGGATATAATCAGTCACACCACGCCACTCGATCCGCGGTACACCTAGCATAGCCAAAGTGACTATCTTAGCATGACAGTCTAGAATAACATGACACGAGGATAGCCAATACATGCCCAAAATGACTTCAAAATCCACCATGCTCAATAGCAATAGATCTACTCGGGTCTCCAAACCCCCAATAGTCACCACACATGACCGGTACACACGGTCTACAACAACAGTATCGCCCACCGGGGTAGATACATGAACAGGTAAAGCAAGAAACTCACGGGGCGTACCCAAATAATGAGCAAAGTATGATGACACATAAGAAAAGGTGGAACCGGGATCAAATAATACAAGGGCATCTCTGTGGCAAACTGAAACAATACCTGTAATGACAACATCCGAAGCAATGGCATCGGGTCTGCCCGGGAGTGCATAGAAACGGTCCTGACCGCCCCCTGATCGACCTCCCCCTCTAGGGCGACCCCTAGCTTCCTGACCTCCACCCCTAGCTGGCTGGGCGGGTGGTGAAATAACTGGAGCAGAAGTCGAGGGCTGACCCCTTTGTTGGGACGAACTAGCAATACGACGAGGACACTGCCTCAACACATGTCCAAACTCTACACACCCAAAACAACTCCCAGGTGTTGGAGAAGGGGACTGAAGGGAACCCCTCGCACCAGAGTGACCAGCTGATGCACTCGGCATAGAAGAACCCTGAGCTGACGGGGCACGAGATGAACTCTGGGCTGGAAGGGCACTGAGTGATGACTGGCCCCGCTGAGATCTATGATGACCATGACCCGAAGATGCCCATGATACTCTGGGCGGGTTGACTGAGCATGCCTGAAATAACGGCCCCTACCATGCTGAGACTGGCCCCTCGGAGAAGCACCACTATAACTGCCAGATCCTCGAGGCCTCTTAGCCTCCCTCTCCTCTCGATCCTGACGGCGAACCGTCTCAATCTCACGAGCGATATCGACCACCTCCTCAAACGTAGCACCCAGCACCCTCTCTCGGGTTATAAGAATACGGAGGTGATAGTTAAGGCCATCAACAAATCTCCTGATCCTCTCACGATCTGTCGGAACCATCCAAATGGCATGACGAGCCAACTCAGAAAACCTCGACTCATACTGTGACACAGTCATATCCCCCTGTCGCAACCACTCAAACTGTCTACGCAGCTCCTCTCTGTGGGACCGCGACACATACTTCTCCAAGAAGAGAGTGGAGAACTGCTGCCAAGTAAGGGGCTCTGCTCTAACCAGCATACGCCTCTCATACGCCTCCCACCATGTGAAGGCAGCCCCAGTAAACTGAAAGGTGGTAAATGCCACACCACTAGTCTCAAGAATCCATGTTGTATGGAGCATCCGCTGACACTTATCAAGAAAACCCTGGGCATCCTCGCCCTCGGAACCACTGAATGACGGAGGTTGGAGTCTACCAAACCTCTCAAGATGGAGTTGCTCCTCATCCGGCATGACTGTCACAACAAACTCCCGAGCTGGTGCAACCGGCTGATCTAGAGGTTCCCTCGGTGTCTGTAGTCCCTGCACTACCTGCTCATGTGTGCGAGCAGTGAGGGTATGATTGACTCCCCCAGCCTGTGAAGTAGCTGCTGCTGTAGTGGTTGAAACTACCTGACCCAGGCCAGTACAAATTTATAAGATATGTGCAAAGGCCTCTTAAAGACCCGGAACCACGATAGGAACAACTGGTGCCTGAACTGGTGTTGCTGGAGCATCCATAGCTGGAGCCTGATCCAGAGCCTGGGTAGCTGGTGGGTCAACAGGTGCTGCCCTCGCTGCTCTGTCTCTGCCACGTCCACGACAGCGTCCACGGCCTCTAGTGGCCTCAGTGGGTGGCACTGGTGATCGTCCACCTCGTTCGGTAGCGCGAGTTCTCGCCATCTGCGAGAGAATCGAATAACAGAAGTCTAGCTTTCGGATCAATAAATTCGCACGATAAGAGTTTCAAGAATATGAAGTTTTTCCTAAAGGTTCTGCAACCTCTCGAGGATAAACACAGACGTCTCCGTACTGATCCACGAGACTCTACTAAACCTGCTCATGACTTGTGAGACCTAAGTAACCTAGGCTCTGATACCAACTTGTCACGACCCAACCCCCGAACCCGGTCGTGATGGCGCCTCTCGTGAAGATAAGGCCAGCCAGACTAAAATGGAACACCTCTTTTAAACAGTTAATCATCATAAATAGTAATAACATATAATATAATACTCATAAATTGCGGAATTTAACGATAACAACCGCAAAAACCATCCCGACACAGCCCAAACCGGGGTGTCACAAGTCATGAGCTACTACAGAATCTGCTATAGGTCTACAAAGTACGGAATCCGATCGCTCAACATAGTATCAGCCCCTCGGGCTCACTCTCAGTACAGTATCAGCCCATCGGGCTCAGTATCAATCACTCAGAATAGTATCAGCCCCTCGGGCTCACTCTCAGAATAGTATCAGCCCATCGGGCTACCTCGCAATCACTCATATCAGTCCGTCAGGCATAGCATTAATCACTTAGAACAATGGGTACCCGCGCTCACTATGGGTGTGCATACTCTAGAGGGGCCCCTTACGGCCCAAGCTCTATATCAAGCCACCTCGTGGCATCATCACTCGGCACTCTGCCTCACATCACTAAAGCCACCGTGTGGCATAAATAGTAAGTCAGGCCCTCAGCCTCATATCACTCAACATATCCTCACATATGGCCCTCGGCCTCACTCAGTCCAAAAATCATCATAAGCCCCTTGGGTATTAGTAAAACAGTAGTTCTCAGCCCAAAACATGATGTAGAAGTATCATTTAAGTTTTAAATCTAAGTAAAAGTGGCTGAGTTTGTAAAACAGTAGATATCAACAGGACTGAGTTCAAATAATAAGTCAACCAGTGAGGAAACAGTGATAAAAATCCCCGAAGGGTTCAAATAGTTGGCACGAAGCCCAAATATGGAAATCAGCCCAAATAATGACGATAACAATTGAATTTCAGTCAAATATTCGGTAAAATCATCAATCGGGATGGACCAAGTCACAATCCCCAATAGTGAAAGACCCTACGCTCATCATCTAGTGCGTATCTTGCCTCAATATAGCACTACGATGTGCAATCCGGGGTTTCAAACCCTCAGGACATCATTTACAACCATTACTCACCTCGAACTGATTAATTCTCTAGCTCGCGATGTCTTCGCCCTTCGAATTGGCCTCCACGCGCGTCGAATCTATCCAAAATCAGAACGAATACGTCACAATATGCTAAGGGAACAAAGCCCAAGCGAAAACATTCGAAAAATATCAAAAATCTCAAAATTAGCAAAACCCGAGCCCCGGGCCCACATCTCGGAATCGGGTAAAATTTACATTTTCAGAATACTCATACTCTCCTGAGTCTAACCATACCAAAATTATCCAATTCCGATACCATTTGGTCCTTCAAATCATCATTTTACATTTTTGAAAGGTTTCACATTTTTCTTTCCAAATTCCATCTCAAATCACGAATTAAATGATGAATTCAGTGATAGATTTATGTATTCTAGCCAAATCTGAGTTAAAATCACTTACCCCGATGAATTTCTTGAAAAACCTTCGAAAAATCGCCAAAATCCGAGCTCTCTAGGTTAAAATATTAAATAAAACCCAAAACCTCGTATTTATAGGTACCCCTCAGGTTTCAGCTACCGCGGCCGCGGCCGTTTTTGTGCGGTCCACGCGATGCCTACCGCGCCCACGCCCGCTTTTGTGTGGTCCGCGCGACGCCTATCGCGCCCGTTTTTGTGTGATCCGCACAGCACTAAACGCGGGCGCACTTATTTTTGTGCGGACCGCGTGAGTGAGTTCCGGGGCCTGCAACCCCTGTAGACCTGCTACAACTATGATTTTTGCACTAAAACATCCTGGAACCTACCCGGAACTCCCAGAACTTCAAACCAATTGCATCAACACATCCCATGACATTGTTCAAACTTGCTCAAAACTTCGAACGCTCACAACAACATCAAATCACCAATTTAACATAGGATTCAAGCCTAAGAACTCCAAGAACTCTTAAATTATGATTTCGATCAAAAGGTCTATCAAATCTAGTCCCAATGGCCTGAAATTTTGCACACACATCTCAAATGACACAATGAAGCTACTGCAACTCTCAGAATTCTATTCCGACCCCTATATCAAAATCTCGCCTATCAACCGGAATTTGCCGAAATATCAATTTCGCCAATTCAAGCCTAAATCTTCTCTACAACTCCAAAACCCATTTCGATCGCGCTCCTAGGTCACAAATCACCTCCCGAAGCTAACCGAACCATCGGAACTTACTTCCGAGCCTTCTAAAACATAAGTCAACACCCGGTTGACTTTTCCAACTTAAGCCTTCTTAAAAGAGACTAAGTGTTTCATTTCTTATCAAAACCACTCCAACTCAACTTTATTACACAAGATACGGACAATGAAGCATAAAGAAGCTAAAAATAGGAAAAACAGAGTGGTAACTCATGAGACGACTGGTCGGGTCGTCACAGATAGCATTTCTACGGCGGATGTGACAGGATACAAAGGAAGAGTTCACTTGGCTCGCATAATGGATCTCTATTCCCCTAAGATTTTCTGTGGGGGAATTATAAATTTTAGCAATCATGGCCACCATGCTTTGCTCACCAACATGGATGACGACAACGTCCGTTGATGGATGGAGCAATTTGTTGTTGTTGCCACCAGAGATATCATCCCAGACATAACTCCATCTTTCCTGAGTCCTGAACTCATACACGCAAGTTCATTGTCTATCTTCTCTCAAGAAAAAGGTTGTTTCATGTTGTTACTAACCCTTTATATTATTTCATCAACTCGGTAGACACTACCAAGGGTTGAAGGCTTGGACCAATGGGTTCGGAAGAACTCGGATATTACCACGCCTAAGATCCACCGGTGGAAAGAACTGGCCCCAAAATATGGGTGGAAGCCCAAAAATCATGGTAAGTTGTCTCGTGAAAGTGCTCTTGTCTTCATCTCATTTTTGGTATAAGAAAATTGGTTAACTTCTTTTTTCATTGAATTCATATTTTTCGTAGGGCTCTGTTACCATCCCAGAGGAGGATGTTTTGGCTAATCCCGTAGAGGCTGCGAGGTTGTTGAAGGAGGCCTTCATCCGAACAAGCGCTACTGGATCCGCCTTCGCTGCAAGTGCTTTCTCTCAGATTCCCCAGCCGGAGAGCAAGCAACCAAAAAGTCGACGCTCTTCCTCGGCCGATGGCAAAAATAAAAAGGTGAAGAAAATCATGCCCTCGCCAACCGCAATCGCTGTGGTGTTTGATGATGATGGGGAAGCCATTGATGAAGGGGCTTCCCTGCAAAATGACACAACGACCTTCATTGGCTCAACAAGATGCTTAATATGAAGAGCTTATAACCTCAATTGAGGACGATGCCCAAGCGCTCTGGGGAGAGTATGACTTAGTTGAGAATTGGCATTCTCCCTTTCCAGTTCTAGTTGTTGCTCTCGGTACTATGAGGCTGAGTACCAGGCCTCTTCCGTCTTTGGCTGGTGAGCAACCTACAACCAATACTGCCTTTGCCGCATCTGCTTCTCAACCCAAAATACCATCAGCTTCATCTCCTTCCACGCCGGTCATACCTTTGTCACCAGCAACTGCTATATCACCTCCACCTACCACAGACACCTGAGAGGAGGATGTCCCTCATCCCCAGTCCCCAGACCATGGGAATTTGAGGAACAACTATTTGCCCCTCTATAGATAGGAGTGTCTCCCTCTCGGTCTCTACCGAGTGCCATCTGTTGTTTTGACTGGTGGAACTAGCCAATTACAGACAATAAGAAAATACACTCTCTTTCTGGGGAGTGTATGATAATAATACCATGCACAATGCAGCATCGACATGATACTCATTCTTTTTACTGTCTATGTTTCTCTTGATTTGTTATGATTTATAACTTGGGTTTTTGCTTTGCATGCCAACTTCCTTGCTTCCGAGGGCCTTCAGAAATTGATCATTGATAAAGAAAAGCTTACGTCCAAGCAAGATCAAGTGTTGGACGAAAGGGACCAAGTTGTTGCTCGCCTCCCGGCACTGGAAACACAAGCTGCTGAAGCCGGTGAGTTGGAGGCTTGGTTGTAGCAATGCGAGCAGGAAGTGATGGCTTTTATCCAAGAAACCTCCTAGTGAAATGTATAATTTTAAAAAGCCAAGGCTAAATGGTCTGAGGTCCAAAATCCTGTACTTGTTGCTGCCGAGCGCGAGGCTACCTCCACTAAGAGATTAAATAACTTGGAGGTAGCCTTAAACTCCAAAGCTGAATATACTGCTACTGCTGAGAGAAGCGTGACCAGATGGAGGATAAGTATAAGAGGGTCATGGAACACAATAAGGTTCATATAACAACTATCTGTGACCTTCATCTCAGCCTTACGGCCACGAGATCCGAGCGGGATAGCCTTTCGATCGAGGTTGATTGGCTTAAATCAAAACTCTAGTGCCAAGTGGATTCCTTCACTATTGACAAAACATAGTCTATGTATAGTATGAGGAGAAAAACCTTGGAAGAGGCCAAAGCGGGCATCATTGATTATGATGGCGAAATTATCAAGGCCCGGGAGCTGGAGTCAACCGCTCGAAGGCGTCCCCCGGCTTGTCCCGATGAAACTAACACTTCTAGTTCCGGTTCCGAGTTCTTGGGAACCGAGGAGGAACTTGAAGAGGATAATAATGGAGCCCAAGATCCCGAGCCGACGCCAGATCCACCTATTTCTCCTTGGGGCGCATATGCTTCTCTTCCCCAAAATTCTAAGGGTGTAGTAGTTTAGTATTTTGATTTCTTTTCATACTTTTGTACTTGTGCTACTTGGAATGTTTAATATATAAAGTAGTTTTCTTTTTAAGCATCATGTAAAGTTAACTTCTTCTTTTTTGCATCGAATTGTGCAAGGCTTCAGGTGCATTTTTTCTCGATAGTATTTGGGTTCCGGGTATAAACTCTTCCGGGACCAAACCTTTATTGCAAGGGTTTCATAAGAGAGGGTCCTCTTATGTTTACGGTGCTATTAAAAAGGACGTCTTCTGTTTATTCTGGCACTAACACTTGAAGTAGGGGTGGGCGTTCGGTATTTCGGTTCGGTATGTAAGAATTTCGGTTAGGTATTTCGGTATTCGGTTTATCAATTGTGTATACCAAATACCATACCAAAATATTTCGGTACGGTTCGGTATTTACTATTTTGTTTTGGTACGGTTTGGGTTTAACAATCAATGAATAATCAATGCTAAATTGCTAAATGCTAACGCCTAACCTAACAGTGCACAACTGCACATGCACAATTGGAAGAGGTAGTGTTTTCAGTTTTCACAATCGAAATTCTAAAGTGTTTGCACTTTGCACAACTGCACATGGCTCATGGCTGAAAGCCTGAAACAAGAATAACATATTATTCTGCAGACAACAACTTCACAATCTGGCAACTGCAGATGCAAACTTGCACGCCAGATCTGGCAATCAACTTAATAGTTAACACTTAACACTCACAGTGCAATAAAAACACAGTCCAAACTTAAACACATGGCAGCTGAACACTTAAACTGTTAAACAGTTAAACTGCAGATGCTAACTTGCACAACTGCAGTCTGCAAATGCTAAACACATTAACCCAGTGCAATAAAAACACAGTCCAACAAATGCAGTGTTAACACTTAAACACATGGCAACTGAACTGGCCAACTGCAACTGCAAGTCTGCAACTGCAACAGTCTTAAGTCTTAAGTCTTAACAGTCTTAACACTTAAAGTCTTAAACAGTTAAACATAGTGCAACAAAAACAGAGAGAGCAATGTTTGCACTCTACTTTGCGAACTTCTCCGTTATCTTCTTTCACCACAAAGTATTCCCAAATATCGGAGCGTTGAGCAGTAGCACGGGGCATGATTGCACTTGAACCTAAAAAAAATATAAATCATAAGTTAGAATATTATAGTTTGATGATAATAAAACAAAACTACAAACTATTAAGTATATCATTATCACCAAACAAATAGAGTATTAAACTTACCACTCAAGATGCAAGTTGCAACTATACATCAAACAATGCTAGTAGTGCTTCCATGATTTTCCATATCTAAAGATAATACGACCAAATATGTCATACAAATGAAAAGGCATGATATATTAGTTTGAATTAAAATACACACAAAATATTAAAGCTTATCAAGCTCGAGTTCCTCAAGATACTTCAAGTCTTTTTCAACACTAATAGGATTCTTCTCTTCTCTAATCCAATCTTGAACACAAATAAGAGCTTGCACACATTTAGTAGTCAATGAACTCCTAAATGAATCAAGAATACGGCCACCAGTGCTAAACGCACATTCCGATGCCACACTAGAAATTGGAATTGCCAACACATCACGAGCCAACTCCGAAAGAATAGGAAATCTAGGAGCATGTGTTTTCCACCAACTCAAGATATCAAATTCTTCACTAAAAGGCTCTTGTTCTTCACTAATGTATTTATCCAACTCCGATTTAGCACCCCCACTTCCATTGTCTTCCTTTTGTTTCTTTAAGCTAAGCTTAGTCCTTATTTTTGATGCACTTATAACACTCCTACTAGGTGTATTAGATGTGTTGTTAGATGAAGTAGAACTAGATGGAGATTGAAGACAAGATTCGGTTGAATACTTTTTTAGATACTCTCCAAACAAAGAATTCATATAAGCATACACCTCAGCATTTATTTTCTTCCCTTTTTCCTCCCCAAAAATTTCTTCAAGTGATCCCTCAACATATTCTAATTTGTTACGTGGATCCAAGACGGAAGCAATAAAAATTATTTTATGCATCTTTTCAGGATCACCCCAATACTTCTTGAACTTTTCTTGCATTTGCTCAGCCATATTTCTCAAAAGCCCATCCTCACTAGCTAAACACATTTTCAAATGACAATAAAGTTCAGATACATCCTCAAAATGAGAATTACAAGTGACATAACGTGAACCTGAAACTTTTTTAGTTAGCTCGTGAAATCTTGCAAGAAACTCTATCACATTCCTCACATTCACCCAATCATCATATTCAAGAGGACCTGCATTACCACCATCTTCACAAAGATGAGAACATTGATAAGCAGAAAATCCATCATCAAAAAGATGCAACTTGTCAAAGGCTTTTTCAAAGTGTTGTGTTGTATCCAACATCAAATAGGTGGAATTCCACCTGGTAGGAACATCCAAACACAACGTTTTGGTACATTCTACCTTTACATGTGCACAACACTGTATAAACTTTAAGGTCCTTGCAGGCGAAGATCTCACATACCTCACAATATTTCTAACACGTGTCACAGAAGCATCAAGTTCTTTCAAACCATCTTGCACAATTAGATTTAGTATATGAGTCATACATCTCACATGAAGATGTTTACCACTCATCATATTAGTTTTCCACATATCTAACTGTTTAGACAATTCTTTGACAGTGACATCATTTGAAGAAGCATTGTCCACAGTAATAGTGAAAACCTTGTCTAATTTCCATTCAAGCAAACAATCCCTAATAGCTTTAGCCATCTCTTCACCCTTATGACTAGTGATAGGGCAAAAATTAAGTATTCTTTTATGCAACTTTCAATCCCTATCAATGAAGTGGGCTGTCAAACACATATAATTTATTCTTTGTAATGAAGTCCAATTGTCTGTTGTTAGGCAAATTTTTGGTTGTGCTTCTCTAAAAGAACTTCTTAGATCAAATTTCCAAATTGATCCTTCATCATTTTGGCAAGATTGAAAATTTATCTTTGTTTGACTATTATCTTCTGCAATTTTAAGTGGGTATTCTTTGCATCTAAGCAAATGATTCTTCAATCCTGTTGTTCCATTCTTAGATGAATTAGCAGCATAAGCTTGTTTACAATATCGACACCGTGCTTTCCCAACCCCATTAACCTCAAATTTATCAAAATGGTTCCAAACGTCGGACCTAGGTTGCATTGCTTTCCTTTTCTTGGAATCTTGACTATCAATGGTATTGGTGTTACTATCTACCGTAATTGGTAAACTTTCACTAGAACCAACATCACTTACTTTACTTGTATCTTCCATCTATACAAAATTAAACAAATATAAACATAAATTAACAATCAACAAATTAACTAATAACTACCTTGCTATCAATAACAATCAACAAATTAAGTACCTTGCTACCTTACAAAATTAAACAAATACAAACATAACTTCCCAGTAGTTCAAGTAGTTCATAGCCCAAAGTCAAAAAAAGTTGAAGGTTTCAATGACTCTATTGTTCAACAAATGATCCTGGGTTAAAGAATAAGAGAGTGACTAAATCTTTTCTTCAAATTCTAGAAGCCAACATACTAGAAGATATTGTATTTCATGATTTTCAAAGAGAGCAGTCTGCTATTGTTAGTTGCTCATATGATATGGTAAAGTTCTAAAAATCAGACCTAAACAAGGTAATCATATGGTAATCCTAACACATAGTCGTGTACTCACAACTGTTATTATACAAGCAAATGAATTAAAGAGTATGAACGTGATACATAAGATATTTTCCTACTAAAGGGAAAAGCTCGGAACAACAGTTCATTCAATCAGCAATACAACCAAAAGAAAGCGAAACATACCTTTGAAATTGAAATTGAATCGAGCTCGGAACACTGGAACAAGACAACAGCAGTTCATTCAATCAGCAATACAACCAAAAGAAAGCGAAACATACCTTTGAAATTGAAATTGAATCGAGCTCGGAACACTGGAACAGGACAATAGCGTCTTCGACACTTCGTTTGCCCGGAATTTGTGAGGAGTGAGGAATCGAATCGAGCTGGAAATCGCCGCCTATAACCCTAAAATAGTTTGATGTAGAAAATCAGAAAATTAAAACTCAAAACAAACCTCAGAGAGTAGTCGAGTACTGGGATGAGATCATGAGAATGAGATGAGACTTACAAAACTTACAAAAGTAGTGAAGTTAACTGGTGAAGGTGAGATGATACTCGAGCTTGAATGTCGACTGGTCGTAACTCGACTCGCAGACTGATATCCTAGAGTCGCAGTCGATTCTCGTCTTCTTCTTCTCGTTCTCGATGATATCTCCTAAGTACTGAAGCATTAAGCAAACCCTATTTCGAATTCTCGATGATATCTCCCAGCCCTAGTGTATTAACTGAGTCTGAGACTCTGAGTGTCTGACTTGGGTAATCGTCTAATCGATTATTTGATTGGGCTTGGGCTTGGGTTGGGAGTTTCGGGAGATGGGCCTGGGTGGGAGTAAGACGCGGCTGGGTGTGGCCGTGTGAGCCTATAAAATAGGTAATTGGGTTTGGGGATTTGGGTTGTATGAGTGTATGATTTATTACCAAATTTCGGTATTTCGGTTTACCGAAATAGTTCAATTATAAAACTGAAAACCGAACTGAAATACCGAAAATCCAGTATCGAATTAGACCGAAATACCGAAAAAACTGAAACCAAAATACCAAATTAATTTGGTTCGGTTCGGAATTCGGTTTTTCGGATTTTATGCCCACCCCTAACTTGAAGTACTTAATTAACTTTCAAATGATAAAGTTAATTCATCGTTTGGACAAGAAACAAGATAAAACTAAAAGGACTTTATTTTATTCCTTCTATCTTCAAAAGTACATAAGCATTCGTTTTGCCGAAAATGAAATTGCCATTACTTGTGGCTAATTTGTACAACTTATTTCTACGGGACTGGCTGCGCAGTATCCGGTTCTGATGAGATATTTTTGTTCCTGAATTTTGTAATCCCCGATTTTTGTGGAAATTAGGTTGCTATATTCTCATATCATTCCCCCCAGTGTTCGAATGCAAATTGAAACACTAGAAGTGTTGCTCCTTCGGATTCCACTAGTGAATAGTTGGATAATCTTTATTCCAATAGCAAACTTCTTTTCCGATTAGGAACTTTGCTACCGAGCTAAAGATTATCTAACCACCCCTAGTGGCTTGTAGGGAAGGATCACTCGTGAATGGTCGAATAGCCTTTGGTCCGATATCAAGCTTTGTTCCCGTTAGGAACTTTGCTATCGAGCCAAAGGCTATCTAGCCATCCCGTAGTAGTTTGTTGTTTCCATGCCTTGTCATTTAAAGCTCTTATTTCTGCTGACGATGCTTCCTCCGTAGTATGCTTTCCGTTGCTTCCTCGTTAAAAACTTTACCAAAAAAACCCAATTGGGACAAAAACTAGACGAAAGGAAAAATAGTGCAGCACATACTTTCAGTGTAGGCGGTGCTCGTCAGCAATAGTATCTTTTGAGGTGTGCCACATTCCAGTTGCTCATCAATTTTATTCCGTCTTGACTTTTCAGTTCATATGATCATTTCCCAATGATAGTTGAAACCTGGTAGGGGCCTTCCCACGTCGGACCCAACTTCCTTACGTTGAGCTCTCAGGTGTTTTGAGTCACTTTTCTTAAGACCAAGTCTCCCACTTTGAAATAATGGAGATTGATTCTTCCATTAGAGTATCTTCCCATCCTTTGTTTCTGGGCCACCATCCTTATGTGCACCAAGTCCCTACGTCGTCAAGCAGCTCCAATTTGACTAGCAATGCTTTAATATTTGTTTCTTTGTCCGCCCTGAAGTATCTCATGGTAGGTTCTCCCACTTCCACCGGATCAGGGATTCTACTCCGTATACGATAGATAAAGGTATCTCTTCCGTGCTTGACTTGGCCGTTGTCCGATATGCCCATAGCACTCCTGGTAACTCTTCAGACCATTTGCCTTTGGCTGCTTCCAATCTCTTTTTGAGGTTTTGAATAATTACTTTGTTTGTCGACTCCGTTTGGCCATTCGTGCTCGGGTGGTATGGTGAAGATGTGATTCTTTTGATTTTCAAATACTCAAGGTATTTTGTGACCTTTGCGCCTATGAAATGTGGCCCATTGTCGCAGGCTATATCCTTTGGTATTCCGAACCTGCAAATTATGTTCTCCCATAGGAAATCAACCACTTCGTGCTCACCGATTTTCTGGTAAGGACCTACTTCAACCCACTTAAAGAAATAATAAGTTAAAATCAAAAGAAACCTTGCCTTACCAGGAGCCGGTGGTAGCGGACCAACTATATCCATTCCCCATATCATGAATGGCCATGGGGACAATACCGAGTGTAGTAGCTATGCCGGTTGGTGCACTAGTGGCGCATGGCATTGACACTTGTCACATTTCTAAGTGAATGCCTTAGAATCTTGTTCCATCCAGGGCCAATAGTATCCTGTTGTAACTAATTTTAACACCAATGAACCTGCACCTGAATTATTTTCACAGATTCCTTTGTGAACCTCTCTCATGATGTAATTAGCCTCGGAGGCTCCTAAACACCAGGCCAACGGGCCTTGGAACGACTTTCTATACAACTGATCTCCCTAGACGTCATAGTGAGCTGCTTTGGTGCGGAGTGCCCGGGATGCCTTCGGGTCCTCGGGCAGTTTGTCGTCCTCAAAGTAGTTGATGATTTTATTTCTCCAGTCCCAGACCAAGTTGATTGTGTTTACTTCTTAATAATAATCCATATCTAATACCGAGTGCATGAGCTGTACGACCGTCCCAAAATCTGATCCCTTCATTTCTTTGGATGAGCCCAGATTGGCCAATGCATCTGCTTCTGCGTTTTCTTCTCTCAAATGTGGGTGATCGACCATTCCCTGAACCCTGCGAGTAGAGTTTGAACTGTCAACATATATTTTTGCATGCATTCCTCTTTGGTGTCGAAGATTCCATATACCTGATTTACCACCAATTGGAAATCGTATTTGATTTTAATGACCTCGGAGTCTAGTCCCCGGGCCAGTTCAAGTCCTGCAATCAAGCCTCATACTTTGCTTCACTGTTAGTCAAGGGAACAGTTATTATGGCCTACCTCAGGGTTTCTCCCGAGGGCTAATTAATACTACCCTGAGCCCATACCCCTTCACGTTGGAAGCTCTATCTGTGAACAAGGTCCAAACTCCTGATGTCATTTCCGACACCATCACCACTTCTTTGGTGGCCAAAAGCTGCAATTCGGGACTGATATTGGCCACAAGGTCGGCCAAAACTTGTGATTTAATCGCAGTCATGGTTTTATACTCGATGTCAAATTCACTCATCTCGACTACCCACTTGACCAATCGACCTGATAATTCAGGTTTATGAAGGATATTCCATAGGAGAAAGGTTGTCACCACGGCTATCGGGTGGCATTGAAAATAAGACTTAAGCTTTCGAGCAGTGATTACAAAAGCTAAGGCTAGTTTTTTTGAGGTGCGGGTAACGAGTTTCTGCTCCCGTTTAAATTCTAATAATGTAATATATAGGAGATTATGTACCTTCATCTTCTCGGACTAGAACGACATTTACCGCTATGTCCGAGACTGCTAAGCAAATTAGTAACTGTTCACCTTCCTCCGGTTTTGATAGTAACGGAGGGCTTGATAAATACCTTTTTAGATCTTTTAGGGCCTATTGGCATTCCAGAGTTCATTCGAAGTTGTTCTTCTTCTTCAGAAGTGAGAAGAAGTGATGGCATTTTTCCGAAGACCGGTAAATGAACTTGCTTAAAGCAGCCAGTCTTCCAGTTAAACTTTGGAATTCTTTCATATTTGTCAGCTGGTCAGGAATGTCCTGGATGGCTTTAATCTTGTCAGGATTGACTTTGATGCCCCTTTGCGATACCAGGAAACCCAAAAACTTACCGGAGCTGACTCTGAATGCACACTTTTCGGGGTTAAGCTTCATGTTGTGATTCCATAGGATGTCAAAATTTTCTTGGAGGTGTTTCAGATGGTCACTTACGTTCAAAGACGTAACCACCATATCATCCATGTAAACTTCCATGGTTTTCCCTATTTGCTTTTCTATCATTTTGTTCACGGGCCTCTGATAAGTGGCTCCGTCATTCTTAAGCCCGAAAGGCATCATATTGTAGCAATATGTGCCAAAGTTCGTTATGAATGAATTTTTTTCCTGATCCTCTGGGTTGATTTTGATTTGGTTGTACCTTAAGTAGGCAACGATGAAACTCATCAACTCGTGACTAGCTGTTGCATCAATCATTTGATCAATGTTTGGCTATAGGAACGAGTCTTTCAGGCACGCCTTATTCAGATCCTTATAATCTACGCACATGCAAAACTTATTATTCTTTTTTGGAATTACTACTATGTTAGCTAGCCATTCTGGATACTTACCTTCCGGATCGAACCGATATCAAGCAATCAAATTACCTCTTCATTGACAAATCTATTTGTGACCTCGGCAATAGGGCGCTTCTTCTACCTAATCGAAGGGATGTTGGGGTCCAGGCTTAACTTGCACACGGACACCTCTAGCGAAATACCTATCATATCCGCTTGTGACCATGCAAAACAATCGATATTAATTTTAAAAAATTCTATAAATCCTGACCTGAGTTTGGGGTTTAATCATGTCCCCAAGTGGAATTTCCTCTCTAAGAACTTTTCGGACAATGCGACTTGTTCTAGTTCTTCCACCGTAGACTTGGTTGCGTTCATTTATTCCGGTACCTGGAAATACTTTGGTACCTGATAAGATTCTGACAACTCCTCCCCATTGTCGATTTCGTTTGGTTTGGGAGAGAGTATCAGTTCCTGTAATTGCTATACCCCATGTTCCTTCCTTTACTACTGGAAATCGAGATTGCGTTCATCTCCCTTACCGCCGATTGATCTCCTCTTATTTGTTTGATTCCCTGTGGAGTTGGGAATTTCAAAAGTTGATGGTATGTTGATAGCACGACCTTCATCTCGTGTAGCCAAGGCCTGCCAAGAATTATATTCTAGCCTATGTCGCCATCTACTACTTCAAACATGATAGTTGTCATGACCCCTTCAGCGTTCGTGGGCAACATGATCTCCCATCGGGTTGTCACGCATGCTAAGTTAAACCCTGCAAGGACCTTTGTGGACAGAACGATACTTTCGATTAAATTGGCTTGCTCCAGTACTCTCCATTGATATTGTCTTCGGTGACTTCCTGGAGTCTCGTGCTATGAGTCATCGACACCTTTGTCTTTTTTGTTGCTGAAAAGGTTACATCATTGATCTTGGTCCCCCCGAAAATCATATTTTTCGTTAGTCGAGGAGTATCTTTTCCTATCATCGAGGGATTTGCATTATCCCGATTGCGGCCATAGTTATTTGTATCCCGGTCGCTTAAGAATTCTCTAAGATGGCCATTTTTCAGCAACATCGCCACCTCCTCTCGCAGATGTCGGCAGTCCCTAGTTCGGTGGTTGTTAGTCCTATAATACTCCACCATAAATTATGATCCCTCTAACTAGGATTAGATCTCATAGGCATCAGGACTCGCGCTTCCTTAATATTCCTCATCACCGATACCAGCTTTACCATGCTGATATTGAAATTATACTCGGATAGTCTGGGGTAGGTGGAATCCAGGGAGCTTGATATCTCTTTGTCCTGCAATGACCTGTTATTCCGGCCACAATCAGTTCTCCTATTGGGAGCGAACATGTCCATCGACCGAAAACCTCTGCCGTTTCCTTAGGCCCTTTCGTAGGGCAAAAATCCGCCCTTAGAAGATTGCCAATCTACGTCCAAATCATCCTTCAACTTATCCTTGTTATTTTCTCGATCCCGACCCTTGGTTGATACTGGGAAATCGAGTTGTTCATCTTCTATTATTATCTTTGATTCATAACGGTTGTGAACATCTGCCCATGTGGTTACCTGAAACTCGAACATGCTTTCTTTCAATTTTCGAGAAGCGTCGGAGCTCCTTGGGTTCAATCCTTTAGTGAATGCCTCAGCTGCCCATTCATCTGGAACGACCGGTAGCAACATCCTTTTCTTTAAAACCTAGTCATGAACGCTCGCAGTAATTCAGAATCTCCTTGTGCAATTCTGAATATGTCGACCTTTCGGACCTGCACCTTCCTGGCCCCGACATGGGCCTTGATGAAAGAATTTGTGAGCATCTCAAAGGAATCTATTGAGTGCTCGGGTAAAAGTGCATACCATGTCAGGGCCCCTTTCGTGTGGTGTCACACTTACTTTTCCTACCCCGAAAAGGGGCATAAGGGAGTTTTTTCCAATTTAAGTGACAATCGAAACAGGATTATTTATTTATTTTCAGAGTCGCCACTTGGAATAATTTATGGTGTCCCAAGTCACCGGTTTAAATCCCGAATCGAGGAAATTGATTCTATTTATGGTTCGGGAAATGTAAAAATCCGGGTAAGGAATTCTGTTAACCCGGGAGAAAGTGTTAGGCATTCCCGAGTTCTGTGGTTCTAGCATGATCACTTTGATCATACTTGGCTTATTAAAATTGTTTAATTACCCATTTTAGAGCCTATATGCATTTGCCCTTTTTAATTTAGAAGTTATCTCAAAATAGGCCACGCGCACGTGTACCCATTTGTTTGGCACGTCAAAAATCATGCCATGCAAACGTGTCCACAATTAATAATGCTTTGTTAATTAATAAGAAAGTTTGGTCAAAGTTGCGCAAACACATACTCCGGTTTTGTTTTTAAGATTGTAATTATATCACGTGAACGTGTACACAATCACGATGATATATTAAACGTGTCTAAAGCAAGCTATGAATGTAATAATTTTGGGTATTTGTTTAATTAAACTATGCTAATTTATAGAGCTATTACACTTCTTTCCAACATTGCGCAACTAACAAGGGATAGTTGAGTATCTGAAACTACTTAAACAGGAAAGCATTCTATTTTTTTAATCTGGGCTAAAAGGGAAGCGTTTTAATGGAATCCAAAACAAAGAAAACTGTTTTTCAATTGCCCGACAACTTAAGGCATTTTCCTTACTCTTACTAAAACAAGAACTTCTTCTCACTAGAAGTAATCCAAACTCAAGATAACAATGTTAGAAGCACATTATTCGCAAGATTAATTGTGCAACAATTAAGAACTTCTCCGAACAATTAAGCACATTATAGCAACAATTATATATACCAACAGCTTGACAATCGAATGTGATGAAATACTCCGGCAATTATCAATTTATAATGCTAGAAAGAAACAAATCAAGAACACAGAACTTGCGAAATTCAGATTCGAACATATCAAAGGCATTTTACACAATTTCAATCAGCCAAACATCAAGGTATTTATTGAATCACACCAAAAAATGAAGCAAGAAAAATGGAGAGATGAACCTGAAACAATCTCAAACAGAAATTCTAGAATCGAAAATCAAAACGGGCCGCGGGGTGAAATAACCTCGCCTCAATCTACCACGTTAATTAGACAAAACAGAAATCCAAGCATTTCAAGTTCCTTCTGATTCTGTTTAGTTGAAACTCTTTTAACAAAGTAGAAGAAACTGAGAATAACGACATACCCAAATCATAAACTCAATCGGAAATGAACGGCGGCAGAAACTCCGACCTCAATAGCCTCTCAAAGCAGGAATTGAATCACTTTTTTTTTGATTTTTCGAATTAAATCAAACTAAAAACTAAAATCAAGATGGAAAACCAAAGCTACTCATTTTTAGGAAGATCTGCCAAGAAAAATGGCTGCTCATTTTTTCTCTCTTTGTACGCTGCCTAGTTTGTTCGAGAATCCAGAATTCTTCTTATTGTTAGGTTTTTTAGGTCCTCTACAAATCAGAGAAACGGCTTAAGGTTTTGTGAGTTAGGAATCTTGTTTTGTGTTCGAGAAGAAGAAGCTAGGGGTCCTGTCTTTCAAACGCTAAAGAAGAAGGTGCAATGCTAGGGGGGTCTATTGTGTGGAAAACGGTGCATCTGTTCTAAGGATATCTTTTAGATCTTTTTCCTTAGGTCCCTTAGGTTCCTGGGTCTCTTAGGCATTTTTCTTTTGTTGTATTTTTGGCTGATTTTCATAAAGTATATTGCGGTTGATTGTTGTCTCTTAGGTCCTAGGGTCTAGGAAATTAGGTCTTGTTTATTTTATAGGGTTTTTACGTTAGGGGGTATGGTCCTAGGAATTATGGGCTAGGTCCGAAAAATAGGCTTAAAAATGGGTTGTTTGAGCCTAATTTTTATTCTTTCTCCGTGAACAAGACTAAAAATACTACATCATTTACTAATTAATCCTACTTAAATAAAATAACTATTAAAATAAGACTAACCGTTAAAATAAACCTATTTTTGGTATTTTCCAATATTAAAAATGACTACAAAACATTAATGAAACTATTTTTTTTGTAATTTTCATTTTCTTGTAATAAAATAAAGTAAAAGAGTCAAAATTAGTTGAAATAGCGATATTAAGCCTAAATTAAATATTTACATGCTAAAATATAAAAAATCTTGGGGAGGGTCAAAAATCACATGTCTATAGCTGCCCCTCTTTGACTGGAAATACGAAGTATTTTCAGACAAAGAATGACTAGACAGGTTTTTTGACCCGACCCTTATTTAGAGAGACCAAAAACTAAGAGGAAGGAGAATGTGACCGGGCCCTAGTATCTAAGTTGCATGCATATCCTCGGCTATAAAGGAATCGGGCCACGTGTAGTTCAGAAGTAGGTGAGATGATGGAGTATACCGAGGTGGAGAGCCGATCGAGGTGCCGTTCCATCGAGGTTCCGGTCTGTGGTCCTGTTATTACATCTAAATCAAAAAAATAAAAAAGACTAACTAAGCCTGTTAACTATGAGTTACAAGATTCCTATCTATAAGTCTTCTGAAGCTTGATCTTGAGTCTTGAATGGTTCTTCATGCAGACTTTGGATTTGAACCTTGACGTTTGCTAGTTGCAGGTGCTAGTTCATTCTTCTTCAGCTTTTCTGATCAAAACCGGACATACCATGCTTGTGACTTAAGTCATGTCTTGAGCAACTCACATCTTTCATCAACTTCTGCATTTGGATTCACTTCTTGCTTTTCTTTTTTTATTTATTTATTCTGGATTGTGACTAACTTCCGTTGATCATCTCGGACTGTTGACTCGCATTTTTGCCACGAGCTTCTTTTGTTGCTGACTTGAATTGCATTCTGAAGTGAATTCCCTTGTTTTCCAGGTGGGTGCCTGATTTCCAACACTTGAACTGTCTTCCTTTGAAACTTGGACTGCCTTCCCTTAACACTTGAACTGTCTTCCTCGAAATTTGAACTATTTTCCCTCGAAACTTGAACTGTTTTTCCTTGTTCTCCAGGTGGGTGCCTGATTCCCAAAACTTGCGCATGTTTTTCCTTAAGACTTGAAATGTTTCTCCTTGTTCTCCAGGTGGACGCCTGATTTTCAACACTTGCACTGTTTTTCCTTGAGAGTTGAACTGCTTCTCCTTGTTCTCTAGGTGGGTGCCTGATTTCCAACACTTGCATATGTTTTTCCTTGAGACTTGAACTGTTTCTCCTTATTCTCCAGGTGGGCGCCTGATTGCTGATCTTGAACGGCTTTCCTTTCCCCTGAAACTTGAACTGCTTTCCCTTGTTCTCCAGGTAGGCGCCTGATTTCCAACACTTGCACTATTTTTCCCTCGAAACTTGACTTGTTTTCCCTTGTTCTCCGGGTGGGCTCCTAATTGCTGAACTTGAACCGTATTCCTTTGAACATTGTTGTTTTCACTTTGTTCTCCAGGTGGGTGCGTGATTGCGGATCTTGAATTGTTGTTCCTTAAAACTTAATCTACATTCCCTTGTTCTTCAGGTGGGTGTCTGATTGCTGAACTTGAATCGTCTTCCTTTCCTCTGAAACTTGAATTGTTTTCCCTTATTTTCCAGGTGGGCGTCTGACTGTTGAACTTGACCCGCTTTCCCTTGAAATTTGAGTTGTTTTCCCTTGTTCTTTAGGTAGGCGCCTGATTGCTAAACTTGAACTATCTTCCTTTGAAACTTGAAATGTTTTCCCTTGTTCTCTAGGTGGGTACCTGATTGCTGAACTTGAACCGCTTTTCCCTGAAACTTGAGTTGTTTTCCCTTGTTCTCCAAGTGGGCTCCTGATTGCTGAACTTGAATCGTCTTCCTTTGAACATTGTTGCTTTCCCTTTGTTGTCCAGGTGTGTGTCTGATTACCAACATTTGCGTTGTTTTCCTTGAGACTTGAACTGCTTCTCCTTGTTCTCCAGGTGGGTGCCTGATTTCCAACTCTTGCAAATGTTTTTCCTTGACACTTGAACTACTTCTCCTTATTCTTCAGGTGGGTGCCTGATTTCCAACACTTGCACAACTTTTCATTGAATTGCTTTCCCTTGAAATTTGATCTATCTTCCCTTGTTCTCCAGGTGGGCGCCTGATTGCTAAACTTGACCCGATTTCCGTTGAAACTTGAGCTGTTTTCCCTTGTTCTACAAGGCGCCTGATTGCTGAAATTGAACCGCTTTCATTTGAAACGTGAGCTGTTTTCCCTTGTTCTCTAGGTGGGCGCCTGATTACAACAAAACAAATAAAACAAAAGAACTTTCTCTGCCCCGGTTTGATATTGGGAACATCTGTGAGTGTTAACCAATTCTTGTTATCAAAATAAGTTCTAAGCTAAATTCCTTTTTCCTGAAAAATTTCAAACCAAGTCTCATCTCAAAAGTGAAAAGCTTAAATGCTAAATTATACTTCCCAAAAGTAAAACTCTCGTCGGACCTTGTCACTTGCAAGGATCTCAAAACTTACTAAATCTCGTTATCCAGGAGGATACTAGAAACTTACTGCCGAGCCTAGCTGGCACCTGCTTTCCTCATGGAGGGTTTCTCTGGAACAAATAAAATTTCCTGCCCATGTTTCAATCAAATAAAACTTTTTGAGTTTAAATATGGTGGTTGGTTTGCGGCCTTGACTTTGAGGACGATTGCTCCTTCACTTCCCATGATAATTGTGATTTCAACTCGAAAGACCTTGCTTGTTTATTGACTAACCACTTTCTTTGTCACCCTTATCACAGAAAATACCTCTGATCCGTTCAAACCCAATACCATTCATCTATTGCATTGTGCTTATGCATTGACATATATTGAACCTTTATGCTTCACATGAATCCCAAAGTATGTCAATTGCCACCCACTCAGTGCGTGTGAGCACGTGATTTTGTTTACGCGACAATCACTCCAAAAGAAATAAAAATAAAAGCAAATGGTCTTACTGTACAATTTTGGATTTTTACGCGACACTTTGTTAATTGTTTGTGATTTTTGCCCATTTTTATTTTTATTGAAAACAAAATACAAAAATGTGTCGTGTGTAGTTGAACCGTAATTGGTTTTAAAAGGAAAATTGTAAAAAATATGCGTCTTTTAATCTATTTTTTGTTGTCATTAAGTGATTTTAGTTTAATTAAATGTCAATGTGAGTGATAATTATTGTTTTGAGTATTAATTAATATTGGTATGATTTTATTAGGAATTTTATTTTTTAAGTTGTAAGAAGGAAAACATTGGATTTGGGCCATAATTTCAAATGAAATCAGGCCCAAACTCATACAAATGACCCAGTCCAACCATGCCTTCTGCGAGATGCCCCAAACAACGTCGTATAGGCGTCATCCTTTTGAGCTGTTGATTGATTCAGGGGAACGACCCAGATCAGGCCAATCCTTTACCCAAACGACGTCGTATAAGTCCGTCTAATCTCATCCGTTCAAGCCGGGATGATCTAACAGCCCTCGTCCCATCTCCTTTACCCGTTATCAGACCCGACCCAATGAAACCCGGCCTGATCCACCCCAGTATGAAAGCAAACGACATCGTTTCACTTAAACCTCCAGATCCAGGCCGTTGATCTCGATTGATCTAACGGCTGAGATCCGGCCATCCACCCCATATATAAGCTTTCCACTCGTACCCCACCCCCTATCCAAATACCCCTCCTTCGTCCTCATCCCTTCCAACAGACCCAACCCCGGAACCCTAGAGCCGCCCCCCTTTCCCCTCACCAAAAACCCGGCGGCATGGACGCCGGTGACCCCCACCTTAACACCCTAGGACCACCTTGACACCCTGAACATAGATCTGTAAACCATTGATCTCGAACCTTCCCCCATCGTCTCGAATCTTCATTCGAAGATCGAGCAGAACCTTGACTTATACCGATGTACCCCAGCTTCACACCAAACAGTCCCTGAACCTCCCTCGTGACCAAACCATGCTTGGTTTGGTCCGAATCTAACCATGGAAACCCAAATCCCAAATCTACCATCTATGAACCCTAGAAACCCCAGGCCTGGTCTGTGTCCGTTTGAGCTAAAGTGATTAGGGTCTAATGGACCTTAATCGAAGTTTTCTCAGTTGAGAACACTTCGATTAAAGTCCGTTCAACCCTAAGAAGGGTCTATTCAAACACGAGCTGGTTTTCTGATTTTTCTTTCAAGGACTTTAAGGTAAGTTTGTTTTTCTTTTCTTTATTCAGTTCATGTGTTTGTTAAAGGTCTGTTTGTATGGCCAAACGTCTTGTTTTAATTTGTCTTTTGAATTTTACCAACTGTTTTTGCCCACCTTGCCCGGACCTCTGTATTTGGTCAAATTTTTCCTCATTCACTGATAATGTGTGTGTATGTAAACTGCATAATCAACTGAATTGAAACTGTTTGAGTAATCAATTTCCAAGTTAATTTCTGTTTTGACAGTGCAATCTGAACCCTTGGTGCAATACTGTTTGATTCCAATCCTTGGCTTTGATTGTATATGTTATAATCAGTATAGTCGATTCGATACGTGTCGTCAAATAGTTTCAACTGTTTGAATGATAACAACTTGATCTGTTTCATTGCTGAACATTGTTTAAATCAAATTGTGAATCGAGTATAGCTACTTATAGTTGTTAATTTGAATCAGAAATATAAAGGATTTGGTTTGTTTAGTTGCAGTCTGAATTGGTGGCATGTGCATTTGTGCACAGCATGTGCATAAAGGCCCTTTTGAAAAGAAAAATAACTTGACAGCATGTGATGTCAGGGCATAGTCAGGCTGCCCACGCCCTGATTTAGTTCAGAAATAATAAAACATATCTAACTAAAGGTTGGCAGGGGAATATCATGGGAAGGGCTATATTTAAATAGTTGAGTGGAAACTGGAAAGAGAACAAACCACATGGAGGGGGTTTCTGATGGCCTTACAGGCTGTTCAAAATGGCCTGAGTTTAGGATAAAAGGAGGCAGAACTTCCATTAGTAAGGGGACTGAGACTGAATTTTGAGACTAAATTTTGAAAAGAAAAGGAAGACAGATTTTAGACTGAACTCAGATTTTTCGAGACTTGATTGTTAGATAGATACAGATACATACACAAGAGAGAAAAACACACAGAAAAATCAGAAACTATTTCTTCCTATTTGTTGTTTGGGCTTCATTTATTTTCAGCCTTTTCAATCAATTCTGATTCTTTGAAGTTCCAATCGAGTTTATTGGTTGAGTGTTTTCATTGGTTTATTATTTGTTTTGGTCTGCCTGGAGTTCTGATTCTACTCCATTGTGTGCTGCTGTCATTTGGCTACTTTTTCTATTGGCTATAGTTGCATTCTTGCACTCAAGCCTATTCTGTTGTGTTGTTCTGTTTGTTGTTGTTACTTTGTCTGCTGCTGTTACTTTGTGCCCTGCTGCTGCTGATTTTCCCATCTCTTTCTTCTTCTCCTCTGCATTTCAGCATTCCAGGTACACATTTTGAGTCCCATATTGGTGTAACTGAAACAGTTTGAAAGCATGAAATGAAAGATGTTGAAGAAGTTTAAATATCTATTGTAATACTCATGGTATATTGATGGGCTTGTATAATTGACTAGTTTGTAATTCAAAAGCATGAAAGGATAGTTAATTGATACTTAACTGAGTTTTAGTCTTTTTTTGTGTTTGGGTTTATAGTTGTTTGTACAAAGTATGTAATTGTACAATCCATAGAATGCATGGATAGTTGACATAGTGACCGACTAGATTCCTTTCTGCTATAATACGCATAGGATAGAATACTTCTGACTTTATACAACGCAATTATGTTTTTATTTTTAGTTTCTTTTATCGGGTCCCGTTAGGCAGTATGTAGGATCACATTCGAATCCCATTAGTAACAATGTTTAGAAGTTATTTCCCTTAATCTAGCCCAAAAGAGTTTATTTAAAATCAACTCAAGAAATGTTTGGAGTAAGTGTAGTGTTCCATCAGCTTGTATGTAATTTTATCAAATTAAAAGCATGTTCCACGAGGTATGGCATTCTTTATCTCGTAAATAACTAATCAGATGATTAACAGGATATCCGGAGTTTGGCCAAAAGCATGCAATTGAATTAGCGCATACTCTTTTCCTCTTTTCTATTTTTAGAGACAAACATAATAGAAATGTAGTCACTTTAGGATATCCCTAAAAAAAATAATGAGACGAGCCTCGTCAAATAAAGATACACATTGCGGGGCCCTCAATAATTGATCATAATAAGCACATAGGATTTGGGATGGACTGTGTAGTAAAATTCACTCCTTCCCTAAAGATAATAACGCGTTAGGCTCTTTAGGCGCGACTTAATCAAATTACATTCTTAAATTCGGGTGCACATTGATGTGACCCAAATCCAAATCTCGACGGAGTCGAAATGTGTGGAACAACTACGGGTGCATTGATTGTGACGTGGTTCGATATGCATTTTCACGACGTTGCAATTCTAAAAAAATGATAATAATAAAAGCGGTCTTAAACTTAATAAAAGCACATGAGTCATAACATGTATTTAAATCAGATATTTAGCCATTATAACAATTTAAGCGACCGTGCTAGAACCACGGGATTCGAGGGTGCCTAATACCTTCCCTCGGGTCAACAAAATTCCTTACTTAGAATTTCTGGTTCGCAGACTTCATTTGGAAAAGTCGAAAATTTCCTCGATTTGGGATTCAAGATAAACCGGTGACTTGGGACACCAAAATCCAAACCTTTCCCAAGTGGCGACTCTGAATTAAAATAAATAATCTCATTTCGAATATTGTCACTTAAATTGGAAAAACTCCCTCGCGCATTTTTACCCTTCGGGGCGGGCGCGCAAAAAGGAGGTGTGACAGCTCTGGCGACTCTGCTGGGGAAATTTTTAACCCAGAACCATTGGTTCAGGGTTCAAGAATTCGAGCTTAGAATAATTGTTATATTTGGCTTTATTATCTGATCTTTATTACATGTTTTTGCATAACGTGCTAAATGTTGTCTTTTACCGCTTTGATATTATCTGAACTGTATATAAACTGTGCTGAAACCCTTCTCTTCTTACCTCTTGGGAGAAGCTCGCTGGTCGAGACTCCCTATTCTGTTAGTGTCGATACCTGAAATAAGAAAGAGGTCGGACAAGTTACAAAGCCGGACGATCTCGTGGGTCCCCGGTACGTAGCCCCCTCCTCGACTCGAGTTGTCCGCTCGGGTACACAGTCTAGAACAAATACCCAGGTTATAAACCTAGTATAACGAAACTTCATGCCGGATCCCTAGTAGGAACGCTTATTTGCATCATGTTGCATTTGACTTAGGGGACTCAACACAGGGGTTGGGTCCGTCTAGGACAGGCAACCTGAAATGAAAAGACCATCCTGCTGCATCCTATTTGTTTTGCGCATTTATTTGCTTCAGTTCCGCATGCTGACCGGTTTCTAAAAAGGGGAAAAATAGCAGCGTAGGGAGATAATTACTTATTTTTGGAAAAATAAAACCAATGTCCAAGTAGTGTCAAAACCTCGCCGAAATTTTTCTAAAAAATAAAGAATAAAAACAAAATTTGTCTTCTAGTTTGATTTATTAAAAAAAATATAAAAATTTTCTTTTTAATCACCATCAAAATAAAAAAAAAGGTATTTATTTAAAGGTAAAAAGAAAAAAAATGGAAAATTCATAATTCAAAAAAAAAAAATGTTGTTTCTTTCGTAGTACCTCTTTTATAAATTCAGACTAATAGTCCAAATATTTCCTTAAAAAAAATCTTTAGTCTTTATCTCTTTTCAAAAGAAAATAAAAAAACACATATTCTTGCTTTCTGGGTTTAATTGATTTTCTCTATTCACGATGAACCGAACAACGCCGGTTTGATTCTCACACGGTGTGAGATACGTAGGCAACTCTCATCGGGTCCAACCTCCCATTTTGCAAAAAAAAAATCTCTTAAAAAAAAGGGATCTAGATAATTTTTAATTTTTGAGTCTAATAAAGGGTTTTTTTTATAAATCACCCTAAATAAATGTGCAGGATGAGCACAATGCAAAATGAACACTTTTCGATAACGACTAAAATCCCTGTCAAGTTGCGGCTATGGTGGAATGATCTAGGTGTTGAAGGACAAGACGAGGTCAAGAAATATCTGAAAGGTCTCACGGGTTTACTGGAAATCCTGCCTCGAGGGGATATCATAAGAGCTTTGGTCACCTACTGGGACCCGGCGCACAATGTTTTCCATTTCTCCGATTTTGAACTCACCCCAACTCTGGAAGAAATGGCTGGGTACATCGGAAATGCTGAACTTCCATTAAAGCATAAATACCTGGTCGCCCCAAGGGTCGTCACAGTGCATCGGTTCTTAGATTCACTAAAGATACCCAGGACGGTCCACAACCCGGATCTGGCTGCCGGTTTTTGTACTCCATGCTTCATATATGACAGGTACGGTCATGAAAGAGGATTCAACAATCCGATCAACAAACTGTGTAGCAAAGGTATTCGTCAGAAGTGGGACAAGCACAGACGGGTAGCTTTCATGATGATGTTTTTGGGCCTTCTGATATTTTCGAGGAAAGACGGGAATATTGATCTGAAAATATCTGGGGTAGTCAGTACTTTGCTCACTCAAAACAATAGCGCTCTCGCGCCTATGATAGTATCTGATATCTTTCGAGCTCTCACAGCCTGCAAAGCCGGGGGGAATTTCTTCGAAGGTTGTAACTTGCTGCTACAAATGTGGATGACTGAACACCTTTGCCATCGTTCCGAGCTCTTGAGCCATGGTTCCTCAGAGAAAACTTGCGTAGAAGAATTTTACATGAGAACCAAAGAGATCAGTCTGCCCAAAGGAGTTATGGCATGGACCTCATTCTTTCAAGCTCTTATTGCTAGCCAAATACAGTGGACACTGGGATGGTTGCCTGTTGACGAAGTCATATATATGCCAACGACTAGAACTCATTTCTTACTAATGGGGCTTAAGAGCATTCAACCTTACGCGCCCTGCCGAGTTTTGAGACAGCTCGGAAGATGCCAGACAGTACCGCATGAGGAAGATCTTAACACTCAAACAATTGAGATAAGTCCTGACGGACAGTTTCCAGAAGCGAAAATTCGCCAAATCTGGAGTGAGTGTCAATATTTGAAATCAGATACTTGCGTGCGGGATCGAGCCAAAGGTGAGACAGCGCCAGGTTACCTTGCATGGTATAGAAGGGAACTTGAGCATGAAAGGCCGGCTAAGAGACCCCATATCCTGAATTTCGCCGAATCGTCGCAAAGGCAGTGGGATTGGTTAGCAAAATAAAGAGGCTATTGCGCCGAAATCAGCAGGTTAAAGCAACAAGTGGAAAGCTTGAAATATGAGCACAACGTGCAAGTTGCTACCGATCTGGGAGAGCGGAACAGGTTGATTCAGGAAAACGAAATGCTTAGAGCCCAGATCAAACAGATAAGGATGGATGCGGATAAACAGCCAAGGCGTCGATCAAACGAGCAGTTAATAAAAAGGCTAAAAAGTGAAGTCAGGGAATGGCAAGAGGGTTTGGAGAAATCTAAAAATGTCATAGCAGAGCTCAAGGCACAGTGGGATACAAGAGCAGATAAACATCGCCGATACTTGAATCAATTGAAAGGCGACCACGAGAAAACTGTTACTAAAATGAAGAGAGAAATGGCTACACTTGAGATCAAAGCAGCTAATCAGGCCAAGGATTTCCAAATTGAGAGCAGATACTGGTACGACTTGTTAGCCCAGATGAAGTTAGAAGTACGGCGACTGAAGAATCAGCATATACAGGATGCTCAGGTATTCAAGATGTGTAGCGATCAGATAAAACGCCTACTCATAGAGAAGAAGCAAACCGGATATAGGATCAAGGCCATTGCCCATGCCATCACCAGACGATGTCTACGATGTGAGAACATGACCAGCGTTACCGTCCTCTCGGCATTGATGAGTTATGTCAAGCAGACCATGCATGAGCTGGAGCAGCTTGAGAGGGATCTCACACCTAGGACCGCGGCGAGGCAGAATGATGCCCCGCGGGCACCAATGTTCAAAACCATAATGTACTCATAAGTCAAGCATCTTCTGCCTGTTTTTCCGATTAGTTTGTTTTAGTCTATTTAAGTCTAGGTTTATTTTCAATGTTTGCTCTTTCTTTTGCAAAATGTAGTTTGTAATAGACCGTTTCAACAATAAAAAGGTTGCTTCTTTTACGCTCATTTGTGTTTTTGAACTACGTAATGATCTGATTCACGTGACATCGTGATACGTAGGCAATCCTCATCGGATCCGGTCGTGGTTTAACCAAAGAGAAAAATTGAAAAAAAAAGGGAAAATAATAAAAGGCCTAAAAGAATGCCGGAATGACACATGCTTTCATCGCAAACATGTAGGAATCCATTTAACTGTATAGGTGCATCATGCCCCAACGTGAGATTGCCTATCTGTTATTTGATTCGAATTAACCGTTCGTTTGTCATTGAGTTCCTTCCAGGTTTTTGGAAAAGGTGGTTGGTTTGGTGAAAGTCTGGCCTCGCACCCGTATTTCACGAGATCGAAAGGGAGTGTTCAATTACCTATTGTTAAGACAGGAGGCAGTGCTCATACTTACTTCACAAGGTCAAAAGTAAGTGTAGAAATGTCTTCAGAGATTCCATTGCCAACAATCCCTGTTTCCGAGGAAAGTTCTATCTCGGCCGTCCTCACGCCCGAATCCGCAACTGCGGAGGAAAATAGAATCTTGCGGCTTCGCATGCTGGAAATGCTTGATGACTGGAATAATGGAAAAGAGCCACCAAGCATCGTCCCTGGATTCCCTGAGTTATTCTCCAGGACAAGCGGGGCTTCTAATATCCCCATAAGTTATCCTGCTACTCCATTCGGATACCCAGCCATTTCAGCCTTCTCTGCTGGATCGCCCTCTGAGTCTCATCCTTGAGTGTCAACGACGGATGTAAACACCAATATCTTTACTGCACCACCTTGCCCGATCACGGCACAACCTGCTGTATACAAGACGACTTTTGACTCGTCCTCGTTTACATTCCAAGCCCCATCTTTCTCGATTGAACCAACTAGGTTCGCTACCAGCACTAATCCTCCACAGCCTCAGTGCGAGCTTGCACCTGGGCAGGATCAGAACCTCAGAATTGCGGAACAAAATGAGATGGCCAAAAGAATGAGAAGCCTTGAATAGAGTTTGAAGAATATGCAAGGATTGAGCGGACAGAAGAGCGTCTCTTACGCCGACCTATGCATGTTCCCTCACGTACACCTATCAGTGGGTTTCAAGACCCCAAAGTTTGAGAAGTACGACGGGCACGGTGACCCCATTGCTCACCTCAAGAAATATTGCAACCAATTAAGGGGAGCTGGCGGAAAAGAGGAATTGCTAATGGCATATTTCGGGGAAAGTCTGGTAGGAATAGCCTCGGAATGGTACATGGACTAGGACATGTCCCGATGGCATGTCTGGGATGATCTCGCTAGAGATTTGTGAGACAATTCTAGTATAACATCGACATCGCACCAGACCAAAATTCTCTGTCGAACTTGAAGAAGAAACCTTCAGAAAGCTTCAGAGAGTATGCTATTAAGTGGCGCGAGCAGGCGTCGAGGGTGAAGCCTCCCATGGATGAAGTGGAAATGGTCACTACCTTTCTCCAGGCTCAAGAGTCTGACTATTTCCAAAACATGATGTCAGCCATGGGAAAGCCGTTCGCAGAAGCGATTAAGATTGGAGAGATGGTGGAGAATGGTCTGAAAACGGGTAGGATTTTGAGTCAAGCAGCCATAAGGGAGACTTCCCAAGCCGTCCAAAGCGGGTCCGGAGGAATGGAAAGAGGGAAGAAAAAGGAAGAAACGGCCATGGCAGCCTCAGGAACAAGGGAATATTGTAATCCCCGACCCCGTTTTCCGGAAAGAACCACACAACACTACTACCCCCACTCAAATCTGGCATATGCTCATCAACCCTATATGGTCATAAATGCCCAGCCTTATGTCCATCCGCCGCAACAAGCCAACCGAGGCCAAGCTCCACCTCCCATAAATCAGCCTCCTTACCGCAACCACTATAACCCACAACCTCCGCAGAATAACTTCCGCCCTCAGGAGCCACCTAGAAGGCGGACTTTCACGCCCATCGGTGAACCATACTCTACTTTGTTCCCAAAGCTAGTCCAGTTGGGTTTCCTGCAACCAGTCCATCAAACAAGGCAAAACCCGACGTCACCTTCTTACAAAGCTAGAGTCAGATGCGCCTATCATTCAGGGGCCGAGGTGCACGATACAAATGACTGCTGGTCATTGAAAAGAGTGGTCGAGAATTTAATAGAGCAAGGGAAAATAGTGCTAAGGGACGACGAGGTCCCAAATGTGACTAACAATCCATTACCTGCTCATAATAACGAGCCGCTGATCGGGATGATTTGCGAAGACAAAGAATTTGACCCTGCTTTGAAAGTTATAATCGCCATTGTCGACGCAGGGAAAAAGCCTGAAACAGCCCAGAAACCAGAAAAAGGGGAAAAGGCCAATACTGTAAAGTGTGAGCCGGAAAAAAAGGTGGAGAAGAAAGCGGTACCGGTAAAGGATGGAGTTCTTTACATCCCACGAGGTCGAGCAGAGAAGCCGCAGAGCTTCGAGGTCAAAAAGGCAAAACCTATGTACGTACCAAAAGGGGCCTATGTGGTCCGGGGGACGATTCAACCACCTCGGCTGAATGAGCCAGTGGTTATCGGACGCGTGCCACAAAAGCCGATGACAAACCCGTCCACAGTACCGTGGAACTATCAGAGGACGTTGGTAACATACAAAGGTAAAGAAGTCACGGGGGAACTTCCAGAAAGTACTCTCATTGGAAGGTATTCAAACACCCAAGAAGCTGAACAACGCCACACGGAGACGCTTCCCACCAAAGAAGCCTGTAAGCGTTGAAGAAGCAGAAGTTTTCTTCCAACAAATGAAAATGCCAGACTACGAAGTGGTAGACCAACTACGCCAATGCCCCGAGCAAATGTCCATGCTATCGCTATTGATGAGGTCGGCCGAGCACCAAAAGATCTTGCTCAAGACCTTGAATGAAGCATACGTACCAGTTGAAACCTCAGTTGAACAACTGGTATGGATGACGGAGAGGTTCTTCGCCGTTAACCAGATCTCTTTCAGCAAGAATGACTTACCTCCAGAGGGAGCAGCTCACAACAAAGCCCTGCATCTAACAGTTAAATGCGAAGACTACTATGTCAAGAGGGTGATGTTGGACGGAGGTTCAGGTGTTGACATTTGCCCGCTCTCCACGCTACAAAGAATGGAAATTGGGACTGGAAGAATCCGACCCAATAATGTCTGCGTAAGGGCTTTCGACGGCATCAAGAGAGATACCATGGGGGAAATAGACCTGTTGTTGGTCATAGGACCAGTCGAGTTTGAAGTAACCTTCCAGGTGCTCGACATGGATACATCCTACAATTTTCTCCTCGACAGACCTTGGATCCATGTGGCAGGAGCTGTGCCTTCCACTCTTCACCAGATGGTGAAGTTTGAGTACGAAGACCGAGAGATCGTGGTCCATGGAGAAGACGAGCATGCTATTTATCGGGACCCATCCATCCCATATCTTGAACCAAGAGAAGGGAGCGAACATACGGTCTATCAAGCTTTCGAGATTGTACTAGCAGAACAGCATGAAGAGGGAATACCTTGCCCCCAACCTTTCTTTTCTAACGCCACGGTTATGGTGGCCAAAGAGATGATCCGGCACGGATTTAGGCCAAGGAAAGGGCTTGGACGAACCCTTCAGGGAATAACAGAACCCGTCACCTTGTCGACCATCAAGAAACCTTTTGGACTAGGTTTCAAACCCACTCCAGGAGATGAAGAGTGGGCAAAGAAAAGGAAAAATGAGGGTTGGAAATTACCTCGACCAGTGCCGGATTTATATGAAACTTTCATCATGCCAAGGTACACCGAAGAAGAAGACGATGAGATCTTCACGGTTGAGGAAATCGAGGAGATATGTGGGGCAATGAGAGAAATGCTCTACGAGACTCACATGGTTCAACCAGGTGAAGGCACAAGCACTGCTGAGATGCTGTACGTGGGGCCGAACACCAAACTTCGAAACTGGGAGGCCACGCCATTCCCGACTAGACGGAAGTCCGGGTAGACCTATCCTGCCACCTTTCCTGTGTCACAAGTTATCTCCAGGACATAACTTGAACGTTTTCTTCCTTTCAAATGTTGTTTTGAATTCCTAAGTTGTAAACATTGTTGTCTTCCAACTTCCCAAAGAAAATAAAAAAAATCATCATTGCTTTCCCATTTTTTTTTGTTCTGATTTTTGTGATTTTTCCTTTTATCTTTCCTTTCAGTTATAATAATGCGGCTTTAAATATGACATGCTTGCGGACTTCACGCCCAGATCACAACGAGCTATTTAATTGTGAATTAATGAACTCAGAACCAGAATATGATGAAGAAGAGGCTTTTAGAGAAATAAACCGAGAGTTGGAACATTTTGAGAATAAACCTAAGCCAAATCTGAATGACATCGAACCGGTTAATTTAGGAACTCCTGAAGAAATCCGAGAGACCAAAATAAGCATTCACACGGACAAGGAAACGCGAGATGCGATAATTTAACTTCTTTTTGAATTTAAAGATGTGTTTGCTTGGTCATACGATGACATGCCGGGATTAGGTGTCGATCTAGTGGTTCATAAATTGCCAATTCACCCTGATTGTCCTCCAGTTCAACAAAAGCAACGAAAGTTCAAAACAGAGATCAGTGACAAGATTAAAGAGGAGATCACCAAACAACTGAAAACGGGAGTGATTCGGGTAGTCCAGTATACAACATGGTTGGCAAATGTGGTTCCAGTACCGAAAAAAGACGGGAAAACTCGGGTATGTGTAGATTACCGAGATCTGAATAGAGCAAGTCCCAAAGATAATTTCCCACTGCCCAACATCCACATCCTCGTTGATAATTGCGCCAAACACGAGATACAGTCTTTCGTAGATTGTTACGCTGGATATCATCAGGTATTGATGGATGAAGAAGACGCTAAGAAAACTGCCTTCACCATGCCTTGGGGCACCTACTGTTATCGGGTCATGCCATTTGGTCTGAAGAATGCTGGGGCTACTTACATGATGGCCATGACCGCCATTTTTCATGACATGATGCATCAAGAAATAGAGGTGTACGTGGACGACGTGATAGTCAAGTCCAGGACGCAGGATAATCACATCCAAGACTTGAGAAAGTTCTTTGAGAGACTGAGGAAATATGACTTGAAGCTGAACCCAGCCAAATGTGCTTTCGGAGTTCCATCGGGAAAGCTTTTGGGCTTCATAGTGAGCAGGACAGGTATCGAATTAGATCCAACAAAGATAAAATCTATCAGGGATCTACCTCCCCCAAGAACGAAGAAAGACGTGATGAGTTTGTTGGGCAGGTTGAACTACATCAGTCGATTTATTGCCCAGCTGACAAGCACGTGTGAGCCCATATTCAAGCTGTTAAGGAAAGATGCGGCGATCAAATGGACGGTTGAGTGTCAAGAAGCCTTTGATAAAGTCAAAGAATATCTTTCGAATCCCCCAGTTTTGGTCCCTCCAGAGCCAGGGAGACCGCTGTTCTTGTATCTGACAGTCTTGGAAAACTCTTTCGGTTGCGTCCTCGGGCAACATGACATAACCGGAAAGAAAGAACAAGCGATCTACTACTTGAGCAAGAAATTCACCGGCTACGAGGCCAAGTATACTCTGTTGGAAAGAATGTGTTGCGCTTTAACGTGGGTGGCTCAGAAACTGAGACATTATCTCCAAGCTCACACTACTTTTCTCATAAGCAGGTTGGATCCTTTGAAGTATATATTTCAGAAACCGATGCCTACTGGAAAAATGGCCAAGTGGAAAATTTTGCTTACTGAATTCGACATAGTCTATGTCACTCGCACGGCAATGAAAGCCCAGGCGATAGCAGATCATTTGGCCGAAAATCCAGTCGATGAGGAATACCAGCCATTGAGTACCTACTTTCCAGATGAAGAAATAAACACTGTAGAAGTGGTCTCGGAGAACGCTCATATTTGGAAGATGTTTTTTGATGGAGTTGTAAATGCCAAAAGTGTAGGGATTGGGGCAATTTTGATCTCACCCTCCGGTCAGCATTATCCAGCCACAGCTAGACTGTGTTTCTTTTGCACAAACAATACAGCTGAGTATAAAGCCTGCATCATGGGCATGCATATGGCGATCGATCAGGATGTCGAAGACTTACTGATCATGGGAGATTCTGACCTGATTATCCGGCAAGCCCAAGGTGAATGGGAAACTCGGAATGTCAAGCTTATCCCTTACCGACAGCACGTGGAGGACCTCGGCAAGCGTTTTAAATCAATAGAGTTCAGGTATATCCCAAGATGTCACAATGAACTAGCGGATGTACTTGCTACTCTGGCTTCAATGCTACCCTACCCGGGCAACGCCCATGTGGATCCTTTGGAAATCCAAATCAGGGAAAAACACGGTTACTGCAATATAATCGAGGCAGGATCAGATACGCAGCCTTGGTACCATGATATCAGGAGGTTCTTGAAGACACAAGAATACCCCGAGCATGCTACTGGAGATCAAAAGAGAACCATTAGGCGACATGCAAGTGGTTTCTTTCTGAGCGGTGAATTGTTGTACAAGAGGACCCCGGACCTCAACCTACTAAGATGTGTCGACGCCGAGGAGGCAAGAAAGATCATGCACGAAGTACACGCAGGAGTGTGCGGACCCCACATGAACGGGTACGTCTTGGCAAAGAAAATCCTTCGAGCAGGTTATTATTGGATAACCATGGAAAAGGACTGCTTTAGTTTTGTTCGGAAGTGTCATCAGTGTCAGGTGCACGGTGATTTGATTCATGCACCTCCCACGGAATTGCATCCCATGTCTGCACCTTGGCCATTTGTTGCATGGGGAATGGACGTCATTGGACCAATCGAGCCAAAGGCTTCAAATGGACACAGATTTATACTGGTTGCCATTGACTATTTCACAAAATGGGTAGAGGCTGTCACTCTCAAATTGGTCACTAAAAAGCTGTAGTGGATTTTGTACACTCAAATCTTATCTGTCGTTTCGGTATTCCTGCGACTATCATTACAGATAACGCAGCAAACTTGAACAGTCACTTGATGGGAGATGTATGCGAGCAATTCAAAATAACGCATAGGAATTCTACTCCTTATCGGCCAAAGGCCAATGGCGCTGTAGAAGCGGCAAACAAAAACATCAAGAAGATTTTGAGAAAAACGATCCAGAGTTCCCGATAGTGGCATGAGCAGTTACCATTTGCATTGTTGGGGTATCGCACTACGGTACGCACGTCAGTAGGAGCAACTCCTTATCTTTTGGTTTATGGGACCGAGGCTGTGATACCAATGGAAGTAGAAATTCCTTCGCTTCGAACCATTGTCGAAGCAGAAATCGAAGACACCGAGTGGGTCAAGACTCGATTAGAGCAATTGACTTTGATCGATGAGAAGCGAATAGCCGCGGTTTGTCACGGACAGTTGTACCAACGAAGAATGGCCCGTGCTTACAACAAGAAAGTCCGACCCAGGAATTTCGAAGTAGGTCAGCTGGTACTGAGGCGTATTCTGCCACATCACCAGGAAGCAAAAGGGAAATTTGCTCCAAATTGGAAAGGCTCATACATCATCAGGAAGATATTGCCGAGAGGAGCATTGTACCTAGGTGACATTGAAGGAAATGATCCCGAAACAGCAGTAAATGCAGACGCAGTCAAAAGATACTATGTTTGAGTGACGTCCCAGTGGTCCTACAATATTTGAAATGCTGAAGGTTTTGTTCCCACTATCAACTCTCTCTACAGGCCTTTGAGCCGGTTACAAAAAAAACATTGATTCGAGGCCTAAACTATGTTTGACTTGATTCTGAAAGGATACGTAGGCAGCCTCTCCCTGAGGTTCAGTCACACCAACAATAAAATCCCATTTACCCTGAAATTGAAACCGGGGCATGTCAAACGGTTTAAAAGTCGTAGTATCATCTACCTCTCTTTACCAAACACAACCCTTCAGATCAATTACCAAAGGTAGCGGGAAGCCAAGAAGCGTCATGAATAGAGACCGGCACACTCTAAATTGAGAGAAATAAAATGAGAGAGTCTCGACGGTGAAAACCTACGGGCACCGCGAGGCGACGGGAGTAGAGAAAGCAAAATGAGAGAGCTTGTTTAGTAAAAACTCGTAAAGAGTGCTATCAAGCGACAGCAAGGAGAGAAACGAGAGAGGTCAGCTAGCGAAAACCCGCAAAGGGCGCTGTTGGCCGAAAGAACGACTCTACCCAAGGATATTTCGGCAAAGTTCCACCGGTTTGAAACACAAACCCATTTTGGTTCGGGAGGAAATGCAAGTTCATTGAAGGTCAGGCGTCCAGTCCAAAGAGCATGTCATGTCCATTTAAAGTCAGCATTGTTTTCCTCAGATAAGTCTTTTTCGTCCCGAAAGGGACACTTCTTTTCTGAAGTTTGCTTTCTCCTTTATTTGTTTTTCTTCAAATCCCTTTCATTTTTAACCCTAAATCTCTAGATATACCGGAAAGGACATGTGGCAGGTTTGGTTTCACGGAATGCCATTTCGCAAAGGAAATGCCCCGTTTCGTTGGTAAGATCATCCAAACCCGATGGATCATGATGTTTGACTGCATTTAAAAAAACAATCCCAGCAAGTCCGCCTTGTACAAATCCCCCACAGAACTTCCCTTTGTACAAATCCCCACAGAGCCTCCCTTTGTAAAAATTCCCCAGCGAGCTTTCCCAGCAAATCCTGGCAAGTCCGCTTTGCAACAAATCCCCGACAAGTCCGCCTTGTACAAATCCCCACAGAATATCCCCAATAAAATCCCCGTTGAGAATCTCCAAGCAAAACGGGACACAAAAAAAAAAGAAAAAAAAGAGCCTTACGAGGCAAATCATCACAGAATCTGGAAATACAAGCCTGAGTAGTCTAAAGGATTTCGCCATTTGAGTCCAATCAATGGCAGGACTTTGCAACAGAAATAAGGACGCAACAAAGCAACTGGAACGATCAAGGTCACCGAACCAACCGCCATTTCCGAACTAACAATTGTTCTTTGTCTGAAAAGTTGAAACAGGTATAATCCAAGACAACCGTGCAAGAAGCAGGTGTCACCCAAAGAAGAAGGTACATGGGTACAAGAAACAGTTTAGCAATAAGGAATCCACTCGAAAGGTAAGTTTCCACGAGATTCCCTTTTATCTTCTACTAAAATAAGAAAATTCAAAAAAAAAGAGGTCAGTTAGTATCCTCGAACTTTGTCCCCAGCCAGTCAGCATTAGGGTTTTAAACCCTAAACTGAATTTGTCCATTCAGTCAGCATTAGGGTTTTAAACCCTAAACTGAACTCTTTTCCTTTAGTCAGCATTAGGGTTTTAAACTCTAAACTGAACTTTTTCCTTTAGTCAGCATTAGGGTTTTAAACCCTAAACTGAACTTTTCCTTTAGTCAGCATTAGGGTTTTAAACCCTAAACTGAACTCTTTTCCTTTAGTCAGCATTAGGGTTTTAAACCCTAAACTGAACTTTTCCTTGAGTCTGCATTAGGGTTTTAAACCCTAAACTGAACTCTTTCCTTCAGTCAGCATTAGGGTTTTAAACCCTAAACTGAACTTTTTCCATTCAGTCAACATTAGGGTTTTAAACCCTAAACTGAACTTTTTCCTTTAGTCAGCATTAGGGTTTTAAACCCTAAACTGAACTTTTCCATTCAGTCAGCATTAGGGTATTAAACCCTAGACTGAACTTTTTCCTTTAGTCAGCATTAGGGTTTTAAACCCTAAACTGAACTTTTTCCTTTAGTCAGCATTAGGGTGATAAACCCTAAACTGAACTTTTCCCCTTTAGTCAGCATTAGGGTTTTAAACCCTAAACTGAACTTTTTCTCTCATTCAGCATTAGGGTTTTAAACCCTAAACTGAACTTTTTCCTTTAGTCAGCATTAGGGTTTTAAACCCTAAACTGAACTTTTTCCATTTAGTCAGCATTAGGGTTTTAAACCCTAAACTAAACTTTTCCCTTTAATCAGGATTAGGGTTTTAAACCCTAAACTGAACTTTTTCCATTCAGTCAGCATTAGGGTTTTAAACCCTAAACTGAACTTTTTCCTTTAGTCAGCATTAGGGTTTTAAACCCTAAATTGAACTTTTTCTTTAGTCAGCATTAGGGTTTTAAACCCTAAACTGAACTTTTCCTTTAGTCAGCATTAGGGTTTTAAACCCTAAACTGAACTCTTTCCAGTCAGCATTAGGGTTTTAAACCTTAAACTGAACTTTTTCCTTTAGTCAGCATTAGGGTTTTAAACCCTAAACTGAACTCTTTTCCATTTAGTCAGCATTAGGGTTTTAAACCCTAAACTGAACTTTTTCCAGTTAGTCAGCGTTAGGGTTTTAAACCCTAAACTGAACTTTTTCCAGTTAGTCAGCGTTAGGGTTTTAAACCCTAAACTGAACTCTTTTCCTTTAGTCAGCATTAGGTGAACTTTTTCCTCTTAGTCAATTTAGGGTTTTAAACCCTAAACTGAACTTTTTCTTTCAGTCAGCATTAGGGTTTTTAAACCCTAAACTGAACTTTCCCATTCAGTCAGCTTTAGGGTTTTTAAAACCCTAAACTGAACTTTTGTCCATCCAGTCAGCATTAGGGCCCCAACCCTAAACTGAACTTCTCTCCAGCTAGTCGGCATTAGGGCTCCAACCCTGAACTGAACTATTTCCATCCCGCCAGCCTTAGGGCTCCAACCCTAAACTGAGCATTCATATCTTGTGACCGTATCGTTGATCCAATCCCGAAATTGGCATCTTGGAAACTGAAATTTTCCAATTCCTTCATCAATTCTTCATCTTCCCGGCAATTAACTCACGAAATTTTCCTAGTGAAACTGGGGCAGAAAATTTCGTTCGTTTGTTTTTTCCCCGCAGGTCTAACCTCGAGGCGCATGGATCGAGACGACCCACGAGATGAGTCTCAACCAAGATACTTGGAAAAATGAAAGGCGGATGTCCCGAGATACCGGAAAAATTGAAGGCGGATCGCTCCAAGACCTGATCAAGGTCCCGAACTCTGCCAATCACATCTCACTCAGTATCCCAGAGATAAACAAGCACCTACAACTCGCAAGCATCAAGATTCGGATCGAAGTCTCCAAGCAAAATCAGCTAAGGCCCAAGATCAAGTTGCAAAAGAATCATAGATAGGAATCTTGTAACTAGCAGTTGACATGCATATAACTATTTAGTTCAGTTTCAATTTTTCTTTAGTTGTAATAAGGTGGTCAGTAAAGCAACAGTGACAACAGCGACAGCAGTAACAGCAAGCATTGCAATCCCATGGTAGTTCCAGCTGCCAAAATTTCCCGAACTACATTGACCTGATTCCTGTTTAGCCCAGGATATGTAGGAAGTTTTTGAAGCAAAGACTCGGTCAAATCTTTCAAAAAAAAGTGCTTCACACGGAGTTTTTCGATAGGCAAAAATCGCTCATATCCGCTCACTTTATCTTTGCACGAAAACTCTTCATGTTTTCGAACAAAGAGGGCAGCTGTGAGCACATGATTTTTGTTTACGCGACAATCACTCCAAAAGAAATAAAAATAATAGCAAATGGTCTTGCTGTACAATTTTGGATTTTTACGCGGCACTTTGTTAATTGTTTGTGATTTTTGCCCATTTTTATTTTTATTGAAAACAAAATACAAAAAATGTGTCGTGTGTAGTTGAACCGTAATTGGTTTTAAAAGGAAAATTGTAAAAAATATGCGTCTTTTATTCTATTTTTTTGTCATTAAGTGATTTTGTTTTAATTAAATGTCAATGTGAGTGATAATTATTGTTTTGAGTATTAATTAATATTGGTATGATTTTATTAGGAATTTTATTTTTTAAGTTGTAAGAAGGAAAACATTGGATTTGGGCCATAATTTCAAATGAAATCAGGCCCAAACTCATACAAATGACCCAGTCCAACAAGGCCTTCTGCGAGATGCCCTAAACGACGCCGTATAGGCGTCATCCTTTTGAGTCGTTGATTGATTCAGGGGAACGGCCCAGATCAGGCCAATCCTTTACCCAAACGACGTCGTATAAGGCTGTCTAATCTCAGCCGTTCAAGCCGGGCTGATCTAACAGCCCTCGTCCCATCTCCTTTACCCGTTATCAGACCCGACCCAATGAAACCCGGCCTGATCCACCCCAGTATGAAAGCAAACGACACCATTTCTTTTAATGGAAAGATCACAGCCGTTGATCAGTGGCAACCCAACGGCCAAGACACAATCATCCACCCCGTATAAAAAACCTCCACTCGTACCCCCACCCCCTATCCAAATATCCCTCCTTCGTCCTCATCCCTTCCAACAGACCCAACCCCGGAACCCTAGAGCCGCCCCCCTTTCCCCTCACCAAAAACCCGGCGGCATGGACGCCGGTGACCCCTACCTTAACACCCTAGGACCAGCTTGACACCCTGAACATAGATCTGCAAACCATTGATCTCGAACCTTCCCCCATCGTCTCGAATCTTCATTTGAAGATTCGAGCAGAACCTTGACTTACACCGATGTACCCCAGCTTCACACCAGACATTCCCCGAACCTCCCTCGTGACCAAACCATGCTTGGTTTGGTCCGAATCTAACCATGGAAACCCAAATCCCAAATCTACCATCTATGAACCCCAGAAACCCCAGGCCTGGTCTGTGTCCGTTTGAGCTAAAGTGATTAGGGTCTAATGGACCTTAATCGAAGTGTTCTCAGTTGAGAACACTTAGATTAAACTCCGTTCAACCCTAAGAAGGGTCTATTCAAACACGAGCTGGTTTTCTGATTTTTCTTTCAAGGACTTTAAGGTAAGTTTGTTTTTCTTTTCTTTATTCAGTTCATGTGTTTGTTAAAGGTCTGTTTGTATGGCCAAACGTCTTGTTTTAATTTGTGTTTTGAATTTTACCAACTGTTTTTGCCCATCTTGCCCGGACCTCTGTATTTGGTAAAATTTTTCCTCATTTACTGATAATGTGTGTGTATGTAAACTGCATAATCAACTGAATTGAAACTGTTTGAGTAATCAATTCCCAAGTTAATTTCTGTTTTTGACAGTGCAATACTGTTTGATTCCAATCCTTGGCTTTGATTGTATATGTTATAATCAGTATAGTCGATTCGATACGTGTCGTCAAATAGTTTCAACTATTTGAATGATAACAACTTAATCTGTTTCATTGCTGAACATTGTTTAAATCAAATTGAGAATCGAGTATAGCTACTTATAGTTGTTAATTTGAATCAGAAATATAAAGGATTTGGTTTGTTTAGTTGCAGTCTGAATTGGTGGCATGTGCATTTGTGCACAACATGTGCATAAAGGCCCTTTTGAAATGAAAAATAACTTGACAGCATGTGCTGTCAGGGCATAGTCAGGCTGCCCACGCCCTGATTTAGTTCAGAAATAATAAACCATATCTAACTAAAGGCTGGCAGGGGAATATCATGGGAAGGGTTATATTTAAATAGTTGAGTGGAAACTGGAAAGAGAACAGACCACATGGAGGGGGGGTTTCTGATGGCCTTATAGGCTGTTCAAAATGGCCTGAGTTTAGGATAAAAGGAGGCAGAACTTCCTTTAGTAAGGGGACTGAGACTGATTTTTGAGACTGAATTTTGAAAAGAAAAGGAAGACAGATTTTAGACTGAACTCAGATTTTTCGAGACTTGATTGTTAGATAGATACAGAAACATACACAAGAGAGAAAAACACACAGAAAAATTAGAAATTGTTTCTTCCTATTTGTTGTTTGGGCTTCATTTGTTTTCAGCCTTTTCAATCAATTCTGATTCTTTGAAGTTCCAATCGAGTTTATTGGTTGAGTGTTTTCATTGGTTTATTATTGGTTTTGGTCTGCCTGGAGTTCTGATTCTACTCCATTGTGTGCTGCTGTCATTTGGCTACTTTTTCTATCGGCTATAGTTGCATTCTTGCACTCAAGCCTATTCTGCTGTGTTGTTCTGTTTGCTGTTGTTACTTTGTCTGCTGCTGTTACTTTGTGCCCTGCTGCTGCTGATTTTCCCATCTCTTTCTTCTTCTCCTCTGCATTTCAGCATTCCAGGTACACATTTCGAGTCCCATATTGGTGTAACTGAAACAGTTTGAAAGCATGAAATGAAAGATGTTGAAGAAGTTTAAATATCTGTTGTAATACTCATGGTATATTGATGGGCTTGTATAATTGACTAGTTTGTAATTCAAAAGCATGAAAGGATAGTTAATTGATACTTAACTGAGTTTTAGTCTTTTTTTTGTGTTTGGGTTAATAGTTGTTTGTACAAAGTATGTAATTGTACAATCCATAGAATGCATGGATAGTTGACATAGTGACCGACTAGATTCCTTTCTGCTATAATACGCATAGGATAGAATACTTCTGACTTTATACAACGCAATTCTGTTTTTATTTTTAGTTTCTTTTATCGGGTCTCGTTAGGAAGTATGTAGGATCACGTTCGAATCTCATTAGTAACAATGTTTAGAAGTTATTTCCCTTAATCTAGCCCAAAAGAGTTTATTTAAAATCAACTCAAGAAATGTTTGGAGTAAGTGTAGTGTTCCATCAGCTTGTATGTAATTTTATCAAATTAAAAGCATGTTCCACGAGGTATGTAATTTTTTATCTCGTAAATAACTAATTAGATGATTAACAGGATATCCGGAGTTTGGCCAAAAGCATGCAATTGAATTAGCGCATACTCTTTTCCTCTTTTCTATTTTTAGAGACAAACATAATAGAAATGTAGTCACTTTAGGATATCCCTAAAAAAAATAATGAGACGAGCCTCGTCAAATAATGATACACATTGCGGGGCCCTCAATAATTGATCATAATAAGCACATAGGATTTGGGATGGACTGTCTAGTAAAATTCACTCCTTCCCTAAAGATAATAACGCGTTAGGCTCTTTATGCGCGACTTAATCAAATTACATTCTTAAATTCGGGTGCACATTGATGTGACCTAAATCCAAATCTCGACGGAGTCGAAATGTGTCGAACAACTACGGGTGCATTGATTGTGACGTGGTTCGAGATGCATTTTCACGACGTTGCAATTATATAAAAAAATGATAATAATAAAAGCGGTCTTAAACTTAATAAAAGCACATGAGTCATAACATGTATTTAAATCAGATATTTAGCCATAATAACAATTTGAGCGACCGTGCTAGAAACACGGGATTCGAGGGTGCCTAACACCTTCCCTCGGGTCAACAGAATTCCTTACTTAGAATTTCTGGTTCGCAGACTTCATTTGGAAAAGTCGAAAATTTCCTCGATTTGGGATTCAAGATAAACCGGTGACTTGGGACACCAAAAGCCAAACCTTTCCCAAGTGGCGACTCTGAATTAAAATAAATAATCTCATTTCGAATATTGTCACTTAAATTGGAAAAACTCCCTCGCGCATTTTTACCCTTCGGGGCGGGCGCGCAAAAAGGAGGTGTGACAGTGCGCATAATAATCTTTCCCGACTTAACCCACTGGCCTCGGCCTTGAGGTCTATTGCTCCTTCACTTGCCATAATAACTTTGATTTTTGCTTGGAAGACCTTGATTGTCATTGGTTAACCACTTTCTTTGTCAACCATATCACAGAAAATACCTTTGATCCGTTCACCCAACATCCTCGATCTGTTGCATTGTTCATGAATTGACATATACCAAACCTTTGTATTTCACATGAATCCCAAAGCACGTTGATTATTACCAACTCAGTGCCATGTTGTTCTTTCCTGACTTATGCCACTTTGATGTGCTAGCCAGATCCCGTTTTGAGCAATTGGAAAGCTGGTGGCAATTTTTGAAGTTATTTCTCACTTGTTCTGACTAAACTGACTCAGGAAGAGGAAGTAAACAAGACAAAAGGAACATAGTAAGGACAATGGAAAAGAGATAATTCCTAACAAGAAAACTACAAAGTAGAAACTGATCAGATGTGGATACCAACTCTAATGACCATGACATGCACCTGTGGCCTAATCTGTCAAGCAAGTCTGATGTTCAACTCTTATTATACCCCTAAACCATGAAACTGGGCTTCACCGCTTCGATTATCCAATCTAATTCACAATCCTTATTCAACTTGTAGTGCCTGAAGGGTTTTCACCATCAAGCCTCGCTCATTTTGTTCTTTCTCTCAACTTACGGTCGCCTTATAGTGCCTATGAAGGTTTTCACCGATAAGACTCTCTCATTTTTTTCTTTTCTTCTTCTTTCCTCCGATTCTGTAGATGACAAGGCATTAACCATAGTAAAAACATCATACGCTCCTGGCCTGTCTAACTTAGCACTCTCAAAGATTATCTGGGAGGTCTTTTTGGACTGTAATGTGGCTTTTGGATAGGGTTAGAAAGGAAGGATATCACAAAGGTTCAAAACAACTAAGATAACAGGGCTAATTTATTTACAACTTTTTGAATCCATTTTGAAAACTTTTGCCCCAATTTTGAAACAAGGAATTTGACTCTCTCTTTTTTTTCTTTTTGAGATGGAATTTCTAAGAAAGACTGCCCCACTATCGACTTTGTGGGATTATGAAATATTTTATTTGGTATGACTGAACCGTAAGGCTGGCTACGTATCTTGTGGTGACAAGAATCAGGTCAAACGTAGTTCACAAAGATACTTTCTTTTTATGGCTATTTTTCTTTTTCCTTTTTCTTTTTTTTCTTTTTTTCCCTTTCTTCTTTATCTCTATTTTTTCTCTTCTTTTTTTTTTCTTTTTTGGAATGAACTTTCTAAAATAAACCTATGGGGACATGAACTTTTATTTTTTCGTATGACTCTAACTTGATTCCAAATGAGGGAAGGTCAAAGAAATCAGTACGGACTCAAAAGGGTATCGAATGATATAAGTGTTTGGGTAGCTGAAAGAGGGCCTCCCAATCCCTGAAAATGCCAAGTACAACACATGCAACTTGAGGATGAAAATTGAAGATCATGCATAATATTTCTTTTGCGGCTTCAGCATTGATACTGATATGCTTTCCATTTTTTTTTTGCATTGTCAAATATAGAACTCTCATTGGGTAATTTCTTCTTCACAATGAATGTCCTACGTCGGTTTGGAGCAAAATCCCTTCGCTTTATCTTGTTACTTGAGATGCACTCGAATTCAAAGTTGCTCGTTTCAAATTGTTGGGACGCACTCTCTTGTAACAAATTCTTGTCACCCCATTAACTTCCTAAATTATCTGCCCCAGTTTCACACAGTTCGGGCTTCAAATGATCTCAAAATGTTCGAATCTGTACTTATTTCCCTCAAGTGCCCCTATCGTCTTCAAATTTATTTCATTCTTCATGATTAGACAAACTTTTAAAACCATGCCTAGAATTATGCATGCATGTCATGTCACTAGAGTCAGCATGAAAAGAACTATAAAAGGAGAAGAGAACTAAACAAAAAATGACTAGAATAACAAAAGACATAAAATTGCATTAGACAGATGGTGAAAGGGTTTGAACAACAAAACAAGTAAAATAAACTGGGGTTACAACCCCGGAACAAAACTAGACAACACTAAACGAGCTACTACGACTAAACAAACTAGGAAAAATTAAAAGGGTAAAAGGGTTTGAGTCGTAAGACAATATCCGGATTACAACCCTGAAATAACCCGGACAACAGAAATGACAACAACATAAACCACCAAGACTCCCTCTCGGCTAACCAAGAAAGGAGTGTCTTTCCAATTACCAAGCTCGACATCTTAGCCACTGAGTTCCACATTAATATTACCAAGACCATTACCAATTTCAATATCATTAACTTCAGTCAGCAAGTTCCCAAGAGAATTCTCATGCTCCCTATCACCATGCATCATCCCCACAAAGTGTGCATCATCATGTGCAGGTAAAGGATTATGCCCGATATGCTGAGTGTCACTGTCCTGGATCACAATTATCCTTTCTTGAATCATTCTTTCTATTTCCTTTTTCAAAGCACGACAATCTTCAATGCTATGACCTTGGACATTAGAGTGGTACATGCACCGTACAGTAGGATCAAAACCTTTTGCATATGGGTTCGGAGTATAGCCAAGGAGCGGCTCAATCAGGCCAGAGTGTTTTAACTTTTCAAATAGGCTTGTATAGGATTCTCCGATTGGCGTGAAACTATTTCTTTGCCTTTGTTTCCCTCCATTCACAGTTTTCTAGGGTTGTTGGATGATCGAAAGTGCTGCGAAGGCACACGAGAATTTCGGGATGCTGGTGCTCGCCCTAGGGAGTGACCTAGTGGTTGGACAGATGGCCGGATGTTGTTCGAAGGATAATACTGGGATGGATTATGTGGAGCTTGGGGATGTTCATGGGGTCGGTATTGAGGCTGAAAGTGTTTAGCAGGAATGCCCACTGGATTTTGTTGTTGGCGGGGCTCAGCAACATCTTTTCTATCAATCAGAGGACTGACCCGAACAACTTGTTCGTTCCATCTGAACCAAAACTCCCTAAAATTTTCTTCGGGTTTCTTTTCCATCTTAGATAGGGAAGATTGATCTGGGATAATGTCCACATTGTACTGATAATGCTGAACAAAATCTTGGGTCATGTCACCTCATGCATCCCATTTACCTACATCTTGAGGAGTATACCACTCCGAGGATTTCCCACTCAAACTCTCACTGAAATATGCCATCAACAATTCATCTTTCCCGCAAACACTTCTCATTTCACTACAATAACCCTTCAGATGGGCCACGAGATCTCCACGTCTGTCATACAAATCAAACTTTGGCATCTTAAACCCAGCAAGTAGTTGGATGTCAGGAAACAAGCACAAGTCTTTGTAAGGCACACTCACCTAGCTCTATATCCCTTCCATGTTTATTAAAGACTTCTCTAAGGTTTTCACCTTCCTGGATATCTCATCTTGCTCCACCGTCTTAGCAGACTTTTCAGTTTTACTGAGAGGCTCAAAATGAGGAGCGTGAGAGTATGGATCCGAGACCTTGAAAGTTGGTTCTGGAGCATAGTATTGTGCATCAGGTACTTTGAACACAGTCTCGCTAGAGGATCGAAGAAAAGCAGTTGGTGGAGAAGCTACAAAAACAAGAGTGGTCAAAGGAGCGGGATATGAGATGGTTTTGGCGGGTGGAGTGTGAAAAGGTTGCAGGTAGATATCAGTAGCAGTAGGAAGCTGGATTTGTGACAGTGCCGGAATGGTGACAAGGTTTTCAGTGTAGTTAGCGAGAACTGAAGGTGGAGGACGCCCACTAATCCAAGCTTGGTATATTTCGGCCATCTATCTTTTCAACCTTAAGACTTCTTCTTTCAACTCAGATTCTGATTCAACAATTCTCTTAGACGGATCAATAACCCCTGTGTCCAAGTCTTTGCTAGTCATGGTTACCTTGCTCTTTGACTTTGTGTTGTATGGGTGAGTTACTTAAGAACCACAAACCAACCACCCTCTTTCAATGAAGATAAAAGGAACGAAATGGGGTTATCTTTTCAGCATTAGGGCATTTAACAGCTAAAAATATCACAGTGCGTGCAATGCACTTAGCAACAATTAACGGTTCTAGAATGACTTCGAGGGTCACAAGGTCACTTGGCATCATCCCAATTTTGTTCATTTCAATCTTCTTTTTTCTTTCTTTTCTAGCACCGCTTGGCTTGCTCATTTTCCTTCCTCTTTTTTTCTTCTACTTATCACTCTTTTCTCTCCTCTCCTTTCTCACATCCCATAATTTCATCTATTTTCTTTCTTCTTCTTCTTTTTTAATTTTTTTTAAAAAAATTAAAAAATGATTCGATCGAACCCTATGTAGGTTGCCTACGTATCCCGTCCCGAGAGACGAGAATCAGGTTCGCGTAGTTCGAAAAAATTAGATACGGGCAAGAATTAAAAAAATAACTAATTTAGAGAAAATATATTTGTCATCTTTTTTTGAAAAGTGATGAAACATGTAAACTCTTTTTGGATTTTCTTTTCCCTTTTTTTTTGATTTTTTTTATATTTTTGGAAAATGATGGGAAAGTGCAAAATCTTTATGGATTTTTCATATTTTTTTTCTTTTCTTTAAAAAATGTCAAAGAAAAACATAACAGGGCCTACTTGCTTTATTTTCACACTTCACCCTCTTTTTTTTCTCATTTACTCTCAGTTATCATTGGTCCACCAAATGACCCTTTTGACCTTAAAGAAATGCAACATGTAGCACATAGGATGCATTAGGATGGTTTTTTATTATTGGGTACACATGTCCTAGATGGACCCAACCCCTGTGTTGAGTCCCCTAAGTCACATGCACGTGATGCAACAAACGTTCCTACTAGGGATCTGGCATGAGGTTATGTTATTCTAGGTTTAAACCTGGGGTTGTGTTCTAGACCTGGCTTACCCGAGCGGACAACTCGAGCCGAGGTGGGGGCAACGTACCGGGAGCACGAAAGTCTACCTGGCCTTGTTGCTGGCCCAGCCTAGCTCTATTTAGTATAACTTCTAACAAAAAAGTGGGCCACGCGAACGTATGTACCCTTTTTTAGAAGACTCAGACGGGAGGCGTAAAAAGACGGTTTAATACAATTCAAATAATATCAAAGCGGTAAATAAGCAGCAGTTAGCACATTAGGTCCACAAATAAGGTAATATGAACAATAAATAAAGCCAAGTAAAAATCACAACACAAGCTCGAATTTTTGAACCCTGAACCAGAGATTTTGGGTTCTTTTCCCCAGCAGAGTCGCCAGAGCTGTCACACCTCCTTTTTCCTACCCCGAAAAGGGGCATAAGGGAGTTTTTTCCAATTTAAGTGACAATCAAAATGGAATTATTTATTTATTTTTAGAGTCGCCACTTGGGATAATTTATGGTGTCCCAAGTCACCGGTTTAAAATCTCGAATCGGGGAAATTGACTCTATTTATGGTCCGCGAAATACAGAAATCTAGGTAAGGAATTCTGTTAACCCGGGAGAAGGTGTTAGGCATTCCCAAGTTCCGTAGTTCTAGCACGGTCGGTTTGATCATACTTGGTTTATTAAAATTGTTTAATTACCCATTTTAGAACTTATATGCATTTGCCCTTTTTAATTAAGAATTTATCTCAAAATAGGTCACGCGCACATGTACTCGTTTGTTTGGCGCGTCAAAAATCATGTCACGCGAACATGTCCACAATCACGATGATATATTAAATGTGTCTAAAGCAAGCTATGAATGTAATAATTTTGGGTATTTGCTTAATTAAACTATGCTAAATTTATAGAGCTAGTACACTTCTTTCCAACATTGTGCAACTAACAAGGGATAGTCGAGTATCTGAAACTACTTAAACAGGAAAGCATTCTATTTTTTTTAATCTGGGCTAAAAGGGAAGCGTTTTAATGGAAGCCAAAACAAAGAAAACTATTTTTCAATTGACCAATAACTTAAGGCATTTTCCTTACTCTTACTTGTCACACCTCCTTTTTCCGCACCCGCGAGGGTGCAAGGGAGTTTTTCCAATTAAAGGACAATCGAGACGGGATTGGTTTATTTATTTCAGAGTCGCCACTTGGGAGATTTAGGGTGTCCCAAGTCACCAATTTTAATCCCGAATCGAGGAAAAGAATGACTCCATATTACAGTCTGCGTACCAGAAATCCGGATAAGGAATTCTGTTAACCCGGGAGAAGGTGTTAGGCATTCCCGAGTTCCGTGGTTCTAGCACGGTCGCTCAACTGTTATATTCGGCTTGATTGTCTGATTTTATACAAATATGAACTTATGTGCAAATTTTATCTTTTAACCGCTTTATTATTATTGTTTTTAAAAGAAATATGAACATCGCTTAAAACACGTCTTTGGACTGCGTTACATGAAATGCACCCACAATCCGGAACACGTTTTATTTGATGTTTTGGGATTTGGATTCGGGTCACATGAAATGCACACCCAGGCTTAAGAAAGTAAAATATTAAACACGCGCCTAAAGAGACTATCGCGTTATTATTTTGGGGAAGACCGTGAAATTCGCTAAACGGTCCTTCCGAATTCTAATTAAACCATACATTTTGTGAGGGCCCCGCAATCTATACGTTTTATTTGGCGAGGCTCGTCTCATTTTTATTTTTACAGGATAAACCTACAATGACTATATTTTCTATTAAGTTCGTCTCTAAACTAAAAGAAAATCTCTTAATTATTTACATGCTGAAAAACGTAACTTATTAGTTATTAGTTTACGGCTAATGCGAATGGAAAATTGCGATCGAGTTTGTACAAAGAAAAACTGCTTTCATTTTATATTCTGTTATTCAATAATACTAGAACATGAGATTGACCATAATATCAAAACAGATTAATTATTCTCCGTAATTTAAACTAACATTATTAGATGAAGAAAGTATACATATGCAACCTCATTATTCATTAATCATTCAACTACATCTTTATACGAAGAAAGAAAAATTATATTCAACCACAAATCTAAACAGGAGGAATTCAACAGGAACAAAGCCTGATTAATATTTCATTTTTTGCTTCAAGCCGAGATTGTACAAATGTGTACCTGGAAACAGCAGTACAAGAACAAAAGAAGGAGAAGTCAGCAGCAGTAATAACACAGCAACAGCAGATTCAGCAACATCGCAAACCAGTACAGTAGGAATAGCAAAAAACCCAGGAGACTATAAACGACTCCAAGTATAGTGAAGAAGTAAAAGGCAGGAAGGTTCTGACTATTTCAGATCTTAAGCGAGGCAATGAAGCAGTAACTATTTTTTTTCAACTTCAAAACTCTCCAAAATGAATTCTGCCCCTGTATATTCAGTGTATACAGAATGTATATCGGGTGTATACTTCTCACTCCGCCCCCTCTTTTTTTCTTCTCTCTATCTAGTTTTTCCTCTCTTTTTTTCCACCCTTCTTCCTAAATTTTCTCTTCTATTTATAGCAAAAAATTCAGATTTGTTTTTTATTATTTTATTATTTTTTTAATTAAAAGAAATCCCACTTACAAATTGCTTTTATTTTTTTAGAAAAAGAAATCCCACCTTTATTTACTTTTATTTTTAAAATTCCAACTTTAATTACTTTATCTTATTTAAAATCCCACTTTTTATTTTTTTTAAAAGAGAATCTCACTTTATTTAACTTTTCTTTAAAAAATAAACCACTATCTTTTCTTTTTCTTTTAAAAATCCTACTTTCAATTACTTTAAATTTTTTAAATTTTCAGATATCTTTATATTTATTTTTTAATTCCAACCTTCTTTTACTTTTAAATTTTTTAAAACTTTTTACTTTTTTTTTTAAATTTTCTACATTCTTTTACATTTTTTTATTTTTTTATTTTTTATTTTTTTAAAATCATTTCCGAAATTACTATATATATATATATATATATATATATTTTTTTAAAATAAAAATAATAAATAAAATAAAATATTTTCGGATTTTTTTTATATATATAAAAAAACAAAAAATAAAACTATTAATAGTGATAATTCACTTTTTATTTTTTTATTTTTTTTTTTGGTTTTGTTTTGTGTTGGACAAAAATGAAGAAGGGGTGTTGGGTTAATGGACTGGGTCGACCCAGTTCGAAATGGACTGGGTCGTAGGGAAGATTGGGCCATTTTTTGGGCCTATAGCTTGAAATTGAAGAAGAGGCCCAATTCCGACTTTCTTTATATTTTCGCTCTCTTTTCTTCTTTTATTTTTCTAAAACTAAATTATAAAAATACTTAAACTATTATTAAGAACTAAATTAAGTTATAAAGGCGCAAATTAACTCCCAATAACAATTAACGCACAATTAAGTATTAATTAAGCATAAAATTGTATATTTGGACATTAAATGCTAAAAATGCAAACGATGCCTATTTTTGTAATTTTTAATTTTTGTAAAACAATTTTAATTACTAACAATTGTAGAATTAAATCCTACATGCAAAATGCGACATATTTTTGTATTTTTTATTAATTTAGCGAATAAACACGCACAGACAAATACAAATAATTCTTCAAAATATCACAAAATTGTACACCAAAGAAAAATCATTTTATTTTTGAATTTTTTGGGAGTAATTCTCATATAGGGCAAAAATCACGTGCTTACATTACTAAAACAAGAACTTATTCTCACTAGAAGTAATCCAAACTCAAGATAACAATGGTAGAAGCACATTATTTGCAAGATTAATTGTGCAACAATTAAGAATTACTCTGAACAGTTAAGCACATTATAGCAACAATTATATATCCCAACAGCTTCACAATCAAATGTGATGAAATACTCCGGCAATTACCAATTTATAATGCTAGAAAGAAACAAATAAGAACACAGAACTTGCGAAATTCAGATTCGAACATATCAAAGACATTTCAAACAATTTCAATTAGCCAAACGTCAAGGTGTTCATTGAATCACACCAAAAAACGGAGCAAGAAAAACCGAAAGACGAACCTGAAAAAATCTCAAACAGAAATTCTAGAATTGTAAATCAAAACGGGACGCGGGCTGAAATAACCTCGCCTCAATCTACCACGTTAATTAGACCAAACAGAAATCCAAGCATTTCATATTCCTTCCGATTCTGTTTAGTTGAAACTCTTTTAACAAAGTAGAAGAAACTGAGAATAACGACACACCCAAATCGTAAACTCAATCGGACATGAACGGCGACAGAAACTCCGGCCTCAATAGCCTCTCAATCAATTTCCACAAACAAAAAGTCAAAACAGGAATTGAATCTCTTTTTTCTGATTTTTCGAATTAAATCAAACTAAAAAACTGAAATCATGATGGAAAACCAAAGCTACTCATTTTTAGGAAGATCTGCCAAGAAAAATGGCTGCTCGGTTTTTCTCTCTTTGTGTGCTGCCTGGTTTGTTCAAGAATCCAGAGTTCTTCTTTTTGTTAGGTTTTTTTAGGTCCTCCCCATATCAGATAAACGACTTAAGGTTCTGTGTGTTAGGGATCTTGTTTTTGGTTCAAGAAGAAGAAGCTAGGGTCCTACCTTTCAAACGCTGAAGAAGAAGGTGCAATGCTGGGGGGGTCTATTATGTGGAAAACGGCGCATCTGTTCTAAGGATGTCTTTCAGATCTTTTTTCTTACGTCCTTAGGTTCCTTGGCGTCTTAGGCGTTTTTCTTTTGTTGTATTTTCGGCTGATTTTCATAAAGTGTATTGCGGCTGATTGTTGTCTCTTAGGTCCTAGGGTCTAGGAAATTAGGTCTTGTTTGTTTTATAGGGTTTTTTAGGTTAGGGGTATGGGCCTAGGAATTATGGGCTAGGTCCGAAAATTAGGCTTAAAAATGGGTTGTTTGAGCCCAATTTTTATTCTTTCTCCGTGAACAAGACTAAAAATATTACATCATTTACTAATTAATCCTACTTAAATAAAATAACTATTAAAATAAGACTAACCGTTAAAACAAACCTATTTTGGTATTTTCCAAGATTAAAAATGACTACAAAACATTAATGAAATTATTTTTTTTGTAATTATTTTTCTTGTAATAAAATAAAGTAAAAGAGTAAAAATTAGTTGAAATACTGATATTAAGCCTAAATTAAATATTTACATGCTAAAATATAAAAAATCTAGGTCAAAAATCACATGTCTACATGTGGGTTTCCCCAAACTTCTTCAGCAAGACCGACTTAATCACGTGCGGAGCTAAGTCGTTTTCTTTCACCGCCGTTGTATAGGCGATGTGCTCCTGAGAATCTGAAGTCCCATCATATTTTGGTACGTTTGGAATTTTGAACCGCTTCGGGATTAACTCTTGTGTTGTGCTTGGTTTGAACGGTAACTGGGTATGTTTCTTTGAGTCTGCTCCATTCAACACTGGCGGTGCGTCCGGAATTTGATTCATTTTGGCATTTATTTCCCACATAAATTGCATGAGCTCGATTTTAAAGGGAACATTATCGTTGTTGTTACCAGATCCACCCTCGATCACGGCCCCGTCGAAGCCAACCTCACCCCTCGGAGTGTTGTTATCGACCTTTTGTGTTGTTTGGTTTGTGGGATCACCAGGAGGCACTGGACCTCTTCCATTCACGTTGTTGGAAGCATCCGACAGCGCTTGCCTCAATTCTGTTATGGTCTGGTCTTGCCATGAGAGATGGCCCATAATAGCCTTTTGTTGTCCTCTCAGGATTCTCACCGTTTCCGCAACGTGCTTGTCTTTAGCATCATTAGGAGTTGCCTCCCGTACGTGCCATGGATATTGCCCCCATGAACCGGCGTGGCTACGTCCTCCTTGTTGTGGGTATCACTGATCGAATCCCCGTGTTGAGGCTGATTTTCTTGAGCCTCAATGTTGTGTACGATGTTGTTATCGTTAGTTGCCATCTTTTACGATTTTTTTGCTAAGAAACAAAGAATCAAGCAGATTAGTAATAGATGCAAGGATCAACTCAATTACGCAACTGTCTAAGCCCCACGATGGGCGCCAAGCTATTTACTCGTAAAATGGTACAGTTGAATTTATAACGTGATTTATAGACAAACGAATCAATTTGATCCCAAAATGATAAATAAATTAAACAAATTGTAAGACTTAGCATTGAAATCGAGATAAGACAACAAGCAGCTTGGTTCCGGGACAACGCTTCCGAAGATAGTACTAAGAATATTGATAGACAGAGAATAAAGTATTATTGAGCTTAGAATAATGTGTAGCATAAGTTTGTCGGAATTTTTTGTGTCTTATAATGCCTGATGAAGTCACTATTTATAGTTACACCTATTCGAGGGCGGATGAACCCAAAATATCCTATTCGAGGGCGGATGAACCCAAATATCCTATTCGAGGGCGGATGAACCCAAATATCCTATTCGAGGGCGGATGAACCCAAATATCCTATTCGAGGGCGGATGAACCCAAATATCCTATTCGAGGGCGGATGAACCCAAAATATCCTATTCGAGGGCGGATGAACCCAAAATATCCTATTCGAGGGCGGATGAACCCAAAATATCCTATTCGAGGGCGGATGAACCCAAAATATCCTATTCGAGGGCGGATGAACCCAGAATATCCTATTCGAGGGCGGATGAACCCGAAATATCCTATTCGAGGGCGGATGAACCCAAAATATCCTATTCGAGGGCGGATGAACCCAAATATCCTATTCGAGGGCGGATGAACCCAAAATATCCTATTCGAGGGCGGATGAACCCAAAATATCCTATTCGAGGGCGGATGAACCCAAAATATCCTATTCGAGGGCGGATGAACCCAAAATATCCTATTCGAGGGTGGATGAACCCATATATCCTGTTCGAGGGCGGATGAACCCAAAATATCCTGTTCGAGGGCGGATGAACCCAAATATCCTGTTCGAGGGCGGATGAACCCAAAATATCCTGTTCGAGGGCGGATGAACCCAAAATATCCTGTTCGAGGGCGGATGAACCCAAATATCCTATTCGAGGGCGGATGAACCCAAATATCCTATTCGAGGGCGGATGAACCCAAAATATCCTATTCGAGGGCGGATGAACCCAAAATATCCTATTCGAGGGCGGATGAACCCAAAATATCCTATTCGAGGGCGGATGAAACCAAAATATCCTATTCGAGGGCGGATGAACCCAAAATATCCTATTCGAGGGCGGATGAACCCAAAATATCCTATTCGAGGGCGGATGAACCCAAAATATCCTATTCGAGGGCGGATGAACCCAAATATCCTATTCGAGGGCGGATGAACCCAAATATCCTATTCGAGGGCGGATGAACCCAAATATCCTATTCGAGGGCGGATGAACCCAAATATCCTATTCGAGGGCGGATGAACCCAAAATATCCTATTCGAGGGCGGATGAACCCAAAATATCCTATTCGAGGGCGGATGAACCCAAAATATCCTATTCGAGGGCGGATGAACCCAAAATATCCTATTCGAGGGCGGATGAACCCAGAATATCCTATTCGAGGGCGGATGAACCCAGAATATCCTATTCGAGGGCGGATGAACCCAGAATATCCTATTCGAGGGCGGATGAACCCAAATATCCTATTCGAGGGCGGATGAACCCAAAATATCCTATTCGAGGGCGGATGAACCCAAAATATCCTATTCGAGGGCGGATGAACCCAAAATATCCTATTCGAGGGCGGATGAACCCAAATATCCTATTCGAGGGCGGATGAACCCAAAATATCCTATTCGAGGGCGGATGAACCCAAAATATCCTATTCGAGGGCGGATGAACCCAAAATATCCTATTCGAGGGCGGATGAACCCAAAATATCCTATTCGAGGGCGGATGAACCCAAAATATCCTATTCGAGGGCGGATGAACCCAGAATATCCTATTCGAGGGCGGATGAACCCAGAATATCCTATTCGAGGGCGGATGAACCCAGAATATCCTATTCGAGGGCGGATGAACCCAGAATATCCTATTCGAGGGCGGATGAACCCAGAATATCCTATTCGAGGGCGGATGAACCCAGAATATCCTATTCGAGGGCGGATGAACCCAGAATATCCTATTCGAGGGCGGATGATCCCAAAATATCCTATTCGAGGGTGGATGAACCCAAATATCCTATTCGAGGGCGGATGATCCCATTTTCAACATCTTGGAATTGTCTTACCTCCGACTGTTTTTCTCCAAATCTTGTTGTCTTGCTATCTCTTAAAACTTGAATTGATTTCCTTGTTCTTCTGAGAAAATTTTCGACCATGGCAGAAAATCTTGTGCCCCAGTTTTGATGCTTTTCCTTGTTCTCCAGGTGGACGCCTGACTTCTGATATTTCAACTGTTCTTCCTTGTTCTCCACGTGGACGCCTGACTGTTAATTCAATTCTTCATCCTTGTTCTCCAGATGATTGCTATTTCTTTTCTTCATCCTTGTTCTCCAGGTGGACGCCTGATTGTTGTTTCTTTCATTGCTCTTCCTTGTTCTCCAGGTGGACGCCTGATTTCTGATATTTCATTGCTCTTCCTTGTTCTCCAGGTGGATGCCTGATTACTAATACTTCAACTACTCATCCTTGTTCTCCAGGTGGATGCCTGATTGCTGTTTCTTTCATTGTTCTTCCTTGTTCTCCAGGTGGACGCCTAATTTCTGATATTTCATTGCTCTTCCTTGTTCTCCAGGTGGATGCCTGATTACTAATACTTCAACTACTCATCCTTGTTCTCCAGGTGGATGCCTGATTGCTGGGGATAATACCACTGGGGGAGTCTCCTTTCTTTCCTTCCTTCAAATTCAATTTTTTTTTTTTAACACTGCTGGGGATAAAAGTGTTATCTTCTTGGGATAACGTTGTTGAGGATAACGCTGCAGGGGAATTTTATCCCTTCAAATCGATGCTTCATTCTTCTGGAAGCTGCTGGGGAGGATAATGGCTCTTTGCTTTTCTGAGCACAAATGTCATCTCTTTGTTTTGTCTGCTGGGGATCAACTTCCTCCATTGGAAGCTTATTATGTTGGGGGAAACCCTAGTTCAAAGACCACTTCCTTGGTGCTATCTTTATTCTTCCCCAAATGGGTACCTGATTTCCAGAAAATTTTCTAACTGAAAAGAAAATTTTCTGCCCCAGTTTGCATTTTCCCTTATGGTCTTCACTGCCATTCCATTTACCTGTTTCAAACCAAACAAAATTTGTTAGTTTAAAAACCCGGTTGGTTATGATACTCCTACTGGGATGGTTTTTTCCCTTTCTCCCTTCCCCACTCTATGTTGTCCGACCCTCTTGGAACTTGGTCGAAAATCTGTTGGGGATGCTCCTACATCTCGATGATCTGTCGGGGGCCCTCTTGGAATTAGGTCCACAATTTTCTCAACTGTTGTTTTCCTGTTTTTCTCCAACTTCCCCTGGAAATTTGGTCCTATTGGGATCTAGGCCCCTTTCATCATTTGGTCTTGCGACCAACTTCTTTTCTCTTTATCGCCTTATCTTTGGCGTGTCCTATTCGCATTTTTCTTTGCATCATTTTGGCAACTGGTAGTAAGCTCTGAAAATCCTTTTCAAAAACAAACTGCTGGGAAGGTAAGTCTTTTAAACCAAGAAATGAAAAAGTGATGATTTCAAAAAATAGAAAAAAGAAGAAGTCTTTCTGAACAAATGCTAGGGAAAAGGAAAGAAAAGAACTTATCTGGATGATATAACCGATTCCAACGTTCATGTCGCGCATTCCGGATTAATCAACCCAGTCTATTTGTATCAATCAACCTTCCAGACGGCCTCATGTTGCTGGGGATAAACATGCACTCAACTCTTTGCGGATCCTTCCCGCCAATCTTGTTTTGTCGTCTCATAGTGCCCTTCGAGGGGTTTTCACTAATAAGACTCTCTCATTTCTCTCAACTCATGTCGCCTTATGGTGCCTGTGAAGGTTTTCACCGATAAGACTCTCTCATTTTATTTTATTTTTCAGCTGGGAATTGGAGTGTTGCCGATATGACTCTCTCTGTTGGGGATTCTTTCGGCTATCAATTCAGTTCCAGCTTATGATCTTCTTCTTTGCTGGGGATCAGAGTGTTATTCCCGACTTCCATTTGCATTGACTTAGCACTTCTCAGATACTGATCGGGAGGTCTTTTTTGGACATCAATAGGGATTTTTGTGTATGGCTGAAAGGAGAAGAGGGTATCAAAAGTTCAAAAATAATTTTTAGGGGTAAAATAGTACAACTCTTGGAATCAAACTTTCTTGCCAAAATTACAAGCGCCAACTTCTGCCCCAGTTTTTCTTGCTTGGGGATTTTTATTTTGTCACAATATGTTACCTTATGCACACTATGTTACACTATGACCGAGCCGTGAGGCGCCTACGTATCCTTCTTTGAGGAATCAGGTCAAACGTAGTTCCCATTCCTTTGTTTTTTTTTTCTTGACTTTTCTTTTGTTCTTATTATCATTACTTTTTTCGTTTTCATTACAGATTCCAAAAGAGGGGTATGAAAGAGTAAATAAGGCTCAAAAGGGGAAGCAAAGGTCAAAGTGTTTGGATAGAAGAAAGAATTGCCTCCGTCATTTCATTCTCTGATAAATGCTAAGTACAAACAAACAACAATTACAATTACCAGAAATCATAATATCTCTTAACTGCGTCAGAATTGATAGCCATGTCGACGCATTTCCCTTCGATATCTGTGGATCATAAAGCGTCGGGCTTGCTCTGTTTAGATTGCGATGATCAACACATACCTCGGATTTTCCTTTTTTTTTTTTTTTTTTGGCACCACATTAGCCCACCAATCAGGATATCGAGCGGCCCGAATAACCTTAGTATTCAGCTGTTTGGTCACTTCTTCCTTAATCTTCCCACTCACGTTGGTTTTGATCTTCCTGAATTTTGCTGGACGGGGGGTAATGCCGGGTCAGTGGGCAATTTTTGAACCACTAGATTGGTGCTTAAGCCCGGCATATCGTCGTATGACCATGCAAAATGTTTTGAATTCAGTAAGTGCTTTGATTAGTTCTTCCCTGATGTTTGGTTCCATGTGGATGCTTATCTTAGCTTCCCTGATGTCATCCGCATCCCCTAGATTGACGGCTTCCGTGTCATTTGAGTTGGGCTCTTTTTTTTTCAACTTGGCTCAACTCTCTGTTAATTTTTCTGAAGGCTTAGTCCTCATCGTATTCCGACTTATCATCACAATCTTGTACTATAAGTTCGAAATCAGATTGATTGATTTCTTTTTTTAGACTAGGTTGAAGATCCGTCGTGCATGCCATGTCATTAGAATCAGTAGAAAGAGAACTGTTCAGAAGACAAAAATAAGAAGAAAAATTAAAACAAAATAAGGAATGAGGAAAAAAAAACTTTCATTTTATTAAAATACGGGATAGTAAGGTTTCACACTTTGGCGAGCACAAGAAAGATTTGGATTACAACTCTGGAATAATCCAGACAACAAAAAAGAAAATCAGAGCCCACTACCAAGACTCCCTTCGTATAGGAAGAGGAGTAGCCATTCAATTGTTGATTTTTGCTTTCAACCCCACAAACTGTACATCTGCCTCATTGGACCCTTTTCCCAACACCATAACTGGCTTGTTATCCACCTTTTCCAACTATACCACCGTTTTCCCACTGGTTAACATTTATTTTGAACCGACACGGATCATCATCACTGTTTGTGAGGGTTTCTTTAGCTTCCCTCCTTCGTGCATTAGCTCAATCATGTGGGTTTCAAGTTGTGCCGGCAACGGGTTCTGATTGATGTTGGGTGCCTCTGGTGTCTGAACCTCAATCTTGTTGGTGTCAATAAGATTTTGTACTGCATGTTTCAACTTCCAACATTTCTCGGTATCATGACCGAGAGCCCCCGAACAATACTCACAGCTTACCGAGTGGTCCATATTTTTGGGAAAGGGATTTGGCAATTTGTGGAACACGGCAGTATAGGTTTCCCCTAACTCGGTGAATGTTCTTTGTATTTTTTCATTTCTGAAAGCCTGATTTCCCCGGAAACCTACCCCTGGAGGGTTCTTGTAGGCTCTTGGTGGTGAATAGGTGTTTTGCAGTGGTGTATGTGTGTTCTGGGGAGCCGGTGCGCGCCATTGCGAGCGAACCGGAGGCTGAGTATATGTTTGGGCTTGGTTAATGGAAGAATGGGGCTCTGTAAGGTGATAGTAGTGTTGGGATGAATTGTGGTGGTAAGTTGATTGGCGAGGTCGTTGTTGATTATAGTAAGGCGGTGAACCTCTGGGTCCCGACCAAATTCCTGAACCAACTACCGCTGCTTCCTCTCTCTTCTTTCTTCCGATTTCTCCTACCCTGCCTTGAATAGCTTGAGTAGCTGCCTTAATTGCTGAATAGCTCATAATTTTATTTGTCTTGAGGCCTTCTTCCACCATACCTCCCATCTTCACTACCTCGTTGAATGATTTCCCTACCGCTGAAACCAAATGGGCATAGTAAGTTGGTTCCAAGGCTTGGAGGAAGTAGTCTACCATTTCACTCTCCTTCATAGGAGGATCCACTTTTGCTGCCTGTTCTCTCCACCGAAAACCATACTCTCTGAAACTTTCATTATGTTTCTTCTCAAATTTTGTCAAAGATAATCTATCTGGGATGATTTCCAGATTGTATTGGAAATGGTATGTGAATGCCTGTGCCAGGTCATCCCAGGTGTACCATCTCCCATGGTCCTGGCGTGTATACCACTCCAAAGCTGATCCGCTTAGACTTTGACTGAAGTAAGCCATCAATAATTCATCCTTTCCCCCAGCTCCTCGCATCTTGCTACAGAAACCCCTTAAGTGGGCTACTGGGTCGCCGTGCCCATCGTATAGGTCAAATTTAGGCATCTTGAAACCAACTGGTAATTGTACATTTGGGAACAAGCACAAATCCTTGTAAGCTACACTGACTTGCCCACCTAATCCCTGCATGTCTCGGAATGATTGTTCTAGACTTTTGACCTTCCTGAACATTTCTTCTTGTTCAGCATTTTTGGCTGGCTTGTCAATTTCGGTTGGGATATCAAAACGAAGAGCAGTTGAATGGATTTCGGAGGCTTTGAGGGTGGGCTCCGGGGGTAATATTGGTTGTCCTGGGCCTGGAATGTAGGCTCACTAGGAGATTTGTGGAATGTAGCCGGGGGAGGTGCTACGAAAACAGGAGTCACAGGTGGAGGAAAGTATGAAACTGGTTTTGGAGGTGGAGACTGCGGTGTTTGAGAGGTGGTTCCTCGGTAGTGTTGGTAAATGGGGAAATTTGGGGATAATTCAGTGGTAATATTATCCTGAGTTTGGGTCATTGATGGAGCAGGGTTAGTTGGGTAAGATAGGGGTAACTGCCCTGTAGACCAAGCCTGGTACATTTCAGCCATTTGCTGTTTGAGTTTAAACATCTCTTCTTTCATTTTCCCGACATCCATCTCCTCTAGCTCAATACCTGTGTCAACATCTGGGATAGACATACTTTCGGGTATTCGTCCTTTTGATCTCGTGTGATAATGATAATATGTCAGTATACTCTTTAGAGAAACTAACTGCTTGAATTCTGGAAATGAACAAACTTGTTAGTTTTGAGAATTTAACACATATATAATTACACGTTGAGATGCAATGCTCCTAGACAAATATCCCCTTTCTATTATGCATTTGCTCGACTGCTTGTGTCGTCCCAGTTTTCTTGAAAATTTTATTCACTTATATTTTATTTTATTTTATTATATATATTTTATTGTGGTGGTCGAATCTTATAGAGATTGCCTACGTATCATGACCCCGCATGAATCAGACCTTGCGTAGTTCGGACCAATAAAAGATAAGCAATACTAATCATTTTTTTTTCAATTTTCATATTGGGTTTCAAAGGTTTAAAAATGACCTACAAACTAGAAAATCAAACGACCCACATATTATAATCAAAAGTTTTACAAACTCCAAAACAAACGGCCAGCTTCCTTTCTCCGTTTGACAAATGCAACCAAACGATTATTTTTGCAAATGTGGCCCCGTCCAAATTTTGAGGCCGGAGAGGATTATTTTATGACACTTTACACACTTGTCCGTTCTTTTACGAAAATAGCCTTTCGACAACTGAAAGATACTCTGAGGCTATTTCGGCAAGAACGGTTTAAGACGCGACCGAAGCTGGCTCGGCTTATTATGACAAAATTCAAACGGTATTCACCTGACCGCCGACTATTTTTTTTTATTTTTTTTTAAATTACAATAAAAACCTGGTGTTGCAAACACGGCCCTTCAGCGCCTCGGGGACGAAGATTTTTAAGGTTGTGTGGGTCAACTAGACCAAAATCCTAAACATGACCCAAAAGGTGGTTGTTTATGCAAAGTCGGCCTTCTGGCGTCCCATTCGGGAACATTCGGCTATGTCTTGATAAAACAACGTCACCCGACTTCTTTATGACTCTTAAAATTCGACATATTTTTTTTTTGGCTATTTTGTTTTAGCAAAAAGTGGAGGCTGGACACTGCCCGACTTATTTATGAAAAAAATTAAAATTTTGACATGTTTTTTATTTATTTATTGGTTTTTGGCTATTTTAGCAAAAATGGGGGTTGGACCCGATGAGGGTTGCCTACGTATCTCACATCCGGTGAGAATCAAACCCGCGTAGTTCGGGCCGGTCATGAATAAAGTAAATAAACTGATTTTAAATTATGATTTTTTTTGTAAAAGAACTGCTTTAAAAGAAGAAAGGAAGTATTTTTATATTTTTTTTTGGATTTTTGATTGATTTTCTTTTTGAAAGAAAGATTTCTAAGAATTCCTTTTCTTTTGATTTGAACTTTGAGAATTTCAAAAGTAAAAGGAAGATATATTTTTTTCTTATTCTAAGAAGAAAGAAAATATTTTTTTTTTTTGGAATTTTACCTTTAATAAAAGAAACGCTTTCTAAAAAAAATATTTTTTGAATTTTGAATTTTCTTTTCAATTTTTAAAGAAGAAGGAAAATATTTTCGAATTTATTTTATTTTATTATATATATATATATATATATATTTTAATAATTAAAAAGACTTTCTAAAGAAGTCAATAACGGAAAAAAAAAATTTGGATTTTTTTTTGTTTTGAAAATTGAGAGTCTAAAAAAAACTTTTCTAGACTTTTGGCACGACAAATATTTTTGCAACAAATAAAGATATATATACATTTTTTGGAAATAAAGAACAACTTTTTTGGATTTTTATATATATACATATTTGCAACAAATAATAAAACCACTTTCGACGCGACTCTTTTTATTTTATTAGTTATTTTTATTTTGGTATCTAAACAAATAAATAAATAAAAACTCATTTTAAAACAAGACTTTTTTTCATTTTCATTTTTTTTTATGGCAAGACAAACTATTTTTTTTCTAATTTGTTTTTTAAAAACAAGACAGAACAACGACTCTTTTTTTTTCTTTCTATTTTTCCTTTGCTTTTAATAAAACAAACTAATAAAATATTTTTTTTTCATTTTCTCAAAATTTCGGTAGAGTTTTGACAGTTATTTGGGCATTGTTTTTTTTTTCAAAAATAAACAATCAATTCCCTAACCGCTATTTTTTTCAATTTCAAAATATTATTCCTGATATTCAAAAGTCAGTCAACACAAAAGTCCGAATCAAATAAATGCGCAAATAGCAGCAAGTAAGATGCATCAGGATGGTCATTTTCATTTTTTGGTACACCTGTCCTAGACAGACCCAACCCTTGTGTTGAGCCTCCAAAGTCAAATGCACGTGATGCAAACAAACGTTCCTACTAGGGATCCGGCATGAAGCTGAGTTATTCTAAGTGAAAAAAAACCTGAGGCATATTGTTCTAGCTCTGGCTTACCCAAGTGGACAGCTTGAGCCGAAATGGGGGCAACGTACCGGGAGCACGAAAGTCTGCCCGGCCTAGTTACTTGTCCCAACTTCGTCTTATTTGGTATGACTTCTAACAGAAAGGTGGGTCACGCGCACGTGTACACCATAAATTTAGAAGACTCAGAAAGAAGAAGAGTTTCGTAGCAGTTTTATACACAATTCAGATAATATTAAAGCGGTAAAAGCATCATTTAGCATATTAAGCATAAACATGTAAAAATCAGATAATAAATAAAGCCAACTATAACAGTTATTTTAAGCTCGAATTTCTAACCCTGAACCAGTGGTTCTGGGCTTTTATCCCCAGCAGAGTCGCCAGAGCTGTCACACCTCCTTTTTCCGCACCCGCGAGGTGCAAGGGAGTTTTTCCAATTAAAGGACAATCGAGACGGGATTGGTTTATTTATTTCAGAGTCGCCACTTGGGAGATTTAGGGTGTCCCAAGTCACCAATTTTAATCCCGAATCGAGGAAAAGAATGACTCCATATTACAGTCTGCGTACCAGAAATCCGGATAAGGAATTCTGTTAACCCGGGAGAAGGTGTTAGGCATTCCCGAGTTCCGTGGTTCTAGCACGGTCGCTCAACTGTTATATTCGGCTTGATTGTCTGATTTTATACAAATATGAACTTATGTGCAAATTTTATCTTTTAACCGCTTTATTATTATTGTTTTTAAAAGAAATATGAACATCGCTTAAAACACGTCTTTGGACTGCGTTACATGAAATGCACCCACAATCCGGAACACATTTTATTTGATGTTTTGGGATTTGGATTCGGGTCACATGAAATGCACACCCAGGCTTAAGAAAGTAAAATATTAAACACGCGCCTAAAGAGACTATCGCGTTATTATTTTGGGGAAGACCGTGAAATTCGCTAAACGGTCCTTCCGAATTCTAATTAAACCATACATTTTGTGAGGGCCCCGCAATCTATACGTTTTATTTGGCGAGGCTCGTCTCATTTTTATTTTTACAGGATAAACCTACAATGACTATATTTTCTATTAAGTTCGTCTCTAAACTAAAAGAAAATCTCTTAATTATTTACATGCTGAAAAACGTAACTTATTAGTTATTAGTTTACGGCTAATGCGAATGGAAAATTGCGATCGAGTTTGTACAAAGAAAAACTGCTTTCATTTTATATTCTGTTATTCAATAATACTAGAACATGAGATTGACCATAATATCAAAACAGATTAATTATTCTCCGTAATTTAAACTAACATTATTAGATGAAGAAAGTATACATATGCAACCTCATTATTCATTAATCATTCAACTACATCTTTATACGAAGAAAGAAAAATTATATTCAACCACAAATCTAAACAGGAGGAATTCAACAGGAACAAAGCCTGATTAATATTTCATTTTTTGCTTCAAGCCGAGATTGTACAAATGTGTACCTGGAAACAGCAGTACAAGAACAAAAGAAGGAGAAGTCAGCAGCAGTAATAACACAGCAACAGCAGATTCAGCAACATCGCAAACCAGTACAGTAGGAATAGCAAAAAACCCAGGAGACTATAAACGACTCCAAGTATAGTGAAGAAGTAAAAGGCAGGAAGGTTCTGACTATTTCAGATCTTAAGCGAGGCAATGAAGCAGTAACTATTTTTTTCAACTTCAAAACTCTCCAAAATGAATTCTGCCCCTGTATATTCAGTGTATACAGAATGTATATCGGGTGTATACTTCTCACTCCGCCCCCTCTTTTTTTCTTCTCTCTATCTAGTTTTTCCTCTCTTTTTTTCCACCCTTCTTCCTAAATTTTCTCTTCTATTTATAGCAAAAAATTCAGATTTGTTTTTTATTATTTTATTATTTTTTTAATTAAAAGAAATCCCACTTACAAATTGCTTTTATTTTTTTAGAAAAAGAAATCCCACCTTTATTTACTTTTATTTTTAAAATTCCAACTTTAATTACTTTATCTTATTTAAAATCCCACTTTTTATTTTTTAAAAGAGAATCTCACTTTATTTAACTTTTCTTTAAAAAATAAACCACTATCTTTTCTTTTTCTTTTAAAAATGCTACTTTCAATTACTTTAAATTTTTTAAATTTTCAGATATCTTTATATTTATTTTTTAATTCCAACCTTCTTTTACTTTTAAATTTTTTAAAACTTTTTACTTTTTTTTTTAAATTTTCTACATTCTTTTACATTTTTTTATTTTTTTATTTTTTATTTTTTTAAAATCATTTCCGAAATTACTATATATATATATATATTTGCTTTTAATAAAACAAACTAAAATAAATATATATATATTTTTTAAAATAAAAATAATAAATAAAATAAAATATTTTCGGATTTTTTTATATATATAAAAAAACAAAAAATAAAACTATTAATAGTGATAATTCACTTTTTATTTTTTTATTTTTTTTTTGGTTTTGTTTTGTGTTGGACAAAAATGAAGAAGGGGTGTTGGGTTAATGGACTGGGTCGACCCAGTTCGAAATGGACTGGGTCGTAGGGAAGATTGGGCCATTTTTTGGGCCTATAGCTTGAAATTGAAGAAGAGGCCCAATTCCGACTTTCTTTATATTTTCGCTCTCTTTTCTTCTTTTATTTTTCTAAAACTAAATTATAAAAATACTTAAACTATTATTAAGAACTAAATTAAGTTATAAAGGCGCAAATTAACTCCAATAACAATTAACGCACAATTAAGTATTAATTAAGCATAAAATTGTATATTTGGACATTAAATGCTAAAAATGCAAACGATGCCTATTTTTGTAATTTTTAATTTTTGTAAAACAATTTTAATTACTAACAATTGTAGAATTAAATCCTACATGCAAAATGCGACATATTTTTGTATTTTTTATTAATTTAGCGAATAAACACGCACAGACAAATACAAATAATTCTTCAAAATATCACAAAATTGTACACCAAAGAAAAATCATTTTATTTTTGAATTTTTTGGGAGTAATTCTCATATAGGGCAAAAATCACGTGCTTACATTACTAAAACAAGAACTTATTCTCACTAGAAGTAATCCAAACTCAAGATAACAATGGTAGAAGCACATTATTTGCAAGATTAATTGTGCAACAATTAAGAATTACTCCTGAACAGTTAAGCACATTATAGCAACAATTATATATCCCAACAGCTTCACAATCAAATGTGATGAAATACTCCGGCAATTACCAATTTATAATGCTAGAAAGAAACAAATAAGAACACAGAACTTGCGAAATTCAGATTCGAACATATCAAAGACATTTCAAACAATTTCAATTAGCCAAACGTCAAGGTGTTCATTGAATCACACCAAAAAACGGAGCAAGAAAAACCGAAAGACGAACCTGAAAAAATCTCAAACAGAAATTCTAGAATTGTAAATCAAAACGGGACGCGGGCTGAAATAACCTCGCCTCAATCTACCACGTTAATTAGACCAAACAGAAATCCAAGCATTTCATATTCCTTCCGATTCTGTTTAGTTGAAACTCTTTTAACAAAGTAGAAGAAACTGAGAATAACGACACACCCAAATCGTAAACTCAATCGGACATGAACGGCGACAGAAACTCCGGCCTCAATAGCCTCTCAATCAATTTCCACAAACAAAAAGTCAAAACAGGAATTGAATCTCTTTTTTCTGATTTTTCGAATTAAATCAAACTAAAAAACTGAAATCATGATGGAAAACCAAAGCTACTCATTTTTAGGAAGATCTGCCAAGAAAAATGGCTGCTCGGTTTTTCTCTCTTTGTGTGCTGCCTGGTTTGTTCAAGAATCCAGAGTTCTTCTTTTTGTTAGGTTTTTTTAGGTCCTCCCCATATCAGATAAACGACTTAAGGTTCTGTGTGTTAGGGATCTTGTTTTTGGTTCAAGAAGAAGAAGCTAGGGTCCTACCTTTCAAACGCTGAAGAAGAAGGTGCAATGCTGGGGGGGTCTATTATGTGGAAAACGGCGCATCTGTTCTAAGGATGTCTTTCAGATCTTTTTTCTTACGTCCTTAGGTTCCTTGGCGTCTTAGGCGTTTTTCTTTTGTTGTATTTTCGGCTGATTTTCATAAAGTGTATTGCGGCTGATTGTTGTCTCTTAGGTCCTAGGGTCTAGGAAATTAGGTCTTGTTTGTTTTATAGGGTTTTTTAGGTTAGGGGTATGGGCCTAGGAATTATGGGCTAGGTCCGAAAATTAGGCTTAAAAATGGGTTGTTTGAGCCCAATTTTTATTCTTTCTCCGTGAACAAGACTAAAAATATTACATCATTTACTAATTAATCCTACTTAAATAAAATAACTATTAAAATAAGACTAACCGTTAAAACAAACCTATTTTGGTATTTTCCAAGATTAAAAATGACTACAAAACATTAATGAAATTATTTTTTTTGTAATTATTTTTTTTGTAATAAAATAAAGTAAAAGAGTAAAAATTAGTTGAAATACTGATATTAAGCCTAAATTAAATATTTACATGCTAAAATATAAAAAATCTAGGTCAAAAATCACATGTCTACATGTGGGTTTCCCCAAACTTCTTCAGCAAGACCGACTTAATCACGTGCGGAGCTAAGTCGTTTTCTTTCACCGCCGTTGTATAGGCGATGTGCTCCTGAGAATCTGAAGTCCCATCATATTTTGGTACGTTTGGAATTTTGAACCGCTTCGGGATTAACTCTTGTGTTGTGCTTGGTTTGAACGGTAACTGGGTATATTTCTTTGAGTCTGCTCCATTCAACACTGGCGGTGCGACCGGAATTTGATTCATTTTGGCATTTATTTCCCACATAAATTGCATGAGCTCGATTTTAAAGGGAACATTATCGTTGTTGTTACCAGATCCACCCTCGATCACGGCCCCGTCGAAGCCAACCTCACCCCTCGGAGTGTTGTTATCGACCTTTTGTGTTGTTTGGTTTGTGGGATCACCAGGAGGCACTGGACCTCTTCCATTCACGTTGTTGGAAGCATCCGACAGCGCTTGCCTCAATTCTGTTATGGTCTGGTCTTGCCATGAGAGATGGCCCATAATAGCCTTTTGTTGTCCTCTCAGGATTCTCACCGTTTCCGCAACGTGCTTGTCTTTAGCATCATTAGGAGTTGCCTCTCGTACGTGCCATGGATATTGCCCCCATGAACCGGCGTGGCTACGTCCTCCTTGTTGTGGGTATCACTGATCGAATCCCCGTGTTGAGGCTGATTTTCTTGAGCCTCAATGTTGTGTACGATGTTGTTATCGTTAGTTGCCATCTTTTACGATTTTTTTGCTAAGAAACAAAGAATCAAGCATATTAGTAATAGATGCAAGGATCAACTCAATTACGCAACTGTCTAAGCCCCACGATGGGCGCCAAGCTATTTACTCGTAAAATGGTACAGTTGAATTTATAACGTGATTTATAGACAAACGAATCAATTTGATCCCAAAATGATAAATAAATTAAACAAATTGTAAGACTTAGCATTGAAATCGAGATAAGACAACAAGCAGCTTGGTTCCGGGACAACGCTTCCGAAGATAGTACTAAGAATATTGATAGACAGAGAATAAAGTATTATTGAGCTTAGAATAATGTGTAGCATAAGTTTGTCGGAATTTTTTGTGTCTTATAATGCCTGTTGAAGTCACTATTTATAGTTACACCTAGGGAACAAGGTCCTAGGATCAAACCCTTCTTAAATGATAATTATGGGGGGCATTGATGAATATATAACGGCAGACTATGAATATCAAAACTCTTTGTAACGGATTGTGTATTTAATATTGAGGAATATTCTTCATTGAATGTCATCGGGTGACGAATATTTGTTTGTCCTCGTTATCAATGTTCACTTTGGGGTCTGCCCGATGCCAACCGAAGTTAATGTCCTTGGCCTTGGCTTCCACTTGCTTCGTCTTCCATCTGTCTCCGGTTTCACATTTCACTCTATTATTCGAGTATTTAATATGCATCGATTTTACCCTATACAGTCACTTCTCTCGATGTTTGTCACATGTCATGTTGACAAGTCGCATGCACACTTACAATTTTTTTTTCTTAAAAAAAATGCAACCTAATGTATGAAATATCCCACGTTTAAATAGAGTTTGGAAAAGGGCCATACCCTAAGGGATGTAGGCAGTATCCATGATCCAAGCATTCCTCGGGGTGTGATTTACAATTTAAGCTTTATAAATTGTTATCCAAGTTAGTAGACGAAATCACCAAGCAATTAGGTTAATTAGTTAACATTCGTTAGGCCTTCTGGTTGTATATTGTAACAAGATGTAAAAAAATTAACAAAGAGCTTCGACCTCAACTCGGCCAGGTAGGGATCACAAAAGGGATCCTGCACACGATAAGGCACCTTATCCTAATAATTATAGTGGACACTTCAAAGAACCGATAAGGGAACATGTTCATGGAATTTTCATTAAGCACATACATTGAGGTTTGAATAGTCATCTCCTTGAAGGAGAGACAGCCAAGCCAAAGATAACATGTGAAGGAAATCACTTACACCAATAATAGGAGCGTCTTCTTACTCATATAAGCGACCATCATTTAATTTGGCTTTTGGGAACTTTCATTCCCAGTACAGCAACCCAAAATATACTTATACTAACATATATAGAAAGATCACGAAAGCACTTACAGTACCAAAAAACTACATAGGTGCATGGAAGGAGCTACCACGACAGACATACTACATGGCATAATCGAAGAGGTGCCGAATAAACCAAGTGTGACTAGAGGTTGTACAGCTAGGAACATCACAAAAGCAATCTCTGTTAACTGAATTAACAGACCCCGCTGGTCTTCTTCCCTGCTATTTTCCTCCAATGCTTGAGTATGTCTTTCTGAGTCTCTACAATATCTGTGTGAAACTGATGAAGCCCATCACCCTTATCATTATGCACTTCCTCTGCAGTGACACGGGCAGCCTTTGTGGGTAAGGGAGGTGGATGTGTATCTAACTCTTTCAGAACATTCTCAATGTCGGATACTAGTCTCTCAGCTAAGCTGTGGCTGAAATCCTCTCTAACCACAACACGCAGAACAGCAATGTGTTCAGCGTCTGGTGGCATGGTGTATGCTGGGACAATCCATCCGAATCTTCTAAGATGCTCAGACACTTCAAACACTGTATATTTGCTGCTATCCCTCAGAGAAAATGCTACTACAGGCACGCCTACATCCTTAGAGACGATATCAAACCGGCCCATTTTTGTGATTCCCTCCGTTAGTACTTTTGCATTTGCCATGCAATTCTCCATGATGCTCTTATAACCCTTGAAGATCAGAACCAAAAGGTTTAAAAATTTCATCTTGATTAAGCAACAGTCGTGAAGCAAAAGTTTCAAGGCGAACGATGTGATTGATGGCAGGTTATATATCTTTTGGTTCACAAATATCAGTTTGAAAACTAACAAACTTCCACTGGTTTCTTCCACTAACTATTCCTGAGTAACTTTTATTTTTCTGAATTCACAGATATTCTGCAGTGGCGATAGAATTTTAATTTTATAGGACTAAACAAATGAGATTAAAAATTTGCTTTCAAAAAGAACTCAGCTTTAACTTATAATAAATACAATCCAGGTAATTATCTACAGGCTTAGAGAAACAGAGGATCTCAGTAATTACCTGAAAGCCAAGCCTTATTAACTGATAATACTGGGCAATTATTTGATAGGAACCTGAAATTGGAAGATAAAGCATTAAAGCTTAACATCAACGAACGTCAAAAACTGCCTGAAACGACAAAGCATTACTTATTTAATCACATTGCATATGAACATCATTTGATATTACCTTTAGAGAAGTTGAGAGTAAAAGTAGGCTGATCAGATCCGAGGTAATTTATATGAAACACAAGCTCCTCGGGCAAATCTTCCTTGCTCCGCCATATTACCCACCCAACACCAGCATATACAAGTCCATACTTGTGACCACTGACGTTTATACTTTTCACCAAAGGCAAGCGGAAATCCCATTCAAGATCTGGCCACAAGAAAGGAGCAATAAATCCTCCACTGGCAGCATCAACATGGATCGGCGTATCCCATCCAGTTTCCTTGTTCTTTTTTACAAGCAACTCGTTAAGGAGCTTTACATCCTCAAATTCCCCAGTCAGAGTGGAACCAAGAATTGCAGCAACACATATTGTATTCTCATCTACCAACTCTACTGCTTTAGCAGGGTCCATTACATAGTATCCTTCTTTTAATTTTACCTCCTTCAATTCAACCTCAAAGTACCTTGCAAATTTTTCCCAGCAGACCTATACCCCATAAATTCAGACAGAAAATTTTCAGCAGAATTACAGACAACAAATAACAGCGAAACTCAACTATAGTAATCACGGAGTTCTACAGGACTAATGGGGTTTCAGTAGTTAAGCTTGTACTCAACGGGTGATCAAGGGACCAGTATTGACAATTGACACAAAATATTTGTTTAAATGAAGCTACTTCCATCTGATGACATTTAGTCCGAAAAATACATCTACAAGAATAAAGAGAGAAGTCCAATTGGAGTTACAGAAATTAACAAGTCATCCAAAAAGCACAAGCAAGAGAGTTATAACTACAAAACGGAAGTTTGACTAAAAGTTTGAATCACCTGTACATTAGCTCCAGTCACTATATTAGGCTTATCGAAAGGTTTGCCTTCTGCTTTTCTTCTCGCCTGCCATTTGCGTTTGAAAGCAAGGCCAGCAAGCATGATTGCCTCTGATGAACCCACTGTACCAACTCCTATTGCGGTTTCATCGTCACCAACTGGAGCATGGAAAAGATGTGCTAACATGTTAACACACCGATTCTGCAAGGAGACGAAAATTGAAGCATTCTGAATATCAAAATTATTGACTTGAAAATATAACAAACAAAAAGGTATGCATCAAGAAGAAAAAGTACTACTCTCCTTTCATTGCAATTTATCCACACTCTTTGTATGTGGACGTTCAACATATTTAACACAATCCCCTTACTATATACACCCTTTATTCCAGTTTTTTGTGGTTAGCATGTTTAAGAAAATGATACATTTCAATATTTGGAAAAAATTTACTACTTACCTTTAAACTACTTATTTACCCTAAAATGGCATGCTTTTATGAAATCTCATCTCAAATTTAAGATCACAAGTTCCAAGATATTTATCTTTTTAAAAAAAATTCCATGCCTGTCAACTACCTGCCACATAAAATGAAAATGAAACGGAGGGACTAATTACTACTACTACTATTAACTTTCAGTGTTCAAATACCTGAAAGTATCTAAATTTTAACTTTGATATGATTTTACTAATCAAACTGACTTTTCAACTAATACAACACTACAGTTAATACAATATATATGTCAAATTACCCGTGTCCAGGCAAACATCACCATATAAGGTACGACTAAGAAGTATCAGAGAGTGCAGAAAGAAAGGGAATAAATTACTGACCTGAAGTTCAGTAGTAACAGGGTACTCATCCATGTCAACGTAGTTCTTATTAATGGAAGACATGATAAGCTTGTCGCACTCGGGCTCCATCCACGTGCTAACAAAGGAGGCTAAATTCAACCTGGGATTACCGTCCAACATAAGCTCATCGTTAACAATCTGAAAAGCGGCTTCCTTAGGCATGGACCTGCCTGGGATCTTGAACTTAGGCAAAGATTCTTGTACATATCTTGACGCAAATGTACAGTGCAAGTTCTCGTTTGAGTCACTAATTGACGTCGTTGTTACTACCATTTTTTCCTCTGTTTTCTGCAAACTGCTCTGTAAGGGAATTGGGGAAAAGTATAGAGTGGTGATTGATCGGAGAAAATGGGGAATAAATAAGAGTGTGATTAGGGGATGGGTAAATATGGGAGTGACACGTAGTGCGCAGTGGCGGTTTGGAAAAAGGGAAGAGTTCCCCACCTGCTGCTTTTAATATACTCTACAACACAACTGACGTGAAGGATTTGCCGACGCTTGTTTTCCTAATCTGAATTATTTTTTGCTGTACGTGGAGATCAGTAAACAGCCTGACGAAAAGAGTCTATATACACGACAATCTTATTTTATTTTTTACAAACATGTTCTGTGTAATTTGATCAGTAGTATTAGATTCATTATTAGATTCTATGAAAAACAACCTCTTTATTTTTATAAAATTGGGATAAGTTGCATACACATTAACTTCTCCCCACCTCAGTCAGTGGCCATAATGTGATCAATTATCACCTTTCGTCAAAAAATTATATTTTGTGTATATTTAAATTATTATGTTTTAGAAGTATATAACATATATTGAATACCCTTTGTTAAAAAAAAATTCACTTCTTTCAAATTTGAACACCCTTCACAAAATTCTTAGTTTTGCCACTGTCATACCCCACTTATGGGATTACACTAATTTGTTGTGTTGTTGTTGAATTTACCAAGTTACTCTCTGCGGTCCACAATAAGTGACAAATTTTCTTTTGACACGCCTATTAAGAAAATACTAAATTCTATATAAAAATACATAGTATGACTAAACTACCCTTAATTAAATATTTAATGTGAGGGAGTAAAAAAACTTTTGAGGCATATATACATAAGGGTAATTTTGTAAAAACAAATTGAATTCTTTCTTGATTATATAAATGGACACTTATTTTAGACCAAAATAAAAAAGTAAATTGATCACTTATTGTGGACCGGAGGGAGTATCGATTAGTAATAATTATTATTTTGAAAGAATTACGGCCCTTATCACTTGGCTTAACAGTCCAACCGAAAATGACCCAGATTTGAAGCTCTTACCCTATTTAGCCCATGTTATACATAACTTGAAAGAAATTTTTCAGCATTTAGCCCATTATTAAAGACACACTTTTACGGTTTTTATTATTTTCTTCTTTCTTCATTCCAAGCACACCAAATTCTCTTTCACCGCATCTCGCTTCTTTCTTTATAACCCACATAGATCCTCATCCTTTCTTAACCTAGCCCCCGTTATTCCCCCTTCCCTACTCCCTACGCAGTTCTGCCATCAACGGCTCGAAGAAGGCTCGGGCTCCTACTCCGTCGTCCATGGTGGCAAGCAAAAGAATATTGAAGTTTTTTAAAGAAAAATAAAAATACACACAGTCTGAAAATAAATAGCTCTCAAACTTGGTTTGCACCAAAAAAATAACCACTAATTTTGGAAGATTTTGAAGTTTGAAGTTCTGGTCATTATTATTATGACCCTGAAGTCTCGAATCTGAAATTGAATGTATCTTATCTGTGTGTTGAATTCCGAATCGTTGGTGCAAAATTGTTAACCTATTGACGAGTTGAATCATCCAATACCTTCTACTACAACTCGAGGCTTGGATAAAAAATCATAACTATGTAGCAGCTTGTATCAACACTGTATAATAGTGTATAATTGTATATATATACACAAACACCTCTTATACACTATTATACATGTTTATACAAGTTAATACATTATTTACAGTAAGTGTAGTGTTGGACATTCTATATTTTCTAGTGGAAATATTGCATAAGTGGTGTTTATATACACATATACAGTATTGTATAATTGTGTATAAATGTGTATATTTGTGTATAATGTTATATAATTATATATTTTTTCAGTTTATAAGGATGTATATACATTGTCAATGTGTAAGAGGCCTCTACGGAAGTTTGACACTTCTTTCTCTTCTTCTTTTTCGTGTATGTGCTATATGAAAAAGATTTTGTACGCGTTGGAGGGAATCTACCATTCATTTACTAAGTTTTTATTTTTCTTTTATCCTGTTGGATTGCTTCAGCAATTGCACATAAAAGTGTTTGAATTTCTTACCATAAGATAGTATGTATTATTCAGGATTTTTAAGTTGTATTGTGACTGATTTGCATTTTTTTATCAAATGCTTAATAATCAAAGGAAATCAAGAGAATGAAAACAACTGATTGTATAAAGAGGGAGCAATAACCGTAGTTGATTGTGTAAAATAAGTTGCCTTTCGGGAGCCTATTATTTTTGGGTTATAGATTTGTAAAGTGGTATCTAGGCTATTATGTTGCAAGTCAGGTGTATGAGTTGTATTTATGAGAAATTATCCCTATTATTTTTTGTAATTACTTTATAGTAAGTGATTTCATAGTGATATTTTTCACATCTTTGGTGCATATACGCTTTTAATAAACTGTAGCTCGATTTCTTATTAACGATTGTTAGCAACTGCGATATCCATTTTCATATTCGCATTTCTGGTTTATTTGTTTTAATCAAATTGGAGGTAATTAGATTGTATTTGTATAACGATTTCGGTTTTGATCTTAGTTAGAGTGAAATAAATGGTGCCACAAACGACATTTATATAAATTGAGAACAGTTTGATGGTTTTATTGTTTCTGTATCTCGTTCACTGGAGTCAGAGGCGGCTCAACGGTATCCGGGATCTAAACCTAAACTTCAACGAGGGCCCTAAGTTTATCCATACTTAAAAACTCATTTAATAAAATTTTATTTTGAAATCTATTTTTGTAGCTTTTTGAGATGTAAAATTATAATAACAATAATCGATTTCTTAATTAGGATTATATATATATTTCTACTTTCTAAGATTATTATTCAATTCTTTTAGGATTTCTTGATTTTCTAAAATATCTTTGTTAAACTCTCACCAACTTCTTCTTCTTCTTGGATTCCATTCTCTTCTAAGTCAGTTATATTAGTGATTTGTTTATCTACCATAAATTGTTCTTATTTTTAGGAATTGTATTAAAGTTTCAATTCTTCCCTCTTTTTTTTAGCATTTTTAATATGTGAATTCATATTATCTTGTTGACATATTAGAAATAAATTAGAAAAGACAATACATATACTTTCAAACAAAAGATATCAAAAAATAATAAATTTTAGATGGAGAGTAATAAGAAAAGTATAGAACATTTGAACATGGTTTAACAAATAGTCAAAGAGTTCGCAGTTGCTTTCTACTATCATATTTGACAGAATATTTTATGAGACAATGGACTTATACGTCTAGAAAGGCTAAAAGGAATATAAAAGATTAATTAAAAATCAGTTTAAAGAGAAAGTAATAAAAGTTTTTTTTTTTGATAATACGGATAGTTATATTATATAAAGACTAGAAGTTGTTCTTGGTACATACACTTCGAAAGTAAAACTTGTCACAACTTGGTGAACCAATGTTTGTGACATTTTGGTTTCCTAGAAGTTTTAGTCTATTACAAGCCGAAATGTCTAGTGACTTCTTGTAGTGGTGGACAACATCCAGATCCTTTGCTAGTTGTGAGGTCACAAAATGAGGCGGAGTTGGATGTAGTTTTGCTGTATCCTTACATGGTTGCCAAAAAGCATCTTTACATGCATCTGTTGCCAATAGGTGTGCTATTTGGTTTCCTTCACGAAAGTTATGCCGTAGGAACAGGTCGTTCTGCTGGAGTATCAATAACCTGCATGAATGAATAGTATTAGTCATGGCAAAGTGGTCTTGGTTTAATGCATTGATGACTTCAGTGGAGTCTGTTTCTATTTCTAGTGGAAACAAGTCATAAATAGTTGCTATTCTTATTCCTTCATGGATTGCTTGGAGTTTTGAGTGTATAGGAGAATGAGCATTGTCTATCTTTTGAAACCCTTCAGTTTCCCTTATGGTTTCTAAAGACTCCTCCAATACCTGATTTGTTACATTCATGTTTGAAGGCCCCATCAGTGTTGAGAAAGTAATAAAAATTAATGTGAGTCATGTGATAATAATGATAATATATAAAGAGGCAAAAAATAAATTCACATGTAAGTTATTATTCCTATTCCCAAATTATATCTATCGGTCTCATAGTTTCCTTGTTTATGAAAGATATACTTTTTTTATATACTAAATATTTTTTTAAAATTTTATCGAATACAAATCAATTATTTAATACAGTATCATAAAATTTCGGCCCCCCTAGATGTGGGGCCTCAAGCAATTGCTTGAGTGACTTTACCATTGAGCCGCCCCTGGCTGGAGCTTACCCTTCTCTTGCGAACCAAAGAAAACCTGTGATTTGGATAATAGTACATTAATCTTAATGAAGATTTTCAAAATTCCTTACGTTAACTTGAACGTTACGAGTTGTATTGATTTTGTTAGATGTATTGCTTGATTTTGCCAACATCACACAGGTTAAACCTCACAAAGTTGGTTTCAATTATAAGGTTTGCGATACATAATATGGACCCCAAGAAAATAACTCTCAACTTTCAAAATATCTCCATTGATGCAGAACGAATTGAATAGCATGATCTCTTGACTATCTCAAGATTTCTCAGTTGTTTATCCCCTATCAACTTGTTTAAAACAATGTATTTTATTATTTTTATTATTATTAATTATTATTATGACACGTACCTCAACTAATTCCCCAGGTACCTATTACCTCCCACCCGCCTTGCATTAGTGGTTCCTATATCATTTTCAGCGGTCCTTTGGCATCAGGGATTACCCTTTCGAATTGACTAGCAGCGACAAAGTCCTTTAAAATCCAGATAACATAGTTAACCACATCTTTTAGCTGCCAAAACTTCTAGTCATGGGCCCTCTACTTTCACATCCGCCATTTAACTCCAATTATTCAAGCTTTCAAGAGATAAATCATATCCATAATTCAACCATTCGTACAAGTGGCACAAAGCACTTTCTTTTATTCGAGTAAAAAAATCTAGAAATGCTGATGCTCATCCTGTACATGTTGACAACACAATTTGGCATCACCTCTTTCACGATTTAGAACATTTTGCCGATGCCTTCTTGTCTTGGGGTAGATTCATTGATATCCATCTTACGCCATTTTCCCATTAATGAGGCCATTTCATCAGCTTTGTCATATAATCCCAGTAGGCCACCTGTATGTATGAAGAGAATCTTTCTTCCCTCCCACTTTGTTGGATTCTCGTTCATGTCTTTTATCATTCCATAAGCTGCTTTACCACTGTAACAATGAACAATCAAAAGAATGTGTCAACAAGCTAAGGCATCCTCACAAATAGACAATCAAGAATCAATATCAGTAATTTGAGTTGTGTATTCAGTCTCACTGTTCTCCCTCGATTTACGTATAATTCAAGTGCAAGGTTCAATTCAACTTTAAAACAGGTGTATACTAGTTGTTTAAAGATAAAAAGGCCGAAAACCTTCTGTTACACTCGGCATCTAGTGAATCTTACTACATTTCTCCTCTTAAAGAATCACTATAGCAAGCCAACAACATACTTCAATACAGACAAGTTTACAAAATCAATATCAATAAACCATGTTCCATTACCAAATAACCCAGGATTCCCCTATTACGGGCTCCATAGCGAAAGATTTATTCTCCAACCATTCCAAAATTTAGTGCATTCATAAGAACAGACAGTTTTTAGATTAAAAACATGCTTGTGCAATGGATTTTACAGACTACAAGCGAATTGTGTAGACAGTCCGTTGAATGCTCACTTGCCATATGAGCATAAAGAAAGAATGAGAAGGCACACTTGGCCATACCTGTAGACAGGGTCGAGAATAACACCTGTGGCTTCAGCAACTTGCTTCACAAATTTAAGCTCGTCAGCTGTGCTCATAGCATACCCAAGGCCTTTCGCCTGTTAAAAAACCAAAGTGTAGATACAAGACTTGTTGATACCATGGAGTTCCTCAGAGAACTAGACTAAGACATCATATGCAGAATTTCCATAGTTCCTCTTGAGCAAGATGGATGCGGACATAAATGATTTATGATAAGATTTTGAAGACACCATTATTAGCAGGGAAAATTATCAATCAAAGTTTTGGCCATGAAGGGTATTCAGAAAGAAGTCCTTTATTTTGAGCATAGCCATCCATGTTAAACGTCATAAGCTATGTAAAATGTATAGCATGGGAAGAGAGAACACTTACAGTTACAAAGACCAAAATATCCATGAATTACAATCAATAGGTCACATTGTTTTATCATGAAATTACTACCTCAAGAAGTTACACAATTAAATTGATGAATGTAAAACAGGTATGCTTAAAGAAAGAAGAAAACAATGAATTCCTTACATTTTGAATGCTAACAATGTCACGTGAGCTAACGCCTGCATTAATTCCATCAAGTAGGCCTTGAACATATTCATAAAAATAATCCGGATCGTCACAAACACAAAATGCATTAACCTACAAACTCGAACCACTTATTAGTGACATTTGCTGTGTCTGAAGATGAGAGCAATTTAAATAAAGACAAAAACAATTTACTTTTGCTTTTAAGCCACTGAGCCTGGATGCAATGGACAAACCAGCGACCGTACCCCCACTGAAAACCATGGAGACATGGCACTGATGTTAGAACACTGTAAGATAAATCATTGACTTTCACCATAATGTAACTCCAGACAAAACAAAAGATCATTTTTAGGAAGTTGAGTTACTCATTGAGTACGAGCATTCCCCGAAGAAGAGTAAATATCAAAATAAACCAGAAATTCTACTAGAGATGCACAACTGAGGCACCTAGAAGTGCGAAAGGAAATTTCTTCAGGTTCAATCAGGTTCTCAATAATATGTTTTCGACTCAAATGTATTAATAGATAAAGGGTCTACTAGAAGGCACCAAAAAGCTGGTGGCAATGTCAATGGAGAATCTTTTGCTCTTTTTAGAGTACCGGGCACAGGGAGACTCAATTATGCATGTAGAGATGCAACGCAAATGTTAGAGAATTCAATCTGGTTTCCAGAGGTAGATACTCTCACATCATACGCTTTGATAGGAAAACAGGTTATTAGGAGGCAGGGCAAAATTGAGCCTCACCACAAAAGTGGGCGGAACCAATGTCCACGGAGAATCTGTTAACAATTCAAAAGCTCCTTAAGCAAGATAATTGCAATTTGTATAAAAACAAAAAGACCATAGTCCCAGAAGGTAATGAGCCCCCTACAACATCCCATAGGGTGTCGTGATGCCAGGATCAAGAAGCTAAGATCCTCCACAGATACCATAGAGACACTCAAAACATATATCAAACATACTGACATGTACTGATGCATTAAGGAACAACTACCAAAGCCACTCAGTAATAGAAATACCAAACAAGAGAGGAAGTATGTGTGTGTCTAACTACAGTCAAGGCATGTCATTGGTCAATTGAGTATACTATCCTTACTAGGAATACAAGTCTCGGTCATTCTCTAAGCTCATAGCATATTCCTACTTATTATGGGACTCCTCGACAAACTTTTCAACCATACTTTTAGCAAGTGTTGCTTTTTAGTGATTCCATACATGGACGATTTTTAATGCAACAATCCATGTATAGCATACTAAATCATAAAAATATGCAGAGGAGGTGCAAAACCTGCCACAAGCTACAACAATGTCATCGAATTTCCATTCACTGCTCGAGTGCTGAAGTTGTTGCTCAACTTCCCGGATTGCTTCAATATAGCCCCTGCAAAAATAGTCACACTTATCAAAATGGTGAAGCTAAGACACAGATTTTGTATTTCTTCATGACGTAGGGCAAACCTTTAGAGCAAAATTTACTCAGCCGTGTATAGTTTAGAATGTGTACCATCACTATCCATTACTTAAGGATGGCAACCTGATGGTCTGAGCGTAATTCAGTCCAAGTACTAATTTAGGCATTTGAGGTGCTTACTAATAAATTAAAGGATGGAACTCTTGGTTCTTCAACTACTAACGCTGATCCTTCGATCTTTTCTTTAAACATGTATCTGTAACTCTATGGAAGATAGTAATATCAGCATAGAGAAGGCAGAACCTTGGCATGTATTCTAACTGGGCTACTAGCTTCTGAAGGGCTGATAGCTCTGTCAATCAAGAAAATAAGTCATCCTGGCTAACCTAGTGTCATCATATTAGGGTTGAAAAGGATAATAGGAATATTGACGAGCAGCTGAAAAATGCTAATGTAATAATCCATAAGATTATTTGACTGTTCAATTCCAAGCGGCCAGCGGAGGTTTCATCTGGTAAGAGGAACATGAAATGTTTGATTATACTTCATATTTTCTAGCATGGTCTTCATTTCAGGTCCCAGGTAGGCCCTTCTACGTATCACTACAACACGGGATTAAGCTCCCTGTGGAGTTCTATAATTAACAGCCAGTATCAATGGAAACTCAAATATTCTTCCAAATATTAGTGTCTTTGTGAAGACACACACACGAAAAAAAAATAAAAAAATATTGAGATGGAACCAGAAGCTGAACTGAACAACAAAGACACAAGAAGGCTAAATATGAGATATGAGAATATGAAACTGACAGCATTTGCGGTCCAATATGAAATTGAGAGCACTTGCTGTCCAACATCATGCAATATTAAGTTTTCTTCTTTCTGCTGGCAGCGCCTTACAGGAGGTTGAACTTTATACCACTGTTGGCCTTCTAGCACAACATATAACAATTCTCTGCTCTGCCTCAGTAGGTCTAGCATTTTTCGGGTACCTAAGCCTTAATCTTATAGGTTTGAAAAACGAGCAGGTGTAAGAGCTTAGATGGGTTTGGATAATTTCAACAGCGTCAAGTACACCTATTTTTTGGCAGGTAATGAGCAGCTTTTCATTTTGGACCGGTTAAAGCAAGCCAAACTAGTAACACTATCTACATAGAAGGCGCGAAGACAGTATAATTACTGAGTCTAACCAAGGCTCGTGGCTTCCAAATATTCAAGCAATGAATCGAACATATAAGAATCATTTATTTGCTCCAGTACTGCAATTCTAATAGAACGAAACATAAGGGTTGTGGGAGAAGCTGGAGAAAATTAACCCCCCCCCCCAACCAAAAAAAAAAAGAATACAAGGCAGGCAGAATGTAAAAAGGCTTCTATATGAGAAAACATCGTATAACATGCATATATGACATTAATGCTCTTTCTCTCTTTTCTAGTTTGTTAAACATCACTCACTACTCTTCCACAAATAGCTCCAGAAAGATAGAGTCTGTATTTATATAAGCTATCTTTTGTTTAAAACGAGCTGGGGAAACCTCAAAATTAACCTTCTGAACCATAGCTTATCTGTCTTCCCTTGACATATTGTAGGTTAAACTTTGAGGATTGTAGAGAAACTCTGTCTTTGTCAAAAGGAAAAATTGAATGATTTTCTGAAGGATGGATAGATATTCGCTATAACAGTTTATGTAGCCACTTAATGCAGGATGACAACTATCTTTACAGAAAAAAACTCAATGAAACAAGGCTAGTGACATAGGAAGGTATCCTTCTTATAAAAAAAAAAAAGGTGACACAGGTAGGTATCCTGTATGCCACACCGCAAATGGAGTTGCATACTGATTTAAGTAGAGTCAACGTTTGCACCAGAAGTAAGCTAATACCGCAGGCTATGGCTCAATTAGGGACCACAAGATGGAAAAGATATTCACTCTTGAAGGCTTCACAATGAAAAGGGAAATTGACCACATATTGAAGTTCAAATTAAGGCAAACGCAGTGAGGGAGCTCTAAACTCAGACCTGAAGGTTATCATTAAGAACTTTTGGATAAAACGCGATTCTCAAAGTACCCAATGCACATCTCAAGGTGCAAGTGAAATGCTGAAAATTAGGAAAAAGAAAGGACGTAGGCCTAGGATTTATCAGACATAGGAAACAAGCCAGTTGCATAAGAAAAGGAGCCTCACCAGGTTCCTAAAGAATTGGATCCACCAACAGGGATGACATACGGCTTTCTTCCTTCATTTAACAGCTCTTCCTTCAATAATTTGGTAAGAGCCTGAGATGTAACACACATTAGGATCAGTACTATTGAAGATAAGACCTATCAGCTTGAGGCTACTATGGGACAGACTTAGCATCCGTACAACTGAAAATTGTACAAGGTTCAAATACTAGTTCCATTTGGAAAATCAAGAGCACATCCCGAAATTGGAGGACAACACTAGTTCTCAGCTCACCAATTAATCAGCAACTTATTTCTATTTTTATTTTATCACACAGATTACTGATTTCACGTGGTATGTGTGGCTTCATATTCTTGCATCGACTAGCACTAGTCGACAGCGCCTGAATAGTGAAAGAACTCCTCAATGGAATCCATATATCAATGGAAAGAGGAAAAGTTCCGGGGCGTAAATTTTTTCCTTCGGTGAGGGGCAGAGGAGGAGAGGAAAAGGAGACCAGAATCTATGAAGGAAGAAGGAAGAGAGAAAACTCTTTGACGCTTCAAGTTGAAATTTAACTTCGTGAGTACCAGGTGTTAGTACCAGGTGTTAGTGGGAAAAAGAGGACACAAAATGAGTCAGTGATGCAAAATACCTCTACACAGACCAGTGTTTGAAAAGAAAGGGGCAAGTGTCAGCTAGGCCCAAAGCCAATCAAGGGGAGTGCTTCAGTGAAAAAGGTGCACAAAAAAATCTTTATAAAACTCAAATGTAACGCAAGAAAATAACTATAAATACAAGTAAAATTTGTATGGATTAATAAAGTATAGACCTCACTGCCAACTTTTGCATATTCTTCTTTTGAGACAAGATCGATGTGCGCTCCAACTAATCGCTCAACAAGGAGGTTCCCTATCAATCCAGGATCTTTATCCACAAGTAACTGTGACAAAGCTAAAGAAGTTATTCACATAAACATGAAGTGATGACTTGCGGCAGATGTAGGAATCAAACAAAATACCAAAAGAACAACTAAGGTATACCTTTGAAGTGCGTAAGATGAGATAACAGTCAAGGTTTAAGTACTTGGCAGCGACAGCAGTAGCACGACAGTGATTACTTTGTATGCCACCTATAGTCACTATGCAGTCAGCCCCCTGTGCCACAGCATCTCCCAACAAGAACTCCAGCTTCCTGACCTTGTTTCCACTCAATTGCATTCCTGATATATCATCACGCTGTAAAGTCGAAATTCGTTCATGTTAGAATAAATCTGGAATAGTGGTACAGTGAAAAAGGTAACCAGAGCACATGAGAGAAACAATAGCACAAAAGAAAAACCATCCTCAGGCTCCCTATAGACCAAGAACTCATACTTTAGATATACTATAAAAAAAAATTTAGAGGAAACTTTACCATCTATCTTAAAAATGATCAATGGTCTAGTAGTACCTCTTAGTACTGACCCAACAACGAGCAAAATATCCAGACAATCAAGCTGCAGTGTATACTTGACAGCACATAGGTTGATGTGATGCTCTCACTTCACTCAGCTTCTTAATTGATTGTGATATTTCTCAGTATGGTGTATAGTCGTGTCCTTTAACGATTTCCTTTTATTTTGTTTCCCGCTTTTTACCATACAGGCAAACATCATACACACACATTTAAAAGAGGACTCATGTCTAATGCCACTGCAAATAACTTCACAAAATATTTCAATTTTTTAGATTATGCCATTCTTCATTACTTGCACGAAGATACCACATTTATTACTCTACTCCCTAGTCTACAGTAATTTTCAGTTCAACAAACACATAAAGTAGGTGCTCAGATGTTACATATAAAATGTTGGGTAATCACTCCAATAAAAAAAATGGAAAGAAATTTCTGTTATCAAATATAGTTCTGAGACCTCACTCCTCTTTTTAAATTTTCTTTTTACCTAAAAATAACTTTTTTCCCCCCAGTAAGGACCTAAGTGAAATTTGGAGGACTCCATGTCATACTTTAGCATTCTGCGGTAGATTAAAGAGATTCTGTCGCAAATGTTAGTATGAGGGACTACATCAGAAGAACTTGCTTCAAGCAGTACACGGCTAAACCAAAATTGCAAAAAAGTCTTCTATACTGCAACTTTTTTCCGAGTCCTGAGTTGGTCGAAGCAGACAACAATATGCTTGCCTAGTAAGACATCAGAAAAACCTCAGAGCAAAATTTTCCTTTTATAAAATTGTCTCGTTGCTTTAACAGGAAAGGATCAAACATAATAGTTAAATAGCTTAAACATTTCTTCCTATTTTTTAGTGCATAGAAAATACTACTCTGTTTGTCTTGGTCCATCCTTATTTTCAAATGAGGTAGGCTAAAATGGGGGGAAAAGTTACCTTTAACCAAACCTCAGTGTCCTTGGGCAAATTAGGCAGGTTCCACTTGTGAATTGGAGTCGGAAACTACGCACAATCACACAATTTTAAAAAAACAACAGAATGATTAATTCTCTCCTACGCATAAACGAAACAAATAACAACCGACGAATAGAGATAGATTGTTATCTTACATGTCCAAGGGAAAAAGTGTGAGAAGGAAGGGGGCTAAGATGAGAGGCCCATTGAGGAGGCTCGTAAGGCTTCTTTGTGAGAAATTGAAAGGGCGATGGCGAAACCTGGGAACTGGAATCCTCCATAGATGATTTGGTAAGACAATAATGTCTGTTCAAGTTTAACGCCTTAATATTGAATTGTTGCAAAGAAAATGGTGAGCTGTAGCATACTCTACTGAAGCTACTCCATTGGCAACTCAACATTCTTTCCTTTCCCTTTTTCTTTATCTTTAGTCCAATAGGGAAATTAACCCGAATCTGCATATTCAATTTTGAAATTGACTTATTACTACTCCTTACATGCTAGTTGTAAGAATTAATTCTCAATAAATAGTAGTATACATTTTTACGCCGTAATAATAATGAGAGAATGTTATATAATAGTATAATTTTTTATTTTATATGATATTTTGTGGTGGGATTGTTCTTTCTAATTCATCATCTAAATGGCCTTTAGTCAAGAGATACCGTTGATATCAGATTGTACATATATTTTCTTATGAGTATTGCGAATCAGATTAAATTATGAAGTCAACAACTGAGACTCATTGGAATTGTGTACTTCGAATTGTGAAATATCTTAAAGGTGCAATTAGTAGAGGAGCCTCCTATACTAGGACCGTAGAACAATTATTATATAGAAGTTGTTGGGCATATCAAGGCCGACTTATAGCCGGTTTGGCCAAGCTTTTTTTCGGTTAAAAGTGCCTTTTTTTAAAGTGCAGGTATTTGGCCAAACTTTTTAAAGGAAAAAAAATACTTTTGAGTAGAAACAGAAGCAGTTTCTAATAAGCAAAAAAAATAGTCTCTCCTTAATAAAACTTTTTCAAAAAACACTTTTGAGAAATATATAGTTAATCGCATAGGTGGATTTAGGGCGGCAGAACGAGATTCAATCGAACCTCTTTCGCCGGAAAATTACACAGTATATATAAGAAAAATTTTATTTTGTACCTCTATATATTATATCCAAAAGCATAACTCAATAGTCAAGGAATTCAAAACATTCGTACCTCATTTAGTTCAATTCTCGCTATCCACAATTACCTCTAATTTTTAAACTTTTTCTTTTTGATAGGGCCATGACCTTGTCCCCATGTGAATTAACGTGGTTGAAACAGTTGTTTGAGGAGTTAGGTATATTAAGAACTTTGTCCTATCAAACTATGGTCCGATAATCAGATAATGTTATATATTGCGTCGAATCAATTATTTCACGAGATAACTAACACATTGAAGTAAATTGCCACAAAGAGGTCGCAAACCCAAACTATTACGCTTAAATTTGTTAGTTCGAATGATTAATTGTTAATACCTTACTCGAGCTTTTAGAAATCATCCGGTATATCAGATTTGTAACAAGTTGGGTATACATGACATATATATTCCGCATTCAATAGGAGTGTTAAACAAAGAAAATAAAAAGCCTATTAAGAGTTACATGTATATATATTACAAGGGTTTAACTGCACAAATAATTTAATTTTATTACCCTATATAAATCATCATATGTAGTGAAAAAACTCTACACATACTTTTCTCTCTAATCTCTCTTTACGCAAGCCAAATTGTTGTTCATATTAATTAATATTCTATGTTACAAATTTATATGACACGCTTTACTTATTGAGAGTTACTTTAGCAAATTTTTAAAATTAAATTGAATTAGTTAACCTTAGTATTTTAAAATTAAAATTTAGATATTCAAAAATTATATAAAAAATACTATAAGTTATAATTATTCTCGTGTCAATATGATAAAAAATTTCATTGTAAAATGTTTGTAGAGCTCACTATTTATAGTTACACCTAGAGAACAAGGTTTTAGGATCAAGCCCCTCTTATATAATAATTATGAGGGTCAATAAAGAATGTGTAACAGTGGGCAGTGAATATCATACTCTCTCTAACGGACCGTGCATTTAATGCTGTCACACCTCCTTTTTCACCCGCGCCTTGCGGGGCGCGGAAGGGAGTTTTTTCCAATTAAAGGACAATCGAACGGGATTTGTTTAATTATTTCAGAGTCGCTACTTGGGAGATTTAGGGTGTCCCAAGTCACCGGTTTTAATCCCGAATCGAGGAAAGAAATTGACTCTAAATAATATTCTGCGCACCAGATATCCGGATAAGGAATTCTGTTAACCCGGGAGAAGGTGTTAGGTATTCCCGAGTCCCGTGGTTCTAGCATGGTCACTCAACTGTTATATCCGGCTTATTTATCTGATTTTAACAATTATGTACTTAGTGCAAATTATGATTATTTTACCGCTTCTATTATTATTGTTGTTATTTTTACAAAGAATTGCAACGTCGTGAAAACGTATCTCGAACCTCGTCACAATCAATATACCCGAGGCTATCGACACGTCTCGACTCCGTTGAGATTTGGATTTGGGTTACATAAATGCACACCCGTATTTAAGAAGGTAAGATTAATTAAGGTGCGTCCTAAAGAGACTAACGTATTGTTATTTTAGGAAGAGGCCATGAAAATTCACTAAACGGCCAACTTCGAAGTCTAACCAATTATTGTATATGTTTATTGAGGGCCCCACGATTTGTAATTTATTTGGCGAGGCGCGCCTCATTTTATTTTAAAGGTCGTCCTATAGTGACTATGTTTTCTATTTCGTTTGTCTCTAAAATAAATGAAGAAAAGGTCCTACTTTATTTACATACTTACGAGTTATTATAGTTAAGTTTCGAACATGATTCGTTAAATCTAAAATGAACATAGTAAGAGCAGTCTGTTTGACAGTTATGGGCCCAGGTCCGACGTATAAGGGGTAAAACCGGACCTGGGCCATCCTACTTCAAATTGGGCCTAGTTAATGGTTTCTACACATATTCATAATTTGCCAAACTAAAAAATGGTGTCATTTTGTTAACAAATTTCTGCCAATTTAAAGTGACATTCTACTGGAATGAATGAACCTGAAAAATCTAATTTTTTATCCTAAACCAACTTAGATGCTGAAATTAACCAATGGTATCTAATTGAACATGTTCTTACGAATTTAGATAAGCAATTTGTTAACTGAAATAGTTTAAACTATTGAGTAATCAACCTACGGCCTAATGTGTATTTGGAACATGCTTTTAAACAAAATAGACTGAAATGACAGAACATTACTACTACATCATTAGTCTTTATTAACTAAAAGCATACAGGGGGCAGAAGTTTTACAACTAAACTACTATAGAATAGGCATGCCCAGTTATACATAAACAAACACCTACATGACTCTAATGAAAGAAGTGTTCTGATGTGTATACAAGTAAGTAGACAACTATAAAGAATTTAAGACTTCAACCCTTCACTTTTGTATTCATGCTTCAAATTCTCAGATTACAAGGTTCAGCCATTCGATTGTGTACTCTATCACTGACTTAGCAAGATAATAGCACAGCCTATATGCCCTCTATTTCTCTAGAGTTTTAGGTTTAATCTCCAACCTCAACACTCTTGTTTTTCTCTGGCTTATGAGGATCAAAAAAACCAGCCCCTATTTTGTTCTAAATGAGCCTATTTATAGGCAAAGTAGGCAAGCACCAGGCTGCCTTGATACCTTCAGACCTTAACTCTGCTCATACCCCTTAACTTCCCATGCCTAAGTGTCTTTTCTTGATGCCAACTATATTGTTCCCCATGCTTGTCATATTGTTCTAATCAAGAGTTATGGGTTTATTAGGGTATTCATTTTAAACTGTCATGCTCTTATGTCTTGTTCCGCATTGTCATTAAATTAATAGTATTTTAATTAACCACTTGACAAACCATTAAGTTAATACTGATAAAACCTTGTCAAATGCCAAAATTACCCTTAACCCCCTGAAAATTACTGTTATGCCCTAACTCTTAATAGTTAGTATATAAACCCCTCTAAATTCAACTAATCACTGATTACTGACTATCAGATTATACAGCTATGACCAATTCAATCCTATCCAAACACACAAAATGATTTCAGGCAGAAGGGATGAGGGAATGAGGTTCATGTGGCCTTAAAATAAGCGAGCCAGTTTGGTTCAAAGAAGCAATTGGATACATTCAACAACTTCAACTCAATCACATAAGAACAGAAAAGAAGCAGAAATGACAAACACTCGAATGAGTCAAAGAGATAAACTATTGTCATGCTTCTTCCTTCTTTTAATCAAACTAAACGACGATACTTAAACATTCGATTACACGTTATAACAGATAACAATTAATCGATACATAATTAGACTCAACAGGGCACCTATATGAACCACTTGATGATATTAATCAGATTAAACACGTAGTCCATCACGATAGGTACAACTAACAGACAAACAAAAGAATCGATCAGATAAAAGGTCTTATGAAGACGGACAGAATTAAAAGAAAAATGATAGAAAAATCAAACAAATTAAACTAATATGTAAACAGATATAAACAAACACCAACGGAACAAATAGGAAAGGAAAAATTACCTCAGAAGCTTAAGAACAAAAATAACCCATGCTCGAACTGGACTCGACCTCTTTGAGGTCGAACGGACTTTAATTGAAGTGTCCTCAACTGAGAACACCTCGATTAAGGTCTATTAGACCCCAATTCTTCCTTTAAACTGGACAGACCCCCATGGTTTTGAGTTCTAGGGTTCATACGGTCCGATTTGGGGCTCGAAGGTCTCTACCTAGATTCGAACCAAACCAAGCTTGGTTTGGTTACGAGTGAGGCCAAGGGAGTGACTGGTGTGAATTTGGGGTCGGTTGGTGTAGATCAGGTTTTTGCTCGAACCTTCAAATGAAAATTCGAGACGTTCGGGGAAAATTCGAGGTAAGCTGAGGGTGGATTTGGAGAGAGGGGATCATGGTGGTTCAAGGGTGTAATTTTGGCGGGCATCGGAACCGACACCGCCGGGTTTTCAGGCGAAGGAAAAGGTGGCGGCTAGGGTTTCAGGAGGGTTCAAGTCTCTGAATTCAAAGACGAAGAGGGGGGTTTGGCTGTGGGGCTGGGAAGGTATTTTAGGCTTATATAGTGGGTGGGGGTTTTAATTCTGGCCGTTTGATCAAACGAGATCGACGGCCTGGATCATTTGCTTGAGTGGAAACAGTATCGTTTGGTTAAGTGGAGACTGGGTCGACCCGAGCTGGAATGGATCGGGTATCTGGGAGGCCTCGGAGCCGTTAGATCAATGGAGATGGATGGCTCGGATCTAAGACGCCTATACGGCGTCGTTTGGACTTATACGGGAGTCGCACTAGACCGTTCGATCAGTTCGATCAACGGCTCAGATTGAGAGCATCTAAACGACATCGTCTGGTTCTTCTGAGAGACCCGGTCATGTGGACTGGGTCAATGTATCGATTTGGGCCTGATTTCTATTTGAATTTTTTGCCCAATCCGAGTTTTTTTTTTCATTTTTTCAACTTTTCTTTTTCTTCTTTTAATTTTCTAATTTAAACACAATTCCTAATTAAATTGTAAAATCAAAAATAAAACTACACAAATATTAATTAACACTTACAACAATTAACGCACAAATTAAAACCTTAAAATAAAATCACACAATGACAACGAATAGAATAAAAAGGTATATTTTTTTGTGATTTTCCTTTTAGAGCCAAATGATGGTTTAATTAATTCCTAAATGCATAATTAAATCCTAAATATGCATGCAACATGTATTTTTGTATTTTTTCAATTAACTATAACAAGGTAAACATTTACGGACAAAATAATTACCAAAAATATCACGCGGATTCTCAAAATTGTACCCGAAGGCAACTTGCTTCATTTCTCGATTTCTTTTGGAGTAATTTCCGTGAAGCAAAAATCACGTGCTCATAGCTACCCCTCTTTGTCCGAAAACACAAAGAGTTTTCGTGCAAAGATAAAGTGAGCGGATACGAGCGATTTTTGCCCGTTGGAATACTCCGTGTGAAGCATTTTTTTAAAAAAATTTAACCGAACCTTTGCTTCAAAGGTTTCCTACATATCCATGGCTAAAGGGGAATCAAGTTAATGTAGTTCGGGAAGTTTTGGTAGCTGGGACTACCATGGAGCTGTGGATTTACTGTTACTGTTGTTGCTGCTGCTGTCGCTACTTACTGACCTCCTTATTACACCATGCTGAAAGAAAACAAGAAGCTAGACTAAACTATAGTCTATGCATTACAAAATCTTATTTAGATCTTCAGTCTTGTTCTTGTGTCTCTCGTTGCCTTGATGTCTCGTTGATTTGTGTTTCCTCCGCTGTTTCTCTACTTCGGGCTCGACTTGTGGTCTTCCTTCTAATTTCTGTTGGGATTCATGCTGGGGGTATTTTTGTTGTAACCCTCCGTATTACTGGCTTCTGACTTGATCTTGAAATGCATTCCTCTGTTATACAGGCGGGCTCCTGACTTCCAACTTAAATGTACTCCTCTATTATATGGGCGAACTCCCAACTTTAACACTTAAAATGTAAAGACTGAAATGTATTCCTCTGTTATATGAGCGGGTTCCCAACTTCAACACTTGAAATGTAAAGACTGAAATGTATTCATCTGTTCTCCAGGCGGGCTCCTGCAACCAAAGTAAACAAAAACAAACGAAATTTTTGCCCCAGTTTGTACTAGGAATATTTGTGAGTTGTTAGCCAAATTGTAAACCACTTCTACTATTGATGCAATGATGAGAGTAAACTAAAGACTAGACTAGGATGTGCGTCTCCTACGAGTAAAACTAAAAACTCTGACTAGCAGATGCGTCTGCTAACCTAAAACCTGAATGAGCCAAACTTAAGAAGTGTGTCTCCTAAAGATGAATTAAAATGGTCAAGACTAGGAGGTGTGTTTCCTAAGGGTGAATTTAAATGACCAAGACCAGGAAGTGCGTTTCCTATGAGTGAAAACTTTAGTGACTAAAACTAGGAATTGTGTCTCCTATGACTGAACTATTGACTTAGGAAGTGCGTCTCCTATGGGTAAAAAATAAACTTAGGAGGAAATGCATCTCCTATGGGTAAAAATAAACTTAGGAGGAAATGCATCTCCTATGGGTAAAAATAAACCTAGGAGGAAATGTGTCTCTTATGGGAAAAATAAACTTAGGAGGAAGTGCGTCTCCTATGGGTAAAAAAAATTTATGAGGAAATGCGTCTCCTAGGGGTAAAAATAAACTTAGGAGGAAATGCGTCTCCTATGGGTAAAAATAAACTTAGGAGGAAATGCATCTCCTATGGGTAAAAAAAAACTTAGGAGAAAATGCGTCTCCTAGGGGTAAAAATAAACTTAGGAGGAAATGTGTCTCCTATGGGTAAAAATAAACTTAGGAGGAAATGCGTCTCCTATGGGAAAAATAAACTTAGGAGGAAGTGCGTCTCCTATAGGTAAAAAAAACTTAGGAGGAAATGCGTCTCCTATGGGTAAAAAATAAACTTAGGAGGAAATGCGTCTCCTATGGGTGAACCATTTCCTTCTTCCTGAATTACCTTCTTACAGAACTGCTTCTCGTGTTGTCTTCCCTCGAAACCTCTAGGGATAACACTGCTGGGAATTATTTACTTACCTGTTGGGGATGATACTGCTGGGGGAATCTCCTTTCTTCAAATTTTTTATTTTCTCTCAACATTGCTGGGGATAAACATATTATCAACTGGGGATAACTCTGTTGAGGATAACATTGCTGGGGGATTTTCATTCCTTCAAAACTGGTGCTCCACTCTTCTGAAGCCTGCTGGGAATGACACTAGCCTTTTGCTTTTCTGAACACCAGTTTCATCCCTTTGTTCTATCCGTTGGGAATACAACTTCCTTCATTAAAACTTGGTATGTTGGGGATAACGCTGGTTCAAGACCACTTCCCATGAGACTGGTGTTATCTTTCTTCTTCCCCAAATGGGTACCTGCCTTCCAGAAACTTTTCAAAATGAAAGGAAAATTTTATGCCCCAGTTTGATAATCTTCCTTGTGGCATGCCTTTCCGCCATCAATGCCATTTCCTTTACCTGCTTCAAATCAAAGAGAATTTGTTAGTTTAAAACATGGTGAGCGGTTGTGTCATTTCTGCTGGGGATGGTTTTTCTTTTCTCCCTTTCCCTGCTTTGCGTTTTATTACAAAACTTGTTGGGGATGATATTATTTGCTGGGGATGATATTCCTGCTGGGGATGGTTTTTCTTTTCTCCTTCTTCCCTGCCATGTGTTGTCCGATCATTGCGGGACTTGGTCGAGAATCTGTCGGAGTTGTTCCTGTATATCACAAATCTGCTGGGGATCCTCATAACCTTTTAACTGTTGCTTTTCCATTTTTCTCCAACTTCCCCTAGAAATTTGGTCCTCTTGCGATCTAGCCTCATTCATCATTTGGTCTTGCGACCAACTTCTTTTCACTTTGTCGCCTTATCTTCGACATGTCCTATTCACATTTTGTTTTGCACCATTTTGGCAACTGGTAGTAAGCTCTGAAAATCTTTTTCAAAAAAAACTGCTGGGGAGGTAAAGTCTTTTAAACCAAGAAATGAAAAAGTGATGATTTCAAAAAAATAGAAAAGGAAGAAATCTTTCTGAACAAATGCTGGGGAAAAGGAAAGAAAAGAACTTATCTGAATGATATAACTGATCCCAACGATCATGTCGTGCATTCCGGATTAATCAACCCAGTCTATTTGTATCAATCAACCCTTCGGACGACCTCATGTTGCTGGGGATAAACAGGCATTCAACTCTTTGCCAAATGTGGATCCTTCCCGCCAATCTTGTCTTGTCGCCTCATAGTGCCCTTCGAGGGGTTTTCACTAATAAGACTCTCTCGTTTCTCTCATATCCCGTTGTCTTATGGTGTCTGTGAAGGTTTTCACTGATAAAACTCTCATTTTATTTCTCTCATCTTTCGTCGCCTTATGGTGCCTGTGAAAGTTTTCACCGATAAGACTCTCATTTTATTTTATTTTTCAGCTGGGGATTGGAGTGCTGTCGATATGACTCTCTCTGTTGGGGATTCTTTTCGGTTATCAGTTCATTTCCAATTTATGATCCTCTTCTCTGCTGGGGATTAGAGTGTTATGCATGACTTGGCACTTCTCGGATACTGATCGGGAGGTCTTTTTTGGATATCAATATGGGTTTTTGTGTATGGCCAAAAGAAAAGGGGTATCAAAGGCTCAAAATAATTTTGACGGGTAAAACATTACAACTCTTGGAATTAAACTTTCTTTCCCAAAATTATAAATACAACTTCTGCCCCAGTTTTTTTGCTTGGGGATTCTTTTTTTTTGTTACACTATGACCGAGCCGTGAGGCGCCTACGTATCCTTTTTTGAGGAATCAGGTCAAACATAGTTCTCATGCCTTTATTTTCTTGTGACTTTTTCTTTATCATCATTATTTTTCGTTTTCTTTTTCTTTCATTTTAATTACTGATTCTAAAAGAGGGATATAAAAGAATAAATAAGGCTCAAAAGGGGAAGCACAGGTTAAAGTGTTTGGATAGAAGAAAGAATTGCCTCCGTCATTTCATTCTCCGATAAATGCCAACCACAAACAAACATCAATTACAATAAAAAAAATCATACATAATATCTCTTAACTGCGTTGGAGTTGATAGCCATGTCGACGCATTTCCCGTTGATATCTGTTAAACATAAAACGCCATTGTACAACACTCTGGTTATAATGAACGGTCCTTGCCAATTCGGGGCGAACTTGCCTTTTGCTTCGGCCTGATGTGGCAGGATTCATTTCAACACATGTTGCCCCACCTCAAATTTTCTGGGGCGCACCTTCTTGTTGTAGGCTCTCGCCATTCTCTTTTGATATAACTGGCCATGACACACAGCTGCCAATCTATTTTCATCAATCAAGTTCAACTGCTCCAAACGGGTTTTGACCCACTCGTCATCATCAATCTCAGCCTCAGCGATAATTCGAAGGGATGGAATTTCAACTTCCGCCAGTATTACTGCTTCAGTTCCATATACCAATAAATAAGGAGTTGCCCCTACTGAAGTACGGACAATGGTGCGATAACCCAACAATGCAAATGGTAATTTTTCATGCCATTGTCTGGATCCTTCTACCATCTTCCTCAGTATCTTCTTGATGTTTTTGTTGGCTGCTTCAACTGCTCCATTCACCTTGGGACGATATGGTGTGGAATTACGGTGTGTAATCTTAAACTGTTGACATACATCTTTCATCAAATTGCTGTTACGATTAGCACCATTATCCGTGATGATCACGTTTGGGACCCCAAATCTACAGATGATATGGGAGTGAACAAAATCCACCACTGCCTTCTTGGTTACCGACTTGAAAGTCTTAGCTTCAACCCACTTAGTGAAATAGTCTATGGTCACCAGAATGAACCTGTGACCGTTGGTAGCCGTCGGCTCAATAGGTCCAATGACATCCATGCCCCAGGCAACAAATGGCCATGGCGCTGACATTGTATGCAATTCTGTCAGCGGAGAATGAATCAGATCTCCGTGTATCTAACATTGATGGCATTTTCGCATGAAGCTAATACAATCGCGCTCCATAGTGAGCCAATAGTACCTTGCTCGAAGAATCTTCTTCGCCAATACATATCCGCTCATATGTGTCCCACAAACTCCAGCATGTACCTCTGTCATAACTGTCGTGGCTTGACTGGCATCTATGCATCTCAGCAATCCCAAATCTGGGGTTCTTTTGTACAACACTCCTCCACTGAGAAAGAATCCACTTGACAATCGCCGAATGGATTTTTTTTGATCTCTGGTGGCCTGCTCCGGGTATATCCCCATCCTGAGGTACTCCTTTATGTCATAAAACCATGGCTCGCCATCCACTTCTTCCTCTACCATGTTTCAATAAGCATGCTGATCACGAACCTGAATGTGCAACGGGTCAACATGAATTTTATCTGGGTGGTGTAGCATCGATGCTAAAGTGGGCAATGTATCGGCAACCTCATTATGAACTCTTGGGATGTGTCTGAACTCCACTGATCGAAATCACTTGCTCAGATCATGCAAACATTGTCGATATGGTATTAGCTTCAAATCCTGTGTTTCCTATTCACCCTGAATCTGATGTACCAGGAGGTCCGAGTCTCCCAAGACCAAAAAGTCCTGGACATCCATGTTTGTAGCTAGTCGCAGACCCAAAATGCATGCCTCATACTCAGCCATGTTGTTGGTACAATAGAAATGCAACTGAGCTGTAACAGGATAATGACGACCCGTTTCAGAAATAAGTACCGCTCCTATTCCAACTCCCTTCGCATTTGCGACTCCATCAAAGAAAAGCTTCCAACCTGGTTCCTCAGGTAATTCCAACTCATCTATATGCATTACTTCCTCGTCAGGAAAATACGTACTCAACGGCTCGTATTCTTCATCAACAGGATTCTCAGCCAAGTGATCGGCCTGCGCTTCGGCTTTCATGGTCGTCCTCGTCACATAGACAATGTCAAACTCCGTGAGTAATATTTGCCATTTTGCTAACCTCCCTATAGGCATAGGCTTTTGGAAAATATACTTTAGTGGATCCAAGCGGGAAATGAGATAAGTAGTATATGAGGACAAATAGTGCTTCAATTTCTGAGCCACCCAAGTTAGGGCGCAACATGTCTTCTCGAGTTAAGTGTACTTAACCTCATATACTGTAAACTTCTTGCTGAGATAATAGATGGCTTGCTCCTTCCTTCCTGTAATGTTGTGTTGCCCCAATACGCAACCAAATGAATTCTCCAGGACCGTCAGATAGAGGATTAACGGTATTCCCGGCTCAGGTGGAACCAACACAGGTGGATTTGATAAATATCCTTTGATTTGGTCAAATGCTTCCTAACATTCCGCCGTCCAATCTACCGCAACATCTTTCTTCAGTAGTCGAAAAATGGGCTCACAAGTTGCTGTGAGTTGTGCAATAAACCTGCTGATATAGTTCAATCTTCCCAACGGACTCATTACTTCTCTCTTGTTCTTCGGCGGTGGCAAATTTTGGATAGATTTGATCTTTGACGGGTCCAGTTCAATACCTCGCCGACTGACGATGAATCCCAACAGCTTTCCAGATGGAACACCAAAGGCACATTTAGTCGGGTTGAGCTTAATATCATACCTTCAAAGTCTTTGAAAAAACTTCCTTAGGTTTGCTACATGGTCTTCCTGATGCTTGGACTTTATGATCACATCGTCCACGTACACCTCGATTTCTTTGTGGATCATGTCATAAAACATAGTAGTCATTGCTCTCATGTACATTGCCCCAGCATTCTTCAAACCAAATGGCATCACCCGGTAGCAATAAGTTCCCCACGGCGTAATGAATGTCGTCTTTTCCGCATCTTCTTCATCCATCAGAATCTGATGATACCCAACATAGCAATCTACAAAAGATCTGATCTCACGTCCGGCACAATTGTCGATCAAAATATGGATGTTGGGTAAAGGAAAGTTTTCCTTTGGGCTTGCCCTATTCAGGTTGCGGTAATCAACACACACCCTGATCTTCCCATATTTCTTTGGCACCACCACATTAGCCAACCAATCAGGATATCGAGTGACATGGATAACCTTTGCTTGCAACTGCTTGGTTACTTCCTCTTTAATCTTCACACTCATATCCGTCTTGAACTTTCTCAATTTCTGCTTGACGGGAGGGCATACCGGGTCGGTGGGCAATTTATGGACCACTAAATTCGTGCTTAACCCCGGCATGTCGTCATACGACCAGGCAAATACATCTTTGAATTCAATAAGTGTTTTGATTAATTCTTCCCTGATATTTGGTGCAATGTGGATGCTTATTTTAGTTTCCCTAACATCGACTGCATCCCCTAAATTGATGGCTTCTATGTCATTTAAGTTGGGCCTGGATTTTTCTTCAAACTGGCTTAGCTCCCTGTTTATTTCTTCGAAGGATTCATCCTCATCGTATTCTGATTCATTATCATAATCGACCTCTTGTATGGTTAGTTCGGAATCAGATTGATCTTTTAGACTAGGTTGAAGATCCGTTGTGCATGCCATATCGTTAAGACCAGTATGAAAAGAACTGTTCAGAAAAAGAAAATAAAGAAACAAAAATTAAAAATAAAAATAAAATAAGGAATGAAGAAGAAACTTTTCATTTTATTGAATCATGGGATAACAAGGTTTCACACTTTGTTGAGCAATAATAATAATAAAAGAGAATCTGGATTACAACCCTGGAATAATCCAGAAAACAAAAAGGAAAATCAGAGCCAACTACCAGGACTCCCTCCAAGTAGGAAGAGGAGTAGCTGTCCAATTGTAGACATTGGCCCTAGGCTCAACAAACTGTATGCCTGCCTTACTGGAACCCTCTCCAGCCTCTATCATGTTGACATCTGTGAACATTCTCTCAAAGCCCTCATTCAAATCTCCATCTGGCCCGATCAAGGGTCCAAGAATTTCCGAGACTGGTAACTTTCTGTACCTTGCTTTGACAAATGATCTGGACAGTCGTGGGATTGGCTTAGGAAGGACCCAGACTCTTTTCTTCATCTTGCGGGCCCGCTTTACATCCGCTGCGGTAGGCTTGAATCCCAACCCAAAAGTATCCAGGTTCTTGGGTAAAGAAACTGGCTGGACCATTCCCTACAAATCAATCCCCAAACCTTTTTCCTGGTACAAACCCGTTATTCAACATCTCCGAGGCTATCATGAAAGTTGCAGCTGCGATTCTGGGAAGAGGAAGGCCCTCACCCTCAAGAATTTTGTCTATTGAGACTGCGTCAAAAACCTGATAAACCCATGGGCCCTTGTCATCGTCGTTTTCTATGAAGGACACAATGGCGTCACTGGCGGCATGTGTACCGTCATCCCCGTGTACCACGATCTCTTGTTTATCCCATTCAAATTTGACCATCTGATGCAGTGTAGAAGGCACAACTTTGGCTGCGTGGATCCAGGGTCGTCCCAATAGAAGATTATACGACACTGTCACATCTATCACTTGAAATTCCATGGTGAACTCGACCGGACCAATGGTCAACTCTAGTATGATATCACCCACTGTGTCAGTCCCTCCCCCATCAAAACCTCGGACGCAGACGATGTTCTTGTGAATCCTATCATCACCCACCTTCAGTTTGTTCAGAGTGGCCAAAGGACAGATATTGGCACTTGACCCATTATCGATCAGTACTCGAGTGACCACCGAATCTTCGCATTTCACCGTCAGGTAGAGTGCCCTGTTGTGTTCTGTACCCTCTATCAGCAACTCATCGTCAGAGAATGTCACTCGGTTTACCTCAAAGATTTTGTGCGCTATTTTCTCCAAATGGTTCACTGAGAGCTTGTCCGGGACATGGGCTTCATTTAGAATCTTCATTAATGCCCGACAATGATCACTTGAATGGATCAATAAGGATAGCAACAAAATCTGGGTCGGGGTCTTCCTCAACTGCTCTATAATTGAGTAGTCATGTGCCTTCATCTTCTTCAAAAACTCCTTTGCTTCTTCTTCCGTCACTGGCTTCTTTATTGTTACAGGATTGGCCCTTCTTAATTCTGCGAGAACAAAACACTTTCCCGAACGAGTTAACCCTTGGTCCTCACATATTTTTTCCATAACCTCCTTCCCCTTATGCATCACTGTCACTTGACTGTAGCTCCATGGCACAGCTTTCTCACTTGTTATCGTCAATTGCATTACTGGCCTGATAACAACTAGTTCTACGCGGGCCCCCTTCACTACCAACACTGGTGTGCTTGATACTCCCTGCAGCACTACCCTGACTGACTCTGGCTTCTTTGCAGCAACAGACGAACCTTTCCTTACTACCACAAATGGCTTGTCATCTTCCTTTCCCATCTGTACCACTGCCTTTCCACTGGTCGACTTTTCGTTTGGACTGACACAAATCATCATTACCATTTGTGAGGGCTTTTTGGGTTTCCCTCCTTTGTGCACTAGTTCGATCATATGGGCCTCATGGTGCACCAGTAACGGGTTTTCATTGATGTTTGGTGACTCTGGTGCCTGCACCTCGATCCTATTTGTGTCAATAAGATCTTGTACGGCAGTCTTCAACTTCCAACACTTCTCAGTATCATGACCGGGAGCCCCCAAACAATATTCGCAGCTCACTGAGTGGTCCAGATTTCTGGGAAGGGGATTTGACAATTTGGGTTCAACAGGACTTAATAGGCCTATCTACCTCAACTTGTGGAACAGAGTAGTATAGGTTTCTCCCAACGGAGTGAATGTTCTCGGCCTCTGCATCCTTTCGTTCCTGAAAGCCTGATTTCCGCGGAAACTTGGTCCTGAAGGCTTCCTGTAGGCCCTTGGTGGTGAATATGTGTTTTGTGGAGGTGGATATGTGTGTTGGGGAGGTGTATATGTATGTTGGGGAGCCGGTGCATGCCATTGCGGGCGAGCCGGAGGCTGGGTGTAAGTTTGAGCGTGATGGACGGTGAAATGTGGCTCTTGTGGTGGGTAATAGGGTTGTGGAGGGTTATATGGAGTGTGCGGATAGTTTGGGTAATGGGGTCTGGGTTGGCAGCGAGGGGAAAGACCTTTGGATTTGGACCAAGTACATGCTTAGACTATTGCGACTTTCTCTCTCTTCTTTTTCCCGAGTGCACCCCCCGTGCCGCTTTGGATAGCCTGAGTTGTGGCCTTGATTGCTGAATAACTCATTATCTTGTTGGATCTGAGTCCCTCTTCAACCATGCCGCCCATTTTTACTACTTCATTAAAAGATTTACCAACTGACGTCACCAGGTAACCAAAGTAAGTTGGCTCCAAAGTTTGTAAGAAGTAGTCCACCATTTCACCTTCCCTCATTGGCGGATCGACTCTCGCTGCTTGTTCCCTCCAACGGAATCCAAATTCCCTGAAGCTCTCTCCAGGCTTTTTCTCAAGTTTTAATAGTGTGAGACGGTCCGGGATGATCTCAAGGTTATACTGGAAGTGACCTGCAAATGCTTGTGCTAGATCATCCCAGGTATACCACCTGCTAGGATCCTGCCTCGTGTACCATTAGAGTGCGGACCCGCTTAAACTTTGACCAAAATAAGCTATCAGGAGCTCATCATTTCTACCTGCTCCTCTCATCTTACTACAGAAACCTCGTAGATATGTCATGGGATCACTATGTCCCTAGTATAGATCAAACTTTGGCATCTTAAAACCTGCCGACAATTGAACATCGGGGAAAGGACACAGATCTTTGTAGGCCACACTAACTTGGTCGCCCAACCCATGCATACTCCTGAAGGATTTCTCCAAGCTTTTCATTTTACGAAGCACTTCATCCTGCTCCAGATTCTTAGTCGGCCTCTCAGTTTCTGCCGGGAGTTGGAGGTGAGGGGTGTAAGTGTATGGCTCGGGTGCTTTAAAGGTTGGTTTAGGGGGATAATACTGGTTATCGTGAGCCTGAAACAACGGCTCACTGGAGGATCTTTGCAGTGTGGCTGGTGGAGGTGCCCCGAAGACAGGGACAGTTGGCGGAGGAGGGTTTTTTTTGGGTGGTGGAGCTTGGGGATTATAGGAAGTTTCCCCTTGATAGTATTGGGCAATGAGGAAGCTCGTTGATGGACCAGTGGGAGGGTGTTCCGGAGTCCGAGCCGGTAAGAGGGTAGGAGTATGGGGAAGGGTTGGTGACGTTTGTCCCCTAGCCCAGGCTAGGTGCATCCCCGCTATCTCTTGTCTCAACCTGTCTACCTCCTCTTTCATCATTTGCATCTCTGTCTTTTCCTCCTTAACACTTTTGTCCGAACCAGACATACTTCTCAGAACGGGCCCTTTAGATCTTGTGTGGTAATGGTACTCTGCCAGAACGTTCTAACGAGCTAACTGTTTCGAAACTGGAAACAACAAACTTGTTAGCGTTAGAGCTTAACACATATTGCAATTTCACGTTGGGGATGCAATGTTCCTAAGCAGTATAACCATTTCTATCATGTCTTTGTTTTGACCGCATGCGTCATTCCGACTTACTTTCTTTACCTCTTTTTTATGTCCCTCTTTCCTTTCTTTTACTCACTTTGCTTCTTCTCTCTTTTTCTTTTTAGGGGTGGTCGAATCTTATGTGGATTGTCTACGTATCATGTCCCCGCATGAATCAAACCAGGCGTAGTTCTGCCACATAACCGTGAAAGCAAATTTTGGGAATATTCCATTTTCTTTACTGAAACATTATAATACAAACTAAACATTTTTTGGAAAGAACAAACCTAAGGTAAAACCAAATAAAAATAAAAATAAAAAAGTACTACCATATTTTGATGAAAAGAGAATATACAGACAGACAACAGACTCTAAAACAAAACACTGGCTCGAACTATAAATACATTAAGGCTCCAAAAGTTGGTGCCCGCAAGACATCATTCGGCCTTGCCACGGGCTTAGGTGTGAGATCCCTTTCAAGTTGCTCCAGCTCGTACATTGTCCGCTTGGCGAAAATCATTACTGCTGACATGAAGGTAGTGCGGGTCATTTCTTCACACTCTCGACATTTCCAGGTGATAGCACGAGCAATAGTCAGAATCTTGTTTCTGGTTTGATATTTCTCTAGGTGTAGGCGTTCTATCCGATCCCCTCTAACCTTCAAAACCCGAGAATCATGCAGATATTGTTTCTGTAACTGCTGTATTTCACCTTCCATTGAGGCCATCAGATTACAACAATGTTTACTCTCGATTTCAAAAGCCTTGGCTTGTTTAGCCGCCTTGCTCTCTAGGGTGGCCACCTTCCTTTTTAGACCGACAATGGTCTTTTCATAATCTTTCCTTGCCTGCTGCAGGTACTGTGTGTGCTCTTTCGTTCTCTTTGACCATTGTACCTGGAGTTGCGCTATGGTACCCTCAGATTTCTTCAAATCATCCCGGCCCTCACCGATTTCCTTCTTTTGTCCGTAAATCAATCTTTCATCCGACCGACTCATTTGCTGATTGTTAGCATCTATCCTCATTTGTCGGATCTGAGCCTTGAGAGCCTCATTTGCTTGGGATAACCTGTTCTTCTCTCCCTCATCGGCAACAACTTGCACCTTGTTCTCAAATTTCAGATCCTTGATCTGTTGTTTTAGCTTGCCTACTTCGGCCCGGTATTCGCGCTCTTTGGTCAACCAGTCCCACGGTTCTTGTGACGCCTCAACAAACTCTTAAATGTGAGGTTTTTTGGTTGGCCTTTCGTGCTCAAGTTCTCTCCTGTACCAAGCAAGGTATCCCGGCGCCACTTCGCCTTTGGCCTGATCCTGCACGCAAGTATCTGCTTTTAAATATTGGCATTCACTCCAGATCTGACGAACTCTTGCTTCAGGGAAATGTCTATCGGGGCTAATCTCAATTACTTGAGCACTAAGATCTTCTTCCCGAGGCACTGTTTGGCATCTCCCGAGCTGTCTCAAAACCCGATATGGTGCGTAAGGCTGAATGCTCTTGAGCCCCATCAGTAGAAAGTGGGCCCTAGATGCTGGCATGTGGATGACCTCATACACAGGCAACCATCCTAGTGTCCACTGTATTTGGCTGGCGGTGAGGGTCTGAAAGAATAATGTCCATGCTGTAACCCCCTCGGGTAGACTGGCCCCCTGGATTTTTGTGTAGAACTCTTCTATGCACGTTTTCTTTGAGGAACCATAACTCAAAAGCTGGGAACGGTGGCAGAGATGCTTAGTCATCCATATTTGTAGCAATAAGTTACACCCCTCGAAGAAACTCCCTCTGGTTTTGCAGGCCATGAGAGCTCTGAAGATATCAGATACTATCATAGGTGCCAGAGTGCTTTTGTCTTGAATGGGCAAAGTACTGACGACCCCGGCTATTTTTAGATCAATGTTTCCGTCTTTCCTTGGGAATACCAAAAGGCCCAAAAAGGTTCCCATAAAAGCCACTCGTCTATGCCCGTCCCACTTCTGACGGTTACCCTTGCTGCATAACTTGTTGTCCGGGTTGTTGAATCCCCCGACATGATCGTATCTGTCGTATATGAAGTGTGGATTACAAAAACCTGCGGCCAAATCTGGATTGTGGACCGTCCTAGGTATTTTTAACGAATTTAAGAACCGATGCACAGTGACAGCTCTTGGATCAACCATGTATTTTTCCCTCAACGGAACTTCAGCATTTTCGATGTACCCGGCTATTTCCTCTAAAGTCGGGGTGAGTTCAAAATCGGAGAAGTGGAAGACACTGTGCGCCGGATCCTAGTAGGTGACCAAAGCTCTTATGATATCCCCCCGAGGCTGGATTTCCAATAAACCCGTGAGACATTTTAGATATTTCTTGAACTCTTCTTGCCCTTCACCACCTAAATCATCCCACCATCGCCGCAACTTGAAAGAGATTTTAGTCATTATTGAAAAAGGTTCATTTTGCATCGTGTTCATCCTGCACATTTATTAAGGTGATTAAGAAATAAAATTTATTTGACTCACCAAATTGACTATATATATATATAGTTTAATTTTCCACAGATTCCAAGGAAGATCCGGTTCCGCACACGACTTTTCAACACTTTGGGAACGAAGATTTTAAAGCTGGGCGAGTCAACCGGTCAAACAATCCAAAATGACTAAAAGTGGCCATTTATGCAAAGTCAGCCTTCCGGTGCCCCTTTCGGGAACATTCGTCTATTCTTGCCAAAAACGGCGTCACCAAACTTATTTATGTTGACATTTAAAAGGGGAAGTTGGACCCGATGAGGGTTGCCTACGTATCTCACATCCAGTGAGAATCAAACCGGCGTAGTCCGGGCCGATAAAACAAACTTCTTTTGAAAACAAGACTCTTTTTTATTGACAAATAAAAATAAAAAATATTTTTTCATAAACAAAACTCTTTTTTTTCTTTTTTTTCTTTTTTTTCTTTCTTCTCTTTTTCATTTTCTCAAAAATTTGGTAGAGTTTCGACACTATTTGGACACTAGTTTTCAAAACAGGCGATTTAACTCTTTTTAACCCTCGTATCTCTATCTCTCTTTCCTCAAAAAAATCAGTCAGCACGCAAGTCCGAAGCAAATAAATGCACAAGTAGAAGCAAGTAAGATGCCTCAGGATAGTCATTTCATGTTTGGTATACCTGTCCTAGACAAAACCAACCCCTGTATTGAGCCTCCAAAGTCAAATGCACATGATGCAAACAAATGCTCCTACTAGGGATCCGACATGAAGCTGAGTTATTCTAGGTTCATAACCTGGGTATTTGTTCTAGACTGTGTACCCGAGCGGACAACTCGAGTCGAGGAGGGGGCTACATACCGGGGACCCACGGGATCGTCCGGCTTTGTAACTTGTCCGGCCTCTTTCTTATTTCAAGGTATGACACTAACAGAATAGGGAGTCTCGGCCAGCAAGCACATCCCTGGAGGTAAGAAGAGAAGGGTGTCAGCACAGTTTATATATAGTTCAGATAATATCAAAGCGGTAAAAGCAGCATTTAGCACATTAGGCCCAAACATGTAAAAATCAGACAATAAACAAAACCAATTATAACAATTATTCCAAGCTAGAATTCTTGAACCCTGAACCAGAGATTCTGGGTTCGATCCCCAGCAGAGTCGCTAGAGCTGTCACACCTTCTTTTTCACCCGCGCCCCGCAAGAAGGGGCGCGGAAGGGAGTTTTTTCCAATTAAAGGACAATCGAACGAGATTTGTTTAATTATTTCAGAGTCGCCACTTGGGAGATTTAGAGTGTCCCAAGTCACCGGTTTTAATCCCGAATCGAGGAAAGAAATTGACTCTAAATTATATTCTGCGCACCAGATATCCGGATAAGGAATTCTGTTAACCCGGGAGAAGGTGTTAGGTATTCCCGAGTCCCGTGGTTCTAGCACGGTCACTCAACTGTTATATCCGGCTTATTTATCTGATTTTAACAATTATGTACTTAGTGCAAATTATGATTATTTTACCGCTTCTATTATTATTGTTGTTATTTTTACAAAGAATTGCAACGTCGTGAAAACGTATCTCGAACCTCGTCACAATCAATATACCCGAGGCTATCGACACGTCTCGACTCCGTTGAGATTTGGATTTGGGTTACATAAATGCACACCCGTATTTAAGAAGGTAAGATTAATTAAGGTGCGTCCTAAAGAGACTAACGTATTGTTATTTTAGGAAGAGGTCGTGAAATTTCACTAAATGGCCAACTCCGAAGTCTAACCAATTATTGTATATGTTTATTGAGGGCCCCGCTATTTGTAATTTATTTGGCGAGGCGCGCCTCATTTTATTTTAAAGGTCATCCTATAGTGACTATGTTTTCTATTTCGTTTGTCTCTAAAATAAATGAAGAAAAGGTCCTACTTTATTTACATACATACGAGTTATTATAGTTAAGTTTCAAACATGATTCGTTAAATCTAAAATGAACATAGTAAGAGCAGTGTGTTTGACAGTTATGGGCCCATGTCCGACGTATAAGGGGTAAAACTGGACCTGGGCTATCCTACTTCAAATTGGGCCTAGTTAATGGTTTCTACACATATTCATAATTTGCCAAACTAAAAAAATGGTGTCATTTTGTTAACAAATTTCTGCCAATTTAAAGTGACATTCTACTGGAATGAATGAACTGGAAAAATCTAATTTTTTATCCTAAACCAACTTAGATGCTGAAATTAACCAATGGTATCTAATTGAACATGTTCTTACGAATTTAGATAAGCAATTTGTTAACTGTAATAGTTTAAACTATTGAGTAATCAACCTACGACCTGATGTGTATTTGGAACATGCTTTTAAACAAAATAGACTGAAATGACAAAACATTACTACTACATCATTAGTCTTTATTAACTAAAAACATACAGGGGGGCAGAAGTTTTACAACTAAACTACTATAGAATAAGCATGTCCAGTTATACATAAACAAACACCTACATGACTCTAATGAAAGAAGTGTTCTGATGTGTATACAAGTAAGTAGGCAATTGTAAAGAATTTAAGACTTCAACCCTTCACTTTTGTATTCATGCTTCAAATTCTTAGATTACAAGGTTCAGCCATTCGATTGTGTACTCTATCACTGACTTAGAAAGATAATAGCACATCCTATATGCCCTCTATTTCCCTAGAGTTTTAGGTTTATTCTCCAGCCTCAACACTCTTGTTTTTCTCTAGCTTCTGAGGATAAAAAAAACCAGCCCCTATTTTGTTCTAAATGAGCCTATTTATAGGCAAAGTAGGCAAGCACCAGGCTGCCTTGATACCTTCAGACCTTAACTCTGCTCATACCCCTTAACTTCCCATGCCTAAGTGTCTTTTCTTGATGCCAACTATATTGTTCCCCATGTTTGTCCTATTGTTCTAATCAAGAGTTATGGGTTTATTAGAGTATTCATTTTAAACTGCCATGCTCTTATGTCTTGTTCCCCATTGTCATTAAATTAATAGTATTTTAATTAACCACTTGACAGACACTTAAGTTAATTCTGATAAAACCCTGTCAAATGCCAAAATTACCCTTAACCCCCTGAAGATTACTGTTATGCCCTAACTCTTAATAGTCAGTATATAAACCCCTCTAAATTCAACTAATCACTGATTACTGACTATCAGATTATACAGCTATGACCAATTCAATCCTATCCAAACACACAAAATGACTTCAGGCAGAAAGGATTAGGGAATGAGGTTCATGTGGCCTTAAAATAAGCGAGCCAGTTTGGTTCAAAGAAGCAATTGGATACATTCAACAACTTCAACTCAATCACATAAGAACAGAAAAGAAGCAGAAATGACAAACGCTAGAATGAGTCAAAGAGATAAACTATTGTCATGCTTCCTCCTTCTTTTAATCAAACTAAACGACGATATTTAAACATTCGATTACACGCTATAACAGATAACAATTAATCGACACATAATTAGACTCAACAGGGCACCTATATGAACCACTTGACGATATTAATCAGATTAAACACGTAGTCCATCACGATAGGTACAACTAACATACAAACAAAAGAATCAACCAGATAAAAGGTCTTATGAAGACAAACAGAATTAAAAGAAAAATGATAGAAAAATCAAACAAATTAAACTAACATGTAAACAAACACAAATAGCACACAAACAGAAGGAAAGAAATGAGAAATTACCTCGGAAGCTTAAGAACAAAAATGACCCATGCTCGAACTGGACTCGGCCTCTTTGAGGTCGAACGGACTTTAATTGAAGCGTCCTCAACTGAGAACACCTCGATTAAGGTCTATTAGACCCCAATTCTTCCTTTAAACTGGACAGACCCCCATGGTTTTGAGTTCTAGGGTTCATACGGTCCGATTTGGGGCTCGAAGGTCTCTACCTAGATTCGAACCAAACCAAGCTTGGTTTGGTTACGAGTGAGGCCAGGGGAGTGACTGTTGTGAATTTGGGGTCGGTTGGTGTAGATCAGGTTTTTGCTCGAACCTTCAAATGAAGATTCGAGACGTTCGAGAAAGATTCGAGGTAAGCTGAGTGTGGATTTGGAGAGAGGGGATCATGGTGGTTCAGGGGTGTAATTTTGGCGGGCATCGGAGCCGACGCCGCCGGGTTTTCAGGCGAAGGAAAAGGTGGCGGCTAGGGTTTCAGGAGGGGTTCAAGTCTCTAAACTCAGAGACGAAGAGGGGGGTTTGGCTATGGGGGGCTGGGTAGGTGTTTTAGACTTATATAGTGGGTGGGGTTTTTAATTCTGGTCGTTTGATCAAACGAGATCGACGGCCTGGATCATTTGCTTGAGTGGAAACAGTGTCGTTTGGTTAAGTGGAGACTGGGTCAACCCGGGCTGGAATGGATTGGGTATCTGGGAGGCCTCGGAGCCGTCAGATCAATGGAGATGGATGGCTCGGATCTAAGACGCCTATGCGACGTCGTTTTGACTTATACGGGAGTCGCACTGGACCGTTCGATCAGTTCGATCAACGACTCAGATTGAGAGCATCTAAACGACGTCGTCTGGTTCTTTTGAGAGACCCGGTCATGTGAACTGCGTCAATGTATCGATTTGGGCCTGATTTCTATTTGAATTTTTGGCCCAATCCGAGTTTTTTTCTTCATTTTTTCAACTTTTCTTTTTCTTCTTTTAATTTTCTAATTTAAACACAATTCCTAATTAAATTGTAAAATCAAAAATAAAACTACACAAATATTAATTAACACTTACAACAATTAACACACAAATTAAAACCTTAAAATAAAATCACACAATGACAACGAATAGAATAAAAATGTATATTTTTTTGTGATTTTCCTTTTAGAGCCAAATGATGGTTTAATTAATTCCTAAATGCATAATTAAATCCTAAATATGCATGCGACATGTATTTTTGTATTTTTTCAATTAACTCTAACAAGGTAAACATTTACGGACAAAATAATTACCAAAAATGTCACGCGAATTCTCAAAATTATACCCGAAGGCAACTTGCTTCATTTCTCGATTTCTTTTGGAGTAATTTCCGTGAAGCAAAAATCACGTGCTCATAAATGCTATAGACTATTCCCCATTAAATGCTACTGGATGACAGGTATTTAATTCGCCTTTATGAATACCATTCTCTTCGAGATCGTTGCCTTCAAACCTGATTGTCTTATATCTTCGGCTCCACGTGTCGCTTTCCCATGCGAACATTTAGTATGAACATATTTTACCCTATACAAGTTTGAATATCAAAAGCGAAATATATCACATAAATTAAAATAGAGAATTAATATATTCTTTTCTCGGTCAAATTATGCTAATGATTGAATCAAAATCAACTATATTGTCCAATTAAAACTTAAATATGCTTTGCCCTACATTATGAGGATCGAAACCTAAGAAGAAGAAAAACTCGAGCACTAAAAACCCCATTTTTCATGACGAAGAAGTGGAGATCATAGTATTTTCAAATGGAAAAAAATATAAGAAGCAAAAAAGGAAACAGTAAAACATGAAATGATGGGGACAAAGGAAAAGAGAGAGCAAATGGGCTGTCATATTGGTAACACTACCACGAGAAAACATTTGTCATTGTTCCATTCATTCTTCCAAACTTGAAAACAAACATTCAGAATTGGTGGGCTTTGAAATTTCCTTTTCTTTTTCCCTTCAATTTTCGTTTCCCTTTCCGTCGCTTCACCAATAAAAAGGAAGGTACAATCATCACAGCAAAACACACCACTTCCAAATTCGTCAATATAGAAAGCAAGAGTCAAGATTTCTTTTTGTTTTGAAAAAAAAAATCAGAGAGCAAAGCAATTTCAACAGAAAAAAAGAGGGGATTGGATTTGGTCAAACTCAAACCCAATCCTCTCCCTTGTTCCTTCTTCCAGCTCCCGCCTCCTCTCTCCCCTTGTCCTTTCTCCACTCCCTCTTTCTCTCTCTTCCTTTTTCTCTCTCATCAGAGATCTCGGATTCTGCTTATTCAGATCCGATCCAAATATGATCACCATTCCATATTTGACCGCCTTGACAACTTACTTCAGCTATGGCCTGCTCTTCGCCTTTGGCCAATTCCGTGATTTCTTCAGAAAAATCTTTGATTGGTGGAAGGCCAGCAATCTTCAGGTAACTTACGCGCTTGTGTATCGTCAATTTTTTTATTATGGGAATGAGCTTGAATTTTGAAGTGTTGAAATGTTAGGGATATGCTCCGATCTGCTTAGGACTTGAAGATTTCTACATCCGCCGATTGTATCATCGCATTCAGGTAACTGCTCCTGATTCCAGAATGTTTTCGACACTTTCATGCATAATTTGTATGCATTATGCTTAGGGGAATTAATTGGGAGAACCAACATGCCCCACTGATGGCTAGTATTTATATATGCCTATTGGGCATGATTTTGAAAGCTTCCATTTGACTTCTTTGCTGTAATTATCATGTATTCGCTTGCAAACTTTAGCTGTGAAATTGCATCGATTTCTGCAAACTTGGTAATTGCAAGAGGGATTTGAGAAGTGGAATGTTTCAAGTAAGTTAATGGGGCGAATGAATAACCAATGGGTTGGAAGGGTTCTTATCCGGAACTCAAATAGTCACCGCAAACTGCCCGGCTAGAATATTTAGGTGTAGTTCCTTATGTGAAATAGAGAATGGATTTATAAGTAATACCGGAGGACTTCATAAAGTAAAAGAGGTTGAAAACTCTATTATCAGCGTAGTTTTATTGGTTGTGTACCTTTTTGAATTGCCAACACCTTAGATCTCGTATTCTTTCATCACTTCTGAATCGTTAATTCCTGGATCTTATCAATGCATCCAAGAGAAAAACAAATTGTTGGACCAAAAGTTTAGCTATTGGTTATTCATTGATGTGCAAGCATTGACTTTTGGTTTCTATGCTTTATATTATCATTACTTGTAGGATTGTTTTGGACGGCCAATATGTAGTCCTCCTGATGCTTGGTTCGATGTGGTGGAGCGTGTGTCCAATGACAATAACAAGACACTAAAGTGAGCATGGATCATTCAGTTTAATTAATTTTATTTAAACATTCTGTAAATTGTTCTACTCGGTATTGCTATTTCTCCCATTATTCTTTTGTACTACTATTAGAGAACTATAGAGGTAAAGTTACTTTGACTTCTATAGTGACTGGTGCTGTAGGGCTCCTTATATGTTGTTTATATACGATATCCAAATTAGTCCTAACTGTTTAGGAGCAGTTGATGTTTCTATATTTACTCTTACAATCCATGCACTGGCACATTGTGCAGGCGGACCACAAAAGTTTCAAGGTGCCTAAACTTGGGTTCATACAATTACCTTGGTTTTGCTGCATCTGATGAATATTGTACACCTCGTGTCATTGAGTCTTTGAAAAAGTTTTCTGCAAGCACTTGCAGTGCCCGCGTAGACGGAGGTAGGCATGATTTTGTGTAAGTTGCTGCTGTGTCACCCTGAGTAGGGAACTCTGCTTCTAAAATTTGTCTTCTCAGGTACCACAAGCATCCATACGGAATTGGAAGAATGTGTGGCTAATTTTGTTGGCAAGCCAGCTGCCATCGTTACAGGCATGGGTTATGTAACAAATTCAGCCATACTTCCTGTTTTGATTGGGAAGGTACAAATAGTTTCTAAAAGTTAATTCTTGTGTTTTATTTGTGATTATATTTATCTTTTAATTTGGTCATTTAATCTTTTAATTTGGTCATACAGGGAGGTTTGATTATCAGCGACTCTCTCAACCACAACTCTATTGTAAATGGTGCTCGAGGGTCTGGAGCTACTATTCGTGTTTTTCAACATAACAGTAAGTTTCTGCAACTTGGGCTTTATCCTTTCAACCATACCATTTTTATACCGTGAGTTCATCGTATTTCATATTAATGCTTTGCTTTGCCCTCAATTCTTTAGCACCTTCTCACTTGGAGAAGGTTTTAAGAGAACATATTGCTGAGGGACAACCCAGAACACACAGGCCGTGGAAGAAGATAGTTGTTATAGTGGAGGGCATATACAGCATGGAAGGGGAGCTATGCCAGCTTCCGGAGATTGTTGCCATATGCAAGAAATACAAGGTAGTGCTCAGTATTACTATGTTTTTAGTCATTGATAATTGCTCGAAGAGCTAGGCTTGTACTTCTTCATTGGTATGAAAATAATTGTCTCAATTTTATACGAAGCTCTCTTTTATTTGAGGGACTAATTTTCTTTCGTAGGCCTTAGGAGACTCCATTTGGTTTAATTTTCTCATGACTTTGTTCGTGATGTATTTTTCTCATTGCAGGCATATGTTTATTTGGACGAGGCTCACAGCATTGGAGCTGTTGGAAAAACAGGAAGGGGGGTCTGTGAGCTCTTGGGAGTTGACACGGCTGATGTGGACATTATGATGGGAACTTTCACAAAGTCATTTGGTTCATGTGGGGGTTATATTGCTGGATCCAAAGTATGTTTCCTTAATGCCAATCATATAATGGTGCTAGCTGACTCGCTTTTTCATTGTCTATAGATAAATTCTCTGTTTCTGATAGTTAGTTGAAGTGTATGGAAGTATGACAAATAGGGTGGAATCGTGAAACCAAAGATATTCATGCTACTGCTTTTACAGTGTCAGACACTTGCATCATTTGTCCTATCTGTAAATTGTTGACACTTCTGCTGACAGACTTCATGTTAGTGAAGACTCAATGAGGCAACAATAAGATAATTATCTTTCAGATTTTTTAATATAAGATTGAATAAACAACTTTCTTTTGTCCTGTATCCCCATGAAAGAACAGAAAACAAAATGAAAGCAACTCTTTTGTTTTCTGTTTAGATTCCCTCAATCTTTAACTGGTATGGAATTCCCTCTACATGTTACTTGGAGGTCTAGATCTGTTACAGATTATCTTCATTGGTCATTCCTTTTTATTCTGTTTCCTATCTTCTCCAGAAAACCTAATTTTCAATATCTTTACCTTATCAGAAAAAAAATGAATCAAAACTGTGTCAAACTTAGCAACCTAATCTGATGCTAAACATTCCATTGAGGCAGATATGTCTCTAGCTTTGTATTTTGAGCCTTTCGCCTATTCTTTTGCAACATAGCATTCCCTTACACTGCTAGTGGACTACTTGGCTGATTTTCTTTCAACTATTTTTCTTTTCCAACTGATTAGCTGGAGGTTAATCTGATGTTATTTTGTAATCGTTGATTTTGACATTTACCACCAATTTCAGGAACTTATTGAATTTTTGAAGTACACTTGCCCAGCTCATCTGTATGCCACATCAATATCACCTCCAGCTGCCCAACAAATCATTTCTGCTATCAAGGTTATACTTGGTGAAGATGGTTCTAGTAGAGGTCAGAAACTTTGACTATCAAAATTCACTCCTATTTTGCACTTTGTTTATCATTCTAATGGCAGCTGAATACCGGGGTAATAAAAATTGTGTACTGATCTTTAGAGCTACTTTGTTATTGTAGGGGCTCAGAAACTGGCACGCATTCGTGAAAATAGCAATTTTTTCCGATCAGAACTGCAGAAGATGGGTTTTGAAGTCCTTGGGGACAATGATTCTCCTGTGATGCCCATCATGCTCTACAATCCTGCAAAAATACCTGCTTTTTCACGGGAATGTCTCAAACAGAATGTACAATTTCTTGTCATTTCAGGCTCATTGTTTAACAGACTGGTTATTGTTTAAATTTACATTTGTTCTTATCTTGGAATTTACTTCATGTGCCGCTATTGTAGGTGGCCGTAGTGATTGTTGGTTTTCCAGCAACCCCTTTACTTTTGGCCAGAGCACGCATATGTATTTCTGCTGCTCACTCACGGGAAGATCTTAACAAAGCACTGGAGGTTAGAGCTTGCACTTAATTTCCTTCTTTTTTCTGAGGAGCAAATTCTCATGTTTTATACCCTCACTATGTCAGATACTAATTGCAGTCAGTATAACCTTTCACATAACCTTTATGCGATGAGTTATCCGTTACCACTTTGTCACTTGCACTTAAGATATTTCTTTCATGCAGCTGTCATTAATTTTTAAAGTAGACACTTTTGAACTAACACATTGCTTTACGCATAATTTGGCACCAACTGATGAGGTAATTGATTTTCATCCTTATGCTTGTATAAGGAGCTGCTAGGTTTTTTTTTTTTTTTGGGGGGGGGGGGTGTTGTAGTCAATAGCTGAGATCCTATTTTAGACTATTAAGGACATTTTACTGGAATCCTCATGCGTGGATGGCATATTTAAATATATCTGTGATCAAATCTTGTGAGAGAGAACATCACCAGATCTGGCCATGGACCATCTGTCAAAAGAAAAAAAGGAAGTCCATATAGCACACTGATTAGCTAATTACAAATTCTTGCATTTACCAGGTTATCAGCAGAGTTGGTGATCTAGTTGGCATAAAATACTTCCCCGCTGAGCCCAAGAAACAACAGCTTGAAGAAAACAGAGTCAAGCTGGAATGATTACTGTAGTTTTATTTTAGTTCTCCGAAGGAGTTTCCGAGCTGTTGTTTATTGTTCATGTATGATTTTGAAATCCTTTGGATATGATGTGTGAAAATTTTGTCGTTTTCTTGTACAGAAAGTTGTAACTTATTAATTATAGTCTTAAGTTTTTACCTTAACGTAAGCATTGACTAATATTTCATGAAAGGAGTACATGCTGTGAAATAACGAAAGCGCAGACAAACTGTGAATGATGGAGGTTTTGCTGGATTGGTTAAAGAAATTGACGACTAATTGGTGGTAATGATATAAAGTTAATCAGGTGGTTCTCTTTGCATTATATTTCCACCTGTTTCGAGTAAACGCCAGTCGTTTATTTTATTTGATGTCTCTTGAAACTAGTTTCGATCCCTAGTCGACAGCCTTACAAGTTTACAATGAATGTAGAGCCATCAATATCGGTTTGGCCCGTTGGGGCCCACCCCAGCTTGTGATTTAGTAGGGTTGTATTAGAATTTTTGGAGCCTATTTAAAAACGAGTCTTTTAAGTCCGGTCCAAGTAAGCCCGCGGCCCGTGAGGCTTGACTGAGGCAGGCTCGGCCCGGCCCGTGGGCCTAATATAAAATATAAAAAGTATGTGACACAAAAAATAACAAGAAGAGTATCCCAAGCTTAAAATTTATTAAGCTCATCATATTAAAATATCAAAGTTTTAAAACGTTAATTAGTTTTAAAAATTTAATTGTTTTTAATATTTAACTAATTAATATTGCATACATATTGTAGATGTAGATGAAAATGAAAATGTTAAGACAACCTTCTCACAAGCGGATTCAAATGTGTTTGATGAAGATGATGTGTTGGATATCTCATAAGCGTCATGGACGTTCTCTTGAATAGTTTGTTTTGAGTTTTGACTTTTAGTAAATGAAATATAGTCTTGTCTTTTACTTTTTTAGTGTTTATTGTGATATATTAGAACAATATAAAAGTTATTAAATTTTCTGAAAACTTTCCAATAACTTTTTTTTTTTACTTTTAAATATTTATCTTTTTTAGGTTAGAACGTAAAGAAAAAAATATAAAATTATATTTAAAAATAATGCGCCGGCCCTGGGGCCCGCAACCCATATAGAGCTGGGGTGGACAGACCATTATAAGACCCATCAAAATGGTGGGCTAGTCCAGCCCAACCCGTAATTGCTAAAGCCCACTTGAGCCTGCCAATATTGACGGCTCTGGACGAATGAGCAAAATCTGTCCTACTTTATATCTCAAAGAATAAAGCAAAAAAAGTGTTACAGAAAGAGCTATGCATTATTGTACATAGGTAATAATGGAGAAGATAGCTTGCGGTTAGGTGATTTCTTCATTTAAACCGTGATTTCTTCATTACAGAGTTCAGTTTCTACCAGTAGCATCCCTCTAAAATTTCTATCTTGTTTTTCAGTTGATAGACTATGCTGTCGCAGGGCCGACTCCATATTTATGAGTTAAAATAGCACGGTTTAGCCAGTTTTCGGACTGATCATTCAAAAATAGCCAGTGTTTGCCAAGTCATTGAAAAATAGCTACTACTTCGCTGCAACAGAGACCGGTCCCGCATAATATACTGGAGTTCGATGCACCTGTGTATGAACTTCCAGCATATTATGCTGGACCAGTATACTTTGCTGGCTCCAGTATAATATACTGGAGACTGGAGTACCGGTGCTCCAAACTCGAGTATATTATGCTGGACCAGTATATTATACTGGAATTCCAGTATATTATACTGGAGTATTTTTCCGAATTTTGAACAGTGTTTTTGTTCAGATTTATCTTTACATGAAAAGTGGCTAAATTTCGATTACTTTTGAAACTGTGGCTATTTTTGAATGACCATTTGTAAATCTGGTTATTTTCAAATTTGTCCCTATTTATGAGGGGTAAGGCTTGTGCCTTAAGCCCCAAATTTGGGAGCCCCATTTAAAAAAAAAAAAATAAGTTCATAAGTATTTAAAAAATAATATTTAGTACTTTTAGTACAAAAATAGAGTTTTTAATATAAAAGGAAAGAAAGCTTTTTAGATATATAAATGAGGTAATAATTTGATTTACTTAAAAATGGGTAAAAGAATAGTCTTTCCAACATTTCAGTTTTCCACTTTTTTTTTTTTTTTTGGTAACTAACCTTTTGTATTAATCACCTTTGAAAACTTTACAAAGCCATAGCTAATCAGACAAAATTAGCTATCTCAAAAGAAACTCTATCTATCTTTCCTCACTACTACTATATACAAGGAAGTTTTCTACTTTTTACTCCTTCATTAAAAAAATTGATCGCTCTTCCTTAATTTGTTCAAGTTAATCTTTTTTTTTAATCTCTTCATATTTCAGAAAATTCTACATATTTTCTGTCTTTCTTTTTGATATTCTTACTCACTCTCTCCCCTCAAGATTTCATTACTCACCTTCTTTTTCAAAGATTTTATTAGTTCAAGTGTTCAACAATACTTTTAAGTTTTCAGTAGTTCTATACTTATATTGCTTTAAAATCTTATCTAAGGTCAACAAAATCTCAAGAAAAATTAAATGAGTTGGTTGTGTTATCAATTGAATATGAACTATTAGAGAAAGTCGATTATAAAAAAAAATTATTAACAACTTTGTATCTCAAAAAGTTAGAAGAATAGACTTTAAATAAAAACATATCTTATAACTTTCTTTTAAAAATTTTGGCCTCACATTAAACTATGGCTTTAGGCCCCGTATGTGCTTGAGCCGCCCCTGTGATGTCGTCCTTTTTATTCGACAAAAAGGGTCGATAAAAAGGAGCTAAGAGAAAGAATATATTTAACTTGCCATCTGATGAATGTGATTGCCTCTCTTTTTACCAGGTCTTTGGGTGTGTTTGGTGCGACAGAAAATATTTTCTTAGAAAACATATAGAAAATGAGTGGTTTTATTTATTTTTCCTAATTTAATTAGTGAGTGAATTTTTTTTTTTCCGGAAAAATATTTTCTTGTGTTTGGTTAGAGAGTATAAAATATTTTTTTATGCTACTACTCATGTTTCCTTCCCCCCTCCCAGTCACGCCTCAAACCTGGGCATGGACGTAACACGACACTCGGTGCCTGACTACATATGATCGAGCGAACCAACTGCCTGACTGAATCAACATGTGATATCATAACATACTAAATGCGGAAGATAAACTAACACATGCTGATATACTGAATGTCTGAATAATGAAAGTCAAAGTGTGGAGACACTAATACAAGTCTGAAACATGTCTGTAGCCAACGTTGCTTAACACAAAAAGCTTGTGTACAAATTGCGGCCTCGGGACCAAGTATATGTATACATAACTGCGACCTCAGGTCCAAAATGCATAAAGCATAAACTGCAGCCTTAGGCCCAAAGATGCATAAAGCATAAACTGCGGTCTCAGGCCCAAATACAGGTGTTCGACATTCAGGGATTTAAAATCAGGAACTGAGAATCATACTGCAATACATGATAGTGGTATCCTGAATCACATTGAGTCACATGATACTGAAATACTGAATAGGACTAGGCTGAGACATGTATTCTTAAACTGATTATGAATACCGAAACTTCAACTGTTTATGGAATACAGAGTAATCTATACTAAGACTCGGGGGAACCAAACCCAAGTCTTTATTGAATACGCACTGAGCTCACAACATTCAGAATGAAAGTCATGAACGAGTTACGAAGCTAGAGAATAGAAGTTCTACAACTATTCAAGGAAACTAGGCTTAACTATATTTCTGAGGCAATTGGTAACGTGGTAAAAGAAACGTAGTGTAGGGAGAATCATTAAAATTCCCAAACATATAGAGTTAGCCTTACATACCTGAATTTCGCCCCTTAGTGATACTACAATGATCCACAATACTAAGAAACTTCAATCTACAATAGAACATCCAATGGAACCAATATTAGTAACAAATTCCATAACTTAAGCCATTTAGGCATATTATCAAACACCTTGTAGGCATAAATCTCTACATCTCATCACCCTATAGTTAGTTCATCTAATTACCACCATTCATCAATAATTTATCCCACCATCATGATTAACCAATTTATCACTTCCAACGTCACATATATGACCATTCATCCACACCTAACCAATAAAATTCCAACAAATATTTATCTTTCAATCTCTACTATAGTTATGTAATTAAATTAGGAACTGATGGCTTCCAATCACCATAACAAGAATTTTATTACTTATTCATATTCATATTCCTTTAATAAATCCATACATGTAAGTCTAAGGGTGTAGGATTACCTTTTTGGAAGAAATCTTGTAAAACCCTCCTTTAAGTTCTTGAAGAAATCTCTTGAAGATCTAAGTATTTTATGTGAAGATTTCATCAATACTAGTGTATAAATGATGAAATTTCACACCAAGATAATGGGGATTACTTACCTTGAAGATGGCAGGGGTTGGAGGTCTTGAGAGAGTGGAGGAAAACCCTAAAAGTCATCCAAAAGAAATGGGGGAAGCTGGACCCCGAAATTGTGTTTATAAGCCCAGATTTCGGACGCGGACGTGGATGCTTCACATCCGCACTTCACTCCTCTCAGGAGCTCGGATGATGACCCGGATGCTATGGCAGAACTTCACTACCAGCCCTTCTTTTCGGACGCTGCCTCGGATGCTTCGCATCTGCGCAGTCCTCCGCCAGCCTTTGGTAATTTGGTCATAACTTCTTGTAGGAAAGTCCAAATGACAAACGGTTTGAAGAGTTAGAAATTAGACTCAAAGACCTTTCATTTTATAGGTTTTGCATCACCTAAATACTTATATATCTGTATATATGATCGTCCAAAGTGTGGTCTTGTGCATACTCATTTGGAATTTTAGTCTATCATGTAATTTTCCAACTTGGCTTAGACTTAGGTCTCTCCTTGGACCCCAAATCACTTATTATATGCCTAGTAAAATTATTATCATAACCAATCAATTACCATTACGTTAATACTCATTTAATGCATCCACAACCGATTCAAGTTACGGGGTGTTACACCCCCCAAATCCAAAACTCTATTTTCTTCAAGAATTTAATTATTCTTTTCAAAATTCACACAAATTTAAAGGAACTAATGTGCTAATTTACTTTTTCACACAAGAACAACGTTAAAATTTGAGCTCGATAACTAAAAAGAAAATATTCTACAACATGAAAAAAATTACTTATATTGTTGAATGAAAGAAAATACTTTTTCTACATCATGAAAAGAAAATACTCATTTTGTTGAAATGAAAGAAAATAATTTTTCTACGTCATGAAAAGAAAGTACTCATTTTGTTGAAACAAAAGAGAATATTTTTTTCTACATCATGAAAAGAAAGTACTCGTTTTGTTACATCATGAAAAGAAAATACTTGTTTTGTTGAAATGAAAGAAAATACTTTTCTACATCATGAAAAAAAGTACTCGTTTTGTTGAAATGAAAGAAAATACTTTATTTACAACATGAAAAAAAGTACTCTTAATAATATTTCTATTTAGGGTGGGTGATGGGCGAGGTTGGGGTGGGTGGGTGTAGTTAGGGCTAGGGGTGATTTGGGGTGGGTGGGGTAGGGGTGGTTTGGATGGGGATGGGGAATAGGGTGGAGAAGGTTGAAAAAGAGTTTTGGAAAATGTTCTCTTCTGTTGATAGGGAAAACATTTTCCTCCCACTGGAGAAAAATGAGTTTATGATGAAAATATTTTTTAAAACATTTAAGCCAACCAAATATGGGAAAATTGAATAATATTTTTCGAAAAATATTTTCCTTCATACCAAATGCACCCTTTATGTTTACTGGTTAAGTTGAGAGACTGAAAGAGACGTAAAATTTTCATGTGAAGCCCAGTTTTGCGATGTCAATTGAATCTGTATCCATTTTAAAAAGAATATTTAACTGATACCCAATTATTTAGTAACTTCAGATACATAAATTTTCTCTTCTTCTTTACTGCTGCTTTCTTCTTCTTTGTATTAGGGTTTCTTTTTGATCTCGCCCAACTATACTTTATAAAAAGGACAAAGGGGTCGCTGCAAATATATTCCGGTTAACAAGTCCGGAGTCGAATCCCACAGGGAATTAACCTATCAATCACAGCTATTGGATTTACCCAAATTCACGTATTCAATCTTTGGAGATATTTAAGTAATAGGTTAGATGTTTACTAACTAAATATTACGTAATGAAAATGCAGTAATTAAGAACTAACTATGAATGGTTTGTAAGCAAGAATGGGAATGATCTAAAGTTCTGATTTCCCCTATTGTCGAAATCCTTTCCACTATATTTGCTATAAATTTGCCTAAGTCTTCTCTATCGATCATGAGCACTCTAACTTTCGTAACTCTCTCCCGTATAAGTACAACAATATACCAGACATATTCTCCCGAATTACGCTATCTAACTTTTAGTACACCTTACTTAGATCGCATCCAAAGTTTTGTTATCCCTAATCCCATATTTAAACCCATCGTATTGATCCCTCATATACGTTAGGAGTGATGATGTTCAATAACTACCTAAATATGCACTCTCTCCTGATACCAACTTGTCACGACCCAAATTACCCGGTCGTAATGGCGCCTATCACAATACTAGGCAAGCCAACCCAATCAATTATCTACAGTAAATCTCTTTTAATAAAAAAACATTTTTCTAACATTAATTAAGTCTCAATTTTTCATAAGAAATATTTAAGTCACCAAAATGTGCGAAAAACAGTAAAACATCAAACCAACACAGCCCAACAATCTGGTGTCACGAGTCTAGAGCTTCTAAATACAACTAGTCCGATTGTCTATCACATAATAAGTCTAAAAATGCGGAAAAACAAGGATATGAAAGGAGGAAAGCAAGGTTGCGGACGCCATGCAGCTACCTTGCAGGCTCCGGTAAGCTCAAAAAAATGTTGGGGACTCTTACTCTGCCGCTCGGGCACCTGGATCTGCACACAAGGTGCAGAGAGTAACGTGAGTACGCCAACTCAGTAAGTAACTAAAGGAAATAAGGTCTGAGTGCAGTGACGAGTAGTTAAAATCATATATAGGAGTACACAACAGAGTATCAAATCAACTCAATAGTTTAAAAGTCAGTTACTTCGTAAAAACTTCAGTTTCAATTGAAATACTTTGAAATCATTTACTTAGCAACTTTCAATAGAGGCTCATTATAAAAGAAGAGTGAAATCAGCAAAGATATCATAAATGGGCCCCTCGGGCAAGGTATCACTCATAAATATAACCTCTCGGGCAAGCCTCTCAGTCACTCGTGACTCAGCTCTCGTCACTCAGTACCCACACTCAGCACTCATGCTCAATAATATCTCATAATAGTATTAATCATAATAACCGCTGCAACGTGCAGCCCGATCCATAGTTTATAGTCGACTACGCTCACTGGGGGTGTACAGACTCCGGAGGGGCTCCTACAACCCAAGCGTCATATCGTGCGGCACGCAGCCCGATCTAATATACATATCGCTGCGACGTACAGCCCGATCCATATAAGTATCACTGCGACCCGATCCATAATATATACATATAATATTATTGTGGCGTGCAGCCCGATCTATAATATATATAATCCTCACCATTAGGTCCTCAACCTCCCTCAGTCATTAACCTTACAGCCACTCGGGTATAATAGTGGAAATCAGGGAATCTCAGCCCAAATAGTTTTCACATTTGTAAGAAATAGAGTGATAAAAATCAGGTTTAAACAATAAACAGGTAAAGCATGACCGAGGATATGCTTTCAAACAAATAGGGTGAGGAAAACAGTAAAAATTCCCCTAAGGGTCTCAACAGATCGGCACAAAGCCCCCAACATAGCATACAACCCATAATATAGTATCAAACTCTAAAATAAGTGATATCATAAGATTTAAAATCAAATACGCAGCTTAATAGTCGCTACGGGATGGACCAAGTCATAATCCCTACCGGTGCACGCCCACGCGCTCGTCACCTAGCATGTGCGTCACCTTGTTTCACAAAACAATACGAAATACCGGAGTTTGTACCTTTACTTCCAAATTTACAATGGTTACTTACCTCAAATTGGATGAAATACTATTTCGCGATGCCTTTGCCTCTCGGCTCGGCCTCAACTAGCTTTGAATCTACCCAATATCAGAATCATAACATTATAATATGCTAAGGGAACGAAGCCCATGCGAAAATAATCAAATTATACCAAAAATTCTGAAATTGGCCCAACCCGATCCCCGGACCCATGTCTCGAAATCCGATAAAACTTACATCAATGAAATCCTTATCACTCCACGAGTTCATTCATATCAAAAGTACCAAAATCCGGCAACAAATGGCCGCTCAAACCCTTACTCAAAGGTCTCCAATCTCAAGCCCCAATTCCCAATTTTAACCCTTAATTCCCATTAATTCCAAGTCAAACCAGTGAAATAACACCATAGAAACGAGTTTAGTGTCCAAAAACATTACCTCTATGAAATCCCTCTTCAAATAGCTCCATCAAGCTCAAACCCGCATGAAAATGGTGAAGAATAACTCAAAAATCATGAAGGAAGTCTTTTATACCTTCTAACCTAGGCTTTTCGCACCTGTGGTCCCGCTTTTGCGGTCTTAACCACCGCACTTGCGGTTTTCACTTAAATTCCCAAAGTCGCATCTGCGATAAGATATTCGCACATGTGACAACGCAGGTGCGCTCACCTAGCCGCTTCTGCGGTTCTAGCTCCCCATAGCCCATTCTGTTTCTGCGACTTGCTTCCGCATCTGCGGGGGTCGCACCTGCGGCCTCCCAACCGCAGATGCGGTTATGATAGTAGTCCTAAAACTTCAGCTGCAAAAACCCAACTCAATCTTCTGCCAACCATCCGAAATTACCCCGAGACCTCCGGGACCTCAACCAAAAGCACAAACAAGTCATATACCACTATCCAAACTTATACCAATCTTCAAAATACCTCAAACAACATCGAATCAACCAAACCACATCGAATTCAAGCCTAAGGTTCTAAAATCTTCCGAATTCCGCTTTTGATCAAAAAGTCTATCAAACCACGTCCGAATGACCTGAAATTTTGCACACACATCCCAAATGATACAACAAACCTATTGCAACTCCAAGTCTATCAAACCACGTCCGAATGACCTGAAATTTTGCACACACATCCCAAATGATACAACAAACCTATTGCAACTCCCGGAATTCCATTCCAACTCCTATATCAAAATTTCACCTATCAAGCGGAAAATGCCAAAATTCTAATTTCACCAATTCACGCCTAAATCTATTACGGACCTCCAAAACACGTTCCGATCACACTCCTAAGTCCCAAATCATCTCCCGAAGATATACAAACCATCGAAATTTAGATCCGAGCCTTATTTTACATAAGTCAACCTTCGGTTGACTATTCCAACTTAAGCTCACTCAAAAGAGACTAAGTGTATCAAACCTCACCAAAACCTTTCTGAACCGAGCCAACAAATACGATAATACATAATACCGATAAACACACCAATAAGAAGCAGAAATGGGGGAAATGAAGCGGTAACTTATGAGACGACTGGCCGGGTCGTCACAAATACACACTAAATAGGAACATCTAATTGAGGGCCCTTCAATCAATAGGAATAAGCATATAGTTGAACAAATATAGATAATACTATGACAAATCTATATTAACTTAACGAGAAAATCATTCTTCAAAAGGTTCCATCAAAACCTTAGATTATTAGTTTAGCTACTCATACTCATAGTACAAATATCCTAAGTAATTTGCATAATTAAATTACAGAGTAAGGATAAAGAGATGTAGAAATCAATGAATCCAACTCCCAAATAGTGTTCCACGACCTATTCTTGCCTCCGGTTGCAAAAGTCCTTCAAAGTGACATTTTTGGGTCTATTTACATGTTTGGGACAAGCCCTAAACGTATAGGTCAACTCCTAGTCAAGCCGGGAAACAATTAAAAACTTCAATACTCGGACTGGGCCTGGCCTTAGGCCTGGCGTCGCCTGGATAACGCCAGCCTCAACCCAGCTTTAAGTTGGCGTCGCCAGGCTGACGCCTGGCTAGGCCTGACTTTAAGCAGGTGTCACCAAGGTGTCACGTCTAGCCGTCTCATCTCCATGTCTTTACAGTTAATGTATTTTGTACTATAACGGGATTCCACTCCTATATAAAGGGGATCCTCATCACTTTGTAAGGGGATGCTGTTTGCTCCAACTATTCTACACAAGATCAATAACAACTCTATCTCTCTTTTCTCTCTAACTTACTCGCTCGAGACTATCACTTTCATTCATCGCTTTCATACTTGTTCTTCATTTATTGCTTGATATTGGCCATAAAGAGCCTCCTTTAATTATATCCTAACTTTTAGCCCCTTCCTGATTATGCTCGATAGCTCAAGCCCGAGCCCAGGCATCGACCTCGAGGCCCCTTATCGGTTAATCTGAGGCCCGGACAGCAAGCCCCTCGGTTTGATTATAACCCTGCTTTTGTTCGTGTTTCATTGTTAGGTTTCACATATCTAGAATCAACTACTTAAATAACTAGCATAAAAATAGATCACGTATTTTTAGAGTCCCATCAACAAATTTAATTGTTATTACCATTTTCACGGTAAACAATCTCGCCAATAACTGCTGAGCTGGGCAGGCTATTGTGGTGGGGGAGCTTCGTCTACTTATTTATCAGGACCTGCATCACGACATACATAATCCACAAATAAAAGAGATGTCAGTACGAATAAAGTACTGAGTATGTAAGGCAGGAAAACATAAATAAAAACAGTAATATAAAGAGAGATAAAGAAGATACAACATATAACATCTGAGTGCCTCTGAGGGCGATTGACATGAAATGCATTACACACACACATATATTATATATATATTTAGTTATTTATTTATTTAAGAACATATACCTCTATGGGATCATATCGTACCCGGTCATAATAGGCTCGGTAAAAACGTACCCAGCCGTCATAAGGCTCAGTAGAATCGTACCCGCCCATGTGAAGCTAGGGAAAACCCAACTGATTAGTAGTTGCATAATAGGTGTCGTACCTGGCCGACCATATCGCAAATCGATAAAGTAAAATAGGTACAAATATATAATGCATGCTAGACTTATGGAATCACATTCTGAAACTTTCGGAGTGACGTAAAGTTGGTAACCTCCGTATACAATATTAGAGCTAACTCATCATCATGAATCTTATAAGAATCAGTAAATACCAATAACATTTGATAACATAAGTATAAGAGAAGTAACATCACCACCAATCATTCCATAAAGAGGGAAACAATATAAGTACTTGCACCCTATTTTGCATGAGTCAAAACAAGACTCAACTAGTGATTTTCCTATTGATGATAAAAGAGAGTCGCCACCTAATATCTAAAGGTATACTAGGGTACCTATTTAATTACTAAGATCATATCTCTATTAGTCAGCTAACCATTGAAATTTTGGGTTAGGGTTCTCGTTATTCTAAGGAGAAGGTGTTAGACACCTCCTTAAAATCTACCTGATGTAGCTCCTTAGGACTTAGACTAGATTTAAAGGATTATTTGTCTATACTCTGCTTAACTAGTGTTAAAGTATAGCATATTGTATATCTAGTTTAGAGCTTATTGCTAAAAATGTACATGTAATTTAGAAAGAGGGTATAAATTTATGAAAGTCTTTAGAAAAATACTTATCTCTTATAATTGAAAGAGTATGTCCATAATGTTTGGGTTTGTAAATCCTTGTGAGAGATGGATAAGTTATAAAACATTTTGCCTTTAAAAAGGATGTCACTATTTTTATAATCTTAGTAAAGTGAAGCTTGTTCAAAGAAATAGTCTTTAGGCATACCTTAGAAATTAGTTCTCAAACCTCATATTCATTTTGAAGAAAACCATTCGAAACCTTGGTTTTGCAACATTGTTTGTTCGATTTTTCTTTTGTAGAAAAGCTCAATTAAAATACCAATCGGTTTTGTCAGACTTAGCCGTGTGCCTTGGGAATCCCCTATTTTTCTCTTTCCTCGATCAATATTCTCTTTAGGTCGGGCCTCGACGTGCTTCGAGGGAGGGAACTTGGTCACAACTTCGTGTCCTCGAGGCCTCGAGGTGTTCCTCTGAAATGACTTAATAGCAAGAAATTGGACCCTCTGATTTTGCTGCATACAAATAGTCTCCGCGTTTCCTAGAACGAAGTGATGGGAAACGATTCTGATACCCGACTCACCGAGATTCTCATGACGGCGTCATGCTGATGATGCAATCTATGGCATGAATTTTCACGATAAGCGGGACATCCCATGGACTTGTCTTTTCGACGCCATTCAATACGCTATCGATTCCCTTTCTTCAAAGTGACAGTACCGTTGTCGATTTAGTTCTTCAAGAACGCAGTAATTGCGCTCACCGGTCAGTCTTCCAAAGGCCTGGATGCCCGTGTCATTATCTCTTATAAATATGGGCGTTGTGGCATTATTTTTCTATCTAAGTGTCTTTATTTATTTATTCATCCCTTTCTCCTCACCATTTTTCTCTATTGTTGATCGCCATATTTGGAGTTCATGGCCTTATGGTTGTTTGGCAGCGTTCCCATCGGCCATGTTGTGGCCTTTTGCCTGAGCTCCTCTTTGTTGAGCTAGATTATACCGTTCTATCGCTGATGTTGTTGTTGTTACGTCTGCTGTTGCTATCCTTATTGGATCGAGACGATGATATATAGGGATCGACTTTCCTCACTTTAGAAAATTATTTGGACTATATACTTCTGCTCATAAAGGGGCTCGGATTATACACCGCTGCTCACCTTCATACCCCGGCTCGACGTGGCGCTTTGCCCCGGGCTGGCAGCTTGCACGACTCGATGTCCCAAGAAGTGGATTCAATGTAGCCGTGCAGGTGAGGCCGACGTTCGCTAGGTCTATTGTCTCTTTGAGGTTCTCTTGGCCAGTGAGGGTCCTCGACTTTTGGCGGGCTATGGCATTTTTTCATCCCTCCCTGCTTTTCGACTTATCCTTTGGGGATATCAGTGTGGAAGACTGGGATAAGGTTTTTGAGGATGCGTGCCCGAAGAGAAGATGTTTGGAGGTGTTGTTACAAGAGGTGGACCTTCGAGAGTAGACTAGGCTCTAGGCTTTTACCACGTGTATGCACCCCTTTGTTTCTTTTTTTCTGCGTAAGGATCCTTTGCGGGCTTTTGTAATCATATGTAAGGACCCTTCGAGGGCCGTCATAAGCAAATGTTCATGAATTTAAAGATGTTTTATTGATTTTTGACTTTGATACTTGCCATATTCTTGTATATTCTTGTATCTTCTTGTACACATACGGGGATTCTTAACGTGTTCCCCTATCGACGATCGTCAGTATCCAACTCGGGTGCGAGGATTCTTTTTGATATTTGGTTGATAGAAATGGCTCTTTTCCGAGCTCATTGTTGTTCCCCAGATCAAGATTGGGCGGTCCAATAGGTTCGGGTCATCGCGTCCCTCGAGTCTCGTGGAGATAGAGCACCAAACCTTAAAATTTTGAGAGCGAGCTCTGAGTAAAGGTCAGCTTCGGGCACTTGGAGATTTACTTTGAACTTGATGTAGAAAACCTTTTAAGGCATTGCAGGTAGGTCCCTAAGGAGGGGTTACTCATATTTAGGTGATTTCCCGAGGTTGATTCCTCATAGACGGAGCTCGAAGTACTTATTTTCTCCTTGAGAGGAAACCTCAAGGCTGGGTAACATCTCGGAACCCATACCGAGCCCGTTGGCTTCCCAGGGCCTAACTTGGGTAGGCGGACCGATGTTGTTCCCCACATATATATAGGGTTGCTCGCCCTTCTCGGGAAATCCCATTAGTTTAGACAGCTATCCTTCCGTTTTCGCATTGCGTCCTTTGTTACCCTACGCCAAAACATTCGCGTAGGTTCTCCCTTCAGTTTGCTAGTTCCACCATAGCCATGACTGCTACTTCAGGGTCTGCCCGGTAGAGAGGGGAGAGTTCCACTCCCAGTGCTCAGGATCCACGTGAGTTTACTCTGAAGACTATTACTTCAATAAGAGAGGAGCACCTAGAGCTAGTGAGGAGAGGTTGCGGATTGGGAGAGGGGGTAGCGTTGCAGGCGCTTCCCCCGGAGGAGGGTATCACGGACCTTGCCGATAGATTCCTGAATGTGTACTTGTACCCTTTCGCACTAGGCCCCCTTTATAGGGTCGCGCTCGATTTATGTTTAAAGTATCGGGCTACTTTGGCGCAGATACATCCGTCATTTTGGCGAATAGTGCTGATGATGAGGTTCTTTGCGGAGAAGGAAGAGCTTAAATTCACGCTCATTCACCTCGTCAGGCTGTACTTGCCCTTTAATCATTGAGGTTTGCTAATAGACTCCATAAAATAGACTCCATTACGCTCAGACAAAGTATAATTTAACATTAAAGCATGTAAAACGCAAAGCATATAATGTGCAAAAACCATGAGTTATAGCCACACATCACTTCTTCTTCTTAGTTGCAAAATGAGTTTGTAAAATTTGTTGTTGTTTTAACAATTTGATGATTGAGATTTATTCTTTATGATATTTTAAAGTCACATTTCTAATTTGAGCTTATTTGGTGTACATTTGGGTGTTGAATCGTCTATTGGATTGTTAAAATTCGAAGTACAAGTTTATGTTTGAGAACATTAGATTTTGAATCTGAAGTTTGTCTGAAGTTGTATTGAAAAATTGAACTACTTAAGATTTCAGATTTTGAATATGAAGTTTTCTAAAGTTGAACTACTTAAATTCGAATTTCTGAAAGTTGCAATTGAAAGATAGAGAACCTGCATCTGAAGTTATCTCAAGTTGTATTGAAAAATTAAACTACTTAAGATTCAAATTTCTGAAGTTGCAATTGAAAGATAGAAGAACTTCATATTTGATTTTTGAAGTTGCATTGAAGATATTGAACTATTTCAGATTCGAGCGGGTAGACTTTGTAAAGTTTTGTGCAATGTGTATAAATTTAACGTTGGGCCCAAAAGTGGGTATATATACAAAGGAAAATTACCAGTTATGTCAATCCATAAGTAAGTACAAAAATTAGCAAATTCATAAAATATTATCAATATTAGCCAATTAGCTATTTGTAGCCAAAAAAATATCAAAGTTTTGCTTTCTTTTGAGTGGACGTTGTCGGAATAAATTGCATACTCGTAACGAGTTTAAAAATCTCAGTTTTGGGATGATTTGGTAGAGTTTTGAGGTGGTTTTACTTGAAAATTCGAAGTAGAAGATGAACATGAAAAAATGCGATATATGTATTACATATGTATCATATTTGTATCAAATGTGTATCATATGTATATCCATATATACATGTGTGTGAGATACATGTGTCGCAGAAGAATATTTTGAATTCGATTTTAACTACGAATTTTGATACAAAATCACATCCAATCTTCCTCAAATTTTGTATATTGACTCATCTATATATTTTCAATGAATTTCAACCATACCCATTAAAAATATCTCCTTTTGCTTAGATTTTTGGAATCTTGTATGTATATATTTTTTGTATTTTATTACCTTGTTTGCTACCACATCCATGTAATTTCCTTTCCGTCTTACATCTAATGTTGCTGATCACACTTAAAACTATGGAAGGAGATCTTTGCGTGTGATTCTTGGAGAGAAAGAATCCTTATTTATTTGGATTTTTAAGTTTTATATGTGCTTGGCTAGGTTATGGTAAATTTATGATTAATGGCTAGAGGTTGGTAAGTTGAGACTTATTTGAAATATTTTTGTAAGATTCCCTATGAATGTCCCGGAAGAGACATAAAAAAAGGAATAAGAATAGATAAAATGACACTGTATAGCCAATCTCAATATAATAGTCGAAAAATATTTTTTTATATTTATTTTGTAAATACATATTTTTGTATATTTTATACAAAAAATATATCATTTTCATATATTTTTACGACCATCGAATATAAATAATTTTACCGCGGTCTAAAAGTAATCTCGACCATCTTAATTGTCACACCCCGAACCTGGGGGGTGAGACTGACACCCGATGCCTCACCTATCCTTGCGTACCAACTAGTGACTAAGGAACTCTGAACATGTGATGTCAGACTTTGGCCATAGGCCACATTGCAAGACAACTGCGAATGATGACTAAATATTAATATGATGCTGGGCCGACAAAGCCGTCATAATTATTGCAGCTAACAAACCAACCAAATATACATACAAGGCCTACAAGCCCAACATATTGCACTAACTAACAGGATATGTCTATAAGCCTCTGCTGATAGATATACTGTGATCGGAACAGCTCCCTGACCTACTCATAACATATATACATATATACACAAGATGTACATAATTCTCTAAACCCGACAACTCCGAAAGGCATGGAGCTTACCGATCAAGCTGAACTCGGACAACACTTAATGAGGAGGTCTACCCGCCTGTCTGTCTGAACCTGCACGCATAAGATGCAGTGCCCCCAGAAAAGGGACGTCAGTACGAAATAATGTACAAAGTATGTAAGGAAATATACTGAAAGCTGAAACTGAACTGATAATATAATAATTGAAAGTAACCGGACGACAAAGATAATCTGAAGATATGTTTACCTGTTGATACTGACTCAACTATCTCAATATAGTAAGTAAAATAATTGTTCGCCCCTATAAGGCTTGTGTATATATATATATATATATATATATATATATATATATATATATATATATATATATATATATATATATATACTGCTGCGGCCGTAGTAGGCTTGCTCATAAGTGCTCGGCCATACTAGGCTCTGTATCTCGACCAGCTGGGCTCGCTCATAGGTGCTCGACCACAATAGTCTCGGTATATAATTTACCATCTGATCAGAGGTTGCCCAATAGGGGCCTGCCCATCGATTATAGCTCGATGGTAATGAAAATACATTAATACTGCATATATAAACTCTCTACTCTCTTGACTAGAAGAAGGAAATACTCAATTGAATATGAAGTCTTGATAAGGAGAATATTGTAACTTACAAAACTAGAAAAATATATGTAACTTTTGGGACATGAATTATTCTTTATGCCTCGTTATCAAACTTGTGTAATTATAAGATCATGCCAAAATGAAGGAAGGGCTTAGACTTAACATACCTGAGCTGATTCTCTTGACAATCCCTTTAGCACACGTTAATTGCGACAAAATATGTAATGGCGGATCGAAGTAGGTGAAAATATGTATAATATTCTTGAGAAAGATTGCACCGTACTCCCCTTAGAATCTCAAATCTTATGCTTTATCGCATTATAAAGTTGCAAACAAGCTAATTGAGCTCTATCCGTTAGCATATCCTTAAGATATAATCTAAAATGAATCTTCATCTGTTTCCAAATCTTATAAGATACAACCTAAATGAATATAATGAGATTGTCTCAAAATTGTTGGTTTTTGTGGGGCCCATTAGGATGACTAAGCTTTGTCCTAAAGGCCCCTATTTTCCACCTATTCTTAATGATTAAGAGTCATATTTTGGTTCTTTAATCTTGTTACATTTGCTGCCACGTTAAAGTGGGGGTCAATTTTTATCCAATACTTGATCCTTTAATTAGTTTGTTAATTCCCCATTAATCAATAATTACCCAATTATCCACATAATCAAGAATTGTCTCAAATTACTTAATATTTTACTTATTTTTAATACACTTTATACATCCTACTATCATGGTCATATGATACCTTGTATGGTACTAGTCCATAAATATCGGGTATTATCGCTCGGCCCATATTTTATCCCAACATGCCAAACTTGGACGAAAATTCATTTTCTTTGACTTTCTTCCCCTCTCACCTTTACGAAATTACTCATCACTTGTTTGAAATAGCATAATCCTTATAATATCCAAATAATCTTTTCCTTGGATTGATGTCAATTACCTTACAACAAATTCAACGTACAATACTACATAGTGCAACATCGTCGTAATTTAATACTGCGAAGCGTAATAATGTGGGGCGTAACATCATTTTCCCCTTTGGAACATTCGTCCTCAAATGTTGGCTGATGCGCTTAAAATCCTCATAACTCATAGCTCTTATGAATACTTTAATATTCTCCTTTCCATTTAGGCAAATGTTTTTTGAATAAATCCAAAGGCCAAGGTACTCCCTCATTTAGGCCTCTTTCCCACGCCATAACTTGTGATCGAATTACTTCCAATCTTGTAACTGTTGCTACCTCCTATTATGCAGTCTCTATGATACTGACCTTGTAAGTGTGCCTATGCGACTATTCTCTCCCTTTTCCTCCATCTTTTAGCCAATCTCTAGGTCTTACTTTGTAAACATATACAAGTCTTAATAAGATGCCTCTATGAGCATCTATAGGTGTACTGAAGTTCTTCGCTCGGTACTTTGTAGAACTTGCTAATATGGCTATATCTTATTTTATAGACCTGATTATCCATTCGTATGACTTTACTGCATCTACGTAGGTCATACTATACCATAATTCTTACTTCGAATTATCGTTACTAGGTCTGCAACCAACTCCAGGTTACTCTCGTTGTTTATCCTTAAGACTGATGGTCAAATCTCATCTCATACTGTTGAACTTTTATCCATCTATTGTTGATTTACCTTAATGTTGATCCATCATATAGCACTGATAACTTGATCTTTTATGTAACATCGCTGCTAGGGCTCGCGTCTCACCGGGGATATTTGGAGTAATTAGATTGATCCACCTTGAGGTGATACTATACTTCTATGACCGTACTTTATAGTATCCTAATGTGACCCACCTTATATGGGTATTTTAGTCCCTTAAAATTCATGAAATCCTCTTCCCCAGTTTTTCTTCTTCTTCAAATCATTACTCAAGCGAAGGCCCAAACGTCATCCTTTATTTATCACAATTACACCCTCATTGTACTACCAGGGCAGCATCCCATCTCTTCTAAATGCTACTAGTCTTAGACTCCTTTGAGTTCATTCAGGCTATATTGAGCTTTCTATAACTTAGAGGAACCATCAACTCATTTGTTTTCACGGGCTTAATCCTGAGGACTTATCCACTTTCGTCACCTTCTCACTTGCCTTCTTCGTATCCTACTCTTGTTTTTCTAAAACCTTGTCGTTCTATCATACTTTAGCTTACGATCGATTCCCTTATGCTTTTCAGGAATATCAAGCGAGATATCGCATCGTCTTTAACTTTTCTTTTACTCTCTAATTAGACCTTTCAGTACTTAAAAACCATAGGCTGGAAGGTATGCCACTGACGATGCTGCTATCATTCCTGGATACTGAATCCCAATGCTTCTAGTCCTTTACCTGATGTATGGACCACTCTCATCCTTCTATACTCGAGTATTTCGTATGTTGTTCACCTTTACCTTACTTATTTTAAAATATCACATCATATTCTTCTATCTCTCTTTCATACCCTCCCTCCCACATAGGTATAAATCACATCCACCATTTGAAGCTCTATTATAATATTTGCACCTCTGGTGCCTATACAATCTGGTGGGAGCTCCATACTGAATTCTTATAAGGCTGGTATTTTTCTAACTGGTTTTATCGTAGAGCCGTTATAGAATATGATTGTTGTCCTATCTCTCTTGCACCTCTAATATTAAGGGTGATTCTGCTATGTTCTCAATCATGATTCCTATAACTTCTGGGTCCAATAATCGGATTCCTAATTTACTTCATTGATGTAACTCTTTAGTTTTCTCCTTTTTTTGATCGGCCTTTATGTCGGCTTAACTTATCCCCCGATCTGGGGTTCATGGTATTAGTTATCTGTTTAGCCTTTCATCGGCGCTGAGGAATGTGCATGATACAATCCTTTAACAATTTAATCCTTCGTTTATGACATGGGCTCAATTCTTTCTTTTAACGTATACCCGAATCTTCTACGACCGTATATGCTGCGTGTATAAAACTCTGAATCCTTAAGTGCATTCATAACTTCACCAACTCTAGATCATTGATCGAATAATTTCTTTCGTTCCATCTTAGCTTTCTTTTAACGTAAGTTATTACTTTTCCTAGTATTTATGCCCCTTGTTGCGTCCATACTTAGCTTATCTTAGTTCCTACGCATGCTGGAGTTTTCGTGCAATTCACACGATCTCGAATATTACTTTTAATTTTACTCCCCGTTCATTAGCCACTATAGGTGCCACTTTCTTACGGAGTGCATACAATGTTGTCTTGAGACTGTTGTTATAAGACCATTTCTCTTTTAGGTCGTTGAGTTTAGGTTGAAGCCTTCTTCCTTATTTTCCTTAGCTAGTCTTTCATTATAGTATTTAGGGAGGACCCTCTGATTCTTGTAAAGCTGTGTGCTTATTACATTTTATATTCGATGGACCTTTTTGATGTCCTTCTTTACCTATAATTATACTATTTCCATGCCCTTGTGTTTATAGGGTTGCTTCTGAATTGATATTTGACTGTCTTCCCAACATGATTCTCTCTTATTTCCGTAATACTCATACGATACCTTTAACTACCCCAACTACTATCTGAATATATCTCAAAAATTACAATATCATATCCGCGAGACTGAATTCTCCATGTTGGGGTTTACTCTATTTATCTTGCAAGATCTATTGATTTCCATGTATCCTCTTATCTAGCCATAACTAGGCTCTTTTTGAATCAACTATGATAGGTTACAAGTACCTTGGGCATAAGTACTTTATTTTGTGTTTTGATGATCTAACAAACTTACCATCCAAAACCAGATAAGGAACCTGTTACACATTTACAAGACCTTGAGATCACAAAGTTCCAGGTTGGGATCTAGCCCTTGGGAAAGCAAGGTGAATGCTATTACTAAATCAAAGGACTTGCAGGAGCTGACCATAGAAGAGTTGGTTGGAAATCTGAAGACCTACGAGATGAAGAGTAAGATAGACAATGAAAAAAGATAACCAAAGAAAGAAAAAAACCTGGTACTCAAAGCTGATAGCAATGACTCAAGTAAGGAATAGTGGAAGGAACAACTGAGGGAATAGGTCCCTACCAGTTCCCGAGGAGACTGTATGAAGTCAACTCTCCAGCAGGAAAGTTGCTTCCTGCACATGCTATTATACAAGAACATTGCAACAATCAACTTTCTGTGGAAGGCTTTTTACCTACCTTGCTTACATCATTGTAAGTGATGTCACACATGTATAAATACAATCAAGGAATGTAAAATAACTTACTTCATGAGAGAACCAGATAAAGGACCTGAAGCATGCCTGACATAATCATTCAAGTTAATCGACTCAAGATAATCTGGGCAGTGTGCCTTTATACTTACAAGAACCAGATTAGGGACCTGATCCCTTGGTGTTCCCCTGACAGAAGTATAAGTCAACTGTACAGCTGGAAAGCAACTGCAGAAATTGACTGCTTGCAACTATACACGCAACAGTGCAACGGTCACTTCCCATTGAGAAGAGGCATGTATTAACCAAGATTTGACATCACTAAGGTAATGTCTTCAGTAGTATAAACCTTATGCAAGGCACAAGATTCTGGTTCCAGGACTTGCAAAATCAGAAACGAAAATCCTCTCTCAAGTGCTTGCAACAACTTCTCTCAAGAACAAAGTTGCGCAACCTCAAAGACCTGATCCAAGATCGAAGATATCTTAAGTCCTTAGGTTTGCTGAGTCTTTGTTATTTTGTTCTTCATTGTAACTCCTATCTTTCTTTCTTAGAAGTTGTTTTTAGGAAACCCAAAATCTGTAAACTCTTCATTTTATGTTGTGACTAGGTTAGTCATAAGTTAAAATCTTTGTAACTAGAGAGTTACAAAGTGGCTTGTAATAAGTGTTATTACAAGTTAGAGTGAGCAAAAGCCTTTGTAACTGTAGAGTGACAAAGTGGCTTGTGGTGAGAGCATCACAAGTTAGTTAAATTCTTTGTAACTAGGGATTCACAAAGTGGCTTGTGGTAAGAGTACCACAAGTTAGTTGAATTCTTTGTGATAGAGTCATTACAAAGTGACTTGTAATATGTATTTACAAGTTAGTGAAGTTGAAAGCCTACAAGTGTAGGTCGTGGTTTTTGTCCCCTTGAGTTGGGATTTTTCTACGTAAAAATCCTCTGTGTTCTTTACTTACTGCCGAGCTACTGCAAGAACAATTAGAGAACCTGATTCCCTATATTGGTTGATGTTACAGTCTGTTGCTTACAGTGAGAACTTATAGAGAATCTGGTTCTCTATACAGTGGGAACTTATTCTGTGTCTCATTTACATACTGGTTCAATAGTTAGCACTGTGAGAACAAATATAGGACTAGATCGCTATACCGTTCGGGTCATTAGTATCTTCAGTGGAAACTCATAGAGAACCAGGTTCTCTATACAGTCTGGTGGATGCTTAGTTTCTAACAAACTACTAACCACTCGTTGGCCCACTCTCATATCACTATTCCGTGTACTCTTTCTTGGTTTATTTCCTTTTTCTTAACTTACCTTTTGCACTGGCTCCTTATTTATTAATAACATCTCAGACAGGAACCCTTACTTCCTTTCCTTGACATCGTGTTTGCATAATGTTCTGAAATTATAGCATATCTGTAGGATTTGAATAAGTGCAATCTCATTACTTTTTTCATCTTTGTCGCATTCTTCCTTTACCATTCCATAATTACTAAAACTACGTAATTCAGACTTAATGCCACATCACTCCATATTCCTTCCCTTTAGGAAGGTGCTAAGATTTAGTGCTACGATGATCTACGTATAGATGTTTTACCTCTTTATCTTTGCCTTCTTTTCACATCATCGTTGATTCTTACTCGCCTTGTGGAAATCCTTCTATATCAAGGATAATGAAATTCTTTATGAGGGTGACAACTAGTGTAATTGACACATATAGTCCCTTAAGCTTAACTTTGCTCCCATTATTTGCTCTAGGGAAGCATCCTCCTGAATGACCTTTAAGAGTTATTCTTCTGTTTTCCATTCTATTATCGTTATAATGCAATCTCTGAAATTCTCATGATGCTGACTTTTATCAAATCACTCAGTTCCTAATTCATGTTTAGTTTATCTTGTTCACCAATCCATATTGATTTCTATTACTCTAAGGTTTAACTTTTCCTCCTGTTAATCACGTTAGAGTCGCGGACTTATTTCTCGAAATGAGGACGTGATTGTATGGCCTGTACTCTTTTGTTGTCTTAAGGCCCATCACCTCTCATATCTTTCTTCATTTGACTATAGATTCTGTAACACTCTACCGTTGTCATCCATATATCATATTTCACTCATAATGCTTCATTATCCCTCTTCGTACTACCCTGCTAATATTTCTATCTATCCTTTTATTCTGAAAACTTTAACAAGACATTCTTTCGCTTTTACCTCCCCTTGCTCCATCTACTGGCTCTTCGGGCTGCCTAACATTCTCCTTCTACTAGGGACGGGAGCCACACTAAGTTAATATTTATCCCTTCAAGGTTTCCAGTTCCTATCTTTGTAGTACTCATATCTAGCTGTACTATTTTAGAGTGCACCATTTGGGTGTCTCACAAGGAGATTTATTAGCACATTTGCAATATCCTTCGGCAATGTTAACTAACACAAACAATTCATCCACTATTTTGGGTCACTCTAACCCCAGTTGGATCGTGATATTATGTCCTTCTCTTAAACCATCTTTGTTAGCTCCCATAGTGCATAACTTAGATCGGTGTGACTAATTGTACATACCTCTGTTACTGTTGAAGGTAACTCAAAATGCTTATATATCTCTTCCTGAATGGTAAATAAGGATGATCTTCATTAGCTGGGTACTCCGTACCCTCTTTCACCTTGCTTCCTTTACTTGTTAAAACTTGTATTTATCTTTTGAATCTCTTATTGTCTGTTACCATAAAGGTAAATAGATATTCTTTCCTTAAGGCTCTTTTTCCAGAAGCTCACCGAGTTCTTCTGACTCAACCTTTTCACAACCGCATTCAATCCCATACCAACCATCTTTATAAATGTGGGCACCGTCGTATTATGAATAAGATAGAGTTTAGAAAATTTAGTTCTTACAACCGAGCTCTACCACATGATCTAGAGTAAGAAGAAAGAGTGACATTCCTAAATGCCTTATCGCCTCCTACTTATAAGTGTGGTGCACGACACACCCAAAAACAAGACTCTACTAGACACGACTTGTAGATTCCCTAGGACAGAACTGCTCTGATACCACTTTTGTCACGCCCCGAACCTGGGGGTGAGACCGGCACCCGATGCCTCACCTATCCTTGCGTACCAACTAGTGACTAAGGAACTCTGAACATGTGATGTCAGACTTTGGCCATGGGCCACATTGCAAGACAACTGCGAATGCTGACTAAATATTAATATGATGCTGGGCCGACAAGGCCGTCATAATTATTGCAGCTGACAAACCAACCAAATATACATACAAGGCCTACAAGCCCAACATATTGCACTAACTAACAGGATATGTCTACAAGCCTCTACTGATGGATATACTGTGATCGGAATAGGACCCCGACCTACTCATAACATATATACATATATACATAAGATGTACATAAAGCTCTAAACCCGGCAACTCCGAAAGGCATAGAGCTTAATGATCAAGCTGAACTCGGACAACACTTAATGTGGAGGTCTACCTGCTTGTCTGTCTGAACCTGCACGCATAAGATGCAGTGCCCCCAGAAAAGGGACGTCAGTATGAAATAATGTACCGAGTATGTAAGGCAATATACTGAAGGTTGAAACTGAACTGATAATATAATAGCTGAAACTAACTGGACGTCAAAGATAATCTGAAGATATGCTTACTTGTTGATGCTGACTCAACTCTCTCAATATAGTAAGTAAAATAATTGTCCGGCCCTATAAGGCTCGGTATATATATATATAACTGCTCTGCCGTAGTAGGCTTGCTCATAGGTGATCGACCATACTAGGCTCTGTACCTCGACCAACTGGGCTCGCTCATAGGCGCTCGACCACAGTAGTCTCGATATATAATTTACCATCTGACCAGAGGTTGCCCAATAGGGGCCTGCCCATCGATTATAGCTCGATGGTAATGAAAATACATTAATACTGCATATATAAACTCTCTACTCTCTTGACTAGAAGAAGGAAATACTCAATTGAATATGAAGTCCTGATAAGGAGAATATTATAACTTACAAAACTAGAAAAATATATGTAACTTTCGGGACATGAATTTTTCTTTATGTCTCGTTATTAAACTTGTGTAATTATGAGATCATGCCAAAATGAAGGAAGGACTTAGCCTTAATATACCTGAGCCGATTCTTTTGACAATCCCTCTAGCACACGTTAACTGCGACAAAATATGTAATGTCAGATCGAAGTAGGTGAAAATCCGTATGATATTCTTGAGAAAGATTGCACCGTACTCCCCTTAGAATCTCAAATCTCACGCTTTATCGCATTATAAAGTTGCAAACAAGCTAATTGAGCTCCATCAGTTAGCATATCCTTAAGATATAATCTAAAATGAATCTTCATGGGTTTCCAAATCTTATAAGATACAACCTAAATGAATATAATGAGATTGTCTCAAAATTGTTGGTTTTTTGTGGGCCCATTAGGATGACTAAGCTTTGTCCTAAAAGCCCCTATTTGCCACCTATTCTTAATGATTAAGAGTCATATTTTGGTTCTTTAATCTTGTTATATTTGCTGCCACGTTAAAGTGAGGGTCAATTCTTATCCAATACTTGATCCTTTAATTAATTTGTTAATTTCCATTAATCAATAATTACCCAATTATCCACATAATCAAGAATTATCTCAAATTATTTAATATTTTACTTATTTTTAATACACTTTATACATTCTACTATCATGGTCATATGGTACCTTGTATGGTAATAGTCTATAAATATCGGGTATTATAGCTCGACCCGTATTTTATCCCAACATGCCAAACTTGGACGAAAATTCATTTTCTTTGACTCTCTTCCCCTCTCACCTTCACGAAATTACTCATCACTTGTTTGAAATAGCATAATCCTTATAATCTCCAAATAATCTTTTCCTTGGACTGATGTCAATTACCTTACAACAAATTAAACGTACAATACTACATGGTGCAACATCATCGTAATCTAATACTGCGAAGCGTAATATTGCGGGGCGTAACATTAATGAAATTAAGTCTTTGTTATACATCTTAATCATACAGACCTATTCAGACCCATTAAGTGGTTGTGGAGTTAAAAAAATAAATACACTTAATGATTAAGATCTGAATAATTAAGATTCAGACTTTAAAAATAAATGCACTTAATGTCTAAGATCTGAATGATTAAGATTCAGACATGCATTAAGTACAACCAAATGAGGCCTAAATGCCCTATCGAATATGAAAAGAGAAAGGTATGGAACACATAGATTATGAAACGAATTAGTGTAACCACGGACTAATATCTCATAGATTATAAAAGACAAAGTAAAAAATATAACGAAAGTCGATAAAGTCGATCGACACTTCTTCGTTTTTTCTAATTCTTAATTCTAGATTTATTATCGAATATAGAATTAAAACTCGTAAATTTTTTATATATTTTAGTTATCTTAGTAAAAATAAGAAATAGAAAAGCACTTTACGTGAAAAATTATGATTGATTCTCTAAAATACAATAGCATATCCATTATCCTTTAACCAAACACGCCTTCATGTATCAAAACGTAAATATACATTTTAATAAATATGATAACTAAATATAAATAACCTATTTTCTATAGTTACGATACTCGATTACTCAATATCAAATTTAATAAATACTTTTAAAATGACACATAATAATTGCACTTAGGATAGGCGCAAAGTTGCGTATACTTTAAAAGTATGAAAAATGCCCCTTTTCATTTATGTATGAAGTCCTATTTTGTAGGACTTTAAAATTCGTTAAAAATACTTAGAAATGGTTACTTGAATATGTAGAAAGTCCTCTTTCGACCAACATTATCATTTTAATAAACTTATACTTTTTATTTAATTTTTTATTTTATAACTCAAATATATTATTAAAAATATAATGTAAGTTTTTAATATTATATACTCATTAATGTAGGTACATGCGCAAAGTGCGTACTCTAATACTAGTAAAAATGAAATAGAGATTTTACCTATATGTACTATATTAGAAACCTATTTACCCTCACTATTTATGGTTTAACTTAATTATAAGTTAATATATAATTTACTAATTATATACAAATAATATTAATGAGTATCTCTTTATAATAGAAATTTAATAGGGGATATAATTTATTCCATGTTCGCTCTCTATTTTCGATCTCTCTCTCTAAACTTATTACAGAAGCATTAGATATTAGGAGTATCTCTTTTGTTTTATTAGATCTTTTCGTTTCTGAATGAACGAAAGAAAATTTATAGGAAAAGAAAAACTACCGAAAGTCTTGGGTAATGGTGTTTTATTCTTTTGTGATGCTCAAATTGTAGGATCGATAGGCTGACGATTGAAATAAATGGGGGAATAAAATCAGTATAGGAAAAAAGTATAAACTCCGCCAGCATTTGTCACAGGAGAAGGAGAACCAGACAGAGACTTGACATAGAGCAATTGGGGTTCATGTTGCAATTAGAATTTTATAGAGGAAGAAGAACACACCACAACTAAAATATTTACAAATCATATACAAAATATATACAAAAGATATATTGTATAAAATTTATATGAAAATTTTATTTAAATTGTATTTAACTGAGTAAAAATAATATATGAAAGTTATAAAGAAATTGTATACTATAATAAATTGTATTTACGACGACGGACGTGCATTGACGGTGATCTAACGTGCGCCTTTGCCTGCATGGGTAGGGGGAGACCAAAGAGAGTGATCCAAATCACAAATACGAGTAAGGAATCAACAATTGAGCAAACGAAGAAGATCGATGACATACAGAAGTTGCTGAGGCCAATGGAACAGTTGCAGAGCATTAATGAGATGTGGCCGCCTTTGCATGAAGTGAATTCAGCTAGATCCACTCCAATTGATAAAGGTGAACAAAGCCAAAGTGTGAAACAACTGGAGAAAGTCCCAATTGCGGAGAACATTGGGGTTAAAAAGGTGATATGGAGGAAGGAGGTATAGCAGACGGAAACAATGAAGCTAGCTATGGCGAAGGAAGCTCAAATTCCTAAAAAACCAGCAGAGGAACAGAAGAAGGAGTGGGTGAACCTATTTGCTGGAAACAATTTGGCGTCTATAGGTATGAACCTCAAATTTATTGCTCCGATAGTCAAAAATAGTGAAAAATAGTTGAACTAGACACAAATGAGGTTGATCGTGAAACGATGAAATGGCAACATGCAATTGTGGTGTATGTTGTGGGTGACTCCCCTTCAATTAGTGTGCTGGATCGATTTATTGCCACACAATGGAACTTCATTAGCAAACCAAAAATATACTTCCATAATGATGGCTATTTCATTGTCAAGCTTATTAGCATGGAAGATAGGGATGTTGTGCTGATGTCTGGACCGTATATGATAAAAAACAAGCCTATAATTGTGAAAGTCTGGTCGCCTAATTTTGATTTCAGTAAGGAAGTATTGCAGACAATACCTATTTGGATAAAACTGCCCAACTTGTCGCTGAATTGCTAGAGTATGGATTCACTTAGTAGGATAGGTAGTGGATTAGGTATACCTCTGTATGCAGTCAAAAATTGAGAGGATTTCCTATACAAGACTTTTGGTTGAAATGGATGTTACAAAAGATATGCCTACTGTGCTAAAGGTGATAGATCCTAAGGGAAAAGTTTTTGAGCAATCAATTGACTATAACTGGATTCCTAAGTATTGTCACACCTGCCTTCGGTTGGACACAGTTGCAGAAATATTCAGAAAGCTATAGTAGGGAAACAAAAGCAACAAAAATCAAAGATGGAATGGAGAAGAAGAGCAGAACCAAGCAGGGCTGAAAAAGATAAAAGTGTTCCAACTGACAATGTAATACAGGCAAGTAAGATACGGGATACTGGAAATGAGAAACTACCAGAATGGGAACCAGCTAAAAGAAAATCTACAGCTAAAAGTGGTATGGCAAGCATAAGGGGTGATACTGGCATAAATATGTTGAATGGATTCAGTCCTCTTAGCTTTGAGATAGGGGATATAAATATGGAAAAAGGGCAATATAGTTACCAAGGGGATACTGGGGATCCTAAATCCAAACAACCAAGTATATGAAACTTATAGCTTGGAATATGAGGGGTGTAAATAAAGTTTATAAGCAAAAAGAGGTAAAGAAGGTCATTGTAAATAATGATATAGCACTAATAGCTATACTAGAAAATAGAGTGAAGGAAGATAATGCTGGCAGAGCAATTCAAAAAATTGTAGCTAACTGAAAATGGTATGCAAACTATGCACATAACTTAAAAGGAAGAATATGGATTATGTGGGATCCAAATAGGTTGGAATCCTTAGCATTCCTCAATTACATACTATAGAGTCTATGGTTTACATACTATAGAGGCAAGAAAGGAGTTATGGGAAGAGTAGAAATGGGCAAATATATATCTTCAAAGTCCATGACTAGTATTTGGGGATTTCAATGCTCATTTAGAAGACATGCAATTTGGCAACCCAGTCCAAGATAATGAAGTAAGGGATTTCAATGAATTTATACAAACTAGTGGTATGACAGAATTACGAGCAATAGGGAGGAATATACTTGGTCAAATGGTTACATCTGGAGCAGGATAGACAGAGCCCTTGTGAATGTTGAATGGTTGATGACAATTGCTACTACTGAAGTAATGATTTTAAATCCTGGGATTTCAAACCACACTCCTTTGCATGTCCAATTACAAAATGATGTGCAAAGAAGTCCAAAGCCTTTAGATTCTTGAACTGCCTTGCAGATCACACAGATTTCCTAAAAGTGGTGGCTAATACCTGGTACAAGCCTACAACAAAGTAGAATATGCAAAACATATGGTGGAAGCTAAAAGAAATGAAGAAAGAATTGAAATAACTGAATCATACAGAATTCAGGAACATAGGGGAGAAGATGGAGTTCTATAGGAAGAAACTGCAAGACATACAAACCCAAAGGGGCCATCTCACTCAACCAGATCTCCTGTTTGAAGAAGAGAAAGAAGTGAAGATGAAACTAGAGAAATGGATCCTAGTATAGGAAAGTATCCTAAAGCAGAAATCTAGGAATAAATGGTTAGAACTAGGTGATGAGAACAATACCTACTTCTTTGCCAGCTTAAAGAGCAGACAGACTCAGAATAGAATTATAAGCCTTTGTGATTCTAAAGGAAATATTATTTAACAACCAGAAGACATTTCTACAGAAGTAACTAGTTTCTACAAAACACTACTAGGGAGTGCTGTTAACCAACTTTCAGCAATAGACCCTGAGGTAATGAGACGGGGAAAAGTGCTTAATAGACATCAACAATTGCAGCTAGTGTCATAGGTTACTAAGGAAGAAGTATTTCAAGCCCTTATGAGTATTGATGATCATAAATCTCTAGGATGTGATGGTTTCAATGCCCTCTTTTTCAAGAAAACTTGGAGTGTGATTGGAAATAAGGTTACTGAAGCTGTCCTCCAATTCTTCATTGATGGAGATATATACAAATCTATAAATTGTACAACAATTACACTAATCCCAAAGATAAAGAACCCCACAAAAATATCAGAATTCAGACCAATAGCATGATGCACTATGCTATATAAGCCGATTTCCAAAATCCTTACTACTAAGATGCAAGGGGATTATGGACAGTCTTGTGGACAAAAGTCAATCAGCCTTTGTTCTAGGAAGATTAATTACAGACAATATCATCTTAAGCCATGAATTGGTAAAGGGCTGTGGAAGGAAAGGTATCACCCCTAGATGTATGCTAAAAATAGATTGAGAGAAAGGCTTATGACTCAATAGAATGGTCATATGTTGAGCAAATCCTTCAATGTCTCCAATTCCCAGCAAAGTTTATCAGATGGATTATGTGCTGCATCTCAACCGTATCCTATTCAATTTTACTCAATGGAGATCCACTACCACCTTTTCCAGCTAAGAAAGGTCTAAGGCAAGGAGACCCTCTCTCCCTATTCCTATTTGTGCTTGCCATAGAATACTTTAGCAGAAGTTTGAAGGGTGTCTGTGAAGATAAAAAGTTCAAATTTCACCCTAGATGCAAAAAGATGCAGATTATTCAACTTGGATTTGCAGATGATCTCTTACTATTCTGCAAAGGAGAACTAGAGTCAATCACTATGCTGGTGCAGTGCTTCCAAAAGTTTTCAGAAGTGTCTGGATTGAGTGTCAATACTGAGTAAAGCTCAGTGTACTTTGGTGGTGTCCCTCAAGATATCCAACAACAAATCCTACAGGCTACCCAATTTGGCAAGGGGGATCTACCTTTTAGGTACTTAGGAATTCCCTTGAGTACCAAAAAGTTGTCTATTATTCAATGCAAACCTCTAATAGACAAGATGCTGGCTAGAATAAAATCATGGACTACTAGATACTTATCATATGCTGGAAGAATCCAGCTTGTGAGATCTGTATTGTACTCTATTCAAGTCTACTGGTCACAAGTATTTGTGCTGCCAAAAAAGGTTGTTCAAATGATACAAGCCACTTGCAGAAGCTTTTTGTGGACTGGAGGTAGTGATCTTAGCAAGAAAACACTAATTGCTTGGGATAGATTATGTCTTCCTAAAGCAGCACGGGGTCTAAATATATTAGACATCTATGCATGAAACTGGGCTGCTATTGGTAAACTCCTATGGAACATATGCAGGAAGAAAGATTGCTTATGGGTAAAGTAGATTCATGCTTACTATACCAAGGCAGGGAAAGTATGGGAGACTAAGACTACCTAAGCCTCATGGGTGGTACAGAAGATTATTAAAGCAAAAAACATGTTTAAAAAAATAGGCCTCCATGAAACAGATGTAGCTGCTATGACCAAATACTCAATAAAGGATATATATGGAGCCTATCGTGGGGAATTTCAGAAAGTCCCTTTGAGAAGAATTGTCTGGAACAATAATGGCCAGCCTAAATGGACATTCATCTTATTCTTGGCTCTGCACAGAAAACTGCAAACTAAGGAGAGGATAGCATGCTGGGCTAATTTAGACAATATGGATTGTGTGCTATGTAAGCAAGAGAATGAAGATATTGACCATTTATTATTTGAGTGCATGTATGATAAACAGGTGTGGTCAAACCTCCTAGCTTGGCAAAACATAAGAAGAGAAGTGTGGAACTGGAAGCATGAAGTACAATGGGCCATAGAAAATGCTACTGGGAAGACTGCTCAACAGGAGGTATACAGAATGACATTAGCTGGTGGAGTGTATCACTTATGGAAGGAAAGGAATGCAAGAATCTTCAAGGAAAGCAGCAGATCTGCCGATCAAGTGGTCAAGCAATTGATAAGAGAAATTCATGTTAGAGCTCGCAGAGTTAGTAGATTGGATAGATATATGAAAGATTTGAACTTTTATCCTTAGGAAGTTGAGCTTTGTAGATAAGGCTGAATAGAGATGGTATGCAGCAAGTTTGGGACCTTATGTCCAAACTGCTGATTTCTGGATGTGAGATGTGTAACTGATTTTGTGATGAAATAAAATATAATATAACTACCAAAAAAATAAATTGTATTTACCTTATAGAAATAGGAATATCAAGTTTCCTAAATTGTCTGGGTTTCAGAAATTAAGGCAACAAAATGATAACTTGAGAAGCAGGGTGAGGGTTAGCGTAGAAAAAGGAATCTCAAATTTTTGAGATTGTCCAGTTTAATGAAAGTTTTGAAATTAAGGAAAAATTTGGTAACTTGAGATGCAAGTAAGGCAATTGTTGCCCAAATATGTATGAGTGTACCGTGTACGAAAGCTTACTCAACAAAATTTCTAACTAAGGATTTCACATCAAATTTCCGTCATTTAATTTTGTGTTGTTTTGCATATTTTATTACTCTTATTTGATTTTCAATTAGCTAACTTTTAAGTGGAGAGAGACGTTTGAGAATAGGGAAAAAGGAGATAGAGAAAAAAAAAGTAGGATGGGTAATATAAATAAGGAATTTTTACATTTCTATACCATATAAGAAACTATATTACCCTCAATGTTTAAGGTTTGATATAATTACATTTAGTATACCTAATTACCAATTATATACCATTAGTGATTTTAAGGGTATTAATTACACTCCTAATTTAATGGTACCGTATATTCCTTCTAATACCATTCTCCCCACGTTTCTCTCTCCAATTCCCACACCTTCACCCACGTTTCCCTCCCACACCCACGTATTTCTTCCATAGCCAAGGTTTTGAATTCGAATTTGGGTTTTCAAAAGACATTATTTGTTTGGATTGAATGTTGTTGCAAGGAATTGAGAATTCTCTCTACGTCTCTCTCTATCTCGCAATCCCAAATTTCAGTAATAAAAGAGGAAAGGAAAAGAGAGCAGCAATTCCACCATTGACAACCATTAAAAAGCTTTGAAGCTTTGAATTCTAATTTGGGTTTTAAAAATCATTATTTGTTTGGATTGAGTGTTGTTGTAAATAATTGGGAATATGGTTTGGAGTTTATATCTCAATTTTGAGGGGTTTTGGTGAAGATTAGACTTGGTTTTGGCTGAATATCAGATTAAAACTCGAAGAAGAAGAAGACATGACATACATTATATTGCAGAAAATGTAGATAAATTGTAAACTGTTGTTTATTTATTTTTGAGCTTTGTATTTTTGTGTTAAAAGTTTTGATGGAGCTTGTTATTCCACTTCGTCTGTTTTGGAGCTAAGTTGTGCAGAGGAGAAGATGTTTTTTAAGTTATATATATTGCTATACCTTTAAATTCAAGAAAGTATGGTTATATTGTATTCAAAGATGCGTGAATTTGTGGAATAGGTTGAATGTGAGAAATGAGTCAAATAAGACTTACAATGGCTTGTTTTCTACACTTAATCTACAACAAAACTACATATCATTTGAAAAATTAATATGAAAATACAGAATTTCAATGTTTCTACAAATTATCTACAAAAATTCTTAGGAAGATCTATCCCTTCAGCATGTTTTTTTGGATTCCATATTTAGCATAATAGTAGTAACAAGAGCATATAGGAGAATCACAGAATTGTAGCATAATCGGAATTTTTGACATAATTGCATTTTTTGCAGAAGATTTGTAGAAGTTTTAGTCGTTTTTGATTTGTGAAAACAGAAAACAATCCATGTACAATCAGAATACAAATAATCTACAATTTATCGACAAAATATTCCCATAAACTGGGAACATTGAATTTTAATATCCCAATTCTCATTCAATTGTAGCATAATTGGGATTTTCGACATAATTGCATTTTTTGCAGAAGATTTGTAGAAGTTTTAATCGTTTTTGATTTGTGAAAACAGAAAACAAAGCATCTACAATTAGAATACAAATAATCTATAATTTATCTACAAAATATCTACAAACTGGGTACATTGAATTTTAATATCCCAATTCCCATTCAATTGTAGTATAATTGAGATGTTTGACATGATTGCGTTTTTTTAGAAGATTTGTAGAAGTATTAGTCGTTTTTTTATTTGTGAAAACAGAAAATAAAGCATCTACAATCAGAATACAAATAATCTATAATTTATCTACAAAATATCTATAAACTGGGTACATATTTGTACTCGACAAGCTCCTCCTGAAATGTATGTTTCACATTTTTGATACATATTTTTGTCCAAAAAAGTACTAAATCATCCACTTAAATATAATTTTTATACAATATTGTTCAACTTTCATATAATAGGTAAATGAATAAAAGAAAAATAAATAAACAACAGTCTACAATTTTTCTTCAATTTTTCTACAATTTTTCTATAATTTCTGCAATATACGTCTTCTTCTTCTTCTTCTTCGAGTTTCAATATGAAATTCAGTCAAAACTAAGTCTAATCTTCACCAAAATCCCTCAAAATTGAGATATAAACTCCAAACCATATTTCCAATTATTTTCAACAACACCCAATCCAAAAACAAATAATGATTTTTGAAAACTCAAATTTGAATTCAAAGCTTTCAAGCTTTTTAATGGCTGTCAATGGCGGAATTACTGCTCTCTTTTCCTTTGCTTTGTGTTACTGAAATTTGGGATTGAGAGATAGATAGATGTAGAGAGAATTCTGGAAACAGAGTGTATCACAAAAACAGAGTATGAAAATTTTTGATCTGCGTTGTGAAAGATCAGAGTGAAGCCGACGATAATTTTGAATGTGCGTGATCTACGTTGTGGAAGATCTTGAAGAATATTTAATTCTCCAATTTTAGCACGCCTAAATAAGGAATCCTACAGCTACAATGATTTCTTATTTAATGCATTGTCTATATTTTGTAGGAATACTATTAGCATGAAGGGTAATATGCTAACTATGAACATATTTGGTAATATAGTTTCCTATATGGTATAGAAACGAAAATTTCCCAATATATAATTATAAGGATCCTTATTTAGGACGGGTAATATCTTCTATCCACCTATTGGGCTAAATATATCCTTCCCGTTAAGGTTTTGGCTCACACATACCCTTTAATTAACATCCTACTTCAGCTTTTAAATCAAAATTGTTTTTAATGATGTGGCATAATATTATTGGTTGATTTAAAAGCCACCACAAATATATCCAACCCACCTACCCGTTTGAACCTGACCCGACCCAACTTCTCGTTGCAGGCTTTCACATTTCTCCAAGAATTGCTCTTAATATTGGTGTCACTAAAATTGTCTACTTGTGCAAGTGTACTCCTTGGGAACATCAGAAATACATGTGTTGCCAGTATAGTTTGCTACATCTTTTTCTAACCTTACTGCTGGTGTTTCTAATTGATAGAGCATCCATGTAACAATTAGTGAACTAACAATCTAATTGATATAGCATACAAGAAGTAACAGATGAAAATAATCCTGAAAGGCAACAACTATTTTACCACATAAAGGAAACAACTAATTTATATAACAACCATTACACTTTACCAGAATTGATGGATTGTTTTACCACAACAACAATCAGTAGATCACTATGAATAGATGAACTGTTTTACCAGAATTGACTACACATAACAACCATTACACTTTACAGTCATTACACAGTAATGACTATAATAACCAAAACAGTCATTACACAACTAATTCACCACTTAAACAAAGAAAAAACAAGGTCTGAATGCTTGTACGTAATAGTCAGATTACACAAAAATTACTAAACTACATAAACTACTCTAATGCTTGTCCTTTTTAGTCTTTAGTTTTCCAATTTTTTTCCTTTTTCTGCTACCAACTGATTTGCGGACATAACTGATTTGCCTATTGTGAGCACGTGATTTTTTGCCCTATATGAATTACTCCCACAAATTCAAAACAAAATAAAATTTTCCATTATTTGCAATTTCATAGATTTTTGTTAATTGTTTTGCTTTTTGTCTGCGCATGTTAATTTTGTTTAAATTATGAAAAATATAAATATATATGTGTATTTGCATCTAGGATTTAATTTAGCATTTTAGGATTAATTAGTAATTAAGTTATTTTATAAAAATAGGGAAAAATCACAAAAATAGTTTAATTTGCACCTTTTGATTTTAACTTTGATTTTGAGTAGTTTTTCTTTTAGTTTATTTTAATTAAATGTGATAATTTTTATTTTAGGTTTATTTACTATTTTTTCAGGTTAATTTGGTTTTAGGTTTTAACTTCGATTTTTAGTTTAATTTTGAAAAAAAAAGAGGGGAAGAAAAGGAATTAAAATAGAAATAAGAAAAATTGAAAAGAATTGAAAAATAAGAGAGCTGGATTTTGGGCCATATCTAGGTTAATTCGCCAGGCCCAAGCTGGTCCACCCCCATACCCATCCAAATTGAAGCCCTGACCTGCCCAATACCCGGTCCACCCGTTACCACCCAAAACGACCCCGTTTAGGCCAAATAGATCTGAGCCATCTATGTTGCTTGATCGGACGGCTGAGAACTAGGGAGTTGCTTAATATGTATATGTCCAAACAGCCCCCTACCCCCAGTCATCTCCTTTAACCCTTCAAAGCCCCGCTGAGCTCTGCCCTAAGCCAACGTTCGCCGCCCGCCGGGAATCGCCTACGGCGGCGGCCGGCGTCCAGTTTACACCAGATCACCTTCTCACCCTCCTCTTTCCAAAACCTCCACTCCTCACGCCTTGAATCTGGATAGAATCCTGCAAATCTTAGATCAAAAACATGAAACCCTAGCGCCGCCACGATGTTCTTCGGTGGCGGCGCCACCTCCAATCGACCCCAAATCTCATCTATGCAACCACCGCCCTTTCCTCAACCCCAATCCACCACCATTTCTCTCTAAACCCTCACCAAATCAGTCTATCCTTGAATCTGAAAACAAAGAAGAAGTGAATCTGTCAAACCTTCAAGTTGCCTTAAGTGATAAGGTTTGAAACGGGTATTGACCCTTTGTTTTCATTGAGAATATACGGTTAATACTTGTTTCGAATCAAATCGGAGTTTTCTAAGGTTTATCGGTTTTGTTCATGATTTTAGAGGTATTCTTTCCGTCCTATCTCGTATTCCTCGTTATTGAATTCACTTTCTCCTGTTTCTCCTCCATTTCTATTTTTTTTCTTTTCTTTTCATTTTTTTTATGTTTTTGTTGCTCAGAAGCTTAATTTCGTATGCAATAGCTTTTGAGTTAATTCGTTTTGTTTGTGAAAAAATTAAAATTATTTTGTTTTATTTTCATAAGTTAGTATTAAAATTGTCAAGTAGCCTATGAGGTATTTTGTTTGAATCTGTTTGTTTAGCTCAGAATTGATGATAGTGAACTAAACTTGTTTGCTTGCTTTGTGGAACTACCTGAGTTCTTTGGACTCGGTCCCCTGCCCCTTTTCTTTTGGCTTACCCATTTGTGACATGTGGTCATTTGAACTAATTTTGGGCTCCAAGGATCAGAGGCCCAAGAGCTACTGAGATCACTAATGCAAGCCCAAGTTTGGGGCTGGGTCATTGGGTCAAATTGACTCATGCCCATTTGATTGGCTAAAGATGAAATTCAGAAATAAAAAGGGTATGAGGGTAATTTAGGTAATTGATATGGGGAATATTTTAGTAATTGTTTAAGAAGCTTCTAGAAAGCTGAAAATAAACTTGCTTGGAAAGCAAGTCAAAAATTGAAGGATTGTTAAATAAAAACAAAATTAAAAAGGGGCTAAAAGGCAAAATGAACCATTTTTTAGCTGCCCTAGTAGTTTGCCTATAAAGGCACTGCTAAAGGAAAGGTGAAGGAGATTTTTGGAGGGATTAAGAGATAACAATCTAGAAAAAAACTCAAAACGACTGAAAAATATCAAAATTTACTGTTCTATTAAGTTTGCCTTGAATTTTGAGGTGTCTTTGAATTGCTGAGGTAGTTTTCTGGTTCATGTGGGTTTAAAATGGACCGAGTTTTGGTTGCAAAGGTATTTGGGTTGAAGGTCTGCTTTAGAAGTGCTTTAGGATTGTTTTCACCTCACTTTCTGTTCGAAATTGGTTGTTAGTTTGAACCCTGCTGTGTTGCTGCTGCTTTTTCATCTGCTGAACCTCATTTTTGTTTCTATTATTCCAGGTACATGTTTATACTCTTTACTTAATGTAAAAGTTGGACTTGGGAATTGAAAATGGAAGTCAAGAGCTGTGATTGATAGCCATATCATCTGTGGTCATAGTTAGCTCTTTTGTTTTACTTTCGATTCCTATCTCTTGTTTTAAATATGTAACGGGAAAACTGATATTCAGGACATCATATGTTGGTTGCCAAATTGGATGAAGCCTTTGGGATGTAGTTATTATGTGTTGCTCATCTTTGTTTAAGATTTAGATTCAAAACTGTATAAATATGGCATGATTCAGGATGTTCTGGACTTTTAAATGTGTATTAGATAAGTTATCGAGTCTGTTATAATATGGATCTCCTATGCAAGTCGGGCTGAGGGACAATACTATAGTGTCTGAACTTGATTCGTATGCATGTTTTGGAATTCGAGGGATGCATTTATGGTCTTGAGAACTAGGACTCAAATAATGAGTTTGTGGTTTGGCAAGTTACCAAAATTAGTTAGTCAATTCAATGTTTCACTCATTTGTTGTTGTCAAGTTTGTGACTGGGCTTTATATTTCATCTCATGCGTTCAAATCTAGTGTTCTGCACAATGTTTAACTTTTCTTTTTTTCTAAAAAATGACTATTTGAGGCAGACCATAATACTGGTTTCATGTCATTTGTTGTTGTGTTTTGGTCAATGTTATTGGGCCCAAATTTGGACAATTATGCGGGCCTTGGACCATGAGTCCACTTGAATTAAATTTGCCGGCCTCATTAGTTAGGCCAGTGTAATTGGCTTTATGAATTACTAGTTGGGGCAACCATGGCAGGCTGTTGGGCCTCACGCCTAGCCCAAGCTTTTGTTTTAAAACCTTCAGCTTTAGTCTTTCTTGAATTAACCCCTGCAATAGTACAGTTCTGACTCTTTAATTGTTCAAATAATCAATTTCCTCTAAATAATTGAGGTGCGCCATATTAGATAAAACAAGTAGTTTGTGGCCCTCCGAGCTTTAGTTTAAATACTTTCACTTTTAAAATGGAATCGAGGTGCGCCGCACCAATCAAAATCTCAAATGTGTGGCCCTCACTTAATCATATCTTTTAAAGTTCTTAGAATTCGAGGCGTGCCATTTAGCACATTTTCATGGCCCTCGCAAAGCTTAAAACGCGTAGTTGCTTTAGGCGCGTTATTTTAATAATGCTACTTTCCTAAACTCGGGTGCGCATTTATGTGACCCAAATCCAAATTTCAACGTTGAATAAAATGTGTTGCGGACTGCGGGTGCATTTATGTGACGTGGTTCAAACATATTTTAAATAACATTGCAATCTTCCTTTAATTAATTAAATAAAAGCGATTAAAAGTTAAAATTCTACATAGGTTCAAAAATGTTTTAAAATCAGATAATTAAGCCGAATATAACAGTTGAGCGACCGTGCTAGAACCACGGAACTCGGGAATGCCTAACACCTTCTTCCGAGTTAACAGAATTCCTTACCCGGATTTCTGGTTCGCGGACTGTAAAACAGAGTCAATCTTTTTCTCGACTCGGGATTCAAACCGGTAACTTGGGACACCATAAATATCCCAGGTGGCGACTCTGATTCTTTAATAATAAATCCTGTTTCGCTTGTCCTTTAATTGGAAAAACTCCCTTATACACCCTTCCGGGGTGTAGTAAAAAGGAGGTGTGACAGCTTTGGCGACTCTGCTGGGGAACGAACCCAGAATCTCTGGTTCAGGGTTCAGAATTCGAGCTTAGATAAATTGTTATATTTTGCTTTATCTGATTTTGTTACATGTTTGGGCCTAATGTTCTAAATATCGCTTTTTTACCGCTTTGATATTATCTGAATTGTATATATAAACTGCTACGAAACCCCTCTCTTCTCTCTCCTGAGGAGTGCACGTTGGTCGTGACTTCTTTCTGTTAGTGTCATATCCCAAATAGGATGACGTTCGGACAATTGCAAAGCCGGGTGATCTTTTGGTTACCGGTATGCTGCCCCCCCTCGGCTCGAGTTGTCCGCTCGGGTAAGCCAGGTCTAGAACAAATAAACCTAGGTTTTTTAACCTAGTATAACAATATCTCATGCCAGATCCCTAATAGGAATGTTTGTTTGCATCATATGCATTTTGACTTTGAAGACTCAACACAGGGGTTGGGTCTGTCTAGGACAGGTGTACCATAAATGAAAAAGACCATCGTGATGCATCTTACTTGCTACTTGTGCATTTATTTGCTTCGAATTTGCATGCTGACCGACTTTTGAATTGTGACGACCCGACCCGTTGTCTCATGAGTTACTGTCTCGTTCGTCCCATTTTCTGCTTCCTCATGTTTCATTATCGGTATTGGGTACATTAGAATTTATTTGGAGCGATTTTGATAAGAAATGAGACATTTAAACTCTTTTAAGAAGGCTTAAGATGGAAAAGTCAACCAGATGTTGACTTATGTGTTAGAGGGTTCGGATATGAGTTACGATGGTTTGGTTAGATTCTGGATGTGATTTGTGACTTAGGAGAGTGATTGGAAATGGTTTTGGAGGTACGGTGTAGAATTAGGCTTGAATTGGCGAAGTTAGTATTTTGGCGAATTCTGATTGATAGGTGAGATTTTGATCCGAGGGTCGGAATGGAATTTCGAGAGTTGCTGTAGCTCCGTTAAGTGATTTGGGATATGTGTGCAAAATTTTAGGTCATTCGGACGTGATTTGGTTGAGTTTTTGATCGAATGCGTGTTTTGGAAGTTTTAGAAGAACTTAAGCTCGAATTTGAGGTAATTTGATGGTTTTTGGTGTTGTTGAAGTGTTTTGATGATTGGAACGAGGTTGAAAAATGTTTTAGGATGCGTTGGTGCTTTTGGTTGAGGTCTCGGGGGCCTCAGGTGTGTTTCAGGTGAGTTTTGAGCGAGTACGGACATCCCGGAACTTAGAAAATGGATGGGGCAGTCATTGGTGCGTAGGGCGCGGTCAAGTGCGCGGTCCGCGCGAAATGAAGACATGCAGGTTGCTGGTCCTACTTCGGAAGCTCATATCTTTTGATATACGAGGAATTTAGAGGTGATTCAAACAAAAAGGTTGTAGCCCGTCGTGTCTAGTTTCCAGAAAGGTAAAGATATCGCAATTTGGACATCTGTAGTGAACGTTATGGCCAAGATACTAAATCCTGTCCCTGCAGAGCAAGGCCTGCGCGGCCGCGAACGTTTCTGCGCGGACCGCGGTCATTTTTGTGCGGTCAGCGGTGTCGGAATCCGAGGGGTACTCTATAAATACGAGGTTTTGGATTTTATTTGATATTTTGACCTAGAGAGCTCGAATTTTGGCGATTATTCGAAGGTTTTTCAAGAAATTGGTCGGGGTAAGTGATTCTAACTCAGATTTGGTTAAAGTACATGAATCTATCACTAAATTCATCATTTAATTCGTGATTTGAGATGGAATTTGGGAAGAAAATTGTAGAACTTTTCAAAATTGTAAAATGATGATTTGAAGGACCAAATGGTATCGGAATTGGATAATTTTGGTACGGTTAGACTTGTGAGGGTATGAGGATTCTGAAAATGTAAATTTTACTCGATTCCGAGATGTGGGCCCGGGGCTCGGGTTTTGCTAATTTCGCGATTTTTGATATTTTTTGAATGTTTTCTCTTGGGCTTTGTTCCCTTAGCATATTGTGACGTATTCGTTCTGATTTTGGATATATTCGACGCACGTGGAGGCCAATTCAAGGGGCAAAGGCGTCGTGAGCTAGAGAATTAACCAGTTCGAGGTGAGTAATTGATGTAAATGATGTCCTGTGAGTTTGAAACCCCGGAATTTCACATCGTAATGCTATATTTAGGTGACTTGCACGCCAGATAACGGGCGTGGGGTAGAGCACCGTTGGGGATTGTGACTTGGTCCGTCCCGAGAGATATTTTACTACATTTTTGGTTGAGACGTATACTTTATTATTGTAAATTGGGCTTGTTGCCATGCTTGGGGCCTTGTGCCGACCTGTAGAACCCTTAGGGGATTTTTGACTAGTTTTCCTCACTTATTTTGTTAAAGAATTTATATCCTCAGTCATGTTTCCAATTGTAGGTTTCTTGCCAATTATTTGAATCCTTCAGGGATTGACATCACTGCTTTCGTATATTTTGCTTATCATTTGACCTCAATCCAAGGTTTTAAATACTGTTTTGCAAACTCAACCATCTTTCTAAGATTTGAAAACTTAAATGATATTTCGGGCTGAGAAATACTGTTTTACAAATGCTCAAGGAGCTTATGATGATTTTTGGACTGAGCATGGATCGGGCTGCACGCCGCAACAATGTTATATTGATATTGAGGACGAAAGCCTGGGTGATTATACTGAGATTGATATGAGGCCGAGGGCCTAGATTTGATGCCACGAGATGACTTGATATTGCGCTTGGGCTGTAGGAGCCCCTCTGGAGTCTGTACACACCCCAGTGAGCGCCGTCGACGATAAATAAAATGGATGGCTCGGGCTGCACGCCGCAGTGGGTACTAGAGATTACCATCATATGCATTGCATTGCACTCATGCATTTGTTTTTATCTGTTATACTTGTCTCAGTATTTGGTACTCTGATTTAATTGACTTGTTGCTTCACTATTTGTTGTTCTAAACTGTCAGTTATAGTTTACTTTGTATTTTTCCACGATTTTTTATTCTCAACCTTTATTTATGTTTATTACTCATTGGGTCAGAGTACTCACATTACTCCCTGCACCTTGCGTGCAGATCCAGGTACACCACAGGCTGAGTGAGGATTTGTTTAGCTGAGCATCAGTATCCGAGAGTATTGAGGTAGCTGCATGGCGTTCGCAACCTTGATCTCTCTCCTCTATCTCTATCTTTTATTCTGCATTTTTCCTAGACAGACTTGTAATAGGTGGATATTCTGTATTAGAGGCTCATATTCGTGACACCGGATTCTATTGGGCTATGGTGTGGAATTTTAGTTGAATTTTCGCAGGTTTTATTATTAATTATACACTTGAGAGTGATGACTTAGTAAATTCTCTGTGATATTTATCTATAATCCGAATAAGAATTTGGGATAATGTTGTTGAATGGTCGGGCTTGCCTAGCAGTATGTTGGGCGCCATCATGACCGGAGTTGGGGTCGTGACAAGTTAGTATCAGAGCCTAGGTTACTTGGTCTCGCGAGTTATGAGCCGGTTTAGTAGAGTCTTGCGGATCGGTACAGAGACATATGTATTTATCCTTGAGATACTGCAGAACCTTTTGGAAAACTTCACATTCTTGAATTCTTATCGTGCGTCCTTGATTCATCTTGAAAAGAAACTTTTGAAATTCCTTCCATGTGTTCGTATGCGCACATGAGCGCTTAGTATCATATGTGCCTTGATGGCTTGTGATTCCCCGATCAAGGGGCGATGTGTTATCTCTATGAGTTTATGGTGGGCCAGTCTGGAGGACTTGAGGTTGGATCTTTGCCTATGGCTGGAGTGCCGAGGTGCTTATTATGTGAACAAGTGTTTTTGAACTTATATGTTCGGTAGTGTCCCTGTTAGTGGAAATGATGGTTGTGGTTATGTGATGAGTATGTTAGTACTGCGAGGCGTATCTATATGATTTGGAAGCGACGAGAAGGGTCTGCTGAATGATGGAAGAACTAATAGATGCTTGAAGTCCATCGTGATTCAAGATATAGCTCGAGTTATGGGCGTGTGAAGAATCTTTTCATGTTTCCTAGTTGGGAGTGAAGTAAATTTCATGTTACAGTATGAGTTTAGACTCAGGAAGATTAAGTGATTGTGTAATGTGTATGGCAGTGGAAGGTATACAAAAAATATTAACTAAAGGTAAAGCTAGTGGGTAATTGGCTTATGAGGGGAATCTATTTGTCATACTAGTTAGATAAGTCTGGGAGCTGAGATCGCTTCTGTAAATGTATTATGACGAAATCGTTGAGTCAAGGAGACCACCTTGAGGGTCAAAAACATTAAAGAAAGAATATGTTCTTACTCGGTTGAATAGCCCAATAATGGAGGATTGAAAGGTATTTTCTATGTGTTATGATTCAAATAGGTGCAACGCATGTCCATGTATCAATTTTGATAATATAATACATGTAATATTGAGATTAATGTTGTTGATATACATTGTGATGCTTTGTCAAGTTGTGGACGTGTTGTTAGGATGGTTTTGGTGATTCTCTGGCAGGTGGATAGGCCCAATTACAAAGGAAACTCTGCCGAAATTTTTGAAAAATTTGGGACTTAGTAAAAAAAAAAATTGTCGCCTAAAGAGTGGGCTTAACTGTTGTGTGAGTGAATACAAAAATTGCAGAAGAGTTAAAATTTACGATGATTCGTGTTTCCACAAGCTTATGAAGGAATGAGTTTAATCTCACCATGGTATTACGGCAGCAATAGAGTATATGTGTTGTGATCTATGGCTTCGAGCCAAGTTGGGGAACTTGTTATTAGTTAGCGGATTGTACGGTTATGTACTATGTTAGTTTCGATGCATGCTGGTGAATCAGTTCTGGTTGTGGAAATTAGGCCGAGAATGGCACGAGTGAAGGAATTTTTTTGACAAGATGTCATGAGCTCGAATGAGCAGGAGATAAGTTTCGATGTTTACGGTAAGTTGGAATTGTCTTCAGCGTCACCTAAGATCGGTGTTTTGTAAAAAAGGGTTTTTACGTCCTGGTTAATGATTCTTGATCGCTCTTTAGCGTTAGTGCGACCGGTGGTTTGGAGGTACGCTCCAGATATTGTTGTGGTAGGTTGTGGGAGTGTGTCCCACGAGAAGATTATATAAGTGTGGCATGTGATCACTTGATTGATTAAAGATGTAAACCAAGTATGAAGTTTGTGATGGTTGTTCTTGTGTGTTATGAGGAAAATGGGAGTTATTATGGACCTTTAAAAGGTTATTAGACTAGTCAGTGTGATCAGAATCAGCTTGCAGTCAGTGGATAGATTTAATGTGAATAATGGCTCTATATCAGGCCAGATGTGTGCATTTTAGTAATGCGGTCCTCATGGAAAGTAGTTAGGTTGATGTTTCGTTGTCAGATATTTCGCGTAGTAATGCATTGCGCCGTGTGAGTTGTGAGACAACTTGAGAAATTGCTATGTGTTGAGAATCCGCGTAGGAATGACGTTATATGAGCATCTTGGCTCTTGAAATTCAGACTGTACATCGCACCTCAGTTGCGCTTGAGTTTTATAGCTTATAATGCTATATGTCCCTCAGAGATATTATTATGCACTTAGCATGCTTACGACCGATACTCGGTATTTTGTTGTAATAAGCAAATTTGGCTCGATGTGCATCTCCTTATGTGAGATCTAAGTGTGGATCGGGTGGCACGCTGCCATGGGTATGTTATCTGGATCGGGTTGCACGCCGCAACAGTGTGAGGTTGGGTATAGTTTTCTATATGCTATTTTGTATGCCTTGTTTCCTACTTTCTAAGGAAAGTTCGTATTAGTGCGTGAGATTGGTAATTCCTTCCAAAGTTCATTTTCTTTTTTTGTATCGCGTTCGAATTGGTAGCCTGTTGGCATATTAGGGCGTCATATGCGACTTATGATTATGTCTGGGGTGGCTTATTGCCTGAGCAGTTCGTAATGGGTGAGACGAGATCATTGAATTCGAGATCAGTGCAATCTGAGTATATGAAGTAAATTAAGGGGCTAAGACCATTGTTTGGTTCATAATGAGGTGATAGTTCTTGCCAGAAGTATAGACCCAATGAATTGTTGATTCGGCGGTGTTATGAATTTATACAGATCTCATCCGTCATGTCGGTATTGTAAGAATTTGAACAAGACCTATGTATGCCATACAGAGCATGGGATATGTAATGATTTTTCTTCTAGATGGGATCAATGAAAGTTCTTGACTAGTTGATTACGTAAACGTTCATGGTTCGGAAGGGAGGTGAAGTCCTCATGTTACCTTAGGATGATATGGTATATGCGATATGTTGTGAAGGATTGAGATTTGTGTGTGTAAGGTTATGGTTCAGTTCTGAATGGAAATTCATAACATTCTTAGGCAGTACGGGCAGCTTTAGGTGATTAGAGGGATGAGCTTCAGATGATTAGGGTGAATGATCTTCAGATGATTAAGGAAATTGTATTTCTAATTATAGTGATTTGTAGAGGGTATATGTTTCAGGAAAAAAGGCCAATGTGATTAAGTTGATGGCACTTCAATAGTATTGTAGCACTTTAAGGCTGGATCGACTGCTAATATTCGAGTTTCTTGTATGGCACATGGAAATTTTAGAGTATTTATCATGGAATGATTGGGTATCAAAGGTGTGCATGGATTCGTACGGTGGAAACTGGAATCAGGTATGATGATTTGTGTGCCATATGGAGTTGGAGACTGGGAGTTCTCATGTACAGGCTAGGTTGTGGTGGTGGATCGTGTGTATTCGACACCATTTAGCGGCAATCGGGATTTGGAGGCTCAAGTGGATCTTTGTTTGCTGCTATGTCAGATTTTGGATGTGATGTCAGGATTCAGACTGGTTGTCTTAGTGTTGAGTGATTCTGAACTATTGCGCTACGGGAAATACCGAAAATGCCACAGGTTGAGTGATGAAGTGCATTGGATTATGTTCTAGCAGAGTGGTTTATATTTCAAAAGACCAGCGGATGGTTGGGAAGGATTGCTTTCTTAATTGGGCATTCGTGATGGATGTCAGTGCAAAGGTTGCTATCATTAATTCAGTTCCGGTGTTGGGGGACTTTTCAGATGAGTTTCATATGGCTAGGCATGTCGCCGGGTGAGGTTGTTGATTTCGGTATTAATTTGGTGTCGGGCACCGGATTGTCTGGCTCCGATAGGAGTTGTAGTAGTGAAAGTCGAGCAGGATGAGTAATTGGGTATTGCTCAGGGGATAACATACCGGCTATGTTCTATCAGGTTTGCGTGGTGTGTGTTATTTGTTTCACCATGGGTGTAATGATTTGCTTTGGATCCAGACATCAATTGAGCATGGTTGTCGATTTCAAGCATAGTGACTTGAGGTGTTTCATGTGGAGTAGTATTTGGATAGGATCGCGCGTTGCAGCAAAGCTGTGTGGAAACATGACCTTGCGGGTCATATTTGTGTGTCCTATTTCTATGATGTGAGACAGGGTCTCAGCCTTGTGTTGTGGCAGTACTGGTGAGTTTGAGGTACAACTCTCTCAGTTGAGTCATTTTCATGAATTGAGTATGTTCGGACCGTTTCTTATTGGTGCGCGTATTATGAAAATTGTGGCTTAGGCCTGTATTGAGGTGTCATATCACCAGAGGGGTGTGTTGGATTCGAGGTGATCATTGGGGTCATTGATGAATACGAACGGATTTGATTTCAGCATGTTTGATGGGTAAATATCGAGGTTCGATTTTAAAAAAAAATTGTTACTATAATTGCTAGAAGAGAAATGGCCTCATGAATGGTTGATCTGAGCAATGGTTATGATTTATTGCATGTTTCAATTATCATTGGCAGTATATGAGAGTGTTGGAATGAGACATTGGCTAATAAGAGATTTCTATCGGTATTTGGTTGTTGTGGGCAGCTGCTGTGAATGGAAGTTATTGCTGCATTTGTTTGAGTTATTGGTATATCATACAATTGCACCTAAGGTTGCAGGCATGGTCTATTACAGCTGGTTCAAACTTATTCTGAATGTAGGTGTGAGGTTCTGATCTTGTGTATGATTCCGAAAAGATGAAATGTGGCTCTAGGATTTATGGGCTAGACTAGATTGTGTGATCTTAGTTACAACGCGTTATCGGACCCATGTGAGATAGGGCGACATGGGGTCATCCCCGGGTTTATGCTTGATAAGGTCATTCAGCTTTTGGTTGACTTCTAGAACAACTCTGGGTACGCTCGAGGACGAGCATTTGTTTAAGTTGGAGAGAATGTGACGACCCGACCCGTTGTCTCATGAGTTACTGTCTCGTTCGTCCCATTTTTTGCTTCCTCATGTTTCATTATCGGTATTGGGTGCATTAGAATTTATTTGGAGCGATTTTGATAAGAAATGAGACATTTAGTCTCTTTTAAGAAGGCTTAAGTTGAAAAAGTCAACCAGATGTTGACTTATGTGTTAAAGGGTTCGGATGTGAGTTCCGATGGTTCGGTTAGCTTCTGGAGGTGATTTGTGACTTAGGAGAGTGATTGGAAGTGGTTTTGGAGGTACGATGTAAAATTGGGCTTGAATTGGCGAAATTAGTATTTTGGCGAATTTCGGTTGATAGGTGAGATTTTGATCCAAGGGTCGGAATGGAATTTCGAGAGTTGCCGTAGCTCCGTTAAGTAATTTGGGATATGTGTGCAAAATTTCAGGTCATTCGGACGTGATTTGGTTGGGTTTTTGATCGAATGCGTGTTTTGGAAGTTTTAGAAGAACTTAGGCTCGAATTTGAGGTAATTTGATGGTTTTTGGTGTTGTTGAAGTGTTTTGATGATTGGAACGAGGTTGAAAAATGTTTTAGGATGCGTTGGTGTTTTTGGTTGAGGTCCCGGAGGCCTCGGGTGTGTTTCGGGTGAGTTTTGAGCGAGTACGGACATCCCGGAACTTAGAAAATGGATGGGGCAGTCATTGGTGCGCGGGGCGCGGCCCTTTTTGCGCTGGGCGCGGGGGTGCGGTCAAGTGCGCGGTCCGTGCGAAATGAAGACCTGCAGGTTGCTGGTCCTACTTCGGAAGCTCATATCTTTTGATATACGAGGTGATTCAAACACGAAGGTTGTAGCCCGTCGTGTCTAGTTTCCAGAAAGGTAAAGATATCGCAATTTGGACATCTCTAGTGAACGTTATAGCCAAGATACTAAATCTTGTCCATGCAGAGCAAGGCCTGCGTGGCCGCGGACGTTTCTATGCGGATCCCGCTGGTTTTGCGTGGACCGCGGTCATTTTTGTGCGGTCAGCGGTGTCGGAATCTGAGGGGTACTCTATAAATACGAGGTTTTGGGTTTTATTTGATATTTTGACCTAGAGAGCTCGGATTTTGGTGATTATTCGAAGGTTTTTCAAGAAATTGGTCGGGGTAAGTGATTCTAACTCAGATTTGGTTAAAGTACATGAATCTATCACTAAATTCATCATTTAATTCGTGATTTGAGATGGAATTTGGGAAGAAAATTGTAGAACCTTTCAAAATTGTAAAATGATGATTTGAAGGACCAAATGGTATCGGAATTGGATAATTTTGGTACGATTAGACTCGTGAGGGTATGAGGATTCTGAAAATGTAAATTTTACCCGATTCCGAGATGTAGGCCCGGGGCTCGGGTTTTGCTAATTTCGCGATTTTTGATATTTTTTGAATGTTTTCTCTTGGGCTTTGTTCCCTTAGCATATTGTGACGTATTCGTTCTGATTTTGGATAGATTCGACGCGCGTGGAGGCCAATTCAAGGGGCAAAGGCATCGTGAGCTAGAGAATTAACCAGTTCGAGGTGAGTAATTGATGTAAATGATGTCCTGTGGGTTTGAAACCCCGGAATTTCACATCGTAACGCTATATTGAGGTGACTTGCACGCCGGATAGCGCGCGTGGGGTAGAGCACCGTTGGGGATTGTGACTTGGTCCGTCCCGAGAGAAATTTTACTACATTTTTGGTTGAGACTTATAATTTATTATTGTGAATTGGGCTTGTTGCCATGCTTTGGGCCTTGTGCCGACCTGTAGAACCCTTAGGGGATTTTTGACTGGTTTTCCTCACTTATTTTGTTAAAGAATTTATATCCTCAGTCATGTTTCCAATTGTAGGCTTCTTGCCAAATTTTTGAATCCTTCAGGGATTGACATCACTGCTTTCGCATATTTTGCATATCATTTGACCTCAGTCCAAGGTTTTAAATACTGTTTTGCAAACTCAACCATCTTTCTAAGATTTGAAAACTTAAATGATATTTCGGGCTGAGAACTACTGTTTTACAAATGCTCAAGGGGCTTATGATGATTTCTGGACTGAGCATGGATCGGGCTGCGTGCTACAACAGTGTTATATTGATATTGAGGACGAAAGCCTGGGTGATTATACTGAGATTGATATGAGGCCGAGGGCCTAGATTTGATGCCACGAGATGACTTGATATTGCACTTGGGCTGTTGGAGCCCCTCCGGAGTCTGTACACACCCCCAGTGAGCGCCGTCGACGATAAATAAAATGGATGGCTCGGGCTGTATGTCGTAGTGGGTACTAGAGATTACCATCATATGCATTGCATTGCACTCATGCATTTATTTTTATCTGGTATACTTGTCTCAGTATTTGGTACTCTGATTTAATTGACTTGTTGCTTCACTATTTGTTGCTCTAAACTGCCAGTTATAGTTTACTTTGTATTTTTCCACGATTTTTTATTCTCAGCCTTTATTTATGTTTATTACTCACTGGGTCGGAGTACTCACATTACTCCTCGCACCTTGCGTGCAGATCCAGGTACACCACAGGCTAAGTGAGGATTTGTTTAGCTGAGCAGCAGTATCCGGGAGTATTGAGGTAGTTGCATGGTGTTCGCAGCCTTTATCTCTCCCCTCTATCTCTATCTTTTATTCCGCATTTTTCCTAGACAGACTTGTAATAGGTGGATATTCTGTATTAGAGGCTCATATTCGTGACACCGGATTCTATTAGGCTATGGTGTGGAATTTTAGTTGAATTTCCGCAGGTTTTATTATTAATTATACACTTGAGAGTGATGACTTAGTAAATTCTCTGTGATATTTATCTATAATCTGAATAAGAATTTGGGATAATGTTGTTGAATGGTCGGGCTTGCCTAGCAGTGTGTTGGGTGCCATCATGACCGGGGTTGGGGTCGTGACATGAATAAAAGGAGAGAGTCTGGAAAAGAAAATAGCGGTGTAAGGGCTAAGGGAGGTAATTACCTGTTTTGAAAACTAATGTCCCAAAATATACTGAAACTCTGCCGAAATTTTGAAAAAAAAAAGAAATTATTTTTGAAAAAAAGAATAGAAAAAAAGAGAGTTGGCTTTTGTTTTGTCAAAATTGCCCGAGCTACGCCAGTTTGATTCTCACCGGATGTGGGATACGTAGGCAACCCCCATCGGGTCCAACTTTCTTTTTGCAAAAATAGCCCAAAAGGCATCAAAATTTTCTTACTTTGTTGGAAATAAGTAGGGTGATGCCATTCTTGTCAAAAATAGCCGAATGACCCTAAAAGGGTGCCGGAATGCTGCTTTTGCAAGAACAGCCGCATGTGGTCATTTTTCAAGGTTTTCGCCGGTTACCCAACACAGCCTTAAAATCTTCGTCTTCGAGGTGCTGAAATGCCGTATTTGCAAAATTGGATTTTATTTTTAATTTGAAAAAAAAATGTCAACTTTGTCTTTGAGTCAAATGAGTCTTGATTTTTGCTCACCCTAATGAATGTGCAGAATGAGCACGAGTCCAAGTTTGCCGATAACAGTCAGGAACAAGATCCCTTTGGAGTTGCATATGTGGTGGGAGGATCTAGGAAAATCGGAGCAAGATAAGGTCAATCTACATTTGCCCATAACGTATTTCACTTCTCGGATTTTGAACTCACCCCAACCTTGGAAGAGATAGCAGGTTATATGGAAAGTGCTGAAGGGCTGAGGCATAAGTATCTGATCGCTCCAAGAGCAGTTAACTCTCACAAATTCATAGATTTTCTAAAGATAAGCAAGGGAGTCCCGTACTCCGAGTTGGAGGGTGGTTTTCCACTCTACGTTTTATATACCAGAGGTACGAGCATGTAGGAGGGTTCAACGATCCGAGAAGCGGGATTTGTAGCAAAGGGAACCGAACAAAATGGGATGAGCATAGGCGTTTCGCCTTCATTGTAGCTTTCTTAGGCCTTGTGGTGTTTCCCCGAAAAGATGGGAATATCGATTTGCGGGTGGCTGGAGTCGTCAAGGTCCTGATTACCAACGCCAAGAGCACTCTTGCCCCTATGATAGTGTCTGAGATATACCGAGCTCTCACAACTTGTAAAGCTGGGGCAGATTTCTTCGAGGGATGTAATTTGCTATGACAGATGTGGATGATCGAGCACCTGTGTCATCGACCTCAGTATATGAGTTACGGATCCATAGAGAAAAGTTGCATTGAAGAGTTTGACACAAGGATTTTAGGGTTCAAGCTGCCATAGGGGTTTAGAGATTGGGTATCCCGCCTTCGTTCCATCATTGTGGGACAAATAGAATGGACACTGGGTTGGCTTCCTGTTGAAGAAATTGTGTATATGCCCTCCACTGGTCCTTACTTCCTCCTAATGGGTCTGCGAAGTATTCATCCCTACGCTCCTTACCAGGTGATGAGACAGTTGGGAAGGTGTCAAGTGATGCACCCAGATGAAGATCTTAGTGTTTATGAAGTCGAGGTTAGTTCCGATGGCCAATTTCATGAAGAAACAATTTGTTCTATTTGGAACGAATGCCAGTATTTAACAATGAACACTCGAGTGCATGACCTATCTAGAGGCGAGGTCTCACCCGCCTACCTTTCCTGGTATAGAAAGAAGAACGCCTCAAGGGCTGAACCTGAAAGACCTGCCAAGAAGCCTCACATTCAGGGATTCGTTGAGGCGTCGCAAGAACAATGGGTTTGGTTAGCCAAGGAGAATGAGTACAGGGCTACAATAGGAAAACTGGAAAAGCGAGTCAGGGATCTCCAATTCGAGAATGGTTTGCAAGCCGCGGCGGATGAGGGTGAAAAGAAAAGGCTAGCCAAAGAAAATGAGGCCCTTCGAGCCCAAATTCGGGAAATGAAAATAGCATCTGAAAATCCCGCCAGAAGTGCAAAAGATGAAAAGCTTATAAAGAACCTTAGGCATAAGGTGAGTGAGTATGGCTTCAATTTGAACAAGGCAGAGGGCGAATTAGCAAGGGCTTGAACAAAGCTAGCTAAAAATGTGGAGGAACGAGAGCGCTTGGTTAAGCAATTAAAAGAGACTTTAAGGCAGAAAGGGAACACTGTTACGCAACAATGGCACATTTAAAGAGAGATTTGCAACAACTTCAAGAACAGAATCATGTATCCGAACAAACTTTGGAAGCCAGGGCCCAGCAGATTGGGCGTTTGTTGCAAGAAAGGGTGTCATAAGAGAGAGAGTCAGAAGGATCGCCGACTACATCGCAATGAAATGCAGTAGTTGTAAGGATATGACTAGATCCATGTTCTTTGCCACCGCGATGACCTTTGCTCGCCAGATAATGGAAAATCTCTACCACCTCCAAGGGGAGTTAGCATGTAGACCAGTGGCTAGACCGAATGATGTCCCGCGGGCCTCAGGAGCAGTTGATGCATTGATATATTCATGATTTTCATTGGAATCTGTTAGTCCATTTTCGAGTGTGTGTTTTCGTCTTTTGTTGGAGTCTGTTAGTTTGCTTTTAAGTTCTTATTTCCATATTTTCATCAAAGTCTGTTAGTTTCTTTTGAGTCCGTTAGTTTTTGAGTCGTTGTAATCAAAGCATTTTCTTTCTTTTTAAAAATTTGAAAATCCCAAAATATTTTATTACTTATTTTTACATTTATCTCTAGAACTACGCTCGATCTGATTCATGCGAGGTCATGATACACAGACAATCTCCATAGGATTCGACCATAACCCAAAAGAAAGAAAAAAGTGATAAGTAAAAAGATGAGGAAAAGAAAAGGAGAGAAAAATAAGAGCGAAAAGAAAAGGAAGAAGCCGTGAGAAGGAAACAATGACAAAACAAGAGGGAAATGAGAGAATAAAAAGGAAATCAAGCAAAGGAAGGAAAAGAAAGGAAAAGATAAAAAAGAGAGAAAAGAAAAAGAGAAGAGGAAAAAAGAGAGAAAAGAGAAGTTGCAAATGGAAATAAGGAAAAGCCGGAATGACGCAAGCAACCGATCAAATGCATAATAGAAACGGTTAACTGCTTAGGTGCATTCACTCCTCAAATGTATGGTTGTCTATCTGTTAAAGCCCTAATTGCTAACAAGTTTGTTATTGATGAAAAACAATCAGGTAGGTGGTTAGTTTGATTGGCATTTTGGCAACTCACTCCTACAACACCCGGTCCAAAAACAAGCTAAACATGGCCAACCAGGAACTTGAGGCAAGTATTGTCGATCCATCAAAAGAGGTGGAAGAATCAGAGGTTAATCTGAAAGATGAGTTGTATAAGCTGAATCAGCAGATGGCTGAAATGTACCAAGCATGGGCAAAAAGGCACCCACTGCCAGTTTACCCCGCCAACCCTGCTTTTATCCCGTCATTGGCTCAGACCCCGGAACCTCCCACTATGAACTCATCTCCGGCCTTTCCCTTCTACCAACAGTGCTATGGAACCACTTCCCATACATCACAAGCTCCGCCACCCAAACAAGTCCCGTACCCTCCTCCACTAGTCACTCCTATTTTTGTGGCACCTCCACCTGCTGCATTACACCGATCCTCTAGTGAGCCTCTGTTCCAGACTCACGAACCCCCCGGAGCCCACTTTCAAGGTTCCCGAACCCTATTCCTACACTTCTCATTTTGAACTCCCTGCGGAAACTGAAAAACCATCTAAAAATCCCGAACAGGAGGAGATGTTTAGGAAAGTTAAAAGCCTGGAACAGTCATTCAGGAACATGCAGAGGTTGGAAGGTCAAGTAAGTGTGACTTACAAAGATCTATGTCTATTTCCAAATGTTCAATTGTCGGCAGGGTTTAAGATGCCCAATTTTGATTTGTATGATGGGCACGGTGATCCAGTGACACATTTGAGAGGTTTTTGTAGCAAAATGAGGGGAGCTAGCGGGAAAGATGAGCTGCTAATGGCGTATTTCAGTCAAAGTCTGAGTGGATCAGCGCTAGAATGGTATACTCGGCAGGATCACGGAAGATGGTACACATGGGATGATCTAGCCCAGGCATTTGCTTGCCACTTCCAGTATAATCTCGAGATTATTCTGGATCGTCTGTCTTTGATAAAACTTGAGAAAAAGCACAATGAAAGTTTCAGGGAATATGGTTTTAGGTGGAGAGAGCAGGCAGCAAGGGTTGACCACTCTAATGAAAGAAAGTGAAATGGTGAATTATTTTCTGCAGACCTTAGAACCTACTTATTATGGTCATCTGGTATCAGCTGTAGGAAAGTCCTTCAATGAAGTGGTAAAAATGGGCAGTATGGTAGAAGAAGGGCTCAAGACAAACAAAATCATGAGTTATTCGGCTATTAAGGCAACCACCCAGGCCATTCAAAGTGGAACTGGGGGAGTAATTGGAAAGAAGAAGAAAGAGGATATAGCAACGATTGATTCAGGAGCTTGGTTCGGACCTAGGGGTCTATCGTATTACTCTAACCAACCTTGACCCCACCACCAAACCTACCCTCATACCCCATATAGCCCACCACAACACTATTATCCACCACCAGACCCCCCATTTTTCTGTCCACCATGCCCAAACATACAGACAACCTCCGGCCCACGCATAATGGCGTGCGCCAGTCCCACAAAATATATACCCAGCTCCACAAAATGCCTATCCACCCCTAAGAGCCCACCGAAACCCTCCTGGATCAGGTTTCTGGCCCAACCAAGCGTTTAAGAACGAGAGGTTGCAAAAGAAGAAAACTTTCACTCCATTGGGAGAATCATATACCAGTTTGTTCCACAGGTTACGACAATTGGGTATGCTGAGTCCGATCGAGCCAAAACTGTCAAATCCTCCCCCGAGGAACCTTGATCATTCTGTGAGTTGTGAATATTGTTCTGGTGCTCCGGAGCACGATACAGAGAAGTGTTGGCAATTGAAAATAACTATTCAAGAGCTCATTGATACTAATCGGATTGAGGTCCAAGCTCCAGAGGCACCCAATATCAACCATAATCCGTTGTCAGCCCATCCTGAGACAAATATGATCGAGATAGTGCATAGGGGAGGGGAACCCAAGAAGCCTTCATAGACCGTCATGATGATCCGGGCCAGTGAACTTAGGCCGGTTAGAAAGCTAACAAGTGAGAAATCAGTGATCCAGTTGAGCGAGGCAAACAGTGAACCATCTGCAGTAGCCAAAAAGGGACCCCAAGTGATGTGGCAATAAAACAAGAAGTAGCCAAAGTGGTTGTGCCAGGAGTGGAGAACAAGACTATTATAATTGTGGAAGGTGCATGCATAGACCCTATCATTATCAAGCCGGTAACTCAATTACCGATAGTCAACAACAGCCGGTCCCGTGGAATTATGAACGAGTGACAGTGACTTACAAGGGGAAAGAAATTAAAGAAGAAGTTTGTGAGACCCATGGTTTGACTCGATCGGGGAGATGCTTTGCCCCCGAAGAGTTGAGAAAAGCTAAAAGCTCCAAAGACAACCCAGTGCTAGTGAAGAAAGCTATGACCGAAGAAGAAACAGATGAATTCTTGAGAAAGATGAAAATACAGGACTATTCCATTGTGGAGCAGTTGAGGAAGACACCGGCTCAGATCTCCCTATTGTCATTATTGATCCATTCAGACGAGCACCGTCGGGCTTTGATGAAGATCCTGAATGAGGCCTACGTTCCTGACAAAATCTCAGTAAACCACCTGGAAAAGATAACTAACAAGATATTTGAGGTAAACAGAGTTACTTTTTTTGATGATGAGTTGCCCATGGAGGGTACTGAGCACAATAGAGCCCTCTATCTCACGGTGAAATACGAAGATTTCGTGGTTACCCGAGTACTGGTCGACAATGGTTCTAGTGCGAACATTTGCCCTCTCTCCACTTTGAACAAATTGAAGGTGGATGATGAAAGAATTCACAAGAATAGTATCTGCATTCGGGGATTCGACGGTGGAGGGAAAGATTCAGTCGGGGACATGGTGCTTGAGCTTACAATAGCGCCTGTTGAATTTACCATGGAGTTCCAGGTGCTCGATGTAGCTATTTCTTACAATCTGTTGTTGGGTCGGCCCTGGATTCATGCTGCAAAAGTGGTCCCATCTACTCTTCATCAAATGGTCAAGTTTGAATGGGATAGACAGGAAATTGTTGTGCACGGCGAGGATAATTTGTGTGCCCATAGTGATGCGATTGTTCCATTCATAAAGTTTGAAGACGACAAGGGGCCATGGGTTTATTAGGTTTCTGACGGTATCGGTAGAGAAAATTCCAGAAGGGAAGTGCATTCTAGTGCCGAGGGTAGCCGCTGCAGCAGTCATGGTAGCCGTTAAAATGTTGAAAAATGTTTTTGTCCCAGGCAAGGGTTTGAGTGCATCTCTGCAAGGTATCGTACAACCAGTGTCTCTCCCCAAAAACTTGGATACATTTGGTTTGGGGTTCAAGCCCACAGTTATGGACATAAAAATAGCCAGAAAGCTGAAACAGAGGGCATGGGTCCTCCCAAATCCCATACCACGTCTCTCCAGATCATTTGTTAGGCCCGTCACCGAGAAACACCCAGCAACAACAGTTCCCAATTCTGTGGTTGGTCCTGATAAGGAGTTGCTTGAAAGGTTTGAGAAATTATTCAACGAGGTGAACATGGTGGCAGTTGGAAAGGGTTCTAGCGAGGCAGATGTGCAATTTGTTGAGCCCAGTGCAAGGATTAACAATTAGGAAGCTATTCATCTCCCCACCAGGAAGGAGTTTCGGTAGTTTGCTTTGATTTTCTTTCAGTTTATCTGGATTATTCCAGGGTTATAATTCAGATTCTATGTTCCATCCGTTTGGATGTATAAACCTTGTTATCTTTCAATTTCAATGAAATGCAATTTCCATTTTCCTCATTCGTGACAGTTTTATTTTTGTCTTCTTTTCTTCCCTGTACAACTCTTTTTATGCTGGTTTCAATAACATGACATGATGAGGAATCTTTGACCCAGTCTTAAAAGCCAATCTAATTCGGAAATAGTAATTCAATAAATAGAGTGTGATAATGATTCAGAATACGACGAGGATGAGGCCTTTGAAGAGATTAGTAAAGAACTAAGCCATTTTGAAGAAAAACCCAAGCCTAACCTGAGTGATACAGAAGCAATCAATTTAGGGGACCCAGATAATATCAGAGAAACTAAAATAAGTGTCCATCTTGAACCTCAACTCAGGGAAGAGATAATTAAAGCATTACTTGAGTACAAAGACGTCTTTGCATGGTCATATGATGACATGTCGGGTTTAAGCACTGACTTGGTGGTTCACAAATTGCCCACCGACACGGCATTACCTCCTGTCAAGCAGAAGCTGATGAAATTTAAGACGGATATGAGTGTGAAAATCAAAGAAGAGGTCACTAAGTAGTTTGATGCAAAAGTCATTTGGGTCACTCAGTATCCCACTTGGTTAGCCAATGTAGTACATGTGCCAAAGAAGGATGGCAAGACCAGGGTGTGTGTTGATTACTGTGATCTCAACAAGGCGAATCCCAAGGACAACTTTTCACTGCCAAATATCCACATTCTGATTTACAATTGCGCCAAGCATGAGATTGGGTCTTTTGTGAATTGCTATGTGGGCTATCATCAGATCCTAATGGATGAGGAAGATGCAGAGAAGACGAAATTCATCACACCATGGGGAACATACTGCTACAGGGTCATGCCTTTCAGGTTGAAAAATGCTGGGGCAGCTTACATAAGAGCAATGAAAATCATATTTCATGACATGATACATAAGGAGATTGAGATTTATGTGGATGATGTAATCATAAAGTCTAGAAAGTAGTCTGATCACGTCACAGATTTGAGGAAATTCTTCCAAAAGCTTCGCAGGTACAACCTTAAGCTCAATCTTGCAAAATGCGCATTCGGTGTGCCATCCAGAAAATTGTTGGGATTCATAGTCAACTGCCGAGGTATTGAATTGGACCCGTCAAAGATTAAAGCTATCCAAGAATTGCCACCTCCAAGGAACAAGACTGAGATGATGAGTTTATTAGGGAGGTTGAATTACATCAGCAGGTTTATTGCTCAGCTTACGACAACTTGTGAGCCTATCTTCAAACTGTTGAATAAAGATGCTGCAATCAAGTGTATGGATGAGTGTCAAGAAGCATTTGATAAGATAAAAGGGTATTTGTCAAACCCACCTATGTTGGTGCCACCAGAACCAGGGAGACCTTTGATTCTATATTTGATGGTTTTGGACAATTTGTTTGGTTGTGTGCTGGGTCAGCATGACATCACTGGCAGGAAAGATCAGGCCATCTATTATCTTAGCAAGAAGTTCACATCTTACGAGGTTAAGTACACTCACCTTGAGAGGACATGGTGCGCCCTAACTTGAGTGACACAGAAGTTGAAGCATTATTTGTCATCTTACACTACTTACCTCATCTCGCGTTTGGATCCATTAAAGTATATCTTTCAGAAGCCTATGCCCACATGGAGGCTCGCAAAGTGGCAGATCTTGCTCACAGAATTTGACATCGTCTATGTGACCGCGATAAAAGCCCAGGAGTTGGCCGATCATTTGGCTGAGAACCCAGGGGATGAAGAATATGAGCCTTTGAAGACTTACTTCCCTGATGAAGAGGTAATGCATATTGATGAGTTGGAACAAGTTGGAGAGTCAGGTTGGAAACTCTTCTTTGATGGAGCTGCTAATATGAAAGGCGTTGGGATATGAGCGGTGTTGATTTCTGAAACAGGACATCACTACCCTGTTACGGCTCAGCTTCGCGTCTACTGTACTAATAACATGGCTGAATACGAGGCATGCATTTTGGGTTTGAGGTTAGATGCAGACATGGGTGTCCATGAAGTTTTGGTCTTAGGGGACTCGGACCTTCTGGTGCATTAGATTCAAGGGGAATGGGAAACACGAGATCTAAAACTCATACCATACCGGCAATATTTGCATGATCTTTGTCAAGGGTTTCGATCAGTAGGGTTCAGGCACATTCCAAGGATCTATAACGAAGTTGCTGATGCTACCTTGGCGTCAATGCTACATCATCCGGATAAGGCTAATGTTGACCCGTTGCATATTCAGGTCCATGATCAGCATGCTTACTGTAATGTGGTAGAAGAAGAACTTGATGGTGATCCTTGGTTTCATGATATTAAGGAATATATCAGGATCGGGGTGTATCCGGTACAAGCCACAGGTGATCAAAAGAGAACAATTCAGCGGTTAGCTAGTGGATTTTTCTTTAGTAGAGGGGTTTTGTACAAAAGGACTCCAGATCTTGGATTGTTAAGATGCATAGATGCTAGACAGGCCACAACTATCATGTCCGATGTACATTCTGGAGTCTGTGGACCGCATATGAGCGGGTACGTATTGGCAAAGAAGATCCTCCGAGCAGGTTATTATTGGCTCACTATGGAGCGAGATTGTATCAGTTTCGTGCGCAAGTGTCATCAGTGCCAAGTGCATGGAGATTTGATTCATTCTCCACCATCTGAATTGCACACAATGTCTGCACCATGGCCTTTTGCCGTGTGGGGCATGGATGTCATTGGGCCAATTGAGCCATCAACATCAAATGGGCACAGGTTCATTCTAGTGACCATCGACTATTTCACCAAGTAGGTAGAGGCTAAAACATTCAAGTCCGTAACCAAGAAAGTGGCGGTTGATTTCGTGCACTCAAATATCATTTGTCGGTTTGGGATACCAAAGGTGATCATTACAGACAATGGGGCTAATCTCAATAGTCATCTGATGAAAGAGGTATGTCAGCAATTCAAGATTATGCATCGTAATTCCACCCCTTTACCGCCCCAAGGCAAACAGAGCAGTTGAAGCGGCCAACAAGAATATAAAGAAGATACTTCGGAAAATGGTGGAAGGTTCCAAGCAATGGCATGAGAAGATGCCTTTTGCATTGCTGGGTTATCGCACTACTGTTCGCACTTCAGTAGGGGCAACTCCTTATTTATTGGTATATGGCACTGAGGCGGTGATACCTGCGGAAATTGAAATCTCGTCCATTCGGATTGTCATTGAGGCCAAAATTGATGATGATGAGTGGGTCAAAACTCGCTTGGAATAGTTGAGTTTAATTGATGAGAAAAGATTAGCAGTAGTGTGTCATGGCCAGTTGTATCAACAGAGAATGGCAAGAGCATATAATAAGAAGGTGCATCCACGGAGGTTTGAAGTGGGTCAGTTAGTATTGAAATGTATCCTTCCCCATCAGGCTGAAGCAAGAGGCAAGTTCGCCCCAAACTGGTAGGGGCCGTTCATCGTGACGAGAGTGTTTTCCAATGGTGCATTGTATTTAACAGACGTGGAAGGCAAATGTGTAGAAATGGCCATTAATTCTGATGCGGTCAAAAGATATTATGTATGATCACTTCGGTTAAATTGTGTTTGTTTGTAATTGGCATATTTTGAAGATCGGAATGACGAAGGCATTTTGTTCCGCTATCTAAATACTTTATCCTTTGTTACCCCTTTGAGCCTTATTTATTTTCTTTCATAGCCCTCTTTCGGAATCAGTAGAAAAGATCAGAAACGCAAGCGTGAAAGACAAGTAAAGAAAAAAAAAGAAAAAAAGAAAAAAAGAACAAAACAACAAAAGAGAAAAGAAGAAAGAAAAGAAAAGAGGAGAAAGAGGAAGAAAAGGAAAAGAAATCACAACAACAAAGTAATTCCTTTGACATGAACTACGTTCGACCTGATTCCTTTTAAGGATACGTAGGCAGCCTCACGGTTCGGTCCTATCAAACAAAAATCCAAAAGTCCTCAAGCAAAGAATCTGGGGCAGAAACTGTGGTTGTTGCAAGAAATTTGATTTCAAAAGTTGTAATTTTGAACTCATTTGAATTATTTTGAGCCTTTGACACCCCTTCTTTCTAACCCTATGCAAAAGCCCACATTACGGTCCAAAGAAAAACCTTTTGATCAGTCTTCAAGAGAAGCCAAATCGAGCAAGTAGAGGTGATTCATATTAGGGGCAATGCTTTGGTCCAAGCAGGAAAAAATAATCAAAAAATGAGAGAGCCTTATTGGTGAAAACCTTCAGGGCATCGTAAGGAGAAAATGAGTTGAGAGATGAACAAATGAGAGAGGCTTGTTGGTAAAAACTCTTTAGGGCACTGCAGGTCGAACAAGGTCAAAATTTTGGTGAAGAAATCAGATTATGGAAACTCCGGGGCAACAAAGTATGGCAACTGAAAGTTGATTGGTTGGACAGATTGGACCGATTAATCCAAAATGCATGTCATGATCATTGGTGCCAGCTGCTCCACTCAGATAAGTCTCTTTTCTTTTTCCCCTTCAGATAGTCTTCTAGTTTTGGATTTTTCTTATCCTTAACTCTAAAAGCCATTGCATTTCATGTCTTTTGGGTTTATTTCTCTAAGATGTTCCCAATGTCAGTTCTGTTAAAGCAAATAAGAAGGAATTTCAAAGCTTACTACCAACTTCCAAAAGTTGCACAAGGCGCAGGGCGGCCAAGGCATTGCTAGATGTAGTATGATGTGAAATGGGGTATAAAGGTAAGTGGAAGTTCTATCGGTGAAACGGTTTGGTAATTTCGTGGGAAATGTAGAGGTTCAAACAGATGGGTCAAAGATGTAACACAACGGTTTGGGTATAAGACACTCGAGTCATCCAAGGTCATAGGGTTTGAAAGTCAGTCGGGAAGTTAAGTGGTTCTTGGCCAGTTCAGGGGAAGTCAGTCAAAACAAAGCACGACAGCGGGGATACTTTTAGCAAGAATGCCACAAACTAACTACCACATTTTAAACTGACAAGACTTTTCTTTGATTAAAACAGGGGCGGAAAGTTTCGATCGTTTCGGGGAAATCCTCCATAAGAAAAGGCAAGCACCAGACATGTTTGCCCGTAAACTCTCAGGACCCGCCTGGATAATGGGATTTTATTCGAAGTTTTCAGGACCCGCCTGGATAATGGGATTTCATTCGAAGTTTTCAGGACCTGCCTAGATAATGGGATTTGAAGTTTTTAGGACCCGCCTGGATAATAAGATTTCATTTGAAGTTTTCAGGACCCGCCTGGATAATGAGATTTCATTCGAAGTTCTCAGGACCCGCCTAGATAATGGGATTTCATTTGAAGTTTTCAGAACCCACCTGGATAATGGGATTTCATTCGAAGTTTTCAAGACCCGCCTGGATAATAGGATTTCATTTGAAGTTTGCAGGACCCTCCTGGATAATGGGACCTAGTTTAAAATTCAAAACAATCATGAGTAGCAAGATCTCATATAAATATACCCCAAAGGAACATAAGTAGGTTTCAAAGTTTGTATGTTTGAGATAGGATTCAATTAGGAGTTTTCAGGACCCTCCTGAATAATGGGACTTAGCTTTAAGATTGCCATTAGATAACAATGTGTAACGTAAATTTTGCTATAGGGTAGTATAATTCAGCCATAAGGAATTGTCACTCTTAGGATGAAATTTGACTTTGGATTGTCAGGACCCTCCTGGATAATGGGACGTAGCTTTAAGGTCTGCTTAGATAACAGAATGTGATGAAAGTTGTACCTTTAGAAGATATAGCTTAGTGTTAAAATTGTCGTTAGTTAAGAGTCGTCAGGTCCCTCCTGGATAATGGGACGTAGCCTTAATATTTTCTTGGATAACAAGATATAATGGAAGTAATACCTCCAAGGTATAACTTAGATTTAAAATCGTCGTTTAATTAAGAGTTGCAAGGACCCTCCTTGATAATGGACGGTAGTTTTAAGACCCTCTTAGATAACCGGACTTAGCAGAAGTCATACCTTTAAAACATAATGCAGCTTTTAAAATTGTCATTCAACTAAGAGTTGTCAGGACCCTCCTGGAAAATGGGATCTAGCTTTCAAATTCTTAGAATATTTGGTAACATGATTCAGTTTAACACTCACATATGTACCCAACTACCAAACTGGGGCAGAAAATTTTCCTTGTTTTGTCTATTTTTGTTGAAATCAGGAGCCCATCTGGAGAACAAGGGAATACAATTCAAGTTTTGGTAATCAGGAGTCCACCTGGAGAACAAGGGAATACAATTCAAGTTTTGGTAATCAGGGGCCCACCTGGAGAATAAGGGAATATAATTCAAGTATCGGTAATCAGGAGCCCACCTGGAGAACGAGGGAATATAATTCAAGTTTTCGGCAATCAGGAGCCTATCTGGAGAACAAGGGAATACAATTCAAGTTTTGGCAATTAGGCACCCACCTAGAGAACGAGGGAATATAATTCAAGTTTTCGGCAATCAGGAGCCCACCTGGAGAACAAGGGAATGCAGTGCAAGTTTTGGCAATCAGGAGCCCACCTGGAGAACAAGGGAATACAATTCAAGTTTTGGCAATCAGTAGCCCACTTGGGAAGAAAGAGAATACAGTTCAAGTTTCAGCAATCAGGCGCCCACCTGGAGAGAATGGGAATACAATTCAAGCTCAGCAGTCAGGCGTCCACCTGGAGAAAGGGAAAACATCTCAGATTATAATTCAAGTCTACAACAAAGGAATTTCACCGGGAGAATACAAGTCAGCATGGCAATAAGAGCTGCAAGAGCAAGTTTGAAGATATAGGATTTTTGTAATGCATAGATCATAGTCTAGTCTAGCTTCTTTTTATTTTTGACATGGTATAATAAGGGGTTCAGTAAGCAGTAGTAGCAGCAACAGTGAAATCACAGCCCCATGGTAGTCCCAGCTACCAGTCATTCTTGAACTACACTGACCTGATTCATTTTTATCCAAGGATATGTAGGCAACCTCAGAAGCAGGGTGCAGTCAACTCTTTCAAAAGTGCTTCCCATGGAGTATTCAAATGGGCAAAAATCGCTCGTATGCACTCACTTTATCTTTGCACGAAAACTCTTTGTGTTTCCGAGCAAAGAGGGGCAGCTGTGAGCACGTAATTTTTGCCCTATATTAATTACTCCCACAAATTCAAAACAAAATAAAATTTTCCATTATTTGCAATTTCGTATATTTTTGTAGCATTTTTGTTAATTGTTTTGCATTTTGTCTGCGCATGTTAATTTTGTTTAAATTATGAAAAATACAAATATATATGTGAATTTGCATCTAGGATTTAATTTAGCATTTTAAGATTAATTAGTAATTAAGTTATTTTATAAAAAAAGGAAAAAATCACAAAAATAGTTTAATTTGCACCTTTTGATTTTAACTTTGATTTTGAGTAGGTTTTCTTTTAGTTTGTTTTAATTAAATATGATAATTTTTATTTTAGGTTTAATTAGTATTTTTCAGGTTAATTTGGTTTTAGGTTTTAACTTCGATTTTTAGTTTAATTTTGAAAAAAAAGGGGGAAGAAAAGGAATTAAAATAGAAATAAGAGAAATTGAAAAGAATTGAAAAAGAAGAGAGCTGGATTTTGGGCCATATCTAGGTTAATTCGCCAGGCCCAAGCTGGTCCACCCCCATACCCGTCCAAATTGAAGCCCTGACCCGCCCAATACCTGGTCCACCCGTTACCACCCAAAACGACCCAGTTTAGGCCAAATAGATATGAGCCATCTATGTTACTTGATCGGACGACTGGGAACTAGGGAGTTACTTAATGCATATATGTCCAAACAACCCCTACCCCCAGTCATCTCCTTCAACTCTTCAAAGCCCTGCCGAGCTCCGCCCTAAGCCACCGCCCGCCGCCCGCCGGAAATTGCCTACGGCGGTGGTCGATGTCCAATCGTCCCCAAATTTACACTAGATCACCGCCTTACCCTCCTCTTTCCAAAACCTCCACTCCTCACGCCTCGAATCTGGATAGAATCCTACAATTCTTAGATCAAAAACATGAAACCCTAGCGCTGCCACGATGTTCTCCGGTGGCGGCGCCACCTCCAATCGACCCCAAATCTCATCCATGCAACCACCACCCTTTCCTCAACCCCAATCCACCACCATTTCTCTCTAAACTCTCACCAAATTAGTCTATCCTTGAATCTGAAAACAAAGAAGAAGTGAATCCCTCAAGCCTTCAAGTTGCCTTAAGTGATAAGGTTTGAAACGGGTATTGACCGTTTGTTTTCATTGAGAACATAAGGTTAATACTTGTTTCGAATCAAATCGGAGTTTGCTAGGGTTTATCGGTTTTGTTCATGATTTTAGAGGTATTCTTTCCGTCCTCTCTCGTATTCCTCGTTATTGAATTCAGTTTCTCCTGTTTCTCCTCCATTTCTATTTTTTTTCTTTTCTTTTCATTTTTTTATGTTTCTGTTGCTCAGAAGCTTAATTTCGTATGCAATAGCTTTTGAGTTAATTCGTTTTGTTTGTGGAAAAATTAAAATTATTTCGTTTTGTTTTCATAAGTTAGTATTAAAATTGTCAAGTAGCATGTGAGGTATTTTGTTTGAATCCGTTTGTTTAGCTCAGAATTGATGATAGTGAATTAAACTTGTTTGCTTGCTTTGTGGAACTACCTGAGTTCTTTGGACTCAGTCCCCTGGCCCTTTTCTTTGGCTTACCCATTTGTGACCTGTGGTCATTTGAACTAATTTGGGCTCCAAGGATCAGAGGCCCAAGAGCTACTCAGCTCGCTAATGCAAGCCCGAGTTTGGGGTTAGGTCGTTGGGTCAAATTGACCCATGCCCATTTGATTGGCTAAAGGTGAAATTCAGAAATAACAAGGGTATAGGGGGGGGGGCAGTTTAGGTAATTGATATGGGAAATATTTTAGTAACTGTTTAAGAAGTTTCTAGAAAGCTAAAAATAAACTTGCTTGGCAAGCAAGTCAAAAATTGAAGGACTGTTAAATAAAAACAAAATTATAAAGGGGATAAAAGGCAAAATGAACCATTTTTCAGCTGCCCTAGTAGTTTGCCTATAAAGGCACTGAAGGAAAGCTGAAGGGGATTTTTGGAGGGATTAAGAGATAGAAATCCAGAAAAAAACTCAAAACGGCTGAAAAATATCAAAATTTACTGTTCTATTAAGTTTGCCTTGAATTTTGAGGTTTCTTTGAATTGCTGAGGCAGTTTTCTGGTTCATGTGGGTTTAAAATGGACTGAGTTTTGGTTGCAAAGGTTTTTGGGTTGAAGGTCTCCTTTAGTAGTGCTTTAGGATTGTTTTCACCTCACTTTCTTTTCGAAATTGGTTGCTGGTTTGAACCCTGCTGTGTTGCTGCTACTTTTTCATCTGCTGAACCTCATTTTTGTTTCCATTATTCCAGGTACATGTTTCTACACTTTACTTAATGTAAAAGTTGGACTTGGGAATTGAAAATGGAAGTCAAGAGCTGTGATTAATAGCCATAGCATCTGTGGTCATAGTTAGCTCTTTTGTTTTACTTTCGATTCTTGTCTCTTGTTTTTAAATATATAACTGAAAAACTGATATTCAGTACATCATATGTTGGTTGCCAAATTGGATGAAGCCTTTGGGATGTAGTTATTATGTGTTGCTCATCTTTGTTTAAGATTTGGATTCAAAACTGTATAAATATGGCATGATTCATGTTGTTCTGGACTTTTAAATGTGTACTAGATAAGTTATCAAGTCTGTTGTAATATGGATCTCCTATGCAAGTCGGGCTGAGGGACAATACTATAGTGTGTGTACTTGATTCGTATGCATGACTGCTCGCTTACATCAGGAATTTGGACATGTTTCTTGGTTTTTCTTTAAGATCCAGTTTAAGTTTGTTTTCAGGCTTAGCTTAGTTTTTTTGTTTTGTTTTAGAACCTGAGTTTTTATATCTTAGTCTTTCATCATTTGTTTTGGAATTCGAGGGATGCATTTATGGTCTTGAAACTAGGACTCAAATAATGAGTTTGTGGTTTGGCAAGTTACCAAAATTAGTTAGTCAATTCAATGTTTCACTCATTTGCTGTTGTCAAGTTTGTGACTGGGCTTTATATTTCATCTCATGCGTTGAAATCTAGTGTTTTGCACAATGTTCAGTTTTTTTTTCTTTCTAAAAAATGACTATTTGAGGCAGACCATAATACTGGTTTCATGTGCATTTGTTGTTGTGTTTTGGTCAATGTTATTGGGCCCGGATTTGGACGATTATGTGGGCCTTGGACCATGAGTCCACTTGAATTAAATTTGCCGGCCTCATTAGTCGGCCAGTGCAATTAGCTTTATGAATTACTAGTTGGCGCAACCATGGAAAGCTGTTGGGCCTCACGCCTAGCCCAAACTTTTATGTTAAAACTTTCAGCTTTAGTCTTTCTTGAATTAACCCATGCAGTAGTACAATTCTGACTCTTTAATTGCTCAAATAATCAATTTACTCTAAATAATTGAGGTGCGCCATATTAGATAAAACAAGTAGTTTGTGGCCCTCCGAGCTTTAGTTTAAATACCTTCACTTTTAAAATAGAATCGAGGCGCGCCGCACCAATCAAAATCTCAAATGCGTGGCCCTCACTTAATCATATCTTTTAAAGTCCTTAGAATTCGAGACGTACCATTTAGCACATTTTCATGGCCCTCGCAAAGCTAAAAACACGTAGTTGCTTTAGACGCGTTATTTTAATAATGCTACTTTCCTAAACTCGGGTGCGCATTTATGTGACCCAAATCCAAATCTCAACGTTGGATAAAATGTGTTGCGGACTGCGGGTGCATTTATGTGACGTGGTTCAAAACATATTTTAAATAACGTTGCAATCTTCCTTTAATTAATTAAATAAAAGCGATTAAAAGTTAAAATTCTACATAGGTTCAAAAATGTTTTAAAATCAGATAATTAAGCCGAATATAACAGTTGAGCGACCGTGCTAGAACCACGGAACTCGGGAATGCCTAACACCTTCTTCCGAGTTAACAGAATTCCTTACCCGGATTTCTGGTTCGCGGACTGTAAAACAGAGTCAATCTTTTTCTTGACTCGGGATTCAAACCGGTAACTTGGGACACCATAAATATCCCAGGTGGCGACTCTGATTCTTTAATAATAAATCCTGTTTCGATTGTCCTTTAATTGGATAAACTCCCTTATACACCCTTCCGGAGTATAGTAAAAAGGAGGTGTGACACCTATCCAAGTGAGCTTCTTTGGTGAATAAGGCAGATTAGTAGGCACGTTTACACCATCTACATCTTCTTTGAAGCCAATCTTCCTAGATGAAGAATATGTAAGAACTCTGATTTTCAGAATTGGCAAAGGGAAGAAGAAGAACATGAACCCTAAATTTCCGAGGTGTTTCAGTTGTATGGGGGGATCTTCAGTCGTATTTGGCTGATGGATTATAGGGTTTAGTGGGTTATGTATACGTTGGGTCAGGTCGGGTTCAAACGGGTGGATGAGTTGGATATATTTGGGGTAGGTTTTAAATCAACTAATAATATCATACCACGTCATTAAAAATAATTTTGATTTAAAAGTTGAAGTAGGATGTTAATTTAAAGGGCATGTGTGATCCAGAAACACCTCGGCCAAATAAGTGAATGAGGTCATTATTAGACCAAATGTAATAGTTGGACATTTTAGGCACTTTTCCGTATAAAAAATTAGTACAATTTTGACAAATAACTAAAAAGAATTCCAACAAATCTATATTTTCGGTGAAACCACGGAGTCGTCGAGGACGACCAAAGTAGGAAAGGAAACATTAAATGAATTCAACGCTCTCTTCTGAAGTTGTCCCTTTTCTTTTCCCTCTCTACGGCTCCTTTTCTTTCGTAATTTACTACCAACTCCTCTACTCTCTCCTCTGTCTCTCTGCTGAAATTCCCAGTACAAGAAGCAGATTTTTCCCATTGAACCCATAATTCAGCTGGAACTATCAGGTTTACTTTCTTGCTTTAGTAGAGATAGCTTTTCTTTACTTGGTTTTACTTGTTCGACACGTTTCTTTGAGGTTCTTGGTATTATATTTCTCTATTCCTTTTCTTACAGTTGAAGGTGAAATGTTTTCTGATGTTTGTCAATCTTTTTTCTTTAATTTTTATTGGGAATGCATGTCGACAGGTAAAATTAGCCTCAGTGAAGCATGTTATTGATCAAAAAAGTTTTTCTTAAAATTTCTATGAGAGCAAAACAAAAGACAACTAAACAACTTGACATATCTATGTTTTAATGTTACAAGAAAAATTACACGAGGATATGATTGGAAGATAATGAATTTGACAAAATAATTATACTCTCAAATTATGTCTCTTAAGTTTCATAATATCATACCCTGAAATTAAATGCTCTAATAGCTATGTGAATATAATTTCTACCTGAAGGGAGATTTAAATTAATTAGCTGCAGTGGTGGAACTAAGTAGAGTGAAGGGGGTTGTCTGAAAATTACAGTGTGCAAATAGGGTTAAAATAACTTTTTTTTGGTTATATGTGAGCTGTTGAATCCTCTTCACATGAAGGAAAATTCAAGTATTGTAGTGAAGGGGGTTCAAAAGTTGCTTTAGGCCATAGGTTTAAATCCCAACTGTAATATCGTTTTTCGTTTTTTGAATCCCCTTGTACAAAATTTCTGGTTCTGCCACTGCTTAGCTGCTAGATATCCATTTTTATAGTATTGGAAGTGAAAGCGAAGTTAGAGTGACAGTACTAAGAAGAATAATAACTTATTTCATAATGAATCTAACTTATGGTTTTCTGTTGATACAAGCCTTTTCCTCTAAAGAAAACTACTATTTTAATGCATTATAATGAATTCCCAGTACTGGAAGTATTTGAACAGAAGTATACAGATCTATATGTCTCAGGAGATGAATGCACACTCACAACTACTTATTCATCTCTGTTGCGTATACAGCTTTTACAGTTGTCTCAATATGCTATTGTCTGAAAACTTTGGTTCACTTTGGATGGTGGTTTTCTGCTTTCCTCCTGAGGTCCTGGAAATTTGCTAATTTGCTTTATTAAGTTGCATTAACTAATCCAGCTTACTTCAGAAATTTGTTTCGAGTGCTCATCAAACTTTTATTTCTTTGTTGGATTTTGTAGTTTCTGTTGACAAAGACTTGTGAAGTCATTTTGCACCTTCTGTTCTTTAAGCTTTCAAGCTTCATGACAAAAGCTTTTCTTCATTAAAATGCTGCTAATTTCCTCTTGTAGGTTGAGTATCTGAGGGATGGGAACTTCTGAAATAGATGAGATGCCGATGTTATCATCATCATATCCGCAGTCTAATGAAATTGATGGCTTTCAAGATCAACGTTTTACGTACAGGACAAGGAGTGCATCCTTATCAATGCCAATGAGCTCTATGGATTCCTTTGGAAATGATAGTAGTTTTGTAGGCTATACCGGTCCTTTGAGAAGTGAGGGACGAACTTCATTGGTTCATATGAGCGGGCCATTATATATTAGTCACAAGCCTGAGAATAGCTCTCGGCCCACTCCCACTGCAGTAGTGCACAAACCAACTCTGCCAACAACAGAAAAATATCCTTCAATTGGCAGTGGAGAACAAAATGGTTGGACTAATAATGACTACACTGGAAAAAATGAACATCTATTGAAGTCCGGTCAACTGGGCATGTGCAGTGATCCTTACTGCACAACATGCCCAACTGATAACCATTTGAAAGCACAAAAAAAAAGTTCGAAGTCTGCAGATATGTTTGATCACCAGGTATTGCACTTTGCTCAAGTTAAATGTATGCCTTCCTAGCTATGTTGCTGCGATGTGTTTTTTTAGAGCCCCCATTCTAGCTTTATCTACCTTGCACACTATTTTCAAAGGTTTATCATCTCGCATAGTCAAAATTTCACCTTTGGCCACATAGGAAGTTTCGCTTTTTGTTGGGTTTTTATTGTTTTGTAAACAACTGTGCATGTCCAATCAAGTTTCCCTATTTTTGCATTCAAGTTGATGATATACTTTTGAATCCATAATGCTCAAACTTTGGTGTTATTCTCGGTTATGGTTCTTGCAATTAAAAGAGCTTTGTGGTTCCCAGTTCCAATATCCCTTATTCGAATGACCTTGTCCATATCTCAAATAAGATTTTTAGTCTGTATTCATCAGCTTAAACATTTTGCAAGTTTTTGGTGTAAGAGTAGTATACTGGAAAATGTGAAACAATACTTGGATTTCTAGATATTCTAGGGAGGATTACATAATAGGCTATTTTTTATCCTTCTGGCCATGTATTTTTGTGTACCATCTTGGTACTTTACTTAATGACAACCTTTACGTTATAAAAAAAACTGTAGTGCAAGTTCAATTGTAAGTATATTTGTCGCTTTGTTAACAGTTGACAAGGATGATTATATGGTAGCGCTGATTTACAGTCCAATATTAAAATACTCCACCCTTCCACCCATCCACCCATTATGTCTTTGTTTGTGCTAATTATAGTCTTTCTGGCGTAGTGCGAATGGTGAAAATAGAAATGGAAGATGTTCTAGCAACTTCCTGCAATTATTCTCAAGATGTTATAAGGATGAGAAGGGAGTGTGTAGTCTATGTAGATAAAGATGAATAGTATACTGTAGCATAAGATCTGTTGTCCAAAAAAGTGGTCTAAAGCTGCTTCCAATTATGCTTTCATTGTTTCATTCGGGAGGATGAACTAGACTTTTTCCATCGCCCCATAGTTATGGCAAGTCTTGAGTAAAAATGGTTGCCTCCTCAAAGTTAGTTAAGGCTCTGGCAGATGGTGTTCCATGTCATTTCCTGAAAAGGAAATGAAAGAGATGAATAGAGTTGTCCTGTTCTCATGGCAATTGATGCAAACTTTAAGCTTAAATACTCCATGGGCCTGTGCACGCTGAAGGCTTCAATGGTGTTATGGCCTATTTCTTCTTCTTCTTTTTTTTTTTTTTTTTTGATAAGGTAAATTGTATTAATCAAAAGGGAGAAAAAACTCTCGTGTACAAGAAGTATACCAAAAAGTAGAGAATTTACATCACCTATTTCTTCTTATTCTTTTTTTTTTTTTTTTGAATTTTCTGGATTTGCTTTGTTAGAGGTATCCCGATGTTGCTGTTAGATGTATTATCTCATTTCCTATGAATTTCAAAGGATGCACTGGATGTTAAGCTGTCTAAATTCTCGTGTTTTGCTCTTATTGTTCTTATCTACAGTTCCATAATATGCTGTATGGAGATACAAAAGGATGGGCGAAGAGAACTTGTTCTTTCTTGTATCCATATATTCCTGGTGTCATGAATCCTCATGCGAAGATTGTCCAGAAGTGGAACAAATTTTTTGTCATCTCATGCCTATTTGCATTATTTATAGATCCCCTGTTCTTCTTTTTGCTTAATGTCCAACAGGTATTCTTTTGTAGTTCTATGAAAGTAAAATTACTTTTCCTTCTATATTTGGTTATGTAGGATAAGGCATACATATTTTTGTGTAAAATCTGTCACTTAGCTTGTGCTACTTAGATCTAGGTACATGCAGTATATTTCCAAAGTGCACATAATATGCCATGCTTTTACCTGGATATGAAAGAATCAAGTCATTCTGTCTCTCACCCATTAAGTTATACTACTATCTAAGATGTGCAAATTCGTTTCTCTCAAGCAGGAAGTGAATAGATTGGTGAGGAAATGATAGCTTTTGCAGAACCAGAATTATTTAATATAATGAAAGTTTGTCCTTCTGAAATTTTTGTGAGCATGACAGGCATATACAAATATGTAAAATGATCACTCATCACCTTGTGCATACTGAAATTAGAGTTTCCTTTCTGTATTGTTGCTTTATATGAGCTTCCTATTCTAGAAACTGTGAAGGAATCATAACTCCAATTACCATGCATAATAAAGAACATAACTTTCATTAGAGCAATAGTAAAGTTGTCTCCGTGTGACCTATAAGTCACGGGTTCGAGCGGTGGAAGCAGCCACTAATGCTTGCATCAGGTAGGCTGTCTCTGTCACACCTTTTGGGGTGCGCCCCTTTCCCGAACCCTGCGTGAATGCGAGATACTTTATGCACCGAACTGCCCTTTTAACTATCATGCAGACGACCTATCAATTATAAAAGACTACAAAAGGTTTGCTCTGAAATAAATGAACAGTATTGACTAGCTATGTAACACAGGTTTGTCATTCCAATACTTAGACAAGATCATGCTATGGAAAATCTATTTCATTCTAAGCCACTTTGAGCTCAAGAACATAGAGCCACTTTCTTATGCCTGAGATTAATGACCATTATCTCTAGAACTGAAGTTATTCTCGGAGGTTTTATGCATTTCAGGCTAAGAGTTTAAACTGTTAAAGCAGAAGTCAGATGCTTTTGTAGGCATGTTGTGATCTTCAGACCTATCACTCCTTTAAATAATTGTTCAGACAAGATATTCCTTTCTTTCGATGAATCTTGAATCTAAAATGTCTGTTTTTATTAGGTATCATGGGAATTTTTATTCTATCTTGCTCATTGGAAATTTTTTCATAGTGCCAGAATCTTCTATAGATGATAAACAAGGTTTACAATTGAATTAATTTTCTCTAAAAGATTCATCTTCTTGTTATGATTCTAGGGGAACAAATGCATAGTGCTAAATTGGCAAATGACAAAAATTATTGTGATTTTGAGGAGCATCACTGATATCATTTACTTAATGCACATTCTTCTTCAGGTAACATTTCCCATTTCTCTCTACAGAATCCTTTTTTCTTTCTGATTAGCAACACCAATTTACCTGTGCAATATTCTTTGTGCACCATGTGAGTTGTCATCTGGCACTCTTCTTTTCCTGATCTGGCTGCATAACTGGCTTTTTGGTTATTTCGTTGTTGGTTTTATAATATTTATCTATTATAGGAAGGTATGGAGGTCGAGTATTAGGGTTGTAGGTTAGGAGGTAGTCGAGCTTTTTTCTACTTCGAACCGGGGGTGAGGCTAGTTTGATAGGGTTGATCTTAGACGGCTAGTGGTTAATGTTGTGTTCACACTATCCTTTTGTTCTTCATAGCACCGGGCCTTGTTTACTGGTTATTGTTATTGCATGTCATGTGTTTTCTCATTCTTATGTTGTTGTTATTATTTCTATGGTTTCTGTTGACGGTACTGATATATTGTCTTTTCTCGTCTTTTTCGTTTTCTTGAGCGAGAGTCTATCGGAAATAACCTCTCTGCCCCATCAGGGTAGGGGTAAGGTCTGCATACACAGTACCCTCTCCAGACCCCACTTGTAGGATTTTATTGGGTCGTTGTTGTTTTTGTTGTTATTGTTATTGTACTATATTGTTTCTCCATAATGACATTTTTATTCTTCTGCAGATTAAAGCTATTCCAGAAATATATATTGGCAGTTCTACTGCATCCCATTTAATGCTTAGTCAATTCAATGTGACAACTAAATAGTTAATAGATCAAAAGCTGGTTGACCTTACTTTAGTTACTTCCACTTTTCTGCATAGAGACAAGTGTTTGACACTCACTTTCGTTCATCTTATTTATTATTTCTATAATGTGCGGGTACATGATGTCAATTTTTTTGCAGTTCCGCTTAGCTTATGTTGTTCCTGAATCTAGGGTGGTGGGAGCAGGTGACCTGGTTGACCACCCTAAAATGATTGCTATAAATTATCTTTCTGGATACTTTGTTGTTGACTTTTTTGTCGTACTACCACTTCCTCAGGTAAATGTGTCTTCCCTGTCTTATGTTTCTCTAACCTACATTTCTGTGTACTCCATAATTAGACATGCTAGGAGCCAATACTGATAGAATTAGTAATGAAAAGTTAATTCTCTCGCATATCTAAGTGCTTCTATGTACACCATGAACGCAATGACACCAACTTTTTAGCTGATTGTAGTAGGACAACCTTATGTTGACTTTATTGTACCCAACCTGAACATAGGAGTTCAGCTGTTAGTAAAGTTAATTCCCTTGTTGCCTTCTCTGCCACTTGTTGGTTTTGAGGTATAATTAACATATCCGCTATGTGCAGATCATCATTTTGTTGGTTTTACCCAAGTCTATTGGATCATCTGGGGTAAATTACACGAAGAATCTACTGTGGGCAGCTATACTACTCCAGTACAATTCTAGGTTGTACAGGATTTATTATTTGGTTGCTGGCCAGTCTCCAAGTGGTTTTATATTTGAGTCAATATGGGCAACTTTTGTCATAAATCTTCTCATAATTGTTGTATCAAGCAATATAGTGGGCTCATTGTGGTATCTTTTTGGTTTACAGGTGAAAACTTGTTCTTCACAGTACTTAGTTTTTCTGTTCCTTACTTCAGTTTAATTATATCATTGTTTATGAAGCCATTACTTCTACTTCTTAGTAGACTTCTGCGGGTAGAGGGGTTTTAGGGCATGCATAAAACAAATATATTGAAAATCATTAAGTGCTTTCAACAAGTTTCCTTGTCCTTGTTTTCAAAACATACTCTGATTAAACTTTTTTCCTCCATCTCTAGAGGGTTAATCTATGCCTTCAAGGTGCTTGTCGTAGCTCAAACATAGAAAGGTGTATGGAGTTCATAGACTGTGGTCATGGCACCGATTACACAAAGTTTCGGTCAGATATTACATGGGACCAGTGGAAGAACAATACTGATGCAGTTGCTTGTTTTACTGAAGGTAGTTTTGACTTTGGGATCTATAAACAAGCTGTTGATCTCACCACCAAACAGAATGTTGTCACAAGATATGTGTACTCATTCTTTTGGGGCTTCCAGGTATATTTACCCAGCCTTTATGATTGTGGGACATAATCTGCTTATTTCTATACCAGCTGTTAAAAAAATGTAATTTGTATACATGCTCTAGTGGATCTATGTATGTTTTGCTGCAGAGCTATTGATATTTCTATATGACACCAGATTTAAGTAAGACTACTTCTTTAATAAAAAATTATTAACTTTTTTTTTTTGGGAATACAACGTAGGTGTCCCCCAACGTTTTGGTCAAGTTCTATGGTAGGCAAAAGGTTCGTTGTTTTGTAGGGACTTCTAGATTAGATCCGCATTGCATGATAAGCTGTTCAGATATTGTCATACCTTTACCCTATATTTATAAACTAGGGCAAGGAAGGAAGGGAATATAAAATTACCTATGTATTATTAAACCTAAATTGGGTGTATCTGCTAAAAACTACGGTAGAGCTGTTTATGATCAGGGTCGGATATGCTTTGGCACCAGGTTCATCTAAATCTCGCATTTTCGACGCGGAGTATGGATTTTATATGAAAACCCACAAAATTTTCAACAAATATTAATCTAAACCCATAATTTTAGAAGTATGATGAGTTCATTGCTAAGAACCTTAGAGGTCAAACCCATCAAGTTATAATCCTGGATCTGCCTCTGTTTATCATTATTCATGGTGGATTTAATTTTACCAAAGATGATGACAATGTGAACTTTCAACCATTTACGCATTGGAGTGATTGTTTCTTAGTTTGTGCCAAAGCATTTGTAAAGCGTGCAGAAATTGTTGGGCCCAAACTGGAATTATAGCTCACTTTCCACTTACTTCCTTAAATCAAACAAGGGATGGGAAATTACCTTCCTTTCTTTATCTTTCCCTATTTTCCAAACGTAAGACCAGGAGTCGAGCCGATATGATTAGTATTTTATAATTCTATTTCGTGTGTGTTTGTGGTTTCATTATGCTCCTATCTTCTTCTTTTTTTAAAATCTTTTTTACGTCTTATATAAATTTGATGTCTTTGAGGAGTTTTCAATATCTTAATTTGACTTCTTGACTTTGATACTGATGTGCATGATTCTCTAGTCTCTTCTTCGTGTCAGTGTAAGGAATCATAGTTTCATCATGCATTTTGGGTATACTTTTTTTCTCTTTTTTGTTGGATGTAAGAAAAGTTCACCAAAGAGAATTTGAGACTGCAAGGCTGAAGAACAATTTCATATCATAAGCAGCCCAGTGCACGAAGCATCCGTGTTCACGCAGGGTCGGGAAAGGGCTACACCCAAGGGCTTGGGGTGTGATGTAGGCATCCTACCCTAATACAAGCAGCAATGGCTGATTCCACAGTTCGAACCCATGATCGGTCACATGGAGACAACTTTATTGTTGCTCCAAGGCTCCCTTCAAGAAGTGAAATTCTGGAGCTCCACATTATACAAGTTTTGAAAAAGTTTACTCATCAAGCCGAAAAACAACTAGTCTTTTTCCTCTGTTTCTCATACCAGAAAACAAGCTTTGATAAGTTGATGCGATTTGAGCACACACTAGCCATTACAAGTAATATAATCTAAATAAGATGTGGATCCCACAAGAATTAGGTTTTATATAGAGAAAAAGGTTAAATTTGTCCCTCTACTTTAACATATTATCCACGTTTATCCCTAATTCTACTATCGGTCCAAATTCGTCCCTACCATTAAGAAAGTAGACAAACATATCCCCAACCCTAACGGCTGTCCACTGTGGCAAGGGACCCACTCAATAAAAAATGCCACATAATTAATTCTAAATTTTCTTTTCTCTTCTTCTACCTAACATCTTAATCCCTTGCCCTCCACCGTTACATCAACCTAAACCACTAAACCCATGAAAGAACTGGGTATTTAGTACTTTGTGGCGGCGCCTTGAAGGGTTGAACCATCGTCCTCTGCCTTGAAACCACACTGAGACAACCTTCCACCACCATTTTCAACCTTCCTTCGTCTTCATTTGTTAAAATCGCTGGCCTTCACTGTTTGCTAAAACAAAAAAGGACTCAATAATTAAAATTGCTTGCTTGCTAATAAACTGTGTAGTATTAATACACCATATTCACTCACCATTATCTTAACACCAAATTTTCCTTTTTAGTCTCTTACCTGCATTTTTAGATTACAAAATTAAAACTTTCCAATTTTTTCTATCACTTTTTTCTTTTGATTCTTGTTTTTTTCTTTTCTCGGTGTTACCGATATGTCTAGATTAGTATAAAAAACGGAAGAATGGAGCTTTGGAAATCTGAAAATAGTGAAAGAAAAAGGGTTCTAGTTGTTTTCAAGTGTCAATGGAGAAGGTAAATGTATGGGCTGTGATTTTGCCCATTTTTTAATTGATTACGGTAGTATTTTTGTTTGACAAGTAATGGTTCTATGTGGTTTTGCCATCCATGGAGATGGGTGGGGTGAAAGGGAAGGTAAATAATGGTAGAGGGCAAGGGAGAGAAAGGGGATAGATTCTGATTGTAGGGAAAAGGAGAAAGAAAAAAAATAAAAAAATAATTACGTGGCATTTTTTATTGACTGGGTCCCTTGCCACAATGGACAACTGTTAGGGGTTGGGGATATGTTTGTCTACTTTCTTAACGGTAGGGACGAATTTGGACCAATAGTAAAATTAGGGATAAATGTGGATAATTTTCTAAAGTAGAGGGACAAATTTGGCCTTTTTCCCATATATATAAATTTGGACCAATAGTAGAATTAGGGATAAACGTGGATAATTTTCTAAAGTAGAGGGACAAATTTGACCTTTTTCCCTTATATATATCTTTATATATAGAGACAGATATGTATGTATGTATACACACACAATCAAAGCAATGTTGTTATATGCATTATCTGAGAGATCGATTTGGTAGTGAAAAGGTGGATCTACGACAAGTGAAATAGTTTACTCACACTTGAGATGAAACTGAGTCAGGGTTAAGAAGTTTATCAATGATAAATAATGTTCTGAAATCTGTTTCATCTAATGCTCAAATCTATGGTTAATAAGCATGAACTGCATTTAATTATTTCTCTGAAGTAAGATTGTCCTTTTGAGGTACAATTGGTAATTATGAATTTTCTAAGCTTATAAGTTCTCCTTGGTAATTTATATCCATAGATCCTTCACAACGCAAGAAGCACCATCACACTAGCTTTCTTAAAATGGTAACCGTCCTATATATGCAATGTCCTTTTCGCTGAATTGCCTATTCTAGATACTCTTGGTTCAAAGACGCCATTTCAGTTTAGATCTTAAAACTTGCATGCCACACTGAAGATCTTGTTTCAACACGACTCCATCAACATACTTTGGGTTCTCACCACATTTAACATAGATATTGCATATAACAAGTTTGACAAGCATAGATATACCATTTCATGAAAGCAAAAGTGAAGATCTATTAGTTAAACCTTAGATTTAAGCAAAAGGATTCATTTATTCCCAACTTAAATAGTGTTAACACTTACCATTATAGAGTTACAAAGAATCATGAAAAATTCAAAAAGAGGGAAAGAAAAAGAAATGAAGAACTAGAACAGAAAGCTTTGTTCTCAGACCTTCCTCCCTGTAAAGTTCCCAAGAAGTCTGAGGACCTTATATTATGGAAGTTGAAATGCATGTTCCTCAAGGGGGAAGAAAGTTGCCAAGAAGTCTGAGGACTTTATATGATAAAATTTGAAAAATTTGGTGCAAGTTGTGGAACGGCTTTCTTGGCGACTTTATGCTGCTTTGGTGTTGAATTTTGATACAGGGTCATTGATGTGCTGTGGCAATTCTTCAGTGCTGCAGTGCTGAAAATAAAACCTTTTTCTTCCTAGTTTCTTCCTGTGCCGCAGCAGCTAAACTCATAGTGCTGCAGCAGTGTGCTCTTCTGCTTATACTCTTCTTTTTTGCTCAATGTTGTAATTTTTCTTCTCTCCTACATAATTAAAGTAATCAAGTCAGAAATTTACGCAAGCATTAAAAACCCATCTTTGATTGAGCATCTCTTGGCAGAATAATATCAATGCAATTTCATCCGATCATGAGCCAACCCAGGAGCTTTGTACATTGCATTCACTAAGTTACTAGTGTCACTTAATGTGGAAATTATATTTTTCGACCCATAATTTTTAAATGGTGTATTTACAAAGCAAATTAGTACACTGGCTGGCAATCAAGTCCCGAGTTATTTTCTGTTGGAAGTTGTTTTCACAATTGCTATCATCGGAACGGGACTCCTACTTTTTGCACTCCTGATTGGAAATATGCAGAGCTTTCAGCAGTCTCTAAATCGCAGGTACATTTTACTATTCTAAATAAACTAGATCAGTTTTTGTGTATGCCAAGGAGGCCTATTTTTAATGAAATGTATTTAATGATTGTGGATAAACATGTTTTCTATTCAGTTTTTCTGTTCCGGAAATGCTACTAGTTAGCAGAAGAAATATATTGTGAGGGAGTGTAACTATATTAATCTGCCACAAGAGTTATACATAAGTATTTTGTAACAATATCTCTTAACTGAAACATGAAGTCTTTGCCTCTTCTCAAAAAAAAGATTAGTTATGTGAGGGAAATTGAAGAAGGAAATGCTTGGAGGAACATTTTTGGATAACAAAACTATTTGGTTGTGTGGAAATTTTAATACATTGTTCACCAGTCTTATTGTATAATATGGTTAACGTTCTCTTACTTGAATGTAATTGTTTGATTTGTTAGTATGTCCTTTGTCTTGATTGTGCACCACTTTTTGGGCAACTGTTGATGAGCATTATTTTTCTCTGCAGGAGGTTAGAAATGTCTCTCAGGCGTCGTGATGTTGGACAATGGATGAGCCATAGGCGCTTTCCAGAAGAACTAAGAAGGTAGCCTTTGATGCTCTTGTTTCTTGACATCTAACTTCTATTATCTGAAGTTCTTCTTCTCCTTAATTTACCTGTATAGATTGATTGCATCCCTGGCTTGGGTATTTGAGGGCATGCCTGATCTGCTATGCATCATCATATCTTACACCTATTTTCCCGTTGTGGAGCCAGGATTTTCACCAAGGGGATTCAAAATATAAAAAAGTACACACACGAAGCTTCCAAGGGGTTTCAATATCTATTATATATACATAAAAAATAAGTTTAACCTTGTATATATAATGTAATTTTCCGTCTAAGGGTTTCAGATGAACCCCCTTGCACTCCCTAGCTCCGCCCATGCTATCTTCATACTTCATTTGTTCTGGACCCCAGTCAAAGCTTGAATTGAAATACTTAAAATTTTCTGTTTCGACTCTGCATTCCACTGTCTAGGATATCACAGTTAAAGAATTATTAAGATTCTATTTATTTAGCTCAATCTGGCTTTATGTTCTGTATGTTTAGTCATGTGGGTTGCCGGTGCAGGAAGCTCAAATTAAGTCTATTTCTAATTGATTTTTTTATAAGAAAATGGATCTTTGGCCTAACTCAACCCCAAAAGTTAGCTTATGAGGTGAGAATTGCTTAATACCATATAAAGAGACCAAATATCCACATCTACAGGATGAGGGAACTCAACCCGTAACACCTCCCTCCGGCACGCGTGCATGCGCATGCCCAGGATGGGACATCTAGAGCGTGGGTGATATAAGATTGGGGCCTAACATCTGGTAAACCGTGAATTGGAATTGCTTGGCTTTGATGGGATGATAAGAAAATGGATCTTGGGACTAACTCAACCAAAAAAGCTAGCTCTTAAGTTGAGGATTGCCCAATACTATATAAGGAGACCAAGTACCCACACCCCACCCAATGTGGAAACTCGACAATTGTTTGATGTAAATTTTAGTTTTATGAGATGTTGCATGGTTGTTTCTTGTCTAAATATCTAACTAAGTTAATAGTCCTTACTAACTTATAATCATATCCTTGATAGTCCTCTCTGGCTAGTGAGTCTTATAGTTGGATGTCCAAATACACTTTTATTGTTTAACTTAATTAGAGTTGAATTTTGAGAATTAACAGAGAAAGGTTTTCATGCCCTTGTGAGTTTTAAGGACATAAAGTTCATTCTTCCTTCTCCACTTATTTCAATGTGCACTTGTCTTGTTTCCCTTCTCTTGTCCTGCATCCTAAGTGTTACACCTATTGGAGCTCTCTGTAATCTTATGTAACTCCATCTGCGTCCCAAGTATTACACCCATTGAGTTCTCTGTAGTGTTCCATATTGTGAGGACATTTCTCCTCACAATATCCAGTCTTTTCTCCACATTGGCCGGTAAGGGGAATAGTTACATCACATAAGTTGGCATTGAGTGCAACACACTGTTGATCAGAATTAGTTGATCGCCCAGAAAGAGATTGACGTTTCCATCATGCTAATCTTTTCTCACATCTTGGATCTTTCTATCATTCCTTTCCATATTTCATGCGATTTATACCCAAGGGAAGACCCAAATAGCTAGTTGGTGGAGAATCAACTTGGCAGTCTAGTATACCAACAAGTATTGAAACAGTCTGCAATGGGTTCACAGAAAACATAAAACTTTTTCTCCAATTTACTTTTAGGCCATACTGTGTTGATTAGCATGATTAAATGAAATTTGATTATATTTAGGAGATTGTTGATTAGCATGATTTCAGGAGATTTGATTGTATTTAGGAGATTTGTTTTTGTTTGATTTGATTTGATAGCTGGATTGATTGTATAGATTTATAATTAGCAGTAGGAGCTTTGTATTAATTCCCTTGCTCAGCTATGTAAACACACATAGAAATACAAGAAGGTTTTTCTTCTTCTCAAAATCTACATGGTATTAGAGCCATTGCAGCCTTTTTGAGGTGAGTTATCTCCCTCGCAGCACTAGGGTTCCGTTTTTTCAAAGAGGTCCGAGTTTTCTCTCTCTTGGTGGTCGTCCGCAACACAAACTCCTTCTGGTCGTTCTTTTCTGTTGGGATAGCTGGAACATTCCGAGCCTGTCCCTACCAGTTTTGATTTTTTCGTTCACCAGAGTTTAAGGTTCTGTCGAGGAGGATTATTTTTGAGCAATTTCTTTAGATTTCCTTCTGATTGGGCAGAAGATGTGGAGACATTCAAGGAGGCAGTTTCTGGAGAAATCTTGTCTTCGGATGAAATTCAACTTTTTCGTCGCCTCCTAGCCAAACTTGACTTTGCTAATGTTGCCACATCCAATTATGTGCAATGAGGTACTACCTTTGCTGCTCACCTTAATTCTTGGATTGTTGATTCTGGTGCAAATAGACATGTGACAAGCTCTTCTAAAGGCATTCAAAACTATTCTCCATGTTTCAAAGGAGATAAATGTTAAAATAGCTAATGGTTCTTTAACACCTATCTCTAGAACATGTTCTGTCATTTGTATTCCTAATATTAAACTATCATTCGTGCTCCATGTCCCTGAGTTCTCTGTCAATCTTTTATCTGTTAGTGCCATCAGCAAAGTTCTAAACTGTCAAATCGAGTTATTTCTCGATCATTGTATTTTTCAGGATTTCAAACAAGGAAAAGTTTGGCAGTGGTAGATTGCGTGATGACTTTTATATATTAGATGGAATTCAAAACTCTGGTCAAGCCTTTTTAGGGACATAAAAATATCAACCAAGAAATAATACGGTGACATAGACGGTTAAGACACCCATCATCCTTTGTTTTGAAGAAGTTATATCCCGATTTGTTTTCAAGGACTCAATTTGAATTTTTGTTCTGTGATGCATGTAAATATGTCAAGCATACTAGGAACTCTTATCCCGTGAGTGATAATAGAAGCAGAATTCTGTTTATGACTATTCATTCTGATGTATGGGGTCTTACCTAAACTGTTTCTTTGACTAGTAGTCGATGGTTTGTCACTTTCATTGATTGCTGCACTAGGATGACTTTGGTGTATTTGTTAAAAGCCAAAAGTGAAGTTTTATCTTGTTTTCAGTCATTTCATAAGATGATTTGTACTCAATTTGATACCAAAATAAAAATCTTGAGAACTAACAATGGCAGCGAATACATGGATAAAAGATTTAGTGCTTATTGGAGTCTAATGTGATTGTCTATCAGACTAGTTGTCCTTACACTAGTACACAAATTGGGGTCATTGAAAGAAAAAATAGACATTTGATAGAAGTAGCAGGATCTCTTATGTTCACCATGCATCTACCAAAACCTTACTGGGGATGTTATTCTAGTGACTACCTATCTTATCAACAGAACGCCACTTTAAACCCTCAATTTTCAAAGTCCTCTGGAAGTTTTAAAGGGTAAGAATGAATATATTGTTCCTCCAAAGGTGTTTGGGTGTGTTTGCTTTGTCCATACTAGGAATTCTGGGAAACTTGATCCTATAGCTATAAAGTGTGCTTGCATCGGGTATTCTCCCGCACAGAAAGGTTACAAATGTTATCATCCTTCATCTAGGAGATCTTTTGTTAGCATGGATGTTGCCTTTTGAGAATCTGAGCTCTATTTAGTATTACCTCATCACCTCTTCATGGGGAGAGCAGTAAGGAGGAAGAGGTGATTCTATCTTGTTCCATTACTGGACCTCTTGATGACATTGTCATATGGGAAAGTGAAATTAGAGAGAATTCAGGGGGAGACTATTGGGCGTTTGAATAGGCCTGATTTGAATGGCGTTTGGATAGGCCTGATTTGAAAACTTACTCAAGAAGAAATAAAGCAGAAGAAGCCATCATGCAATCTACTAAAGCTGAACCTTCTTTTATTGGTGAGTTATCTACATTTCCTAATGAGTTAGATGTGCTTATTGCTCACAGAAAACGAGTTAGATCTTGCACCACCAAACACCCTTTATCTAATTTTGTCTTCTATAATTCTTTGTCTCCTTCCTATAGAGCCTTTGCCTTGTCTATTTCTTCTATGTCTTCCTCAAAATTGGAGGACATCTTTTGCAGATTCCAAATGGAAGCAAGTTATGATTGAAGAAATGAAGGCCTTGTCAAAAAATGACACTTGGGAACTTGCCACTTCACCACCGACAAGAAGTTGGTTGGCTGCAAATAGGTCTTCACTACGAAGAACAAAGCTGATGGCTCAATTGAAAAACTTAAAGTAAGATTACTGGCTAAGGGATTCACTAAGACTTATGGAGTGGATTATTAAGAGACATTTGCCTATATTGCTAAGATGAACACTATTAGAATTCTTTTGTCTTGTGCAATTAATCTTGATTGGGTCTTGCAACACTTTGATGTGAAGAATGTCAAGGAAATGTATGCAGATTGAAGCAATCCCCCAAAGCTTGGTTTGACAGATTCTGCAAACCAATAATCTCCTTCGATTACCAACAAAGTAATGCTGATCACACCCTCTTCTTATGACATCAAACGAGTAAACTCACTCTTCTCATAGTTTATGTTGATGGCATAGTAATGCAAGGAGATGACAAATAGGAGATGGTCCGATTGAAGAAGTTGGTGACACATGAATTTGAGATCAAAAATCTAGGAAAATTGCAGCACTTATTGGGAATTGAGGTTGCTAGATCAAAAAGAGGAATATTTAATCTTCAAAGGAAGTATATTCTGGATCTTTTGAGAGAAACTCGTATGGCAGGTTGCAGACCCGCAGAATCGCCTATTGAAAGCATCACAAGTTACAAAGCGTAGTTGGAGAGTCAGTTAATAAGGAGAGATATCAGAGGTTGGTTGGAAGACTCATTTATCTCTCCCACACTAGACCAAACATAGCCTATTTATTTAGCCTGGTGAGTCAGTTCATGCATGATCCTCGAGATCCTCATATTCAAGCGGTCTTTTGCATTTTGCGGTATCTGAAGTCTACTCCAGGGAAAGGTCTACCTTTCTTCCAAATAGAATCCTTTACAGACGCGAATTGGCTGGATCTCTAGATGACAAGATGATCTACATCCGGTTATTGTATGCTCGTATGAGGAAACTTGGTTACTTGGAGAAGCAAGAAGCAAAGTGTAGTTGCTAGATCAAGTGCGGAGATAGAATATAGAGCTATGGCCTAGGATTTTTGCGAACTGCTTTGGCTACAAAAGCTACTAGAGGAATTGAGAATGTTTGAAAAAGGAAAACTTTCCTTGTACTGTGACAATAAGGCTGCCATCAATATAACTCATAATCCAGTCCACCATGACCGAACAAAGCATGTGGAAATTGATTGACACTTCATCAAAGAAAAACTGGTGTCTTGAGTTTATTTCATGTGCCATCGAAAAAACAACTAGCTGATGTGTTTACCAAAGGTCTCAACAAGCGAACTTTCCATATATTGAGTTGCAAGTTGGGCATGTGCGACATCTTTGCACCAACTTGAGGGAGACTGTTGATTAGCATGATTCAACGAGATTTGATTATATTTAGGAGATTGTTGATCAACATAATTTCAAGAGATTTGATTATATTTAGTATATTTGATTTTATTTGATTATATATATTTATTTTATTTCTTTAATTAGCATTGCTCATAGGATGTAAACACACACAGAAATACGAGAAGTCTTTTCTTGTTCTCAAAATCTACATATTTTACTTTAAAACCAGTTGCTATCGGCCTTAAATGCCTTATTTGTTCCATGCCATCATATAATACTAATGTATAATCAGCATACACAAATGTGAGATTTCCATATTGTGGGTCTTACTGCTAGCTACTTTAAAACCCTTTATCCAACCATTATGACTGGCTATTCTTTTCATTCTGCTGAACTTCATGACCAGTAGGAACAGGAAAAAAGAGAAAGGATCTCCTTATCTAATACCACTTTGTGAAGGGAAGAAGCGCATAGGAAAAATCTTACCGTGCTGATACAAAAGAATATCCATTTGATCCATTCCCTTCCAAATCCCATGCCCTTAAGGACAGTGCAGTTGGAAATCCCAGTTCACACGGTCATATGCATTTTCAATACCAACTTGCATGGAATTCCAGGCTATTTACTTTTTAATCTGGTATCTGCACACTCATTAGCTATAAGGCAAGCACCTATGATCTGCCTCCCCTCAGTGAAATCCATCTGATGTCTATCAACCAACTTGTGCATCACCTTCAAATCTTTCAGTCAAAAGCTTACAAATGATTTTGTAAAAATTGGACTACCCTTTCCACCTCCGAGTCTTGGATAGCTATTAACTCTCTAATGATAGTAAGAATATCAAAAATTATATGGACAAAACTATTGTACTTTTGGAAATTGAGTAACGACTGTATCTCTACTTCTAAGTGAAAGACCCCGAGATAGATTGATTCTAGGAGAGCTGTAATGCGAGGGCATTTTCCTAAATGGACCACGCTGAAGCTTCCTATTAATTGTTCAAGAAATATAGAAGAGGCTGTCATTGTATTTCTTTTATTCTTGCGAATTAAAGCATCAGCAATATGATCAATGTATCCAAAATGAGAAACTACCATGCGTCCTAGAAATGAGCTTTTATTGAAATCTTTCTCATTACTGCACTACAAGGAAACCTAAAGGCATGATCCTCTCCCTTGTAGGCGAGTTCTAGAGGCTGAGAGATATAATTGGGCAGCTACCAGAGGGGTCAACGAAGAAATGCTACTAGAGAATCTTCCCGAAGATGTTCAAAGAGATATTAGGAGACATCTTTTTAGATTCATCAAAAAGGTGAATTTCACTGGACTATCATTTGGATCATTTTTCTCTTTATTCTCTTATTTCTCATGCTTTTCATAGACGAGCTCACTTGCAGACATATATTGTGATGGAATCATTGAGTCTAGCCAATCAAGGTTTAGATTGTGAAACATTTCAACTTTTTGTTAATCTAGTTTAACCAAATTGAACTGACAGGGAAAAAGGGGCTTCCTGGTTTGGGTTAGATTTAAGTTGTTTAACCTTCCCCAGCATGGAAGAGATTCGTTGATTGGAAGCTTGGAACTTGTAACATCAGGGAAACTTTGTCCTTCCATCAAAGCTTGCCTTCTCAGCAAGTCTGACATGATATGTGCTCTGAAGTCTGAACTATCTTAGGTCACTTTGAATTATGTTATGATTGTGATGATCTTTTTTTCCCAGAGAAGTAAAAATTCCTTCATCAATAATAGTGACAAGCATGTACAAAATGGATATATGGCTTAACCACAACTCGTTTATCAAATTATCTCATCCCTCTATACACACTGATGTTATTTTTTTTACACCAAATCTATAAATTGAACATGAAAGCACCAATACTGCTTCATACCTTTCACTATGATTGTGTTGATTGTTGTCATTAATATGCTTCATCAAAAAATTATTCGTATCACAATTATGATTTTATATTTGTCATTAAGATTAAGATTGTAATAATCATTATCTGTATCACCATTTTTATTCTTATTGTTCTTGTTGTTCATATCATTACGATCATTGTTATTTGCACATATAAATACATAATTGTTTGTAAATTATGTTCATCCTTAATAAATCCTCTGGTTTGCACATATCATCTCAAGTCTGAGATAATGGTGTTTTCACCACTATTTCAAAAAAATTCAAATAGATCCTTTGTCCTGCACATTTACTCTAGTCTGCGATTAATGGTGCTATTTTGGCGAGAACTGTACGACCCAGGTATATTAGTATAGAAGAACCACATAACATGCAATCACATTTTATTCTTAGTAGGAAGGATGGGTAAAGGTGGTGAAGGAAGAGGGAAGGAAGATGCATTCCTTGAGATGTGCTTTGGAAGGATAACATTGTACTGGCACAAAGAATGCTTTTGATGTGAGATCTAAGGGAGGTGATGGTGTGATGCTAGGGAGACAATGCAATGCTTTTCGGTTTTCCTTCTGTTTCTCAAGAAGAATTTCTGCTATCATATCTTTGAAGAGCAAAGAAAGAGAACTAGTTGATGCAATGTGGAGAGAACACAAGAACCCCAAAAACCTGGGGAATTTCAGTGATTTTACTCGTCACAAAGATACAAAACCTTGAAGAATAGCTTAGATCTGAAAGAAGAGGGAAACCTGGAAATTTGGTGAATCAAGTTTGAAAAGGACTAAGAGTACTGGTGAAAACAAGCACAAAAGGACTAAGACTAATGATGAAAACAAGCACAAGAGAGGAGACCGGAGTGCTGCCTGAATATTCTTTTTTGCTTAGCATCACTTCCTTTGGATTTTGGTCTCTGGACTCTGGCAGTTTAATTGGACTTGTTCTTGTTTTTACTTTTGGTATTGTTTGGTAATTGTGTATGTTCTTTGCTCACTTAAAGGAGCTTTGCAAGGTTGTTGTTTTCATATTCATTTTCTTTAGCACCTGCCATGTTATCGAAGGAAAGGCTTTCAGAAAATGTACTGGATGAATCTATTATGTAGAAACCCAATTGGCCGATTCTCTAGGTGGCACATGGTGTGGGAATTGGAATAAACAGTTAGGATCAATTTTTGTTGTGAGGGAAATTGGGAACAAAAGAACACTACCCAATTAGGTAGATGCAACAAATTTAGAAGGAACAAATAGATGGCAGTTTGGGAGAATGATCAGTAGGGGTCTTTATAGAGCAAGTTTGGGTATGGGTGGCTGGGGATAGGGATAAGGTATGAATGTGGTGATTGTGTGGAGGTGCAAGGGTTAAGGACTGATTTTGTTATGCGCATTACGATAAAGAAATGGATCTAAGGCTTAGCTCAACTAAGCTAGCTCTTGAGGGGAGGATTGTCCAAGACCATAGAATGAGACCAAATCTCCCATCCACAACTTATGTGGGAATTCTGACACATTAAAATACACATTATTTTAGCCATGCAAATTTTAATTTGTCCATTTATTAAAACAGATAATATTTGATCTCTTCCTTCAACAACTTCATGCTACTGGTAGTAAATGGCTCTTTATACTGAACATATATTTTTGGATACTTCGGTCATGCCTTTCACATTATGTTATTGATTTGCAGGTCCAGATATTTGCACTTCTCGATGAACCCATCTTAGATGCTATCTGTGAGAGATTGAGACTGAAAACATACATAGCAGGAAGCAAAGTTTTATACCGTGGTGGTCTGGTTGACAAGATGGTTTTCATAATTCGGGGTAAGATGGAAAGCATTGGAGAAGATGGAAATGTGGCCTCCTTGTCTGAAGGGGATGCCTGTGGGGAAGAACTCCTCACATGGTGCCTTGAGCATTCTTCTATAAACAGAGGTGATTACAGATATTTAAAGATTGTCTTGTGGGTGCATTAATTTTTGGTATATATGCATGATATAATGTTGGCTCTAAATTTATGGTTATTAGATAAGACAATGTTCATTGGAACAGTGTAAGAAGAAAAAACTTGACAAAGCTTTTGAGGCAACTAATTGCACTAGCAGCAGCAACAACAACAACAAACTCAGTTGAGTCCCACAAGTGAGGACTGGGGAGGGTAGCGTGTACGCAGACCTTACCCTACCTAGAGAAGATAGGGAGGTTGTTTCTGATGGACCCTTGGCTCAAAGAAAGATGAAAAACGAAGCAATAGCAACAAGCAGTAACATGAGCTATCAAGTTATAAAAAGATTGAAGCAAAGAAACAACAACTAGTAACAAAAATCTACGACTAAGAAAATACAAGACTAACACTAATACTACTGTTATGGACATGGAAAACGCTCGACTATCTGACCTTCTACCCAAATTCTCGTCCTCCAAAACCTCCTATAAAGGGCCTTGTCCTCCATAAGCTGAAGCATTGCCATGTCTTGCCTAGCAAGCGTACTCATCATTTCAAACAATAAAGTGAACGGATAGAGTACTGTTCCATGAGAAACACCAAATTTGCAATTAATCATTGTTGTTTGAGATATCAAATGTGGAAATGTTTTAAGATTAAAAGGGAAAGTAAGTAATGGCTCACAAGCAAGGGAGAACATGGGATTGGGACTTGGAGTCTCAACTAGCTCAATTCCATCCAAGTGTCTTAATTAAACCTTACTAATCAAACCTAGGTCAATGTCATTAGCCTTGGATATCAATTGCCCATTAGTATTTCCAAACATCTAATAGATTCTTGGTTACCTACTAATTGTTTCCAAATAAATTAGCTAGTCTAACTCGGTTAATTGTCCCTAACCAAGTTGCATCAAGCACATTCCAATTTTGTCTACAAGCATGAATGAGTTATCCCTAACCTCTATCAATAGACTAGGTTTAATTAATACCTTAAGTAACCTAAAATTCTTGTTGATAACTCCAAACTCAACCCTAATTCCCTTTCCCAAGGCAAATCAAGGCAATTTGAGGATGTCTTAGGGTTAGCTACTCCCTTTGGAATCAATATAAAGCCAGAATAATCAAATAATCAAAAGACCCACTCATCAATAATCAAGAAGTCAATAAATACACAAGGTGGAAATTAAGCTAATCAAAACCCAAATCAACAATGCCTCCCAACCTATGTTGCGCGGACTCTCCAAACTGCTGCCGTACCCATATCGGATCCTCCAAAAATTCATTACTTTTGGAGGATCCGGCACACACGCAACGACATTTTCAGAGAGTCCGAGCACCATAGCTCCCATCAAGGTTGTCCAACCCACAAAATTTATACCAAATTTATCAATACAAAATGAGGAAATAAAGAAAGGAGATAAAGGTTGCACTGAAGGGTGTGGCCTAGTGGTCAATAAAGTGAGTTAGAACCATGAGGTCTTAGGTTCAAATCCCAGTAGAGGCAAAAACATTAGGTGATTTCTTCTCATATGTCTAAGCCTTGCTGGACGGAGTTACCTGATATATGTTGCTGGTGGGAGGTGACAAGTATTCCGTGGAATTAGTTGAGGTGCATGCAAGTTGTCCCGGACGCCATGGTTATTAAAAAAAAAGGAGATAAAAGTAAATAAATCTCTCAAAAGTGTAGCTCTAATTCTTCATTCCATGGTGTAGAGAGGTTGAAAGTGCTCCCTCAAGCTTGCTCTAGCAGATATTCAAAATGACCTAATACTACCTATTTATAGTTTAGGGCAACTTCTTACCAAATGTTCCCAAGAATGCCCTTCGGGAGAAAATGCGGACGGCACAAGATGCTGCGGTCCGCATGATGTCTTCGAGTGTTCCGCAGAAATGGCCTGGTGACTCTGGTATTGCGGCCACTGGATTCTCATCTTGACCAGTCTTGCCGGCTATGTTATGTGCTCCACACTTATCACCTGCAGACTGCAAGTCGCCTTGTGCTTTGCTTCTCATTTTGTGTCCAGTCTTTTTGAGTGACTTTTCTCTAACTTATTTGGGACTGAGGCATAGTTGTGGTTGGTGGTGGTGTTTTTTCCATCTTTTGGACTCTTCCACCTTGTCAGCACATTATTTCCTGAAACCATACAAAAGTCATAAGATTTGGCAATAATTATCACTCAAAGACATAACAAGTGCAAGTAAAGTCGAGAATAAATTGGTACAAATCCAACTTATCAGTGTCTTGCAGGACTTATGGATTTTGTCCGTCCTTATGAAACAACTCTTTTTTCTTGTTCTTATTTTGGTCTTATACTAGGACAAATGTGTAGACTATGAAGTTTATACGACATAATTATAATGCAAACGTCCCTGGATTGATGCTTTTCTTGTCTTGTGCTTGATATAAAGCCGATATACAAACTAGAAAATTGACTCCCCCCCCCCCTCTTCCCCACCTTTCTTTTTTGTTTTATCATTTGGAAGCTTTATATCATATATGGTTCACCAAGGTTTGGCTCTCTTACATGTTACATCAGACTAGATAAACTGGAAATGTCAAAAGTTGGATTTTGTCGAAATTTTTGGTGTTGAGAGGATGGACATTCAGTGTCATAAGAATGTCAGGGTCAATAAGTATGTCGTTTATATGTCTACATTTGATGGTTTTGATTTTCAGATAAGTATTTGCTGTGAACTATCAATCAGTGTAATCACAGAGGTGACCCCTGTTTAATGAAGTTAAGCTTACGCAATTTTTATTGAATATAATTGAAAACCATATGAAGAGTGGTAAAAACTTAAAACATTGCTGCCTTTAGTCTACCAGTTTATCGGATGGGCTGTCTAACACTTTGATAATCTCCAAGTAATTTTTCCAGTCTTGGAAGAGGTAGAGTTGTGAATTTGAAATACATATTGTAATGATTTCCTATCGTCGCTTTTCATTTTGTCCTTGCAGATGGAAAAAAGATCAGAATTCCAGGACACAGATTGCTGAGCAACAGACTAGTTAGGTGCCTAACAAATGTTGAAGCCTTTATATTACGAGCTGCAGATCTTAAAGAAGTCACCAATCTTTTCGCAAGATTCTCGAGGAGTCCACCTGTTCAAGGTGCCATAAGGTAATTTAAATTTATAGCTACTGAATCTCCAATCCATCTATTTGTTTTGTTGAAAACACTCGATACGTGGTGATAAACAAAATAATGTGGCATGATTTTTCATGGCTCTACCTGTAGTGTCAGATTTGTAAAGCAGACAAGATATGAGAAGATCAACTAGAAGGGCCTCTCTGGAGATGATCATGCCAGATTTACATGTATATGTTTTAAAGTTAGGTGGTGATTCCAAGTCATTAAGCCTTTACTCAAGCTAATGTCACTGATTAAAACCCATTCCGGTTTCTTTCTACTTTCATTCCTGACCACCAACAAAGCCATAATCTTTATCATTCTGCAGAACTAGAACGACACTTAGTCTAGTATAATTGTATTCTCTCCAACTGATAAAGAAATGGACGTTGGGACTAACTCAACCCCAAAAGCTAGTTCACGAGGTGAGGATTGCCAAGCCATATAAAGAGACCAATTCCCCCATCCCTTAGCTGATGTGGAGACTCGACACCAACTGGAGGAAGTTATCATCTTAGTTGTTCAAAAATTTGTGGAATGCTATGTTATCTTTTTAAGCTATCCTTGTGGACAATCCAGAACGTTATACTTCTGCCCCTCTTCTTCCTCATAACAGAATGCCCTGTTTCCCTTATTTCTCGTCTCTTTGTTTCTGCTCCGCATTTCCCTTTTCTGATATATCATAGGCTGGAAGCATTACCTTATGAAAGTTTTTTGCTCTCTTCTATGTTCATCTTTTGCTTTGAGTGATGTTTTTATTATTGGTGGGTTTTTTTTTTTTTGGGGGGGGTGGGGGGGGAGGGGGAGGTTGAGGCGAGATTGCAATGGATTTGCTGGTATCATGGACTAACCAGTGGCTGGAGTTAGATGTAAAGCTTTAAATTGGAGGAAGAAGATTTATGATGCTATTCTCTATATTTTTGTTTTCTTGTTGTTTGATGCTCTTATCTTTTTTGCCATCTTTCAGCTTGGACACTATTTAATAAATAGCTGATAGTCTTTATAGTAGCATGTAAAATATATAAAGAAGGGATATTTCAGGTATGGATCTCCATATGGCCGGCAGCCGGTACAACTTGCCTGGAGATGCAAGAAGAAACGTCAAAGCCGAGCAGACTCTTCCAGCCCCCGATACTAATATATCAATCTTAAACTACTTTAGTATAATTCATTAGTTCTTCTGAATAAACTTTTAAAAATGTACAAATTGTTTGTCTGTATATCTATTTCTACGTTTTGTATGTAATATATAGTAGTTGTAATCAGAATAGGAATGAAACTTTGTATTTAAATAACCAATATATTAACCCCAGATGAATGGTTTATAATGTTTAAAAAAATATGTTGATGAAAAAAATAATCTGTTTTCTTCAGTGGTGTGTGAAGATGGATGATGTGATGTAATACACTTGATGAATGAACAAATTGCGTAGACTAGAGAGCCATACAGAAGTTCGAATATCTTCAGGAACTTATTGAATATTTGAAGTACAACACTTGCCCAGCTCATCTATATGTGTAACATCCCAGACTGTAGTGATGCAAACCCAAACAAATTCGAGCTAGAACAATGAAAGGAAGAGAAACCTAAAGCGTAAAACTAGAAGAATTACCTTTGAACAGATTCTCTAAGCTCAACTAATAGTTGAATGTAATTGAAAGAGAAGAGAGAAGACTAGTTTTATTGATTTAACATCCAAAAGACTGAAAATTACAATAGAGGAAATCAACTATATAGGGGAACATTTTTAGCGGGAAAGTTAGTTACAACTAACTTTTGGAAAGCTACCCCTTTAACTACTTTTAACGGCTTCTAACTAACTAGCTTGAATTAAGCTTTTAACCACCCCCTAATGTTGATGTAATGACTACTCAATGGGATCATACAATACCCCCTTTTTCAAGAATCCTTGTCCTCAAGGATTGAACCGTGGAAACTTCAACTTGAAAGATTGCAATTCTTCGCAAGTATTGTCCTCAGGTGGTGCATTCAGCCACTTAACCAGTATCTATGTGATTGCCTTCCCATTCTTCTTAGCAAGTCTCCTGTCCATAATAGCTTCAGGCTCTAATAGAACATGACCGGAATCAGAGTGCACCACAAGTAATGCTGCAGAGGCAGTATGATTGCCTAGCTTCTTCTTCAACAAGGAAATATGGAAAGTGGGATGAATTTTGGAGTGAGGAGATAGGTCTAGAGTATAAGCAACAGATCCTACCCTAGATAGAATTTGGAATGGACCAAAATATTTGGCAGATAACTTCTGATAAGCATGATCTTTCAGAGAAAGCTGCCTATATGGTTGAAGTTTGATAAAAACCCAATCACCTACATTATAGGACCTTTCTGTTCTGTTTTTGTCTGCATGTACCTTCATTCTGTGCTGAGCCTTCTCTAGTTGTTGCTTGAGAGCCCTCAAGGTGGCTTCCCTGGCCCGTAAACTCATGTCAACTACCTCTAACTGAGAGTCAAAGGGCATATATGGAAGAAGTGGAGGAGGTTTCTGGCCATATACTGCTTCATAAGGGGTCATGTTTGTGGCTAAATGATAGGTGGTATTATACCACCATGCAGCTAGGGGCAACCATAATGGCCAATCCTCATGTTTTTCAAATGTCATGCACCTCAAATAGCACTCCACACACCTATTAACAACTCCAGTCTGTCCATCTGTTTGAGGATGATAGGTAGATGAAGTCAAAAGTGAAACCTTCTATAATCTGAATAGCTCCTGCCAAAATCTGCTGGTGAAAACCTTATCCCTGTCTGAAATTATAGTTTTGGGCATCCCATGTAATTTAAACACCCCATCCATGAAGATCTGAGCTACTTCTAAGGCTGAGTAGGGGTGTTTTAATGCCATGAAATGAGCACCTTTGCTCAATCTGTCTACTACCACAAAGATAACCTCTTTGCTCTGCAGCTTTAGGTAAACCTTCTTTAAAGTCCATAGAGATATCCTGCCACACCTTTTCTAGGATTGGCAAAGGTTGGAGTAGGCCAGGGTATGCCACATTCTCACCCTTGCACCTTTGACAAGTGTCACACTCCCTTATATACTTGTAAACATCTTGCTTCAGCTTCTTCCAATAGAAATCCTGTTTAATTCTCTTGTAGGTAGCAATAATTCCAGAATGACCTCCCATAGAGCTGTCATGATAGAATGTTAGTAGATGCTTCCTCAAAGACTGATCAGCTCCTACCATCATCTTACCTTTCCCGCCGAGTATACCTCCAGTGAAAGAATAATAAGGCTTGGAATTGGAAGATGACTGAATACTATAAATCAATTTTTGCAATTGTGGATCTTGATCCGAGCTGAGCTTGACAGATTCCAATAACTGTGAAGAGACTCCAACAATACTGAATAGTTGAATGGCTTCCCCTTCCTCGAAAGAGCATCTGCTACAACATTTTCCTTTCCTTTCTTGTAAGATATAGTGTAATCATATCCTAGCAGCTTTACCAACCACTTCTGTTGACTAGGAGTAGTGATTATTTGCTCCAAAAGATACTTGAGACTGTGGTGATCAGTCTTGATCACAAAATGTCTGCCTAACAGATATGGTCTCCACCTTTGAATTGCAGTTACCAAAGCTAGCAATTCTCTTTCATAAACAGAATAGGCTTGTTATCTTGCATCAGTATTGCCCCAATACCTGCCCCTGAAGCATCAGTTTCTACCACAAATTCCTTAGAGAAATCAGGTAATGCCAACACAGAAGCAGAAGTAATGGCTTTCTTCAATGATTCAAAAACTTCAGTGGCTGCTGAATTCCATACAAAACTTCTCTTTTTAAGTAGATCATGTAAAGGTCTGACAATCAACCTATAATCCTTGATAAACCTCCTGTAATATCCTGTTAATCCAAGGAAACCCCTCAGTTCTTTTAGTGTGTTTGGCTGAGACCAACTCAGTACTGCTGACACTTTTTGTTGGTCCATAGCTACCCCTTCTTGACTGATAACATGGCCCAAATAGTCTATCTGTGTAACTCCAAAAGCACACTTGCTTTTCTTGACAAACAACACATGATTTCTTAATAACTGAAAAGCCTCCTCCAAGTGAATCATATGGTCTAACCAGTTTGAGCTATAAATGAGGATGTCATCAAAGAAAACTAGAATGAATTTTCTGAGATAACTATGGAAAATCTGGTTCATAAGGCTCTGAAAAGTGGTTGGAGCATTAGTCAAACCAAAGGGCATTACCATGAATTCGTAATGCCCATGTTGAGTCCTAAATGTTGTTTTAGGAATGTCCTGCTCAAACATTCTGATTTGATGATAGCTTGACCTTAAATCCAATTTTGAAAAATACTTAGCTCCATGTAACTCATCTAGTAATTCCTCAATAACAGGAATTGGGAACTTGTCTTTTATAGTGCTATTGTTCAATTCCCTATAATCCATACACATTCTCTATGTTCCATCATTTTTCTTCACCATTACAATAGGAGAAGAGTAAGGACTGGTGCTATGCCTTATTACTCCAGAATTCAACATTTCATCTACCATCTTCTCAATCTCATCCTTCTGAATAGCTGGGTACCTGTATGGCCTTTTGTTTATTGGAGCAGTACCTTCTTTTAGAACAATTCTATGATCATGCTCTCTTGAAGGTGGTAGTCCTTTAGGATCCTCAAAATTATCATGATCCGACTGTAGAATCAAGTCAAGTTCTGAGGACTTTTCTTGATCTTGATACTGACCTCCCACTGAGAATAGTTCAGCAGTATCCATAGAATTCCCTTCTGATAATACCCATACTGAGATTATACACAACTCTCCTAGTTTGGCCAGCAACTTATCCATACTCCCTACTTGGATGAGTTTGGCAGCAGGAGGCTGAATTTCTCTGAGAGAAATCTTCTTGCCCATGATAGTAAACTCCATTTTGAGCTTCCTAAAGTTCCATAAAATATCCCCTAAGGTTATCAACCATTGAATGCCCAGGACCATATTGCATCCACCTATAGGTAGTACTAGCATATCAGAATCAAAAAAGACTCCCTGCATTTTCCACACCAACTTCTTGCAAACATAGTGACTCTGAACCTTATTGCCATCAGCTACTGAGACTGTAAAAGGAGCTATTGCAGTCAGAACACAACCCAACTTCTTGACAGTGTTGAGATCCAAGAAATTGTGAGTGCTGCTAGTATCAATCAAGACTTGCACAGCCTTGCCCTTGATTGACACAGTTACTCTTATAGTCCTAAAATCATGTAAGCCATTCATAGCATGAACTGAGACATGAGACAAAATGGATCCCTCAGCATCAGTCTCTAATCCTTGACCAATCATGCTCAATAACTCTGTTGGATCCAGCATCACATCTTGTTCCAGCTCCACCTCTACTAATCCCTCCTCCACCTTCATAGAAAATAATTGCCTTCTATTTTTACACATATGACCAAAACTGTATTTCTCATCACAATTGTAACAAAGCCCTTTACTTCTTTTTTCCTCCATTTCAGCAGATGTCAGTCTCTTGGCATTTTTATAGGTAGGTTTATCATATAAGGTTTGGGAATTGGAAGTTTTGTTGAGGGGTTGACTAAATCTGTGGGTTATCGTGGTGTTTGATTGGGAAGGTTGGGAATTAACAGATGAAAATCTTGGGGTATTCTTAGTTGAATAGGAGGGATTTGATGGAATCATGAAGACTTGTTTCTGTACTACCAATGTTTGCTCATGAATCCTAGATAAACTAATGGCTTTAGCTAGAGACCTAGGTGCTAACATCTTAATAGGTAAGCCAATTTCTGGCTTCAACCCTCTAATAAAACAACTAACAACATATTCTTCGGATAATTCCACCCTATTCAGCAGTTCATCAAACAAATCAACAAAGTATTGTACTGAACTTACCTGCCTTAGATCCTTAAGATCTTCCATGGGATCATCGAAAAGCTTAGATCCAAATCTGGCATACAAGCAAGCTACATACTCACCCCATCGAGGCCAATCTCTAGTTACCCTGTGCTTCATGTAAGATTGGTGCCATTGTAGTGCCCTGCCCTCAAGCTTGCAGAAACTGCTCTCACTTTAGAATCATCGGGTGTTTCCTCATATTCGAAGATCTACTCACATTTGTACAGCCAATCTTTCAACCCTACGCCATCAAAAACAGGAAAATATGTATGATAATCATGATTAAGAGGTTGATGGCCTCTAGGACGATGGCCTACCACCTCTAGCCTTTCGTTCTCCACAGGAAACTCATGGTTTTGAACTCCAGTTGTAGCCAAATTTCCCACCAGCAACTTCCTAACTTCCTCCATAGCCTGAGCTACCCTGTTGTCCACTGATTTCTGCAATTCTGACACAGATGATGTAACTGCTTCTATCGATCCTTTGAGACTATCGACTTCTTTCCTCAATTCGTGTATTCGAGTGTTATGAACTCCCATATTCACAAATCCAAGGAATGAGTGCTCTGATACCAATGATGCAAACCCAAACAAATTCGAGCTAGAACAGTGAAAGGAAGAGAAACCTAAAGGGTAAAAGTAGAAGAATTACCCTTGAACAGATTCTCTAAGCTCAACAAATAGTTGAATTAATTGAAAGAGAAGAGAGAAGACTAGTTTTATTGATTTAACATCCAAAAAACTGAAAATTACAATAGAGGAAATCAACTATATAGGGGAACATTTTTTGGCGGGAAAGTTAATTACAACTAACTTTTGGAAAGCTACCCCTTTAATTACTTTTAACGGCTTCTAACTAACCAGCTTGAATTAAGCTTTTAACCACCCCCTAATTTTGATGTAATGATTACTCAATAGTATCGTAATATTTAGACAGAGTTTTACATCGGCAAAACACAATAGGGGTGCTGGGTATATAAGTTAACAAGCCTTAGACCCTAGTGACGCGTTTTAAATTCGTGAGGGCCTAGGTCCAAAGCGGACAATATCACTAGCAGGCTGGGCTGTTACAGATGGTATCAGAGTCATTCTTGTGTTAGACAAATTCTGGTTAGGTGGGGCAAACCTTCGTGCTGAGTCTAGGTGAATCCCATGCGGTGGGGCAAAGCTTAGGGAGGATGTTGAGTCCATAAGAGGGGGTGTATGCTCGACAAAACACAAGAGAGATGCTGGGTATATAAGTTAACAAGCCTTAGACCCTAGTAACGCGTTTTAAACTCATGAGGGCCTACGTCCAAAGTGGACAATTTCACTAGCGGGCTAGGCTGTTACAATATGCCACATCAATATCACCTCCAGCTACGCAACATATCATTTCCTCTATTAAGGTTACTTGGTGAAGATCTACTAGAGCTCAGAAACTTTGCCTGTCAAAATTTACTCCTATTTTGCACTTTGTTATAATTGTAATGGCATCTGAACACCGGGGTAGTAAAAAGTTGTGTACTGATCATTAAAGCAACTTTGTTGTTTTAGGGTTTTAGAAACTAGCACGCATATGCGATAATAGCAATATTTTCCATCAGAAATACTGCAGAGGATGGGTTTTGAGGTCCTAGGGGACAATAATTCCCTATTGATTCACATCATGCTCAACTCTCCTGCAAAAACACATACTTTTTCAAGGGTGGTGTCTCTAGACAGTGTGTACAGTTTCTTCTATTATTATTTCAGGCCCATACTTTTACAAATTGGCTATTGTCAAATTTAGAACTTTCGTATCTAGGAATTTACTTTCTTTACTGTTATTTTAGGTGACCATAGGGACTGTGAGAATGCACGGGAGAAAAATATTATTAATTAATTCTATGTTACAATTAGCCATATTTATATGTATACATAACACATAACCTACTCCTATTACATAAGGGACTAGGACTAATTACATATATTCACATAACTATTTTAACACTCCCCTTCAAGCTGGTGCATATAAATCATATGTACCGAGCTTGTTACATATGTAGTTAATATGTGGACCTTGAGGAACTTGGTGAGACTATCTGCAAATTGATCATTCGACTTCACAAACTTTGTAGCAATATCTCCCGAGAGTATCTTTTCTCTAACAAAGTGACAGTCAATCTCAATGTGTTTAGTTCTCTCATGGAACACTAGATTTGACGCAGTATGAAGAGTATCTTGATTATCACGCACAAGTCCCATCTGACTAATCTCACTAAATTTCAACTCCTTGAGCAATTGTTTGATCCAAATTAGCTCACATGTCGCCATATCCATTGCTCAATATTCTGCTTCTGCACTAGATCGAGCAAACACATTCTATTTCTTGCTCTTCCAAGACACCAAATTTCCTCTTACTAAGAGACAATATACAGACATAAAATGTCTATCAGAAGATGATCCTGCCCAATCAGCATCTAAGTATCCAACTATCTGCTCATGGCCTCGATCCTCAAACAATAAACTTTTGCCTGAGCTAATTTTATGTACTAAAAAAATGTGGACAACTGCATCCCAATGACTATCATAAGGAGAATCCATAAACTGAAACACTCACAGGAAAGAAAATGTCAGGTCTAATCACTGTGAGATAACTTAATTTACCAACCAACTGCCTATATCTTGTAAGATCGCTAAGAGGCTCCCCCTGTCCTGGCAGAAGTTTAGAATTCGGATCCATCGGAGTATCAATAGGTCTACAACCTGTCATTCCTATCTCCTCAAGAATATCTAAAGCATACTTGCGTTGTGAGATCGCAATACCTGAGCTAGACTGAGTGACCTCAATACTCATAAAATACTTTAATTTGCCCAGTTACTTAGTCTAGAAGTGCTGAAGGAGATGTTGCTTCAACTTACTAAGACCATCCTGATCATGGCCGGTAATAACAATATCATCAACATAAACGATTAGATAAATATAGATATTTGAAGTAGCATGGCGATAAAACATAGAGTAATCAGCTTTAATACGAGTCATGCCAAACTCCTGAATAATTGTGTTGAACTTACCAAACCGGGCTCGAGGAGACTGCTTTAGACTATAGAGGGACCGGTGCAACCGATATAGAAGGCCACTAGACTCCACCTGAGCAACAAAACTAGGTGGTTGCTACATATAAACCTCATCCTCAAGGTCACTGTAAAGAAAATCATTCTTAATGTCCAACTAATAGAGAGTCCAATGACGAACAACAACCATGGATAGAAAAAGGCGGACTAATGCTATTTTAGCCACATAAGAGAAAGTATCACTGTAATCGAGTCCAAATATCTGAGTATACCCTTGGGAACAACACGAGCCTTAAGTTGATTAACCTGGCCATCTGGAACAACTTTGACTACATACACCCAATGACAACCAACAGTCGATTTTCCCGAAGGAAGAGGAACAAGCTCCCAAGTACCACTCATATGTAAAGCAGACATCTCGTCAGTGATATCCTATCACCATCCTGGATGAGACAATGCTTCACATGTAGACTTAGGGATGAAAACAGAGGACAAAGATGATACAAATGCACAATGGGATGATGATAGATGATGGTAACTTAAACCGACATAATGAGGATTAGGATTAAGTGTGGACTGTATACCTTTTCATAGTGCAATCAGTTGACTAAGAGGAGACAAGTATGCAGTATGAGCAGGGTCAGGTGCAGGACGTGAATCAACTAGGCCTGATGCTGGGCGCGGATGACGATGATAAGTCAAGAGTGGTGGAGTTGTAGAAGGTTGAACTGGATCTATAGGTGGTGGAGCTGCAACTGGAGCTATGAAGGAAGATGAATGGGAGATAGTGACTGAATCTCCAAAAGACGGAACTGGTAGCACCTTAAAAATATCTAAGTGATTACCTGAACCTGTGAAGTATGATTAGGTTTCAAAGAAGATAACATCAACATGCATAAGATACAGCTTGAGGTCATGAGAATAACATCGATATCCCTTTTGCGTTCTTGAGTAACCCAGAAATACGCATTTAAGCGCATGAGGAACTAACTTATCTTTTTCTGGAGTAATGTTATAAATAAAACACGTACTCCTAAAGATACGGGGTAGAAGAGAGAACAAAGGTAAGTGGGGAAACAAGATAGAGAATGGAACTTGATTCTGGATAGCTGAAGATGGCATAAGATTGATAAGATATCAAGAAGTAAGAATTGTATCCCCTCAAAAATGCAGCGGAACATGAGATTGTGTTAGTAGGGTATGAGCAGTTTTAATAAAATGTCTATTCTTTCTTTCAGCTATCCTATTTTGTTGGGATGTGTACGGACAAGATGTTTGATGAATAATCCCATAGGAGTTCATAAACTACTGAAATGGGGAAGACAAATACTCTAGGGCATTATCGCAACGAAATGTGCAGATAGAAACCCCAAATTGATTTTGAATTTCAGCGTGGAAGGTCTGAAAATAGAAAACAACTCGGGTCAATTTTTCATCAAAAATATCCAAGTGCACCTGGAATAATCATCAATGAAACTGACAAAGTAGCAGAATCCCAAGGTATAACTGACCCGACTAGGACCCCAAACATCTGAATGGACTAACGTAAAAGGTGACTCTGCTCGATTATCAAGACATCGCGGGAAATGGGAACGGGTATGCTTACCGATCTGACATGACTCACACTCTAGAGTGGACAAGTGAGATATGTCAGGTACCATTTTCTGATATATTGACAAACTAGGATGTCCCAACCGTTTATGTAATAAATTTGGTAATTTAGTAACGGGACAAGTTGTTGAAGGAAGACAAGGTGTGAGTCCATGTGATTTTGCAAGGATAAGGTAATAAAGTCCATCTGATTCACGTTTGATACCAATGATCTGTCACATACTGTGTTCCTGTATAAAACAAGGTCATCAAGAAATAAAACAGCATATTTAAGTGATTTGACTAAGCAACTAACGTCTATGAGATTAAAAAGACTACCGAGAACATAAAAAACTGAATCTAAAGGTAAGGAAGAAAGTGGACTTTCTTGACCTATTGCAGTTGCCATGGTTTGAGACCCGTTGGCCGTTGTGACTGTTGGAAGAGATTGAGAATACGAAATACTAGTAAAAAGAGATTTGTTATCAGAAATATGATTAGATGCACCTGAATCAATGACCCAAGACTTAGAGGTTGAAGATTGGGATACACAAGTCACGCTACTATCTGTTTGAACAATGGAAGTTATCCTTAAAGATGTCTGTTTACATGCTTTGTACTGAAGGAACTTAATACAATCCAGTAAAGAAACTGATGGGTTTATAGTACCTTAGCTTTATGTTTTGATGATCTAAAAAACTTACTGTCAATGGACCAGATAAGGGACCTGACACACGTGGTACAATACTCAATCAACAGACTCGAGCTAATGTGAGTTGCTATGACTTCAAAAGATAAAGAATCAACATGGGGACCTAATCCCCTTGTGTTTTTCTAATAGCAGTACGAAGTCAACTGTCTACAGCTAGAAATTGACTTCCTGCAGTATACACACAAACGGTGCAGCAGAGTACAACAGTCACTCCCTATTGACCAACCAAGTGATGTCATCCAAGTTGTATTAAAAAAGAGCATTTCAATAAAACATCACTTGAACACATGTGAATTCATTCAAGCACTCCAACCGTTCATCTATCAAGCATTCAATTCTCAAGTGCATCAAGAACAAAGTACAACACTACTACGAACCAGTTCTATCATGACCCAAGTCGCCCTCCGTGAATTGTCATGACGACACCTAGTCTCTACGACTGGGTAAGCCTAACAATTGCGGAAAAAGGAAAAACAACAGATAAAATAAATAAAAACTATAGAATTAACATAGTGAATATTAAAAGATGTCGCTCGGCATATACAATATAGTCTCTCAAACTGAACAACTTCCCAAAACCCGAAATCTCATGAAATCACAAGTTGTTGAATAACTACGAGGGTCTAACTCCCGAATATCTAAACAAAAGTAAATACAGAAGGGCTAATACTGAAAGAGAGAATGGAAAGAGACTCCTCGATCGTGAACGTGGCAGATATACCTCGAAGTCTCTAGGAAATCGCCTCGCCTCAAAAGTAGTAAGGCCGAATCGAAGTACCTGGATCTGCACATGAAAAACATGCACAGAAAGGGCATAAGTACACCACAACAGTACTCAGTAACTGCCAAGTCTAACCTCGGTCGAGTAGTGACGAGGAAGGTCAGGGCCCTACTGATTATAGCTAAAAATGAGGTAAAACAATATAGAGTACGACAATGTAATTAAATGCTAATAGTATGAAGTAACACAGGGTAATAAGAACAACAACAACTATAACAGAGACAAAATAATCACAGAAGGAATACATCTCAACACAGAGATAATAACCGGGGATCTCTTAGTATCCTCAATATGTGTGCTGGGATCTCTCGATATCCCGAGGATCTCTTAGTATCCTCAATATATGTGTTGGGGATCGCTCGCATCCCGAGGATCTCTTAGTATCCTCAATATATGTGCTGGGGTCTCTCGGTATCCAGCACTACAGTCCAAATCAATATATATGTGCAGGGGATCGCCCGGAATACAAATTCGTAGTCCCAAAGTAAACAGGCAGGGGGATCTCTCGGGATACCATCCCGTAGTCCCAAAGTAAACACACAGCAGCAACATGAAGAATACTCAATTCAATTCAAATTTCATACCAAGGCAAAACAGATATTTCTAACCTAGCATGCTGCAAATAATCCAAATAAGGCAGTTTGAGCAAGTAAAGCAATTAAGTCAATTAGACATGCTTCCCTAAGCTAACAACAGACTTAAATTGCAAGTAGTATAAACAGGAAAGGAAACACAGTTATAGTTACTTAATGGAAACAGGATTTTCAACAATTAGCACAAGTATGCACTCGTCACCTCACGTACAAGGTATTTCAAATATCAACAATACCAAATCCTAAGGGGAGTTCCCCCACACAAGGTTAGGCAAGCCACTTACCTCGAACCAGCTCAAAAATCAACCCGAAACCACGTTCTTGCCATGAGTTCTCGACTCCAAATGGTCCAAATCTATTTAAATCAATTGCATAATGTAAATATAACATCAAGTAACTGATTTCACTAATAAATTCTAAGCTAATACGTAAAATTAGGAAAAATGACCAAAACGCCCCTCGGGCCCATGTCTCAAAATCAGGTAAAATTTACAAATTCGGAATCCTCACACTCTCATGAGTTTATATATACACAAATTACTCCAATCCGACATCAAAAGCTTGATCAAAACTCCAAAATTAGGTCTAAGAACTTTTTCGAATTTTTCTCCAATTTTTTCACCCCAAATTCGAATTTAAAGGATGAATTTAAGCATAGATTCGTGGAAATTAATCAAAACCGAGTAAGAACAACTTACCCAAAACACCTAGGTGAAAATCTCTCTCACAATTGCCAATCCCGAGCTCCCAAATCAATTTCTAAGGTTTTGAGACTAAACCCTCGATTCTGCCCCTCGATGCCCCTTTTCATTAAATGGGGATTTCCTCACCTGCGACTTGGTATTCGCAGTACCGCTTCTGCGGTGCCTGGGCCGCATCTGCGGTCAAATCCCATTTCGCCTCAAACTGCATCTGCGATACTTGAACCGCTTCTGTGGTGTTGCACATGTGGTCCAATACACGAAGGTGCGGTTATGACAGGTTCAACCAACTTCATATTTCTCCTAAGTCCAATTCAACTTCCGTTAAGCACTCGAAACTCACCCGAGGCCCCCCGGACCTCAACCAAACCTGCCAACCAATCCTAAAACATCAAACAAACTTGTTCCAACCCTCGAAGCACATCAAACAATGCTAGAACCACAAATCACTCTCCAATCCAAGCCTAAGGATTTCCAAAACTTCAAATTTCTGCTTTCGATTAAAAAGTCTATCAAACCTCGTCAGAATGACTAGGAGTTTTACACACACATCACATTTAACACTACAGAGCTACTCCAACTTTCAAAATTCCATTCCGACCCTTAGATCAAAATCTCACTATCAAACCGGAAACTTCAAAATTTCAACTTTCGGCATTTCAAGCCTAAATAAGCCACGGACCTCCAAAATACAATCCGAACATGCCCCTAATCCCGAAATCACCCAACGGAGCTAACAAAACTGACAGAATTCTATTCCAAGGTCGTCTTCACACTGCTCCGACTACGGTCCAAATTCTAAAGTTTGAGCTCTCTTTTAGGGACTAAGTGTCCCAAAACTCTCCGAAACTCCAAATAAACCTTCCCAGAAACTCATAATAGCAGAAACAACACGGGGAATGCAGTTAATAAGGAATCAGGGCATAAATTCTTAAAACAACCGGTCGAGTCGTTACAAGTTCCTACAACAAGTCTCTTGTATGTCCTTAGTTGAGTTGTGACTTTGTAATTGTTCTTCATTGTAATTCCTACTTTGCTTATCTAGAAGCTTTAATTAGGAATCCCTTGTAAACCATAAACCTTCAGTGTTTGTGTTGTGACTAGAGTTAGTCATGAGTTGAAGTTTTTGTAATAGGTGTATTGAAAAGTGGCTTGTAATAGTTGTATTACAAGTTAGTGAGGGATTAAGAGTTTAATTCCTAGATTGCATAGGTTGTAATATAAAGTTTGTTTATAGTGAAGTTGATATCCTACCAGGGTAGGTCATTATTTTTATCCCCTTGAGTAAGGATTTTTTCACGTAAAAGTTCCCTGTTCCATTTACTTACTGTTGCATTAGCATTATCTGTGGAAACCTATACAGGACTTGGTCTCTCTATAGCTTGGTGGACTCATATATTCTATCAATTGGTATCAGAGCGGGTTCTTTCTATCAGGTTAACACCTAGAAAGTCTTCTCATGGCTGCTCCACCAAATTTTGAAGAGGGTCAGTCTACCTACAGACCACCCAGGTTCAATGGGCAATACTATGGGTGGTGGAAGACAAGAATGCATGACTTTATCATGGCAGAAGATTCTGAGTTGTGGGATGTTATTTGTGATGGTCCTTATGTCCCAACAAAGAAGGTCGGAGACCCTCCAGTGACGATGCCAAAATCCAGGAAAGAATACAATGATGCAGATAGGAAAGTTGTGGAGAAAAACTTTGTGCCAAGAAAATTTTGGTGTGTGGCATAGGACCTGATGAATACAACAGGATCTCAGCCTGTCAATCTGCCAATGAAATATGAGAAGCTTTACAAATAGCACACGAGGGACCACTCAAGTAAAACAATCTAAGATTGACATGCTCACCATTGAGTATGAGCTCTTCAGAATGAAGGACGATGAATCCATTCAAGACATGCGCACAAGATTCACGTCTATCATAAATGAGTTACACTCATTTGGTGAAATCATTCCTTGGAACAAGCTCGTGAGGAAAATTCTCAGTGTTTTGCACAGTTCATGGGAGAGTAAAGTGAATGTCATTATTGAAGCAAAGGATTTGCATGCGCTAACTATAGATGAGCTAATTGGAAATCTGAAAACCTACAAAATGAAGAAGAAGAAGGATAGTGAAAGAGAACCAAAGAAGGAAAAGAACCTGGTACTCAAAGTTAAAAGCAATGACTCAAGTGAGGAGGACAGTGATATGGCTTACTTAACCAAAAGGTTTCAGAAAATGGTCTGAACAAATGGAGGCATACCAAAGAGAGGCAGTTCCAACAAACCAAAGAATTATGACCTCTGTCATAAATGTGGAAAGCCAGAGCATTTCATCAAGGATTTCCCTCTCCTGAAGCAAGAACATTTTGAGTACAACTCTGACAAAGCAGCCAAGAGGAACCCGGTTCCCGACAAACGCTTCAAAAGAAAGAACGTCGCTGACAATGTTATGAAGCAAGCTCTTGCAGCATGGGGAGATTCCTCCAGTGAGTCTGAAGAAGAAAATGATGCAGGTGATAGTTCTATGATGGCCTTTGAAAGTGAAGCAAATGAATATGATTCAATATTTGCTTTGATGGCTCAGTCAGACAATGATGAAAATGATGACAATGATGAGGTAAATTTCAGGGATATTCAGAGAAATCTGAAATCCTACTCTCCTAAGAAACTCATGTCATTAGCAAATGTATTAATTGATGCATATCATAGTCTTGTAGATAATAAGGATGCCTTAACCATAGAGTTAGGAGATGCTGAACAAACTAGAGATGACATGGTAGTTTGTGTGGTTGATCTGAAGGAAACCATATGTAATCTAGAAAATGAAAAGGAGGTTCTAACTGAGAAAATTGCTAGTGTAGAACATGAAAGAGACGATTTGATAGTAGTAGCTGTTGACTTAAAAGAAACCATCGAAAATTTCAGTAAAGAAAAGAATGACTTAGTGGAGAAAGTTGATGCCCTAGAGTAAGAAAAAAATGACCTCTTAGTTGTGATTATAGACTTGAAGAAAACAATAGATGAACTCAAAGCAGAATGTAGGCCTGGAAATTATGATAAAGGAAAAGAAGTTGCTAGTGAGGCACATATCAAGCTTGAAAACGAGTTAAATGCTGTAAAAACTAGTTTATGCGCTCAACTTGAGAAAAATAGACAACTTCAAGCAGATTTGAAAAGAGTAAAAAATGACCTTGAGAAGTCTCTTAAGTGGACCTGGTCCTCGGATGCTATTACAACCATGTACGTTAACAATGGTGGAAACAGGCAGGGAACATAGTTTCAAAAGGAGATAACCTCTTATGACCCTCATAGCAAGTATGTTATTGTACCTGATAATTGGCTTTGCACCCACTAAGGGAAAAATGAGCATTTCAAAGAAAATTGCCAAGGCAGGGTTCAATCTCTTCAGAAAAATAAAGTTCTTGCTAAAAGAGTAACTGCTAAAGAGGACCAGGTGCCACCCATAAAAAGCGCATATTACCTACATGGACTAGAAAAGGATTTATTCATCCTCTTGTTTATTAAAAGGGACCCAAACTTGCTTGGATTCCTAAATCTAACCCTTGATTTTCTTATGCAGGGAACAGTGAAAGGAAGCAGTCAACGATGATTCATGGACAGTAGATGCTCAAAGCACACGACTGGGAATACCATGGAGTTTCTTTCACTAAAAGCCCTACAATGAGGTAGTGTATCCTTTGGTAATGGGAAAAAGGGGTAGATTCTTGGAGTTGGAAAGATTGAAAAATCACTCTCTCACTCAATTGAGAATATGTACTATGTCAATGGTCTTAAGTACAGTCTCTTGAGTGTTTCTCAAATATGTGATAAAGGAAACAAGGTGGAGTTTTTGTCAAAGATATGCACAGTTACAAATCTATTAACTGGTGAAGTGGTACTTGTGGTCAAAAGATACAAGAATATCTACGTTGCTGATTTTGAGTCCCTACAAAGTGGTGATTGATAAGTCGGGATTTTAACGTGTTTTATCCCCCTACTTACCTATGATGTGATTATAAATTGCTACAAATTAGTCCCAAAATGCTCACAAATTGTGCTTGAATGCAGGTTTGAGTGACAAATTGACAAAAGGTCAAATATCGGCTCAAAAAGGAGTGAAACCTGCTCTAGTATCAAGACCAAGTGAATGGAGGAAAAATGGGCCTAGTGCGGATCGCGCAAAAGCAACCGCGGCCGCACTAGGAAGTTCAGAGAAGGGAAAAATCAGGCTAAGAGCTACTCGGCCGTGGTACCATTTATGCGGTCCGCATTCAGGCTTCGCGGCCGCGGTACCATTTACGCGGTCCGCGGAGCAGAGGTTTAGAGAAGTGCACTTTTGGTCACGCGATCCACGATCACGCTTGCGCGGACCGCGCCAGTTGCCATCGCGGCTGCGGTACCCTTCCACGCGGTCCGCGTCCCCCTATTCAAGTTATCAAACAGTTGAAGTCTAAGAGCCAGTACGGCCACAGACCATTTTGTGCGGCCCGCACTGACCCGGCAGGGGTATTTTTGTCCAGTTTTTCCAGCCTAGTATAAATAGAACATTTTACTATTTTTTAGGGCTCTCTTTTATCGGGGAACTTCAGACGATAGCTGCACTCGGTGTTGTAGCCATATTTTGGAATATTTTGCTTTACATTAACAATAGATTATTGTAGTTTCTTCTAGTAATCAATTATTATGTTTAGTTCTTCATCTATTTCTTCAATTTCTGTATTTAGCATGAGTAGCTAAACCCATTAGCTAGGGTTGTGGCTCAACCCTAGTGTGGGTAATTGATGGGTGTTGCCATCTAGGGTTAGATTGATATTGGGTGTTTGCTATTTGGGTTGATTTTATATTTTTATTCAAGAATTGGTGGTTGCAAACACTGATTCAAGCTTAGTGGGTTTAACTCTTCTTGAGAAAGAAAGTCTATGACCCCAAAATTGACCCAACAAGGAATTGGGATGGACCCATGAGAAATGGTAGTCCCAATTAATGGGTTAAATCTCGAGAGAGTAATCACCCTACTTGAACCCTAGTTGTTTGGTCTCATTGGCCGGGAAAAATCACTCTCTCTACCGAGAGGTGTGAGAGTGGGTGCAATTGTGCAACGGTTATAGTATAATCCCCAAATATGTCAATCTATCCTTAGTAACATCTACCCGTCAATTAGCCACCTAGGTGATGCTACGACCCTAGTGCCCTTCTTCCCATTAATTACAACTTGGCAATATTCTCTTACAATAATTTAGCTTCAATCCTTAGTTTTATAATAGTAGTTATAAATACAAAAACTCAAAAAGTGTTTGAAGTGAAATTAGGAGCACAAACACATCTCTAGGATAAACAGACAATCCAACTCCACTACTAGCGCCCTGAGGAAATCGATCTCGACCCTCATATCGGGTAAAATCTATTGCGACCCGCTCTTCCTACCTTAGTGTAGTGTCGAGTTGGCAGCGATCAGTGATCTGAGTTGCTTGAAAGCAGTTGATGATGATGCTGAACTGTGACACAGAAGGCTGGGGCATACAAGCTTCTCTCTACTGAATAAGCTAGTTCAGAAGGACCTGGTTCATGGTCTGCCCAAGTCAAAGTTCAAGGAGCACAAAGTTTGTGATGCCTACGCCAGAGGGAAGCATGTGAAATCCTCATTCAAGACAAAGAAGGATGTCAGTACCTCAAAACCACTTGATCACCTTCATATGGATCTATGTGGTCCTATGAGAGTGCAAAGCAGGGGAGGAAAAAGATATATTTTTGTGATAGTGGATGATTATTCCAGATTCACTTGGACTCTATTCCTTAGAACAAAAGATGAGACCTTTGAGGTTTTTGTAGCCTTTGTGAAGAAAATTCAAGTGAAGATGGAGTGAAAAATAGCATGCATTAGATAAGATCATGGGATAGAATTCGACAATGCTAAGTTTGACGAATTCTACAACGAGAATGGCATTACCCATAACTTCTCAGCCCCAAGAACTCACAGTAAAATGGAGTTGTGGAAAGAAAGAACAGAACCCTTGAAGAAATGGCAAGAATAATGATGATCGATAATGGGATTGCTAAGAACTTCTGGGCTGAAGAGTTCAACACTACCTGCTACTTGGTGAACATGTGCATGATCAGGTCTTTCTTGAACAAAACTTTCTATGAGTTGCTGAATGGAAGGAAGTCCAAGCTGACTCACTTAAGAACATTTGGGTGTAAATGTTATGTTCTCAATAATGGAAAGAATCAGCTTGGAAATTTTGATGCAAAGAGTGATGAAGGGATCTTTTTGGGATATTCCTCTCAGAGTAAAGCCTACAAGGTTTACAACAAGTAGACTCAGTGTGTTGAGGAAAGTGTACACATAATCTTTGATGAGTCCTACTTCTCCTGGTAGAAAAGCAACAAGGATGATCAAGATGGAGTATCTATGCTACTTCCAGGTCAAGTTATTGATATGGCAAATGGAAAGGCAGATATGATGAGTCAAGTGAAAGAGACTAGTGAAGACAATACAATCTCTTCCTCATCAACCGGAGAGAACCAGGTACCACAATTATAACCACAGAAGCTGAAGAAAGAGTGGTTGATGCAGTTCAAAGTACTCCACATGTTGTTGAAAGAAGGATACAAGAGAATGAGTCAGGATTACTCAGCTCCTCTACAAATGAAGCTCAAGTGCCCAACTAGAAACACAAAAGCTCTCATCTCTTGACAACATAATTACTCGTCTGGATTTAGGAGTCCAAACCAGATCAAAATCCAGAAATTCACTTGTCTTCTCAACATTTCTCTCCAAAATAGAACCCAAAAACATTAAGGAAGCCTTAAAAGATGCAGACTGGATCGCAACCATGCAAGATGAGCTGCATCAATTCGAAAGGAAGAATGTATGGCACTTGATACCTAGACCCTCAGATCAAACCATCACAGGAACCATGTGGGTATTCAGGAATAAGCTCGATGAACATGGAAACACTACAAGGAACAAGGCAAGGCTAGTGGTCCAAGGCTATAATTAAGAGGAAGGAATTGATTATGATGAGACTTTTGCTCCGGTTTCTCTCATGGATGCTATCAGAATCCTCATTGCCTTTGCATCACATATGGAATTCACTTTGTTCCAAATGGATGTCGAAAGTGCATTTCTGAATGGCTTCCTCAAGGAAGAAGTGTATATAAAACAACCTTCAGGTTTTGAATGTCATGAACACCTTGAACATGTGTTAAAATTGGACAAGGCACTGCATGGGTTGAAGCAGGCTCCTCGAGCTTGGTATGAAAGGTTGTCAAAGTTTCTCTTAGAAAATGGTTTTACAAGAGGAAAAATTGACAACTGATTCAGGTATATGTTAATGACAAAGTTTCTCATCATTCAGGTGTATGTTGATGATATCATTTTGGGGCAACAACTGATTCACTATGTGAGGAATTTGCAAAACTCATGGGAAGTGAGTTTGAGATGAGCATGATGGGTGAGTTGAATTTCTTCTTGAGTCTTCAAGTGAAGCAGTTCACAAAGGGTACATTCATCAGTCAGCAGAAATACATCAATGAGCTTCTAAAGAGATTTGATATGGAAGTATCAAAAGTGATTGACACTCCCATTACTACTGCCACTTGACTAGACATGGATAGAGGAATTATTGGGTCTCTTCTCTATCTCACTGCCATCAGGCCATATATTGTCTTTAGTGTTGGACTATGTGCAAGATTTCAATCAAATCCCAAGGAATCTCATATGAAGGCTGACAAAAGAATTCTGAGATATCTTAAGGGAACACAAGACCTGGTTCTATACTACCCTTTAGGTGATAATTTTAATCTTACTGGGTATGCTGATGCTGACTATGCAGGTTATCTTGTGGATAGGAAAAGCACATCTGGAATGGCTCACTTCCTAGGATCATGTCTTATTTCACGGGGGACAAGGAAGCAATTCAGTAGCGCTTTCAACAGCTGAAGCAGAATATGTTGCTGCAGCTTCATGTTGTGCTCAACTCCTATGGATCAAACATCAACTAGTAGACTTTGGAGTGTACACTAATTGTGTGCCTCTTCTGTGTGATAACACAGGTGCACTCAATATGGCCAAAAATCTAGTCCAACATAAAAGGACCAAGTACATTGATGTGAGACATCATTTTCTCAAAGATAATGTGGAAAAGGGCTTATCTGTATGAAGTTCTGCAGCAAAGAGGACCAAATTGTAGATATCTTCACCAAAGCCCTGAGTATAGAACACTTTGAGAGAAACAGGCTAGAATTGGGGCTAATAAAGCCTAATTGAGAACTTGATTCCTACCATAACTATGAAAATCACATTTAGGTAAAGTTAGCTAAAGTGTTTTTCGGCCAAGTCAAACTCACTTCAATATCGTTACAGGTAGACACACATGATGATTATAGAAGCTGCAGAAGCACTGCATGAATGGTAAAAGAGGGTTGAGAATTTTTGAAAGACCGGTCAAGAACCTGGTTCTTGTACCATATGTTAGTAGTCTTGTGATTTTCTCATACATACCTCAAAAAGAAACAAAAATTGAGTGCCACATCATAAACCTTTTTAGACCCTGTATGTCACGTCTTTTCATTTAAATCCCTTCACTTCCCTCTGAAACGTTGCATCTTCCCAAAATATCTACCGCCATTTCAGAACCCGTTTCTCTCTTCTTCATAACTGCCTTCTTCCTCTTTAAAACTCTCTCATCTCCAGACCTTGAACGATTATCTCTCTCCTTCTCATCCCTTCCAAAATTTTCAAACTGATCATCCTCCATGGCTGAAGAACAAACAATTCTCCCTTTCATTGAAGAGAAAACCCCCAACTCCTCCGTTCTTAAAGAAACACCTCTCAAAATTTCCCTTTCCACCACTATTGAAATTGAAGCACCTAAACCTGATTCTCCTTCACCCTCCATCTCTCTCACCACACCCTCAGAACACACTCTTCATCTAAGTGTTGAGAACTGAGAAGTCCTTAAAATTGATAGTCTCTCTTCTCTATCGCCTAAGATTCTCAAAGAATAAAGCAAAGATGGAGAACAAAGTGAGACTTCATAGGTAGAAAAGGTTTATGAGGTTAGTGTTAATTAGTCTACAGGTACTCCAGTATGGGATTTTGTCGCACCCATAGAATCTCAGGAAAGAGAGGCCATAGAAAACATATTAGCCATATCTGCTAAAGGAATAGTGTATGAGGTTACCTCTACTATGCCTGAGTCTCAGGGGGAAGAGACTCAGTCGTTGGTGAGAGAAGGAACGGTGGTGCTCTTTGAACAACCTGCACCAGAAGAAACTACTGGGACCCCTCTTGAAGGACCTGACACCTTTCCTGAGGAAACATGTCAGGGATTTTCTTCCCAGGTCAGTTTCAACCCTGCTCCTTCTCCTCACTTTGATGCTAAGCCTTTTGAAGTAGTGGCTCCTACTATGAGGTCCAGTGATAAAGAAGATCGGGATAATGTTGCCCTAGATATGTTCATTGCCAGAAGGAGGCCAGTAGCCACTCCTTAGCTCTCTCCTCAGCGACCTATTATGAGGTTGCAAAAAAATGAGGCTCTTGAGTCTGCCCTGCAGAAGAGTAAAAGGAGTAGCTAGAAGAAGAAAAAGAGGCTGGTGAAGGATGGAGAGATTGTTTATGACGAGAACATTCCTGTAGTGGAAGTGGATGAGGAAGCTGAAGAGTAACCAAGTTCCTTAGTCAAGAGACCTCAGAAAAAAAACAATCTGCTGAAAGTGCTTCAGAGGAGGCTGTAGGAATGCCTAGTAAAAAGTCAGTGAAAAGTAGTGACAAGTTGAAGCAAGTGGTGGCTGAAGAGTCACTGTCTAATGATGATACTCTAGTGAAATCAAGTGGAAAGAGTAAGTGTAGTGTGAAGTCTGGTAAAAGAAAATTGGAGAATGTGAAGGAATTCGGTTCTGTAAAGAAAGTGAAACGTGAAAATGTGTCTAGTAAAGAAAGGTTGAGATACCAAAAGGTTCTGTGGGGTTGCACATTTGACCTAGAAATATCTGATATGGCTAGTATGAGGAAAATACTTGAAATGGTCGAATTTCAACAGTGGGGACATCTGTTCAAAGTGGATGTGCCCAAGGTTTATGAGGATGAGGTCCAAAGTTTCTATGCCGACCTATTTACTATTGAATCTGACCATATCTGTGCATTGGTAAATGGAGTTGACATTGTCATGGACTCTGCTCTGCTAGGAGACATACTTAAGGTTCCTGTTGACGGTATGTCTTCTGTTAAGGATGTCTGGGGCTCTAACTTTAGGCATGCTATAGTAAAGGAGGGATCAGTCTAGCGGGGGGAACGAGTGCATAAGAAAACTTTGCTTCATATGTATCAGCTCCTGTTTGAGTTGGTAAACAAGATCCTGCTACCTCGCGCTGAGAGGAGGTCTATCACATCCAAGTCTGATATGTATCTAATGGAAGCACTGGATGATTTTCGATTTGTTAATCTGCCAGCCATAATAATTGAGCACATACAAAAGGTGACAACTTTCAAAGATGGAAATCATGGTCTTCCCTATGGATTTCTTCTCACGCATGTCTTCAAGTTCTTTAATGTGCCTTTGGGATAGCCCAAGATGGGGATCAAGAAGTAGATCTTCTCGCACACTACTCTAGAGGAATGTGAATATGTTAAAAAGGTGGAGGGGTAGGAAGTACTTCGACAATCTCACAACTTATCAATGCCTAGGACAGTGCTACTGAGAAGATTAGAAAGTTGAAGGCGAGGAATGCCATTCTAGAGACTCAGCTATGTCAGGCTCAAGAGGCACTAGGATCCTCCAGTTCATCAAGTGCAGAGGTTGCTCGTTTGACCATAGAAAATGTTGATCTCAAGCAACAGGTTGAGAATCTGAAGGAGAAACTGCTCGCAGAGCAAATGTTGACAAATGCTCGAATTGATCTCGTTCTCAACACTCTTGCAGCAGCTTCTAAGCCCTCTCTCTCTAGTGTCCCCTAGGCTAATGCACCAGTGACCAATTTCCATTTTATCTCTTTTGTTTGATGACATAATGGTAGTTGTTTTTTTGTGGTATGGATAGAATTCACTTGTACTGCTCCCGCTGTTAACAGTTCAAATTTGCCTTTGCTGTAATAGCAAAGGCTTATGTTTTATAAAATCAATGAAGACTCACCTCTTTTACTATAAATGCTTATGTTCCTCTGTTTCTCTTTTCTATCATGTGGTGTGCACATATATGGCATGAGTTAGTTAGGCTATACTTATTTATGTTGATTGCTTGCTTGTGTACTTTTAATGATGCCAAAAGAGGAAAATATAATTGAAGGCATAATTGAAGCAGGAGATCTGATTAAGGGGGAAACATAAAGTCAGGGGAAACTTCACAAGTTCCTATTACTTTATCTGGTTTATTTTGCTCTGCATATGGTTATCAATTTCTAAGTTTGTCATCATCAAAAAGGGGAAAATTGATGGGTTTAGAGTACCTTAGCTTTATGTTTTGATGATCTAATAAACTTACTGTCAAAGAACCAGATAAAAGACCTGACATACGTGGTACACAACTCAATCAACAGACTCGAGCTAATGTGAGTTGCTATGACTTCAAAAGATAAAGAATCAACACATGGACCTGATCCCCTTATGTTTCACTGACAGTAGTATGAAGTCAACTATCTACAGCTAGAAAGTGACTGCCTGCACTGTACACACAAACAGTGCAGTACAATACATCAATCACTCCACATTGACCAGCCAAGTGATTACATCAGTCAAGTGATGTCATCCAAGTTGTATTAACAAAGAGCATTACAACAAAACATCACTTGAATACTTGTGAATTCATTTAAGCACTCCAACCATTCGTCTATCAAGCATTCAATTCCCAAGGGCATCAAGAACAAAGTACAACACTACTACGGACCAGTTCCTACAACAAGTCTCTTGTATGTCCTTAGTTGAGTTGTAACTTTGTAGTTGTTCTTCATTCTAATTCCTACTTTGCTTATCTAAGCTTTAATTAGGAACCCCTTGTAAACTATAAACCTTCAGTGTTTGTATCGTGACTAGAGTTAGTTATGAGTTGAAGTCTTTGTAATAGGTGTGTTGTAAAGTGTCTTGTAATAGGTGTATTAAAAGTTAGTGAGGTATTAAGAGTTTAATTCCTAGATTGCATATGTTGTAATCTAAAGTTTGCTCATAGTGAAGTTGAAATCCTACCAGTGTATGTCGTGATTTTTTATCTACTTGAGCAGAGATTTTTCCACGTAAAAGTTCCATATTCCATTTACTTAATGTTGCATTAGCGTTATCTGTGGAAACCTATATAGGACTTGGTCTGTATATAGTTTGGTGGACTCATATATTCTATCAGAAACCATCTGGATTGGATTTAATGCATTAGATCCAACGGATTTTGAGTCAACGACTTCTAATACGAATGACATTATAATGTTCACACCCGAAAAATCGGAAACCCTTCTAAAAATTACTATTAATGCCAGAAAAATTAGAAATTATCCGGAAATCACTATTCACGACGGAAAAATCACTGTTCACATCGAAAAATATATAAGTGGTCGGAATTTAGTTTAAATTGGATTGGTAGGCTCAAAATTTCAAGGCAATGACACTATCCAAAAGAAACTTTTTAAAATTCTGGCCAGAACAGCCTTCACGCGTCGGTGCATGGGTCAGACATGTCGCTACCGGCATATCTTTGGTAGGCGCATGGGGGCGCGTGAGTGAGTTTTTTCAGGTGAATCTTTCTGGGGTTTGGTCGCCTATCTCTTGGGAACCTTTTGGTGGTATTAGATTTCCCACAACACTAGTAAATCCCGTGGAACATCGGGATAAGTGGAAACATGAGATGAAGACAGTTGAGCCAGTAGCTGCGCCTTTTCGGCCTCAAGAATGGCGATCTGCTCATTTAGGTCTGAAATCTCTTTCTCGAGACCATCAATCCGTTCATCAAACCTTGCCTCCCTGAGCATGGCCATTTTCGCATCATTCGCCCACTCAGATTTGAGGACACAGATGGTATCCTCTAATGCCGCTACCTTTGCCAAAGACACTGATCTGGCTTCCTCGTTCCTCTCCAACTCTGCTACTCTTTCTATCAACTTGTCACTTAGGCCGTTAGCTCTGATCGAGCTCTGCTCTAGCTCGGCCCGCAGGGATGCCACTTGAGACTGAAGATCGATACACTCGGCTGCGACCCCTACTCACCTTGAGCTCTTCATCCTTGGACCTAAGCGCTCCCTAAAGCTCGCTACATCTGCCGATGACCCTCATGAGCTCATCGTCCTTCTACTTCAGCTTGTCCCTGAGAGACTGGAATTTACCATCCATGCTGAATCGGCGGCACAACTCACAATGCTTGGCACAGTACTCTTTATACTTAGACTCCATTATTTTGAACAAACCCCTCTTCTTATTTTCTCGGCGGGCGCACTCAATCTCCAAAATGAGGGTCTGATAAACAGGTAGGAAGTAGAAAGTAGTCTGCAAAAACGAATAATGAAAAGGAAAGGAGAAAAAGGTACGGAAACTTAAATAGTAAAAAAACGTACCCTCAAAGCCATTCCGGATATGCCTAACGATAGATCGGCATCCTTAAACGTCTATAAGGTCATGTTCTCGGCGCCAGTTCAAAGAGGAACCAAAGAAGGAACTATGCTCTCTGTGTTCGTCAACAAGTTGTAGTCCAAGGGAATGACGATGGAACGAGCAGATCCCTCCGTTCTCACCTCTACCCAAGTTAACTCCCCGTCAAACATCCGTACCTTTTCAGGGTCGATGTCGGAACCGGACTCTTCATAATCTTGGCCACGATTATCATTACTCGACCTCCCCATTCGAATTTCTCAAAACTGCGACTAATGAAGATCGCTCATTGAGGTCGACCAAAAGACAACCTCGATAAGCGCAGAGACTAACTGTATAGGTCAAAATGCGATCAAGAAAATTCGACACGAAGAGATGATTATCGTGAGAATTATAACTCATTATAGGCAGCTTGGCCGAGGTCGATTAGTGGTTAACAAGAACAAGCCGTTGAGTGGCTCATCAGGGCCGAGGTCGAGTAGCAGGAGTAGAAATAACGGCTAGTATAACTTTGGAACTTTCAAAGAGAATATTCCATTGAATATTATTTCTTTTGTACCTTTTAGGGTTCTTTGGGAATATATCATCTATATAGTAGGAGAGATAAGACAAAAGGCATGTAATATTCCATTTGATAAGAATAATTTTGAAAAGTAAGCTCTCTAGATAAATACAAAGAACAATTTTCTGAGAGAGATTCGATCCTTATAGTCAATCCATTGTCCTTTCCACCAGATCCGAGAAAGTGTATAATATTCTCTCAGTTTCTTTTCATTCATCATTGTTAGAAGAATGAATCATTTACCTCTTTCATTATTGGGTGAATCTTCCTCCTTATTTACATTTAGTGTCATTTATTGTTATTTATTACTTGCTCTCATCACATTAATAACAACAACATTTATTATGTATTGCATTAAATCTACTTTAAAGTGGTTCCACATTATCCATATAAACTGAATTTAGATCTAGGGATATTATCTTTAACTAGAATTAATCCCTTATCCTTTTACTTAATTAGTTTAACAAAGAGTTTCATACTTTTTGGTCAAACAAAAATAAGTACTGGTTAATCTTTAAATAGCATCCTTGAAAATGACTATTTGTGGAGTTGCTACGTTGAAGAATATTTTCAGATAAGGCGGAGATATAGATAGGAAAAGAGAGACAAAGAAACGAACAAGAAGGGCGACAAGAGCAATATTGCCAATTCGCTTCCTACAGGCAAGAAGTAGTCTCTTTTGTATTTTGCTTGAGCGTTTGTTGTTTGGTCTTCCATTCTTCTTGATTGGAGATTGGAATAATGTAACAATATTCATTTTGGCAGCCGATCAGTGGAATTGTACCATTACCTTATGTGCTCATCGATAATATTGTTTGAGTCATTTGTTCATTTTTATTGTTGTTGCTTGGGGTGTACTTCCGCGGCTAAGTTTCTACGAATAATATCCTTCTATATTTTCTGTATTGCTTTTTCAGTTGATAGACTATGCTGTCGTTTTCTTATTCGGCAAAAAGGAGAGAAAAAATTATATTTTATAGCAAAGGTTGATATCTTATTTATTTTAAATAAATATCATTTTAAAAAATTATGTTCTATAACTACCTTTTGATTTTTATAGCCAAATACCTATTTATGGTCACCTCCTACCCTTAAGCCATAAAATACGCTGTCTCTCTGGCTTGAACCTAATGAAGGCAACGAAATCTCCATGGCCAACTCCAGTATTTTTCTTCTTCTTCTTCTTCCTTTCCGATTTTAATTGTTTTCTTCTTCCAGTATCTTTTCTCTTCTTCTTAAAGGAATTTTTTGGGACATTAACTTCTTGGAAATTTCTTCTTCAGTGGGTACTAGCAATTTCTTCCGATTCGTTACCAGCGGGTGCTAGCAAAATTCAGTTCTGGGACTTTAACTTCTTTGCGTTACGAAGGCTAGCAATTTATTCTTCAGCGATTTTTCTAGTTTTCTTCTTCTTTCTCTCATCGCTGCTTATGGAATCATGGTCGGAATCCGATCGGTCGTCGGAAAATCATCGACTAAAATAGGTCGTCTGAAGTTTGGGGTTGAGCAATTTGAAGATTTTGTTACCTTTTTTTTAAGAGCATTTCAATGTATCTTGCTGTATTTCTATGTATTTCATTGTATTCACTATCTTTTTTTTCATTGTAATTCAATGTATCTCGTTGTATTCCATGTATTTCATTGTATTCAGTATTTTTTTTTCTCATTGTATTTCAATATATCCGGCTGTATTCTATGTATTTCATTGTATTCATTGTCTCGCTATATGCCATGAATGTGTTTATATGTTTTTTTAATTAATATAATTTATGTATTCATATGTATTATATAATTTCTCTGAAGATTGCTATATTTTTGGAGTATTTTTCGGTTGAGAATCTTTTTTATAACTGAAAAATACAAAATTTGTGTGTTATAATTGAGTTTTTTGAGTTATATTAGGAGTCTATTATGTTAATTGATTCAATTTCCATTTTAAAAAAAGTATAATCCCCTGTTTCACGTCGTGAATACAGTCGAATACAGTCGAATATAATAATCTGTCCAGCTGTAATCCCATGTTTCACTCCATGAATACAGTCGAATACACTCGAATACAACAACTGATTAGTTGGACTTCCCTGATTCACGCCTATTTTTGCTATTGTATTCATGATTACAATAGCTTCAATACGTCAAATACATCTTATAACCACAGAAAAAGTATCTATAATCCGTAATATAGAAAATGATATCTATAGATTGCTAATTACTACTAAGAGATATATAGTGCTTTATGAAAATTAGATAGACTGAAAGAGACATTAAAAAGGAGGGGAAAAAAAGGAATATCAAAAAGCTCACGGGCGGAGCCCATTGGAATAGAATGAAGCAAATTTTAAAATTAAGGCAAAATACATACTTTACCCATCGATCTTTTCCCCAAATCCCTCTTACACACCTGTTAAAGATGGAATAATATTACACACCAAAACTTTTAAAGGTGTGTCAATTACACACCACTTCAGTGTTTGACCACATCTGCTTAAAGATTGCTATTACACGTGCCAATCAGCGTCTGACACATGTCATAAATCGTTAAAAAAACTGGAAAAAAAATCTACCCCACCCCCACTCCTCATCTTCCCAAAGAAAAAAATACAGAAAAAAACCCCACCCTCTCCTCATCTCCCCAACCCCATCATCTTCTCCACCACCACCATACTACCACCAACTCTTCCACTACAAGCACCTTCTTCCCCAACTATAGATTCAACTCTCTGCCCGATTTATAACAAAATCAAGCTCAAACCTAAAGCTTCAAACTTGTTAATGGTATTTTTTGAATTTTATCAAAATTAATCACCTAAGTAAATTTTTATTCAACAATAATCACGAATTCAAACTAATTTTCTAGGTCATGGAACACCAAAATCAACAAGACTCCATTAAATTTTCAAGTTTTTTCAAAAGATCAATAATGATGATTTTTACAAGACCCAATAGCTCCTTTTTTCTTCTTCCTTTTCTTTTTCTTCTTAGTTATGGGGGTTGTAAAGACGAAATATGAGGGGTATACAAAATTAGGATGGAGGTTGGGGAAGAAGACGAAACGGGAAGGAGGGGGTGGGGGGGGGGGGAATCGCTGGGGTATGAGTTGGGGAAGAAGACGTGGGTTATATTTTTTTTCTTTAGTTTGGCAAGAAAATAGTTAAAAAGGGGAAAAATAAAATAAAAAACTTAATTTCAGATAGATTTTGTAGTTTTCACGCGCCTCTTGTATGTGTAATACACGCATGTGATACATGACAAAAGAGGTGTGTAATTGACATACTTTTAAAAGTTTTGGTGTGTCCCATATTTAACATGTGTGTAAGAAAGATTTAAGTACAAGGTCGATGGATAAAATATATATTTTGCCTAAAATTAATAGTAAAAAGAAAAAGGAGGACGTAGCTTGACAAATTAAATGCCCTACTAAATATGGAACGAAACTATGAAACAAACCAAAGAGTAAAGAAAGTTAAAAGAGAATTGGCTTGCACATTAACAAAATAATCTATATTATATTAAAAGGAGAGTAGTGAAGCATGTGATTAAGTCAAGTGGCAAGCTAAAATGAAGCCATTTGGCAATTTTAAGACAACATTAAAAATTTGAATTATAAATAAAAACATATTTAATAGAAGTAGTAGTCCAAGATTTTCTATAAGTGAATTTCATTCTTGAAGACCTAAAAACATTTGTGTATAATTCAGTTATGCAAATGGAAGGACACAATCTATGCAAATGCAAATGAAAGACCTAAGCTATTAAGTGAATTTCATTCTTTAATGGAAGGATGCAATCTATATTAAGCAAACCAATATACTATAATTCTAGGTATTTTTAATTAAATTTGTGTATAATTCAGTTATGGTAGGTATCCTTTTTTGAGAAAGAATCAATTAAAATTTTGCTTTGTACCTTACACATTAATTTTAAGTTGAAATAATAATTCTATATTTAGTACAAGCTTTGTATCTGACTTTATTTGCGAACAATATACATTAATATAGGTATCATATGCATTATTATAGGTATCTTTAATTAAATTTTGTGTATAACTTAGTTATGGTAGGTATTCTTTTTTAAGAAAGAAATAATTAAATAAATATTTTTATCTTACATCTATATTATATTAAAAGAAATAGACAAAACAATTAAGAAAGAATTAATAATTAAACTAAAAATGTTTTCTTTTTAATGACCAAAGTACAATTTTTTGGACGTACACAAAAAAAGGATGCAATTTTCATTAAGCAAACCAATATATTATAATTATAGGTATCTTTAATTAAATTTGTGTATAATTTAGTTATGGTAGGTATCCTTTTTTGAGCAAGAATCAATTAAAATTTCGTTGAAAATCTTACACATTAATTTTAAGTTGAAATAATAATTCTTTATTTAGTACAAGTTTTGTATCTAACCTTATTTGTGAATAATATACATTATTATAGGTATCTTTAATTAAATTTTATGTATAATTAAGTTATATTAGGTATTCTTTTTTAAGAAAATAATAATTAAATAAACGTTTTATATCTTACATCTATATTATATTAAAGGAAATAGAATTAAAAAATGAACAGGAAGACATATGAAAAATACTAGACAAAATTAAGGCTTGGTGGTTAACAAATTTTAATTAACCACAAAAAAACGTTGAAAATAAATATAAAAAAAAAAAGCCAAAAGCTAAAAAATTAAGATCCGTATCATTTCTTGCGCACTTACTCATATAAATTGATTTACACATACCTTTTTAAAATATTAGGATTTCATATACTTAAAAATTAATTTACTATGATAATTTTTCCTTAGAAATCCTTATTTATGAAACTTTTTCTTAGGTTTGGCTTCTCTACATTGCTTAGGGTTTAGTTTCCACACAAACTTCTACAAAGTATGGCTCCAAACTATAACTATATCAGCGAAATATCAGTATCCAAAATGAGTTGGAATTTGAAGGTTCGTGTTGTTAGATTGTGGCACGTTCCAGACCGCGAGAAACCAGAAAATTCTAATTCAATTGAATTAATTATTCAAGATGAAAATGTGCATACTCTTTTACATGTTATTTTTTTCGAGTTATGCTGTATTTTCTTCAACTTATGCGCCTTGCTAACTTAAATTTCTTTTCAATTTTTTGATTTAGGGAGATCAAATTCATTCAACTATTGGAAGAGTTGTTATACATATTTTTAAAACAAAAATATATGAAATGAGATTGTATGTTATGAAAAACTTTGTGGTTGGACCAAACAATCTGAAAATTAAGACCAACAAGCATAAATTGAAACTGACATTTTCTCATAGGATGAGTGTGGATGAAATTAGTGATCCACAGTTTGTTTGAATATCTTCAACTTTAAGCCTTATGAGCATCTCACAAATCAACTTGAGGTTGATGAGAATAAACTATACGGTAATTGTTTTAGCTTTCGCTATTTTTTGTTGAATATTTTATCACCTTATTTATAACTATTTATTTAAATACGACAGATATCATAGGAGAAGTTATTGGTCATGGTAACGTAGAATCGTACAATCAAGGTGGTAAAACAAGTACCTTTATGAACTTGGAGCTTGAGGATCATGAGTACGCTTGCAACCATGAATTGAATTAGTTATAGATTCAATTACTATTATTTTCTCATTATTAATTTGTGTATTTACATATAGGAGGAACAATATTTCAGCAACATTTTGGGGAGAATTTGCAGATGAAATCTTGCCCCACTTGGATGGATTACCCAATTAACCTGTCATAGTGGTTATGCAGCTCATAAAAGCTCACATCAAACAAATTTTATAGTATTATAAAAGCTCATATCAAATAAATTGTATAGTATCACTATTTTTATAGAACATTTATTAGGAGATGGAATGAAAGTTTTACTGGAGTCTTAAAATGTTTTTAATGTTTGGTTGTAAAGATAGTATTAACACTAACATATTAAACTTTACGGTGTAGATCGTTCTTTTTAATTATCCGCGCATCACGCGGGGTACTAATACTAGTTGTATATTAGCATGTAAAGTGGTGAGGTGTTACTTTTGTCACCTACCAGAAGCACTATCTACCAACTAAAATATTATATTAAGGAGTCGTTTGGTAGGGTGCATAAGAATAATGCCGAATAGGGTGTATTAGTAATGTTGGTATTAGTTATGCTGATATTAGTTATGTTGACATATTTCTTATCCATTGTTTGGTTTGATGTATTAAAGCATTGCACAATTTCTAAAAGAATTGTTTATTTACAAAAATGCCCTCAAAACTAGTTCACACTCTAACTTTTTAAAAGAAATATATATTGAGAAATTTTTTTATATGAAAAAGTTTACAAAAAATTATTTGATTTGTCTACCTATATTGTAAAATAAAATTAAATATTTATTTATAAAAAAGAAAATATGCTAAGTATTTATTTATTTACTAGGGATATAATTTTATTTCTCACTATTTGGATTATTTTGAACTTGCATTAATATACTAACTAGCATATTTTAATCAAACATAAATTTTGAAGGACAATTTTGTCTTTAACTAAGCAAATGCATGCATTAAAACTCATTGCATTGCTAATACCATTGTTTTCTATGCATTAGTTATGAACTAATGCATAGGATAATACCAAATAAGATGTATAGCTAATGCTTGCATAACTAATGCATAAGTTCAAAATGTGTACCAAACAATGTATTATTAATACACAAAGCTAATGCATGCATTATTTTATCTAATGCATCCTACCAAACGACCCCTAAGAGATAATTTCAGTTTTGTTCACTCCTTTAGGACTAGTTTGGTACGAGGGATAAAGGATAATAAATTTCGGGATTACATTTAAGATAATTTTGTCCCACATTTGATTAGAAATAAAATCGCGAAATAGCTAATCACGAAATTTATCCCGGATGTAGTGTTATTTTCATCCCTATGGGAGGATGAGATAACTAATTCCAAAATAATTAATCACCGGATAACTTGTTTACCAACCAAGCGACCACTTATTAGTTTCTTTTAACTCTTTAGTGTTTTCCTATTTTAGTAGTTCTCATAAGTCATAATAAAACGTTAAACATTTAAATTTTCAATTAATTAAAAGAAGTAATGTTGATTCCTTTATATAGAAAGTACGTTATATTTGTGCTATTCTTATATAAAATTATCCTTTTTAGTAAAAAAATAAAATTAATGCTGAAAAAGAAGTACCAAGTTAAACAAAAGTCGTTGCATGGTGTAATATGTTATTGTGACAAGGTCCTATTTGCCCATAAAAAAGATTTCCTTCTTCAAAAAAAAAAAAAAATTAAAAATATGTTTGTTCATACAATTTTGTAAGTTTTTGAAAAAAGTTCGAAAATGAGTTTTTCAAAAATCAATAAGTGGTTTTGACCACTTTTTCAATTTTTTTTCTCATCTCACAAAATTGCAATATTTTTTCAAATGAAATGTATGTCCAAACATAATTTCAAATTCATGTTTCAACTTAACTCCAAATACAACTTTTTTTTAAAAAAAAATTAGAATTTCATGTCCAAACGCCTATTTTGTAATGTTTTATTTAATTTGTAAGAATTTCAAGTTGAGATTTTAATTTAATTGAATGTTAAATATGCCCAATCTAACACTACAGTGAAGAAAGAAAAAAATAAAATAAAATCAGAAGGACCTAAAAAATAAAAATTTCCCTATTAATAGAAACAAAAAATTGTAGGGGAGGAGAGGGAGCCCAACCGTATTTGGCGTGAATAACCACGGAGTCGTTAAAGACGACCCAAGTAGGAAAGGAAAGGAAAGACTAATAAATTCAACGCTCTCTTTAGTCAGTCTTGTGAAGTCGTCTCTCTTTTTTTTCTCCTCGCTACGGCTCCTTTTCATTCGTAAATTTATTTAACCCAAAATTGGCCATTGCTCTTTCTCTGCTACTCCTGTTATTCCCAGCAGATTTTCCCCGTTGAACCCATAATTCTGCTGGAAATTAGGTTCGCTTTCTTTATTTAGTAGATATAGCTTTTCTATACTTTGTTTTACGTTTCTTTGAGTTTCTTGCGATTGAATTTTAGTAACCCTTGTTTTACAAGTGAAGTTGAAGTATTACATATAAGTTGGTGATCGTTTTCGTTTTGATGATCACAAGAAACTTTGCCATCTGTTTGTCAGAGCAGTGTGTTTACTCTGTTGTTCATGCACCCATAATTCTATATTTATCCCAATTATTTCATGGAAAAGGCAAATTTTTAATTATTTCCTGGTTTTAAAATTATCAAAGAGGGTTTTTTGTTGAAAGACTCACATGCAATGCCTATCAAGTGTTGCTTCTGTTGTTGCAAAAAATTTTGGCATTCATGTCCAGACAAGTAAAACTAGCCTCAGTGAAGCATGTTATAGATCATGAAATTTTTTGAGGATCAGTTGTATAGGAAAATCATTCTTCTTCCCTTAAAATTTCTATCAGAGCAAAACAGACTTGACATATCTATGTTACAACAACAAAAAACAACGCCTCAGTCCCAAACAAGTTGGGTATCTATCTTACTTATTGAAAAATAATTGACATGAAGATATGATTGGAAGATAATGAATTTGACAAAATAATTACTCTCAAATTATCTCTTAATTTTTTTAATAGAAAAACTGAAATTCAATGTCTAGTACCTAGCTATGTGAATATAACTTCTACTTCAAGGGGAATTTATGTTACTTAACAACTAGACATTCGTTTTTTTAGTATTGGAAGGGAAAGCGAACTTAGAGTGGAAGTTCTAAGAAGAGCAGTAACCTATTCCATAATGAATCTAATTTTATGGTAAAAAAGTTAACTTATGGTAAGTCTTATCTTATCCAAAAAAAGAAAACTCAACTTATGGTTTTCTCTTGGTACACGTTTTTCTTTCCTAAAGAAAATTATAATTTGAATGCATTGTAATAGATTCCCAGCAGTGTGGAAGTATTTGAGCAAAAGTATACAGATCTATCTGTCTCAGGAGATGAATACATGTTCACTTAATCATCTCTGTTGCTTATGCAGTTTTTTCAGTTGTCTCAGTATGCTTTTGTCTGAAAACCTTGGTTCACTGAGGATGGTAGTTTTTCAGTTTCCTCCTGCAGTCTTGGAAATCTGCTATTTGCTTTACTAAGTTGCATTAAGTAATCCTGCTTACTTTAGAAATTTGTTTCGGTACTCGTCAAACTTTTATTTGTTTGTTAGATTTTGTAGTTTCTGTTGACAAAGAGTTGTGAAGTCATTTTGCACCTTTTTTCTTTAAGCTGTCAAGCTTCGTGACAATTTTTTTTTCATTAAAATGCTGTTGATTTCCTCTTGCAGGTTGAGTATCTGAGGGATGGAGACTTTTGAAAAAGATGATATGCCGATGTTATCACCATCATTTCCGCAGTCCGATGAAAATGATGGCTTTCAAAATCGACGTTTTACGTACAGGACAAGGAGTGCATCCTTATCAATGCCAACGAGCTCTATGGATTCCTTTGGAAATGATAGTAGTTTTGTAGGCTATACCGGTCCTTTGAGAAGTGAGGGGCGAACTTCATTGGTTCATATGAGCGGGCCATTATATATTAGTCGCAAGCCTGAGAATAGCTTTCGGCCCACTCCCGCTGCAGTAGTGCACAAACCATCTCTGCCTGCAACAGAAAAATATCCTTCAATTGGCAGTGCAGAACGAAATGGTTGGCCTAATAATGACTACACTGGAAAAAATGAACATCTATTGAAGTCTGGACAACTGGGCATGTGCAGTGATCCTTACTGCACAACATGCCCAACCTATTACCATTTGAAAGCACGGGAAAAAAATTCAAAGTCTTCAGATATAATAGATCACAGGGTATTGCACTTTGCTCAAGCTAAATGTATGTCTTCCTAGCTATGTGCTATTATGTGATTTTTTTCAGTGTCTGGATTCTAGCTTTATCTACCATGCACACTATTTTCAAAATGTGCATTTTGTTTTTCATCTCACATAGTCAGAATTTCAGCTTTGACCACGTGTAGGGAGTTTCTACTTTTTATGGGCTTTCATTTTTGGTAAACTACTTTGCATGGCCAATCAAGTTTCCCTGTTTATGCATTCAAGTTGATGATAATGGTGAATCCATAATGCTCAAACTTTGATGTTATCCTTGCTTATGGTTTTTGCAATTACAAGAGCTTTGTGGTTTCCATTTCCAATATCAGTGATCTTTTCCATGTCTCAAATAAGATTTATAATCTGTATTCAGTGTAAACCATTTGTAAGTTCAATTGTATCTTTGTCCCTTTGTTCACCTATTATCCTTGTGCCTGAATATTTAAAGAATTTATTTCCGACGAGTACACGGTGCCTCTTATGTCAATGGTAGATAACTATATGTCTGTGATCCGCAGATATTAAAAGATGACAATGATGATTATATCATATGGTTGACTAGCAGTTCCAATACTAAAATACTTTACCCTTCCTCCCATTCTGTCTTTGCTTATGCTGATTATAGTTCTTTCTGGGCTTAGTGCGAATGTTGAAACATGGAAGATGTTCTAGTACCTTCCCGCAATGGTTCTCGAGGTGTTATAAGAATAACAAGGGATTGTGAAGTCCCCAGAAATAGATGAGTAAAAGTATACTGAAGCATAAGATCTTTCGTCAAAAAGTGGTCTAAGCTTCTTCCATTTATGTTTCTATAGTTATGATGAGTCTTGAGTAATAATGGTTGCCTCCTCAAAGTTAGTTGAGGCTCTGAGCACATGGTGTTCCATGTCATTTCCTGAAAAGGAAATAAAAGAGAGTAATAGAGTAGTTATGTCCTTTCTTCTTCTTCTCTCTTTTTTATTGTCGCTTTTTCTGGATTTGCTTTGTTATAGGTACTTCAGATGTTGCTCTTAGATACTTTTATCTCATTTCCAATGAATTTCAAAGGATGCACTGGATTTTAAGCTGTCTAACTTCTCACTTTTTTGCTCTTATTGTGCTCTACAGTTCCATAATATGCTGTATGGAGATGCAAAAGGATGGGCAAAGAGAACTTGTTCTTTCTTGCATCCATATATTCCTGGTGTCATGAATCCTCATGCGAAGATTGTCCAGAAGTGGAACAAATTTTTTGTCATCTCATGCCTATTTGCAGTATTTATAGATCCCCTGTTCTTCTTTTTGCTTTATGTCCAACAGGTATTCTTTTGAAGTTCTATGAAAGTGAAATCACTTTCCCTTCTATTATTTGGTTATGTAGGATAAATCATACATATTTTTGTGTAAACTGTCACTTGTGCTACTTTACTTAGACCTGGGTGCATGCAGCGTATTTCCATACTGCACATTATTTGACATGTTTTTACCTGGATAAGAAAGAATCAAGTCATTCTGTCTCTCACCTACTAAGTTTTACTACTATCTAAGATGTGCAAATTCATTTCTCTCAAAGTAGGAAGTGAATAGATCGGTGAAGAGATGATAGCTTAATTAAGATAATGAAAGTATGTCCTTCTGAATTTTAGTGAGCATGACAGGCATACACAAATATGTAAAATGATCACTCCATCACCTTGTGCATACTGAAATTAAAGTATCCTTTCTGTATTTTTGCTTTATGGGAGCTTTCTATTCTAGAAACTGTGAAGGAACCAAAGCTCCTATAATTGCCATGCATAATAAAGAACATAACTTTCATGCAATATCAATATTCCCCCCATGGCCCTAGGATGCAGATGACCTATCAATTATAAAGACTACAAAAGGTTTGCGCTGAAATAAATGAACAGTATTTACTAGCTATGTAAGATGGGTTTTTCATTCCAATACTTAAACAAGATCATGCCGTGGAAAATCTAATTCAGTCTAGAGTAGGCCACTCCGAGCTCAAGAACATCGAGCTGCTTTGTTATGCCTGAGATGAATGACCATTATCTCTTCAACTGAAGTTATTCTCGGAGGTTTTATGTTTTCAGGATAAGAGTTTAAACTGTTAAAGCAGAATTCATATGCTTTTGTAGGCATGTTGTGATCTTGAGACCTTCCACTCCTTTAAATTTTTGTTCATACAAGACATTCCTTTCTTTCTATGGATCTTGAATCTAAAATATTTGTTGTTGTTAGGTATTTACATGGAAATTTACACTCTGTCTTTCTCATTGGAATTTTTCCATAGTGCCAGAATCTTCTGTGTATGGTAAACAAGGTTTACAATTGAATAAGTTTTCTCTAAAGATCAATCTTCTTGTTTTGTTTCTAGGGAAACAAATGTATAGTACTAAATTGGCCCATGACAACAACTATTGTGATTTTGAGGAGCATCACTGATATCGTTTACTTAGTTCACATCCTTCTTCAGGTAACAGTTCCCACTTCTCTCTGCAGAATCCTCTTTTCTTTCTGATTAGCAACAGTAATATTTATCTGTGCAATATTCTTTGTGCACCATTTGAGCTGTCATCTGGTGCTCTTCTTTTCCTGGTCACCTGTCAGCATAACTGGCCTTTTGGTTATTTCGTTGATTTTTTAATATATATACTGTCTCTCCAGAATGATACTTCTAGATTGACATTTTTATTCTTCTGCAGATTAAAGCTAATCTAAAAGTTTTTATTGGCACCTCAACTGCATCCAATTTAATGCTTAGTTAATTCAATGAGCCAACCAACTAGTTAATAGATTTTCAAAAGCTGGTTGACCTTACTCTCGTACTCCCACTTTCCTGCATAGAGACAAGTGAGAGACTTACTTTTGTTCATCTTGTCTATTATTTCAATAATGTGTGGGTACGTGATGCCAACCTTTTGCAGTTCCGCTTAGCTTATGTTGCTCCTGAATCTAGGGTGGTGGGAGCAGGTGACCTGGTTGACCACCCTAAAAAGATTGCTATAAATTATCTTTCTGGATACTTTGTCCATGACTTCTTCATCGTACTACCACTTCCTCAGGTAAATGTGCCTTCCTTCTCTTCTGTTTCTCTAACCTACATTTCTGTGTACTCCATAATTCAGATACACTAGGACTCAATACTGATAGAATTAGTAATGGCACCCACTTTTTAACTGGTTGTAGTAGGACAACCTTATGTTGATTTTATCGTACCCAACCTGTAGGAGTTAAGTTTTTAGTAATGTTAATTCCCTTGTTGCCTTCTCTGGCACTTCTTGGTTTTGGAGGTATAATTAATATATTTGCTATGTGCAGATCATCATATTATTGGTTTTGCCCAAGTCTATTGCATCATCTGGGGCAAATTACGCGAAGAATCTATTGAGGGCAGCTATACTACTCCAGTATATTCCTAGGTTGTACAGGTTTTTGCCTTTGCTAGCTGGCCAGTCTCCAAGTGGTTTTATATTTGAGTCAGCATGGGCAAATTTTGTCATAAATCTTCTCACTTTTGTTCTATCGAGCCATGTGGTGGGATCATGCTGGTATCTTTTTGGTTTACAGGTGAAAACTTGTTCTTCACCGTGCTTAGTTGTTCTGTTCCTTCAATTTAATTATGTCTTTTGTTGATGATATAGCCATTACTTTTACTTCTTATTACACTTCTGAGGGTAGAGGGGTTTGCGAGAATGCGTGAAACAAATATGTTGAAAATTTTTAAGTGCTTTCTACCAGTTGCCTTGTCCTTGTTTCCAAAATCATACTCGGAATTAACTTTTTTCCTTCCATCTCTAGAGGGTGAATCAATGCCTTCGAGATGCTTGTCGTAGCTCAAACATAGCAAGATGTACGGAATTCATAGACTGTGGTCATGGCACCGATTTCAGAAAGTTTCGGTCGGATACAACATGGGACCAGTGGAAGAACAATTCTGATGCAGTTACTTGTTTTACTAATGGTGGTTTTGACTATGGAATTTATGAACAAGCTGTTAATCTAACCGCTGAAGGGAGTGTTGTCACAAGATATGTGTACTCATTGTTTTGGGGCTTCCAGGTATCTTAACCCAGCATTCATGGTTGTGAGTGTACGATTTGCGTATTTCTAATACTAGCTGTATTAAAAAATGAAATTTGTATCACATGCTCTAGTGGATGTTGTTAAGTAGTTAGTCATTGATATTTCTATATAACTTCAGATTTATGTAAGAGTACTTCTTTATAAAAAATTATTAACTTTTTTCTGGAGTACTTTCAGTTGACTTCTGTGTTCCCAAACATTTTGGTCGAGTACTATGGCAGGCAAAAGCTTTATTGTTTTGTAGGGAATTCCAGATTTTAGATACACATTGCGTGATAAGTTGTTCAGATATTGTCATACCTTTTCCATATGTTTAGAAACTAGGGTGAGGGAGGCAGAGAACAGAAATTACAAGTAGGAAAAGTAGCACGGTCTTCATCTGCTGGGATGTACTATTAAACTTAAATTGGGGTTATCTGCTAAAAACTACGTTAGATCTGTTTTTGGATGTCTTCAAAATGGACTTAATTTTACCAAAGATGATGAGAACGTCAACTCGGAGAGATCATTTCTTATTTCGTGCCAGAGCAACCTCAGAAATTATTAGGCCCCCAAAAGAAGTTATAGCTCTCTTTCCACTTTGCTTCCTTATTCCAAACAAGGCATCGGAAATTACCTTCCTTTATCATTCCCTAGCTTCCAGACGTAGGACTAGGAGTCGAACTGATATGATTAGTATTTGGAATTCTATTTCATACGTGTTTTTGGTTTCATTATGCTAGTTTTTTGTTTACATCTTTTGTAAACTTTTTGTCTTTGTGGAGCTGAATATCTTAATTTTACTTCTTGACTTTGAAACTGATGTGCGTAATATTGAACCACTGTACTTTTATCTCATACGCAACCTAGGTTCTCTTGTTTCTTCTTTGTGTCTGTAGAAGGAATTCCAGTTTCATCATGCATTTTGGATATACTTTTGGTCGCTTTTTTGTTGGATGTAAGAAAAGTTCACCAAAGGGAATCTGATACCCAGGCTGAAGAACAATTTGATGAAGTGAAATTCTGTATCTCCAAGTCGTGCAAGTTTTGATGAAGTTTGCTCTCAAGCCAAAAGACAATTAGCTCTTTTTTTCTGTGTTTCTCATGCCCCCCCCCCCCCCCCAAAAAAAAAAAATGCACTGATGGTTTGATGCGATCTGAGCACATTAGCAGCTCACTGAATCCCACGAGAATTAGGTTATATATGCTATCAAAGCGATCTTGTAATATGCGTTATTTGAGAGATCGATTTGGTTGTGAATAGGAGGATCTACAACAAGTCAAATAATTTGCTCACACTTGAGGTGAAAATGAGTCAGGGTTAAGAAGTTTGTCAATGAGAAATGGTGTTATGAAATTGATTTGACCTAATGCTCAAATCTTAGGTTAACAAGCATAAACTGCACATATTTATTTCTCTGAAGTAAGATTGTTATTTTTAGATACAATTGGAAACTATGAATTTTCTAAGCATATAAGTTCTCCTTAGGTCAATATATATCCTTAGATTCTTCACTATGCAAGTACCATGGCACTAGCTTTCATAAAATGGTAGCCTCCCTAAATATGCGATGTCTGTCTTCATTGAATTGCATATTCTAGGTAATCTTGGTTCAAAGACACCCTTTCGGTTTAGATCTTAAAACAAAATTCAGCTAAAATGTCAATGGAATCATTAAGAGATTGAATCCTTCTTTTGATTAAGATCAAACTCGCAGGCCGGTGAAAATCTGGCTTCAGCAGGACTACATCAAACATGGTTTAGGCCCTCACCACTCAATGGAGAAACTAGAATAGGAAGCTTGGTTCTCGGATGTTCCTCCCTATTCTTCTCTTTTCTCCCTTGAATCCTCTAAAAACTGATGTTCTCTTTTCCATTTCCACGTTCCTCAAGGGGGCAGAAAGTTCCCAAGAAATCTGAAGATTTTATATTATTGAAGTTGACAAAGTTGGTGCAAGTTGCAGAACTGCCTGGTGACTTTATTCTGCTTTGCCGCTGATACAGGGTCATTGAAGTGCTGCGAGAATTCTTCAGTGCTGTAGTGCTGAAGATAATACTTGTTTCTTGCTAGTTTCTTCCAACGCCACAGCAGCTAATCTTGTAGCGCCACGGCAGTGCACTCTTCTGCTTCTACTCTTCTTTCTCACTCAATCTTACTACCTTTCTTCTTTCCTCCATAATTAAATTTATTGAGTAATAGATTATCACAAACATTAGAAACCTAACTTTGATTGAGCATATCTTGGCACAATAACATCAAATACGATTTCATCCTATCCTGACACAAGCCTGGAGTTTTAGACATTGCATTCATTAAGTTATTTGTGTCATTTAGTGTGGAAATTATACTTCTGACCCATGTTTTTTAAATGGTGTGTTTACAAAGCAAATTAGTACACTAGCTGGCAATCAAATCCCGAGTTATTTTGTGTGGGAAGTTATTTTCACAATGGCTATAATCGGAATGGGACTCCTACTTTTTGCCCTCCTGATTGGAAATATGCAAAACTTTCTGCAGTCTCTAGATCGCAGGTAATTTTTTTTTTTTTTTACTATGCTAACTGAACTAGTTCAGTATTTGTGTATGCCAAGGAGGCCTATTTTTAAAGTAACATACTTGATGCTTGTGGATAATCATGATTGTTATTCTATTTTAGTCTATTCAGGGACCGCTAACAGTTAACTGAAGAGATTTATTGCGTGGGAGAGTTACTATAATATTCTGCAAACATGAGTTATACATAAGTATTTTGTAACTATTTCTCTCAACCGAACATGAAGCCATTGCCTCTTCTCAAGAAAAAAATTAGTTTTATGTGGGAAATTTGAAAAGTGAAATACCTGGAGGAACATTTTTGTATGACAAAACTATTTGGTCATGTAGAAATTTTGGGACATTGTTCACCAGCCTTATTGTATAACATGATAAAAGTTCTCTTACTTGGATGTAATTGTTCGATTCTTATTATCTCTTTGCATTGATTGTGCACCACTTTTTGTGCAACTGTCGATGAGTATTATGTTTTCTCTGCAGGAGGTTAGAAATGTCTCTGAGACGTCGTGACGTTGAACAATGGATGAGCCATAGGCGCTTGCCAGAAGAACTGAGAAGGTAGCCTTTAATGCTCTTTTTCCTTGACATCTAACTCTAAACTCTGCAGTTTTCTTCTCCTTTCCCTGGATTGAGTGCACGCCTGATCTGCTATTCATCATCATATCTCGCACGTATCGTCATACTTCATTTACTCTGGACCCCAGTCAAAGCTTGAAATTTTTGCTAGATGGAATTGTGTTTCTCGACTTTGCATTCCACAGACTAGGATATCACAGTTTAGGAATTATTAAGATTCTATTTATATTTAGCTCAATGTGGCCTTAAGTCTTGTATGTTTAGTTATGTGGGATGCAAGTACAGAGGAAGCTCAAATTAAGTATATTTCTGATTGATTGTTTGGATATAAATTTTAGTTTTATGAGATGTTACCTGGTTATTAGTTGTCTATATTTAACCAAGTTTATAGTCCTGAATAGTCCTGACTAATTTTTAGTTGTATCCTTTGGCAGTCACTCTTGCAAGTGGGTCTGAGAGTTGGGTGCCTAAATATTCTCTTTTATTTGTTTAATTAAATTAGAGTTGGATTTGAGAGTTGACATTTAAAGATCTTGATATCCTTGTGAGGGTTAAGGACTTAAAATTCCTTCCCCAGTTTATTTTGAACTGCACTTGCACACTTGTCTTGTTTTCCTTCAATTGTCCCGCATCAGAAGTGTTACACACCCATTGGAGTTCTCTATAATGTTATGTAACTCCAACTGTAATATTAGGGCGATATCTTAGATGGACCACAGTGAAACTTCCTTTTTATTGTTCTAGAAATATGGATGAGTCTGTCATGGTATTTCTTTTATTCAGGCAAATTAAAGCACCAGTAGTTTGATCAATGTTAATCCAAAATGATAAACTACCATGTGTCTTAGAAATGAGCTTTTAGTGAATCCATTCCCATTACTTGCTACAAGAAAACCTAAAAGCATGATCGTCTCCCCTGTAGGAGAGTTCGGGAGGCAGAGAGATATAATTGGGCCGCTACCAGAGGGGTCAATGAAGAAATGCTACTAGAGAACCTTCCTGAAGACCTTCTAAGAGATATACGGAGACATCTTTTTAACTTCATCAAAAAGGTGAATTCCAGCTGGACTATCATTTGGATCATTCATCTTCTCTTTATTCTGTTATTCCTCATGCTTTTCATAGACAAGCTCACTTGCAGTACATATATTGTGATTGGAACCATTGAGTTTAGCCAATCAAGGTCTGGATTCTGAAACATGTCATTTTTGTGTGAATTTTTGTTTAACCAGATTAATAGGAAAAAGGGGGCTTTCCTGGTTTGGGTTAGATTTAAGCTGTTTGCTTTTCTCAATGGCTCTTTATATTGAACGTATAATTTTTCATCATTACTTTCATATTATGTTATTGATTTGCAGGTTCGGATATTTGCACTTCTAGATGAACCCATCATAGATGCCATCTGTGAGAGATTAAGACAGAAAACATACATAGCAGGAAGCAAAGTTTTATACCGTGGTGGTCTGGTTGACAAAATGGTTTTCATAATTCGGGGTAAGATGGAAAGTATTGGAGAAGATGGAAACGTGGCCTCCTTGTCTGAAGGGGATGCCTGCGGGGAAGAACTCCTCACATGGTGCCTTGAGCACTCTTCGATAAACAGAGGTGATATAGATCTTTTGAAAATTGTCTTGTGAGTGCACCTTTGGCATATATGCATGATATAATGTTAGCTCTTTTTATTTTTGGTTATAAAATCGATTCATCAGCTTCGCTTGAACTCCACCATTTCTTGTTATCCAAATAGGTACTCTCCATATTATTCAAATTATCACTGAAAGCTCCTTTGACTCAGCTACCTTTTCTCTTCTTGAGGCTCAGCTACCCCCTTTTCCCCCTCAAGGCAAATACGGCATGAAATTTGAAAAAGAAATATAAAAGATATGCTTATCTATGCATGGATGAGTTGAACATGAAATAACCCCTACAAAGAGATGATGAATGGCGGAAAAGTGAAATGTACAAAAGGATGAAGGTATTATGTCAGGTAAATGCAGGCTAGACCTATGGAACAAGTCTGGAAGCTGTGATGAGTGAACTTAATATCAAGGAAGTATTGACGGAATTCTTATCTATTGACAATTATGGCTGAACTATTGCATCTTTTTCCCAGTAGAAGATTAACCTCTCAAGGTATGAATGGAAGTGTGGACTAGCATCCGAAGTACCATTTAGCTGCAACAACAACATACACAGTATTATCCCACACCGTGGGGTCTGGGGAGGGTAGTGTGTACGCAGACCTTACCCCTATCTTGTGAGGATAGATAGGTTGTTTCTAATAGAGCCTCGGCTCAGGAAATCATAAGCACCACATTAATGAAAATATAGACAAGAAGGGACAGTACCAAAAAGCCATATAAAAGCAGAATAAAAACAACAAGATAGTAAGGTGATCAACAATGAAAGAAAACAACGGTTAGTCATAAAAACCTACTACCAATAGAAAGCGAAACTGCATGCCAATACTACTGTTATGAACACTCTAGACTACCTACTCTACTACCCTAATCCTCGACCTCCATACCTTCCTATCAAGGGTCATGTCCTCGGTCAGCTGAAGTTGCGTCATGTCTTGCCTAATCACCTCTTCTTTGGCCGAAATTCAATTCCGACTATGCATACAAGTCATAAACTGAAAATGTTGGTTTATGTTTAGTTAACAATGGCATGCTGAAAATGTTGGTTTATGTTTAGTCAACAATGACATGCCAATTGGAAGAGTTGGTGGAAAGAGTTGGTGTGGATGCTAGGAGGAAGCTTCCTCCTTTGATGTCACCCATGACATCAAGAGGAGGTAGTTTGATGTCACCAATGACATCAAGAGGAGGTCTTTACCTCTATAAATAGATGCACTCCTTCATTTGTAGAAACCATCCCAAAAATAATACAACACATTGTAGTGAGTAGAGAGTTAAGAGAGAAATTCTCTTAAGTGTAATTGGGAACTCTCCCCTTCCTTTGTTAATATTAAAAAGGCAACTGTTCTCTGGTGGACGTAGGATTATTTTGATCCGAACCACGTTAAATCTTGTGTTCTTTCTTTTACGTTTCCGCTAACAATTGGTATCAGAGCAACAGGATTCTTTAATGATCCAAGGAGGAAGAACAAGCAAAGATGAGTTCCATGAAGTTTGAAATTGATAGATTCAGTGGACGCAACAACTTCAATATCTGGAAGATCCAGATGATGGCGTTACTGCGGAGGGAAGGTTCAATCCATGCTATTGACGGAAAGTATCCTAAGGATATATCAACTCCCGATAAGGAGAAGATTGAAGGGGATGCATGAGTGCAATCCAACTATCCCTTGCACCTAACGTGCTTTGTGAAGTGAGTACGGGTACCGAAGAGACAACCAAACAGTTATGGGAAAAGCTAGAAGGGCTATACCAAGACCGATCAGTGACAACAAAGATGTTGTTACAATGGCGTCTTCACACATTTAAGATGGGGTCAGGTACTTCGTTACAAGATCATTTAGATGCGTTCAATAAACTTGTAATGGACTTACATATTGCAGGAATTAAAAAGGAGGAGGAGACGCTTGCATGTGCTTTGCTATTTTCATTGACTTCAGGATATCGTGATATTGAGAATTCAATGATGTATAGCAAGGAGCCTATCAAGCTTGAGCAAGTGCGGCAGGCACTTAACTCTAGTGATGTGCGGAGGCACATTGAAGGAGAGAGAGATGACCAGGCAAGTGGGCTCTTTGTGAGAGGCCGGACTAGCCAACAGGGAAAGAGCAAATCAAAGCACAGATCAAAGTCTCGCGTGAACAAGAAGAATACAGAGTGTTGGGGTTGTGGCAAGAAGGGGCATTTTGAACGAGACTGCTCAATGTCAAAGTCCAAGGAAAAGGCGAGTGCATCCACAATTGAACAGGTACATGATTTTGATAATGATTATGTACTAACAACATCGTGTAATAATAATAGTAGTTATGGAAACAAATGGGTGTTAGACTCTGCTTGCACTCTGCATATGACGTTCCGAAAAGACTGGTTTAGCAGCTATGAGAAAAGTGGAGGAACCGTAGTAATGGGCAATAATGCAACTTGTGCAATAGTTGGCATTGGCTCAGTTCGGGTTCGCTGCCATGATGGAGTCGTGAGGACTATTACACAAGTCCGTCATGTTCCTGATCTGAAGAAGAATTTGATCTCCCTGAGTACTCTGGATGAACAAGGCTACAGGTACATGAGCGAAGCAGGAACTATAAAGGTGACTAAAGGTTCTTTAGTCATGCTGAAAGGCAAGCTGGAGAACGGCCTTTACACATTGGCCGGAAGCACCATTGTTGGCTCTGCAAATGCATCTACAGTGCAGTTATCTAATGATGACAAGGCAAGACTATGGCACATGAGACTGGGTCATATGAGCGCACGTGGACTGGAGATGTTGAGCAATCGTAACCTTTTGGAAGGTGAGAAGATCAGCACACTTGACTTCTGTGAGCACTGCGTTCTAGGGAAGCAAAAGAAGGTCAGCTTCAGCACTGGCAAACACAAGACAAGAGGAGTGCTAGACTACATCCATTCAGATTTATGGGGTCCCTCTAAACTTCCATCGAAGGGCAAAAAGAGGTATCTTCTCACTTTTATTGATGATTTCTCACGAAAGGTTTGAGTGCATTTTTTGAAGGCAAAAAGTGATGCTTTTGAAGCATTTAAAGAGTGGAAGATTTTGGTTGAAAATCAAATGGAGCGGAAAATCAAGTATCTTCACACAGACAATGGCTTGGAGTTTTGCAATGAAGAGTTTAATGAATTCTGCAAGGTTCATGGGATCTCAAGACATAGGACTGTCAGGCATACCCCACAGCAGAATGGAGTTGCCGAGAGAATGAACAGAACTCTTCTTGAAAAGGCTCGTTGTATGCTCCTACAAGCCAAAATGTCCAAAGTATTTTGGGCTGAAGCAGTTCACATTGCTGCTCATATTGTCAATCGATCTCCAGCATCGACAATTGACTTTAAGACTCCGAATGAGGTATGGTCAGGTGAACCCTCTAACTATTCATACTTACGAGTATTTGGGTGTCCAGCTTATTATCACGTTAATGAAGGAAAACTTGAACCAAGGGCTAAGAAGGACATATTCGTAGGGTATGTGGATGGAGTAAAAGGGTACAAACTTTGGTGTTTGTCTTTACTCAAATTTATAGTTAGTAGAGATGTCACCTTTGATGAATCCTCTATACTTGATCCCCGTAAAGTTTCCGTGGAGTTTTCCGGAAACAAGAACGACGAGCAGGTGGAGCTTCCGGTGGAGCTTGCCAAGGAAAAGGATCAAGAGACTCAGGTTAAAGATGAGTCAGAAGATGTAGACCTTGAAGAACTTGCTGTCAATGAACCATACACAATTGCGAAGGGGAGGGAGAAGAGGCAGACACGAGAACCGGAACGCCTTATAGATCAAGCAAACTTGATTGCATATGCGTTCGTAGCTGCACAAGAAGAGATTAAGGATCTGGAGCCCTCCTCGTATATTGAAGCAACTTCTTGCAAGGATGTTGTACAATGGCGGTTAGCCATGACTGAAGAGATGGAGTCTCTTCACAAGAATCAGACATGGGTCTTAGTGAAAAGACAAAAGGGGAAGAGGACAGTTGGATGCAAGTGGGTCTACCGAAAGAAAGAGGGAATTCCTGAAGTGGAAGATGTTAGGTTCAAGGCGAGATTGGTTGCAAAAGGATTCAGTCAGAAGGAGGGAATTGACTACAATGAAATTTTCTCTCCAGTCGTGAAGCATAGCTCAATTCGCGTGCTACTAGCATTGGTTGCCCAATTTGACTTGGAGCTTCAACAGCTTGATGTCAAAACTGCTTTCTTACACGGTGATCTAGAAGAGACAATCTATATGGATCAGCCTGAAGGTTTCCTAGCTGAGGGAAAAGAAGATCACGTATGCCAACTAAAGAAGTCTTTGTATGGTTTGAAGCAATCCCCTAGACAGTGGTACAAGAGGTTTGATGCATTCATGACTACACATGAATTCTCAAGGAGTGCATTTGATAGCTGTGTGTATCACAAGAAGATGTCTGGTAACTCAATGATTTATTTACTGTTGTATGTTGATGATATGCTTATTGCTGCTAACAACATTACAGAGATAAATGCTTTGAAGAAACTGTTGAGTAAGGAATTTGACATGAAGGATTTAGGAGCTGCAAAGAAAATCCTTGGTATGGAGATTTCAAGAGAAGGCGGTGTTGTACATCTTTCTAAGAAGAGGTATATTGAAAGGGTTCTCAAGAGATTCAATATGCATACGTGCAAGCCTGTAAGTACACCATTAGCTCCTCATTTTAAACTTTCAGAGTTACAAATGCCTCAGTCCGAGGATGAGGTGGAGCATATGTCAAAGATTCCTTATGCCAGTGCAGTTGGTAGCATTATGTATGCTATGGTATGCACACGTCCAGATATTGCTCAATCTGTAGGTGTGGTAAGTAGATACATGTCCAGCCCAGGAAAGAGGCATTGGGAAGCTGTCAAGTGGATATTGAGATATCTCAAAGGAGCTTCTGGTGTTGGTCTGACCTTTCGAAAAAGTGGTGGAGGTATTTCAATTCTCGGTTATGTAGATTCTGACTATGCAGGAGATCTTGACAGAAGAAGGTCCACAACTGGATACATCTTTACCCTCGTTGGCAGTGCCGTTAGTTGGAAGTCGACTCTGCAGTCGATTGCCGCTTTGTCTACGACAGAAGCAGAATACATGGCAGCAGCGGAGGCGGTGAAGGAAGCTATCTGGTTGAAAGGTTTAGTAGCGGAATTGAGTTTGGTTCAGCTGGAATCAACTCTTATATGTGATAGTCAGAGTGTTATTCATCTAATGAAAAATCAGAGATTTCATGAGCGCACTAAACACATTGATGTCAGATTTCATTTTATTCGAGATGTTGTTGAAGAGGGAACTATCAAGGTCGTGAAGGTTATCACAGACGATAATGCTGCAGATATGTTGACCAAGATAGTCCCACTCGCTAAGTTTGCACACTGCAAGGACTTGGCGGGGGTGTGCATCAACTGATGCAACTCCGAAGAGAACAGTTGTTAGGTGGAGGTGGTATGTTCAACAATGGTTTGATTCTTCTTGTTTCTTACAACGGGGTTGCCCAGTAAGCTTAGAAGTTTTGGCCAGAGTTGTTCACACGCACGCTCGAAACGCAAACCAAGGTGGAGATTGAAGATGTTGGTTTATGTTTAGTCAACAATGGCATGCCAATTGGAAGAGTTGGTGGAAATAGTTGGTGTGGATGCTAGGGGGAAGCTTCCTCCTTTGATGTCACCCATGACATCAAGAGGAGGTAGTTTGATATCACCAATGACATCAAGAGGAGGTCTTTACCTCTATAAATGGATGCACTCCTTCATTTGTAGAAATCATCCCAAAAATAATACAACACATTGTAGTGAGTAGAGAGTTAAGAGAGAAATTCTCTTAAGTATAATTGGGAACTCTCCCCTTCCTTTGTTAATATTAAAAAGGCAACTGTTCTCTGGTGGACGTAGGATTATTTTGATCCGAACCACGTTAAATCTTGTGTTCTTTCTTTTACGTTTCCGCTAACATGACCTAACCACCTAAGTCGCGCTTCCCGCATCGTGTCCTCAATAGGGGCCATACCCACCTTATCGCGAATAACCTCATTTCTGATCTTATCTAACCTGGTGTGCCCGCACATCCATCTCAACATCCTCATCTCTACTACCTTCATCTTCTGGACATGAGCGATTTTGACTGGCCAACACTCAGCCCCATACAACATCGTTGCTTTGACCACCACTCTGTAGAACTTACCCTTAAGTTTCAGTGGCACCTTATTGTCACACAAAACACCAGAAGCGAGTCTCCATTTCATACATCCCGCCCCAATACGATGTGTGGCATCTTCATCAATCTCCCCATCCCCCTGAATAATAGACCCAAGGTACTTAAAACTACCTCTCCTAGGGATGACCTGCGAGTCCAGCCTCACCTCCCCTTCCCCTCCTCGAGTCTCGCCACTAAACTTACACTCCAAGTATTCTGTCTTGGTTCTGCTCAACTTGAAACCTTTAGACTTCAAGGTCTGCCTCCATACCTCTAATTGCACGTTCACACCGTCTCGTGTCTCGTCAATCAATGCAATATCATCTGCAAATAGCATGCACCACGGCACCTCCCCTTGGATGTGGCGCGTCAGTGCGTCCATTGTCAGAGCAAACAAAAAAGAGCTGAGTGCGGACCCCTGATGCAACCCCATCATAACAGGAAAATGGTCTGAGTCCCCACCCACCGTCCTCACTCGGGTCTTTACTCCATCATGCATGTTCTTAATCAACCTAATGTAGGCAACAGGTACACCTTTAGCCTCCAAACATCTCCACAAAATCTCACTCGGAACTTTATCGTACGTTTTTCTAAGTCAATGAACACCATATGCAAGTCGTTCTTTCTCTCCCTATATTGTTCCATCAATCTCCTAACAAGGTGGATAACTTCTGTTGTCGAACGCCCCGGCATAAACCCAAACTAGTTCTCATAAATAGACAAACTCCTCCTTACCCTTAGCTCTACCACTCTCTCCGAGACATTCATAGTATGGCTAAGCAGCTTGATACCTCGATAGTTATTGCAATTTTTGGATATCTCCCTTGTTCTTGTATACAAGAACCATCGTGCTCCACCTCCACTCTTCGGGCATCTTCTTCGTTCTAAAAATGGCATTAAATAACCTAGTGAGCCACTCCAAGCCTGTCTTGCCCGCACTCTTCCAAAACTTCATCGAGATTTCATCCGGCTCAGTCGCTTTGCCCCTACTCATCTTACGCATAGCCCCCTTAACTTCATCATCTCTAATCCACCTATAATACCCAAAGTCACAACGATTCCCGGAAAGTTCCAAATCACCCAGTACAGTGCTCTCGTCCCCCTCCTCATTCAAGCGACTATGAAAGTAGGCCTGCTATCTCCGACGTATAAGCCCCTCATCCAACAAAACTCTACCTTCTTCGTCCTTGATACACTTCACTTGGTCCAAGTCACGTGCCTTCCTTTCTCGCGCCTTGGCTAACATGAACAACCTCTTATCCCCACCTCCGCCCTCAAGTTCCTCATACAAACGACTAAAAGTTGCAGTCTTGGCTGTCGTAACTGCCAGCTTTGCCTCTTTCTTAGCCAACTTATAATGTTCCCTATTCGCCCTCTTCTCCTCCTCGTCTTCACTTTCCACTAGCTTCAGATACGCTGCTTTCTTGGTTTCCACTTTTCCTTGCACCTCTACATTCCACCAACAGTCTCCCTTGTGACCACTAGAGTAACCATTTAGCTGCAGTCCTACTCAAATGTTAGATTGTAGTATGGGTGACCAAGCAAGAGGTTTTTCATTGATTCAAAGCTGATAATTATCAAGACTGAAAAATATCCAGCTCTAATGTGTGCATTCAAAATCTAGAGCACCCTATTGGCCAACTGAATGCAGATTTTAGTGCCAAATATAACATTTTTTCTGTGCTGAGTCAACCAACATTCTTAGCACAAGTGTTCATCTGTGAGTATTCTAGATCCATATGAAGCAGTAAGTTAAACCAGTAACCGGGCTCTTTACCAGGAATTTGGAGTGATGATTGCACTAGAAACTTGTCATATTAAGTTTGCTGTTGCATGCAACAAGCCCTTATGAGAAGCTTGTTCTGTGCATGTGATAATCAATTACAGTCAAAATTTGGCTGCTGAAGAACTTGTGTCGTGCAGAACTTCTGCATATTTTCCTTCCTTGGTGAACAGTTCTTATTTTGATCTTATACTAGGACAAATATGTAGAAAATTAAGGACAAATGTGTAGAAAATTCAAGTCTACAGCACACTAAGTATAATGCAAACTTCCCTGGATTAGTGTCTCTCTTGTCTTGTTCTTGATATGAAGCCGATATACAAACTAGAAAATCGAGTGGTTCCCCCCTTCTTTTCCATTTATCATTTGGTAGTGTAAAATCATAAATGATTCACCAAGGCTAGCCCTCTTACAATATAGACTAAATAAACCGGGAATGTCAAAAGCTGGATTTTATCGAAAACTTTGGTGTTGAGAGATGGCCATTCAGTGATCATAAGGATGTCAGGGTCAATTAGAATTTGGATTTGAGTCTACGTTTTGATGGTTTCAGATAAATATTTGCTTTGAACTTTCAATCAGTCTAATCACAGAGCTGACTTCCCCGTTTAATGAAGCGTACACAACTTAGTGAAGATAATTGAAAACCATATGATTGGCAGTTAAAACTTTGGCTGCCTTTAGTCTTCCTGGTTATCAGATTGCTTATCTAAAACTTCGATAAGCTCTGAGTGATTTTCCGATTTAGGAAGAGATGAAGTTGTGAATGTGAAATACATATTGTGATGGATATTTCCTAACATCGCTTTTCCTTTTGTCCTTTCAGATGGGAAAAAGATCAGAATTCCAGGACATAGATTACTGAGCAACAGACTTGTTAGGTGCCTAACAAATGTTGAAGCATTTATATTGCGAGCTGCAGATCTTGAAGAAGTCACTAATCTTTTCGCAAGATTCTTGAGGAGTACACGTGTTCAAGGTGCCATAAGGTAATTTAATTTTATAGCTACTGTATCTCCAATGGGTTTTTTTTTAAGACTTGAAGCTTGATGATAAACAAATAACGTGGCATTGATTTTCATGACTCTACTTGTAATGTCAGATCTGTAGAGTAGCCATACAGAATATGAGAAGTTCAACTAGAAGGGCCTCTCTGGACATGATGTCAGATTTACATGTTTATGTTTTAGAGTTAGGTGGTAGCGGTGGCGGAACTAGGTAGTGTCAAGGGGGTTCCCTTCATCGGAAATTACACTCTACAAATAAAGTAAAAATGATCTTTTTTATGTTATATGTGAGCTGTTGAATCCCCTTGACAAAAAGAAAAGTTCAAATATAGTAGTAAAGGGGGTTCAAAATTGCTTTAGGTCATAGGTTCAAGTTCCAATTGTGACATCCTTAAAGAAAATTTGAATCCCATTGTATAAATTTCTGGTTCCGCCACTAGGTGGTAGCTCCAAATCATTGGGCCTTTACTCAAGTAATATCACTAAGTAAAACCCATTCAGGTTTCTTTCTATACTTTCATTCCTAACCACCAGCAAAACTATAATCTATATCATTCTGCAGAATTAGAGAATAACAATTAGTTTAGCATACATACTTGTACTGTACTCTTCAACTCGAGGAAGTTAATCATCTTATTAGTTCAAAAAAATTGTGGAATGTTATGTTGTCTTTAAACTATCTCTTTTTGCAATCCAGAATGTTATGCTTCTGCGCCTCTTCTTCCTCACAGCCGAATGCCGCTTTTTCCTCATTCCTTGTCTCTTTGTTTTTGCTCCCCATTTCCCTTTTTTTGACATATCATAGGCTTGAAGTTGTTATCTCCATGGACTTTGGTACTTCTTTTTCGCTCTCTTATCTTCTCATCTTTTGCTTCGACGGATGTTTTATGGAACCAGGGGATGTGGGGGGGGGGGGGTTGGATAGTACAATGAACTTTTCTGGTATCATAGCTGAATGGGATGGAACCTTATGTGCTAATTAAAAGCTTTTTAAATTGAAGGAAAAAGACTTACTATATTTATAGGTTTGCTTTCTTCTTGTTTCAAGCTCTTTGTCACCATGGGAACTATTTAATAGCTGATAATCGTTAAGGTATGAATCGCCATATTGGCGAGGGCTAGCAGCAAGGCGGATACAAGTTGCCTGGAGATACAGGAAGAAACGTCAAAGCCGAGCGGACTCTTCCAGCCCCCAACACTAATAACATTCTTACACTGTACTATTTCACAATAACTCGTTAGCTCTTCTGAAATACATTTAAATATATATTGTAATTATTTTAGTCTGTGTATCCAGTTCTATTTTTTGTATGTAGTATAGAATATAGTAGTGGTTGTCATTCAGAACTCGGACTGAATTTGTATTGAAATAATCCATAGATTAACCCCAGATGATCAGTTGATAATATTTAAAGATGATCTTGATGAAAAAATATTATTAACCTATTTTCCCTAATGGCTAATATAATATGTGTCAAGATGGATAATATAATGTAATGCTCTGCGTTATACACCAGTTTGTCGAAGTGGTCTTTACACTTGGTGTATGAAAAAATTAAGTTGATCAAGAGAAATGCATACAAGATCGAGAATCTGCATAACTTTCTTTTGTGTTTTCTGAACCTAATTTTAGGAAATGGTTCAAACCTTAAAGTCCCCCCACCCACAGAAATGCATAACTTTCTTCTATGTTTTCTGGACCTAATTTTAGGAAATGGTTCAAGTAGACAAGTTTCAGCTGTTTGGTCATCAATTCAGTGCAGTTGGCTATAATACACTTCCCTTTTTTGGCACGACAGCTCAACTGTAGACCAATAAAGGTAATGCACGAGTAGTTAATTTCTGAACAAAGTACTACATAGACAAGTTTTATCTCTATTATTGTTTTAGTCTAAGTAGTTGACAATAAAAATGGTAATTAAAAGACAGGTGAGAATGTCCCCATATTTATGGAGTATGGACTGGTGAAGCAATTTGATATATCACTGGTTTTCTTCATTTAATTTCTGGCGTTTTCTTGTATCAGTCCAAGTATTTCTGATATGATGGTAAAGCAGGAGATATATACTTGTAGAAATTAAATGAGGGTAATTAAAGGCAAAAAAGTAATTACCCGTAAACATAACATGTTGTATCTTAATTCCTCTATCCTATATAGCTATGGAGTATGGAGTATTTAGAATTGTAGAATTAAATCTCATGCATGCCTTGTGCTATCTCCCCCCCCCCCCCCCCCAGATTTTCATAATGTACTGAATATCCCAACAATTATATTCCTGATAATTCGATCAATCTCCATTTACTTGAGATTTTAGAATTGTTTAATTTATTGAAAAATGTCAATACTAAAGTAGAGAATGAAGCATGGTTAAAATCATATGTCAAATAATTGTTGAAGTTTGGCAAAATGCCAAAGTCCCACATTGGTTGGGAGTTAAGTTTGGAGGGGATTTTTCCCCTATAAAAGAAGGCCTAATGTTTAGGATTGAGACACACCTCTCATTTGCCTTCTCATCTGTTTAATGCATTTGTATCTTCTCTCTTTAGTATTATTTCACTTGTATTTTTGGAGTGGAATAAAATATTTGGTTGTGTCCGAGGAGTAGGCAAAATTAGCCGAACCTCGTAAATTCTGGTGTTCCCTTTATTGTTGTTTTATTGTCTTATTTATTATTTGGTGGCTGTCATAATTTTTGGTATAGTAGTTGTGACTTATTCACACTATATACATTTGGCTTCCGCAACAATTGGTATCAGAGCCAAGGTACTGTCTAAGTATGCTCTGTGGTTGCAGCATAGTCTGATCTTCCACATCAGAAAAGATTTATCTTGGTAACTGAGTCAAGGTTCTGTCTGAGTATGCTCTGTGGTTGCAGCTTAGTCTGATCTTCCACACCAGAAAGGAAATAATCTTGATTTGTGTCGTCAGCTATTAAATAATATTTGTGTCAAAGATGGGAGACAATAAACAAGAAGAATCTACATCAAGTGTCAACAATACGTCATCATTGGCATCTTCGCTTATGACAAGAATTGTGTCAAATGCGAAATTTGCGGTCGAAATATTTGACGGGTCCGGACATTTTGGGATGTGGCAAGGCGAGGTTCTAGATGTCCTTTTTCAACAAGGGCTAGATCTGGCCATTGAAGAAAAGAAACCAGATGTTATTGGAGAAGAAGATTGGAGAATTATCAACCGTGTTGCTTGCGGTACCATTCGATCCTACCTTGCTAGAGAGCAGAAATATCCATACACAAAGGAAACTTTTGCATGTAAATTATGGAAAGCACTGGAGGATAAATTTTTGAAGAAAAACAGTCAAAATAAATTGTACATGAAGAAGAGACTGTTTCACTTCACCTATGTTCCTGGTACCACGATGAATGAACATATCACCAGTTTCAATAAGTTGGTTACAGATTTGCAAAATATGGATACAACTTATGATGATGGTGACTTGGCCTTGATGTTGTTGGCGTCACTTCCTGATGAGTACGAGCACCTTGAAACTACTCTACTCCATGGAAATGACGAAGTTTCTCTCAGAGAAGTTTGTTCGGCTTTGTACAGCTATGAACAAAGAAAGCGAGAAAAACAGAAGGGCGGAGAAGGAGAAGCACTATTTGTGAGGGGTCGTCCTCAAAATCAAACGAGGACAAAGAAGGGAAGATCCAAGTCAAGATCCAGACCCAGCAAAGATGAATGTGCCTTTTGTCGAGAAAAAGGGCACTGGAAGAAAGACTGTCCGAAGTTGAAGAATAAGGCCAAACATAACAATGGAAAGGCCATTATGGATTCAAATGTAGCTGATTGTGATGATTCAGACTTCTCATTAGTTACAACAGAGTCATCAACATCATCAGACATATGGTTGATGGACTCGGCTTGTAGCTATCATATGTGTCTCAACAGGGACTGGTTCATGGAATTTCAAGAAGGAGAATATGGAGTCATCCACACAGCGGATAACAGCCCTCTTACCTCATATGGCATTGGTTCAATACGATTAAGGAACCATGATGGAATGATCAGAACATTGATAGATGTTCGATATGTACCGGATTTGAAGAAGAATCTCATCTCTGTGGGAGCCCTAGAATCAAAAGGGTTCAAAATCATTGCAGAAAATGGAGTGATGAGAGTATGCTCCGGTGCACTAGTGGTAATGAAGGCTAATCGGAAGAATAATAATATGTACCGCTATCGTGGCAGTACAGTTATTGGGACAGCGACAGTGACATCCAGTGACGACAAAGAGGCAGAAGCAACCAAGCTATGGCACATGCGCTTGGGACATGCTGGAGGAAAATCCTTGAAAACTCTATCAGATCAAGGATTGTTAAAAGGAGTAAAGGCTTGCAACTTGGAGTTTTGTGAGCATTGTGTTAAAGGGAAACAGACAAGGGTTAAATTTGGTACAGCGATCCATAATACTAAAGGCATTTTGGATTATGTACACTCTGATGTTTGGGGTCCTTCCAAAACACCTTCATTGGGTGGGAAGCACTATTTTGTAACCTTTGTTGATGATTTTTCCCGAAGAGTATGGGTGTATACAATGAAGAGCAAAGATGAAGTGTTGGGAATTTTTCTCAAATGGAAGACGATGGTGGAAAATCAGACAGGCGGGAGAATCAAGTGTATTCGCACAGACAATGGAGGTGAATACAAAAATGATCATTTCAATAAGGTCTGTGAAAATGATGGCATCATCCGACACTTCACTGTTAGACATACACCACAACAGAATGGAGTGGCAGAACGTATGAACCGGACCTTGCTGGAGAAGGTACGGTGTATGTTGTCCAATACTGGCTTGGGCAAAGAATTTTGGGCTGAGGCAATTACATATGCATGCCACCTCATTAATCGTCTACCATCTGCTGCTATTGATGGCAAAACACCATTTGAAAAATGGTACGGAAAACCTGCTGTAGATTATAACTCTTTGCACGTGTTTGGCTCAACTGCATATTATCATGTGACGGAGTCAAAATTGGATCCAAGGGCAAAGAAGGCTATTTTTATGGGAATTACTTCTGGAGTCAAAGGATATCGCTTATGGTGTCCTATGACAAAGAAAGTAATATTCAGCAGAGATGTTACCTTTGATGAATTTGCTATGGTAAATAAGGTAACAGAAGATACCAAACAAAATGAAGGTGCTTCTAAGCAGGTGGAGTTTGAGGGAAAATTTATTTTTCCTACACAAGAAGCAGAGGAGGAAACAAATGAAGATTACCCTCTGGAAGGAGAGCCAGTAGAGGAGATTCCAACTCAGGAATCTCAACAACAACTTGAATCAATAGCAACCAGCAGGCCAAAAAGAACAATAACGAAACCTGTTCGTCTCATAGAGACGGTTGCTTGTGCAACCTCAATTGTAGCTGATGATGTTCCTACTACTTATAAAGACGCTGTCCAAAGTTCAGAAGAAGATAAGTGGAGGATTTCCATGAATGATGAAATACAGTCCCTTCATCAGAATCATACATGGAGATTGGCCAATCTCCCGAAGGGAAAGAAAGCAATTGGGTGCAAATGGGTATTTGCAAAGAAAGAAGGATTTCCTAACCAATTAGATGTTCGCTACAAAGCAAGATTGGTGACCAAAGGATATGCTCAAAAGGAGGGAATTGATTACAATGAAGTGTTTTCCCCAGTTGTAAAACATTCCTCCATTAGAATTATGTTGGCTTTGGTAGCACAATTGGATTTGGAACTAGTTCAGATGGATGTAAAAACTGCGTTTTTACATGGAAACTTGGATGAGGAAATCTACATGACTCAGCCAGAAGGATTCAAAGTTGCTGGAAAAGAAAATATGGTGTGCAAACTTGAAAAATCGTTGTACGGATTGAAACAATCTTCTAGACAATGGTACAAGCGATTTGACGAGTTTATGTTGCGGCAAGGGTACAAGAGAAGCAAATACGATCATTGTGTGTATTTGCACAAGCTTAAAGATGGTTCCTTTGTATATCTTCTCCTATATGTTGATGATATGTTGATAGCTTCCAAGAATTCGGAAGAAATTGATAAGTTGAAGATTCAACTGAAGAAGGAGTTCGAGATGAAGGATTTGGGTGAGGCAAAGAAAATTCTTGGCATGGAGATAATTAGAGATAGACGTTCAAAGAAACTCTGTTTATCTCAAAAGGAATATTTGAAGAGAGTACTTCAACGTTTTGGCATAGATGACAAGACTAAGCCAGTTAGTACTCCACTTGCTTCCCATTTTAAGCTAAGTACTACTATGTCGCCAATGGATGAAGCTGAACGAGAGTATATGTCAAAGGTACCATACGCAAATGTTGTTGGTAGCTTGATGTATGCAATGGTTTGCACAAGGCCTGACATTTCACAAGCTGTTGGAGTTATTAGCAGATATATGCACAATCCAGGGAAGGAGCATTGGCAAGCTGTGAAGTGGATTCTACGGTATATTCATAATACTGTAGATGTCGGGTTAGTTTTTGAGCAGGAAGACAATCAGTCTGTAGTTGGATATTGTGACTCAGATTTTGCGGGTGATATGGACAAACGAAGATCAACTACTGGTTATGTGTTTACTTTTGCAAAGGCACCAGTTAGTTGGAAGTCTACTTTGCAGTCAACAGTTGCTTTGTCTACAACAGAGGCAGAGTACATGGCTATTACAGATGCTGTGAAAGAGGCAATTTGGCTTCAAGGATTGCTAAAGGAGTTTGGTGTTGAACAAAAAGGTATCACAATTTTTTGTGATAGTCAAAGTGCTATTCAATTAGCAAAGAACCAAGTTTATCATGCAAGGACGAAGCACATTGATGTTCGGTATCATTTCGTACGAGAAATCATAGAAGAAGGTGGAGTCACGGTGAAGAAAATTCATACTACAGAGAATCCTGCTGATATGCTGACAAAGGTGGTGACTGCGGTCAAGTTTCAACATTGTTTGGATTTGATCAACATTGTTGAACACTGAAGATTGAAGATGAAGACACAACCAAAATTTGTTATTGAGAGAGAATTGAAAATGTGGAATTTTGCCAAGGTGGAGATTTGTTGAAGTTTGGCAAAATGCCAAAGTCCCACATTGGTTGGGAGTTAAGTTTGGAGGGGATTTTTCCCCTATAAAAGAAGGCCTAATGTTTAGGATTGAAACACACCTCTCATTTGCCTTCTCATCTGTTTAAGGCATTTGTATCTTCTCTCTTTAGTATTATTTCACTTGTATTTTGGAGTGGAATAAAATATTTGGTTGTGTCCGAGGAGTAGGCAGAATTAGCCGAACCTCGTAAATTCTGGTGTTCCCTTTATTATTGCTTTATTGTCTTATTTATTATTTGGTGGCTGTCATAATTTTTGGTATAGTAGTTGTGACTTATTCACACTCTATACATTTGGCTTCCGCAACAGTATCTTAATTCCTCTATCCTATATAGCTATGGAGTATGGAGTATTTAGAATTGTAGAATTAAATCTCATGCATGCCTTGTGCTACCCCCCCCCCCCCCCCAGATTTTCATAATGTACTGAATATCCCAACAATTATATTCCTGATAATTCGATCAATCTCCATTTACTTGAGATTTTAGAATTGTTTAATTTATTGAAAAATGTCAATACTAAAGTAGAGAATGAAGCATGGTTAAAATCATATGTCAAATAAAATAGTAATATCCTATCGCATAACATCAATCAGTGGCGGAGGTAGGAATTTCACCAAGAGAATTCAAAAAAATAAAAGTATACATGCAAAGAAGCAAATATGATTCATCACCTAATATATATATATATATATATATATATATATATATATATATATATATATATACATATACATAAAAATAAAATTTGACTTTATATACATAGTGTAATTTCCCGGCTACCTCACTCTTATCACAGTCGACGCAAACCAACCCCCTCCCCCCACCCACCACCACCCCCTCTCCCCCCCCCCCAAAAAAAAAACCAGAAGAGCTGGTTGGTATTTAATTAAAGCATAGTCTATTCACTATTGGCAACTGGAGTAGAGAATATCAATTTAATTTTGGTGAAACAATAGCGTAAAACGTATAGCAACCAGCTAGCAATGCTGTTGGCCTGTTGCTCTGCACTGATCCAAATCGAGGATTTAAATGAGTGTGGTGGAAATTCGATGAGAATATTACTCTTATATTGTGTTATATTGCTAATTCAATGTATACAGTACACACCTAGATATTGAAGACAAGCTACCCCTAGATGAGGTATTTATTAGACGAGAAAAATCTTATACCTAATTGTTTACCCAATTGATTTCTCAATCATGCGTATATTACACGTTCTTCAGATAATCTTTAACATTTTACGCGTGTTCATTCGTTGAAAAAGTTTGTCGAGATGAAAGGGAGTGCTCATTATGAGTGAAATAGGTGCATGAATGCTTCAACATCATTATGAAGTTGATCTACCAGCTACATTAAGAATCACCACCAGTTCATTTGCTAACTAATTAAAATGGTGTAAATGCATAGTTCTTAATTAATTTAGTACCTCCTCTTTCCTTTTCTTCCATTTCTGAAAGAAGCTGTGGAGATATTAACTACTGATTAATACAGCAATGTCCAATAACAAACAATGCTTTTAGTAGTAACTACAATGTGATAAAAGATTGCTAGTTAGCTGAAAAAGGACTGTTTGACGTTTATTTGTTTATATAAATCTAGAAGTATGTACCCAAAAATTATAAATTGAAATTTATAAAACAATTTTAGCATGGTCAAAAAAATTGGGCCACTAAACCGCTGGAGTCCAGGAATAATGTAGTGGACTTTTTACATAAGCCCACATAACCTGTAAGACGAATGATTACAAAGAAAAAGAATTGCAAATTCTTATGGTAGCTCAATTATCTCTCCACTTGATAAAAGAAGAAATTTAGAGGCGAATTCATGATTTTAAGTTATTATTTTCTAATAAAATTGCGCTAGTTATCTTCTTCTTCTTCTTTTTTTATAAAGAAAATTGTTCAATCACATTCACATATATGAGCTTCAAGTCAAAAGCCACTATTAAAGAAACTCAAAATTAAATCCTTGGAGGGACCAAAAATAGTAAATCTCTAAACTCTAGACTAACATAAGATAGTTTTAACAATTAAATTCTCACATGTCTTATTCCTACCATTTTAGGATAATCATTTAAGTGGTAGAGAGTGCCATTCATTCAATCTAAAAAAATTGAAGAAATGCAAGTGTAGCTTTATCCATTTATTCCTGCATAAAGTAATGTTTCTACAATGCTTAAGTGAAGGGACATTTTGAGATGAAATGGAAATCTCTTTGTCACTTTCTGCAGTTTCTGTCCAGTCTAATTATAGTTCCTCCTAGTCAAATTTCGGTGTGTTTCTGCTATCTTTGGCACAAGCCAAGCCCATACATTAGCCTATTGCTTGAAACAACACACATTGATCTTAGCCCAAAACAACACACACACACACACACACACACACACACAATATATATATATATATATATATATATAAAACATCCTAAGACGATCTAATCTTCTTACCAGAGGCGACTCTATCCCCGAGGTGCAAATGATTTTGGCTTGGTATGTTTTTGTTTCTTTGGATTACAATCAACAATTACCAAATAATGAAGCTAAAATCAGTAAGCAAATAGCAGTAATCGTTACTAATTTCTAATTATCCAGTCACGGCTTTAACACCAAAGACATAAAATTTCAATGATCTATTAAAACTATTAGTGTAATGAGACAAATATAGACATACATATGTATATACATTAAAATTGGAACCCTTAGTAGTTGTAGTAATATTATTGCAGGTAGGAGACATATGACGTCAGAGGGGAAGTTGCAGTAGTTGCTACCTTTCATTATTAAAGCTACTACTTCGTCTCTGCCATTAACAATTCAACTTTACTCCTCCTAATTAAGTTATTTATTTAGGTGTTAGGATGATGGGGTTCTTGAGATAGGTGGGGGGCCAATCTAGACTTTGGTCTAGTTTTATTCTAGCATCTTTAATCACACTTATTTATTTATTATAACGATGGTGTTTGATCAAGTAAGTTTTTTGGGATTTTGCGCACATCATTTGATTCAATAAGTTCATGCTATTTATCAGTAATATAAGTATATCTGATAAAAAATTTGGCACCAAAATTTGTATTGATGGAAAAAAAATTACCTAACGTCTTTTGTATCTATTGAGATCTTAATTATTGTCTCTCATAATCCATTACAACTCCGTTATTTTTATTTTCTTTTATTTATTGGTAAGATTTTAATACTAGCTTGTTATATATCATCCGTAAGAACTTGGTGAATATATTAAATTATTTGACTATTTCCAAGGAGGGATGATGCATGCGTTTACTTGTACTTCAGGTTAATATTATTTTTTCTTATAAATTATGTAGCTAGGGGAAAAACCAAAAGTACATACGAGGTAACTCATGAATCTACACCTATGTGCTTTCTGTCAAAATATTAACATCTCCCGTATGTCTAAAATTTTAGCTGTTCCCATTTATCCTATATGTACTTTTAATTAGTGTCAGTACGTTTCTATTTTTTTTATTTTTATTTTTATGGCAAAAGAGTTGACACAGCATTAATTATACCTACTTGGTTATTTCATCTATCCTTTTTAAGCTTTAGAATATAATAAATTTTAACTATTTATCATAACACAATGTAGCTGCAGTATTATTTTATGCATATGCTATAGTTAGTGTTTTCATTCTTTTCAATACATTTATAATAATATTATTTCATCACACATATTACGTACCTCTACAGAATTCATGTTTAACTTTAGGTGTTTGGTTGGTATCTAGAATTAGTAGTAAAATTTATATTCTTATGATCAGAATATATGTTGATCACTTTCACTAAGCAAATTCTCATTTTTAAGATTTTACATTTCTTTTTAATATCATTAAATATCCATCTGGTGCTAAATTTTCCCTAGCATAATGCCTGGTGTTATTGCATTAATACATTTTTACTTATATTCTTAATACAAGGAGGTAAAAGCGACTAATTTAATATTCCAAGTGCACAAACAAAACCTAATTAAAAGCTTCTTAAACTTCAACAAATATATCATAATCAAATAGTGATGATTGATTCTCCATTCATGCAAGCTATTTCTAGAGCTTTTAAGATCATTTACGATAGTGCACTACTTAATTATAGAGAATCACTTACCTTTGATCAATAAAAACACAGAATTTACAGAATAAAATGGTATCAATGTTGGTTATTATTACAGAGATCCAACTAAATAATTGCTTGCATTATATCTTATTTAAATCTTGTTGTTAAATGCAACAATCATTTTTTAAATCTTTTAATTATGATAGTGCTATTAAGGATTGTATTTGAATAGCTTTGGCATTTATTTTGAATTTGTCCTTCATTCTCTTCTATTTAACTAAAGAAGAAATTCTAGGATATAAACCCAATGCTATCGACTTAAACTCAATATTGAATTATATAGTTAATATTATATTCCTAATCATTAACTGAAAATTCTGGTTTCCACTTAAGGTTTATAAATATAGCACAAAAGTAGCATGGTCAGACTTTCAAGGCTGGCCTTCTAAATTATTCTCGTATGCTCGTTTTAATTATATAATATCAATGTCAAATGTGTGGAAATCACTTTTTTCCTTCCATTCTTTTTGAAAAAAATTAAAAATGTAAACTATAAACGTTCGCCTAACCCTGTCATAAGATCTCGCCACTCGCCAGAAATTTCATTTACAATGACTATTTTATCCTTTAAATTATCAACCTCTCGTTCCATTTATTTTTTTGAATCATGATATACTTCTCTTTTTATTTTTACTTCTTTTTCTTCCTCTCTATATATCATCTTTCCTTATCACGAAAATGATTAGGTCAATTTTATGTTATTTCTTCTCTCTTTTTTAAATCTTAATTAAATGTTTTAGCTATCATTCCTCCTTGTCCTTAATTGTAATGTATTCTAAATTCACTGTAGCGGCTCAATCTAATATGTGGCCTAAAGCCAAACTTAAAAGAGGCGCTAAATATTTTTAGTATATTTTTTATATATTTTATTTAATGTTTATTCTTATAGTTTCCTAAAATGCAGGAAGTTAATTGTGTTTGGATAATCAATTTTTTTCACTTAACAATATGGTCAATACGTGTGTGATTCTCATGAGATTTTGTTGATCTTAAGTTACATCTTATTGATTTTAGTTTACAAACTTTTTTTCCAAGAAAATATTACAATTATTCTATAAGCGATAGAAATATTTAAAAATATAATTGAGATAAAAATATACTTAAGACATCACATATGCAAATTAGAGCATCATATTTTACTTTTATAATTTTTTTGTCACTTTTAGTTCCAAAAATTAGTAAAATCATCAATTTTATAGATTATTATATTTTAACAAACATTCAAGGTTAATAGCTTGCCAAGCTTCTTCTCCAAGTACAAAAATGCTTTTCCTCTCCAAAAGTAACCTTTTTCAAGAAGTTGAGGTGTTTGGCCAAGATTTTAGGAGGAAACATGTTATAAGACGACATATTTTTCTAATCTAATCATTTCATAATCTAGTTAGCTTTAGCTTGATAATATTTAGAAAGACATTCAAAGAATTGAAAAAAAAAATCTTACAACATCAAAGTTACAAACAAGAATGATTCAAGTTCAAGTGTATTAGCCAAAAATTAAAATAAGAAGTAGCTACAATTTAAATGCCTACTATTTTCAAGAATAAGTACATTTCACTATTTTAAAATAGTAAATAGTATAAACTTTGAAAATATGAACGTAGTGGCTGATAAAAATTGATAACATATGATTGCGAAAATTTATTTTTCATAAAAATAAATATATAATTATCTATACTATATATATAATTAATTTGGGGCTTAATTTTTTGGGGGCTTTAGAGTTGAGCCTCCCCTAGATTCATCTACATATTGAACATAAATATATATTCTCTTATGAATTTATTGCAAAATATACCATTATGTTGAACAATTTTTATTTTAGTATCATGCCTTCTCTCCTTTTATTTTCAGTTTTGTAGATAAAATTTGAGTTTTGATTGACAATAATAAATCACTAATTAGGAACAATTTATTTTTAAATTCTACTGGCGGATGCATTCGATTACAAGTTATTTACTTTTTTTTTATTACTTCAATAGGAAATTAAAGTCCTAATTAACATATACGGGAAAAGGAAAATAAAAATTAAGCCATGATACAAAAAATGTACATTGAATGGGAATTTAATCATCTAAAGGGTAAAATATTAACTGTACTTATTACAAAATTACCAGTCAAAGGCCAGATCTTAAAGTTTGATTATTGAAAAAAAAAATCACCTAATCCCAAATAATTGGAGTATTACTTACATGAAATGGATACATTTGATTCTTAACACAATTTTCCAACGTTAACTCTCCCACCGTATTTTCTACCCACCCCCAATGCCATCGCGAATCCTGCATCAGTGTGATAGGCATAGACGAATCTAGAACTTTAAGTTTATAAATTTCTATAACAATCTCAAGTTATAATTGTTCATTCGTAAAACAGTACAGTTGAATTTGTTACGTGGTTTACAAACAAGCGAACTGATTTGATCCAAACATAATAAATAAATTAAATAAGAATATAAGACTTAGCGTTGAATTCGAGATAAATAGTAGATAGCCTGGTTCCGGGAGCAAGACTTTCGAAGGCAGCAATAAAAACAATGTTAGAGAGAAAATAAAATACATTACTTAGCTTGAGAATAGTGTGTAGCATAAATTTGTTAGAGATTTCATGTCCTACAATAGTTGTTGAAGTCACTATTTATAGTCATACCTAGAGAACAAGGTCCTAGGATCAAGCCACTCTTAAATGACAATAATGAAGGTAATTGATGAATATGTAACGGTAGACCATGAATGCCAAAATTTCAAACTAAATATTATGACATTTAGTGAATTTTTTAAACAAAAATATATGATCTAAGCAAAAGTTATTGAGTATAAATAAATTATAACCATTGCACCCCTGGTGGTAGGGGCCCGAGGTTGGTGGGTTAGGTCCTTTCTGTATATATTTCTTTCACACGCACCCACCAAGACAGTTGCACTTAAGGTGTACCACATGTTTTTATTGTTGCATTTTGGGCTAACTTAAATAAATGGAGAATATACAGCAGTTCCTCATTCTTACTTAAGTAGTGAAACAATAATCAAAGTGCTGATTATCATACGGTTAATATTACACCTTATATTAGTTAAATTGAACTTGTATTAGTTTGCAATATTTACATTTCATATTTAGAGTTAGAAAGAGATTATCAAATGGAGACTCAAGCAGATATCCCTATCCGAAATCATTTAATTTGTCACTCTATTCGTCTTTTACATGTCTCAAAATGTTCGTATTTAATTTCAAGCTGGAAGCTTATACGTCTACTCTTGGATAGGAAAACACTTTCACTAGTTCTAAATTTGACTTGTTACCGCTGTTTCTTTCTTTTTTGGTGCTAAATACTTAAAAAGGTACATTACTGCTGTTTGACTCAAAAGATATTGGAACCTTTTTTAATAAATCAATCAAAGAAAATAAAGGGGTAAATCTTAGCTAAGTATAATAATTGCTAGAATAAAAGGTATACAAAGTGAATACAGAGGGTAATATTTTTTGACTTTATCAAGATGAACAATCAAACAATAATGATATTAATCGTTTACGTAGGCCAGTGTTACAGCGAGTGTTCTTAGTTGGAAAAGTAGAAGAAGGAGATCCCCGTTTACAAGGTTGTTTTTACGCTATATATAAGGGACAAGCCCCTTCTAAGCCCTAAAGGACAAATCATAAAGAATATTTGAAAGAATATTCCCAACGCCCCTGATGGACCTACACTACTGTAAAAGTCATACAGTCTCTTGTTCGCTTGTCCGTCGTCCCCTGCAGGACGCCGAGCTACGAGGATCTCGTCGCTTGTCGTATTCATCAACGGTCGTGGTCGTCTAAATTTGAACCTATACAGTTAGTCCCTTTGCTTGTCGAGGTTGCAACTTGGTGCGTCCTCGATAAGCGGACACCGCTTGCTCTTGTGGAGAAATTTGGTCTTACGAAGCGTTACGGCTTGGCCAATAATGGGAAGGCAACGTGCTCAACAAGACACCGGATAGAGTATTTTATCGGGAAATGACATCATCTCCACGTGCGTCATCATTTTGCGTGTTTTCGAGACAGGGGTTGAGGGCTTATCGCTTTGATTTCGGTGCCACTCTGCAACCTTTCGCTTCGATTCTGGCGCCACCCAATCTTATAAATAGGTGGAGGGTTTGTTTTTTCAAAAACTCTTGGCCATTTCATTTCTGGTTATCCTTTCTTACCCCTCATGAGTTTGTTCTAACAACTTTCTGCTTCTTCTTCTCCCATTCTTCGTTCACAACCTTCTCTATTGTTTTAACACCTTTTCCATCGAAGAAATTCCTAGAACACACCGTTCTCGTGAGGGAGTGTCTGAGGCCGCCCCGTTGTCCATGGCGCTCCCCTCTAGTGGTGAGGATATGACGGTGGAAGAGGGGGATAGTTTTCCCACCGTAGAGGAGTTGCTGCCGAGACACCCCATGTCTCGAAGTGACTTCCTCAAGGATCATCCTCCTACTCCTACCCCCGTGCTTTATGAAACGGAGCAAGTTCACATTGATGCTCTCCGTACAAAGTATAGCATCCCCGCTCATGTTGATATGGTTCCAGCGGGAAGGAACTTCGTGGAAGTACAAAGGCCTGGGTATTGCGCTTTTTACGAGTACCCCTTTGTGATTGGTCATTCTTTCCCCCTCCTTCCGTTAGAGGAAGAGTTCTGTAGATTCTATCAAGTTTGCCCGGTGCAACTTTCACCATACACGCTTAAGATACTTCTATTGTTGACGAAGTATGCGGAGTTGGCGGGGTGCGAGGTTACTGTCCACCACCTCTTGCACTTGTTCTCGCCCAGCTTTCATAGGGGAACTATGGTGCATTCGAGGCATCGTGGAACAAAAAGGGCTGGTGGTTGGGACAGACGACCGAGCAAGTCACAGGTTTTGGCATAAGTATTTCTTTGTCAAAACCGAACACATTGTTTTTGACCCCGCTAGGTTCCTAGAGCAGTGGAATGAGAATCGTAAGTGTCGCCACTTGTTTTACTCTTTCTTTTACTATTCATTCATTATAGGGTTTGTTTGCTTCTTGTTTGCAACTATGGGGCATCCACCCCGCCCTATTGCGGGTATAAGGGACTGGGTAGCCCGTCCGTTGCCCCATGCAGTGGAGACCCAAGATTGGCCCGCCTTCGTGAAATGTTATGGACCGAAGGTTTCATCTGGTAAATGTCTTCTCCTATATTACTTCGTCGGTCAAACACCGTTATCTATTGATACGACTCTTCGTGATGACAGGTCGAGGAGCTTTTAGGCGGAGGGCCCCAGTCCCTGCATTCCGACAGGCTATCACTGCTGCAGAAATGCAATTTACTTTGACTGAATCCATTCGAGGGGGTCGTACTCAGCCGATTCAAACGGAAGCTCCCTCTCGAGATATGGTCGTGAGGGAAGAGGCCTCTTCCTTACCTACCCCTCACCTATTGGACGAATCCTTTAACGGGGATGAGTCGTTACTGAGAAAAAGGAGGAGAGTGGAGCTTGGGAAAGATTGGTAGAAGGAGGGTGGGTGCATCACAGACGGCATCTGTGCCTACATTTATGGCCGACGCCATCTTAGCGGGGAGGTCTCCCCAAACGGAAGGGATTTACTCAAGAGGCGGCTCCGTACGCTCCGGTGAGGGTGGCTCTTCATCCAATGTTGGAGGGGGCCTACGCGTCGAGGGCGAAGGCTCAGATTCAGATGTCGACCCGGAAGACGTTCGTGAGTTTTTGGAGCGCCATACCCATGTGGAGGTCATAGTGGAAGGTTCTGATCGGCATATAATTGTCCCAGGGGACTACTACTTGTTGTCGAACTGTGATCAAGTGGCGTCTGCTTTAGCCCCTTTATGTGCTGCCCCTGAGAGCGAGGTGCTTAGAGCGATGGGCGACATGGAGTTGTCTCGGAACGTCGTAGGCATGGCCTTGCGGGTAGATGTCTTTATTTTCCTTTTCGTCATTGGGTTTGCGTTGTTATTGTCGACCTGTCTTTTTATTTTAACTTCTTTCTTGTTGTGCCAGACCCTTATCATGGAGACCGAGCGCGAGTGCCGGGAAAGGAAGAGGACGTCCATCTACGGGAAGATGTTGTGACGATCCGGCCAGTCGTTTTAAGAATTTACGCCCCGATCCTTAATTAATTATTTTCCTCGAGTTTATTTCTGCTTTTTGATTTGCCGGGATATTCAGTTTTGATTTTCGGAGAGTTTTTGGACACTTAATCCCTAAATGAGAGCTTAAGTATTGAAAAGTTGACCGTAGTCGGAACAATATGAAGCCGGCCTCAGAATGGACATATGATGGTTCCGTTAGCTCCGTTGGGGGATTTTGGGCTTAGAGGCGTGTTCGGATTGTGTTTTGGAGGTCCGTAGCTAATTTAGGCTTGAAATGCCGAAAGTTGAATTTTTGAAGTTTCTGGTTCGATAGTGAGAATTTGATCCGAGGGTCGAAATGGAATTTCGGAAGTTGGAGTAATTCCGTAGTGTTTAATGCGATGTGTGTGTAAAATTTCAGGTCATTCGGACGAGGTTTGATAGACTTTTTGATCAAAAGCGTATTTTTTAGAGTTTTTGGGATTCTTAGGCTTGAATCCGATGAAAAATAGGTGTTTTGATGTTGTTTTGAGCATTTCGAAGGTTTGAACAAGTTTGAATGATGTTTTAGGATTGGTTGGCAGGTTTGGTTGAGGTCCCGGGGGCCTCGGGTGTGTTTCAGATGCTCAACAGGTCATTTTTGGACTTAGAGGATTGCAGAAAATGTAGCAAGTCTCCAGTTCTGGTTTCAATCTTTGCGTTCGCGAGTGGGGTCTCGCGTTCGCGAAAAGGAGCTAGGCCTGTTGTAAGCTTAACGCTTCGCGTTCGCGAAGAGGGTCCCGTGTTCGCGAAGTTGAGAGGTCGTATGCCTACGCGTTCGCAAAGAGTGTCCCACGTTCGCGTTGGAGGGAAAAGTTTGCTATCGCGTTCGTGATGAAGGAAATCTGGGCCAATCGAAGTTGTGCTTCGCGAACACGAGGGTCCTTCCGCGTTCGAGAAGAAGGATTTACCTGGGCAGATATAAAATTTCAAAGTCGAGGGTTTGGCCATTTTAATCAAAACTAGAGTTTGGGAGCTCGGATTTGAGCGAGATTTTGAGGGATTTTCAGAGATATCAATTGGGTAACGATTCCTTACTCCTTTTTGCATGTAACCCATTAATCTAAACATGAATTCATCATTTAATTTCGGAATTTGTATGAAAATTAGGAAAAAGTTCTTAGACCAAGAATTTGAGTTTTGATTGGGATTTGACATTAGATTGGGATAATTTTGTTATTGTTAGACTCGTAAGAGTGTGAGGATTCTGGAAATATAAATTTTACCCGATTCCGAGACGTGGGTCCGAGGGGCATTTTGGTCATTTTACCTAATTTCGCGTATTAGCTTAGAATTTCTTTGTAGAGTCAGTTACTTGAAGTGTTATTTACATTATGCAATTGAATTGAATAGATTTGGGCCATTTGGAGTTGAGTACTCGTGGCAAGAGCGTGGTTTCGGGTTGACTTTGAGCCGGTTCGAGATAAGTGGCTTGCCTAACCTTGTGTGGGGGACCTTTCCCCATAAGATTTGGTATATTTGGTAATTAAAATGCCTTGTACGTGAGGTGACGAGTGCGTACTTGTGCTAATTGTTGGAAATCCGTTTTTCATTAAGTAATTACTAGTATGTTTTCTTTCCTGTTTTTATTGCTCGCACTATTAAGCTTGTTGTTAGCTTAGGAAAGCATGTCTAAGTGATTTAATACTTTATTTGCTCAAACTGCCTTACCTGAGTTCTGTGCAGCATGCTAGGCTAGAATTACTTATTTTCTTAATATGAAATTTGCCATTTCTGAATATTTTCCTGTTGCTACTGTGTATTTACATTGGGACTACGGATGTGGAATTCCGGTAGATCCCTCTTGTCTGTTTATTTGGGCTACGGATGTGGGATTCCAGTAGATCCCCCTCGTCTGTTTATTTGGGACTACGGATGTGGGATTACGGTAGATCCCCCTGCACAATTATATGGAACTACGGGACTGCACACGGTAGATTCCCCCAGTACTGGGTATTTATATTTGGGAGTACGGATCAAGATTTCGGTAGATCCCCACGCACTAATAATTAGACTACGGGATGGGATCTTGGGAGATCCTTCGGATATATATGATGGACTACGGGACGGTATCCTTGGAGATCCACTGGATAGATGTAATTGGGACTACAGGACGGTATCCTGGAAGGTACTCCGGTTGTTATCTCTGTGTTGAATTGTATTTCCTTCTGTAATTATTTTGCTTTTGTTCTAGTTGTTGTTGTTCTTTCTATTCTATATTATTTCTTATTGTTGCACTTAGTTATATTGTCTTGTTTTACACTGTTATACTTTGTATTTTATTTAACCTTAGTAGGGCTCTAACCTTCCTCGTTACTACCCGACCGAGGTTAGGCTTGGCACATACTGAGTACCGCTGTGGTGTACCCATGCCCTTTCTACGCATGTTTTTCATGTGCAGATCCAGGTACCTTGACTTAGACTTACCATCCTTGAGGCGAGGCGACCGTTTGGAGACTTCGAGGTGTATCTGCCGTGTCTGCAGACCGAGGAGTCTCTGTCCACTCTCTCTTATAGTTACCGCCCTTCTGTATTTCTTTTATTTTAGACTATTTTGGAGTTAGAGCACTATGTAGTGATCCATAACTTGTGATTCATGGGTTTCCGGGTCTTGGAGTTATGTATTGGTTCCTGAGAGTTAAATATTGTGTATGCCGAGCGACACTTTTAAACACTGTCTTAGTACTCTAATTCTATTTTCAATTGTTTTACTTACGCAAATTGGTTTATTTTCTGCGATTTAGGCTTACCTAGTCGTAGGGAGCCATCACGATGGTTCACGGTGGGCGAACCGCGATCGTGACAAGTTGGTATCAGAGCTCTAGGTTCATAGGAGTCATGAATCACAAGCCGATTTATTAAAGTCTCGCTGATCGGTACGGAGACGTCTGTACTTATATACGAGAGGCTATGTAACCATTAGGAAAATTTCCACTTCAATTGAATTCTTTGTCGTGCGAGATTTTGATATCACAATTCTAAACTTCTATATTCTATTCTCTCACCGATGGTGAGGACATGCGCTGCCAGAGATGATCAGGCACCCGCACCCCTGCGAGAGTCTCCAAAAGTCGGGGTCAGAGTAGAGGCCGAGGACGTGCATGTGATGTAGCCAAAGCACCTGTGCAAGCTGCTGCCGAGGTACCACCAGTAGTTCCAGCTGGAGTCCAGGCACCTGACACGCGCCTACTGCTACTACTACTCCAGCTCTTCAGGAGACTCTAGCACAGTTCATGAGCATGTACACCACTCTGGCTCAGGCAGCGTTGCTTCCCCTTGCTGCAGCTACATCTCAGGCCAGGGGAGGAGCACAGACTCCCGCCGCCCGCACTCTTGAGCAGCGAGTGCATGTTGAACAAGTCCCTGAGATTATTCTTGTACCGCCTGTAGTGCCAGTTCAGCCCGAGGGCAAGGCAGCGGCTTCCGAGGAGGAGAAACTGAGGCTTAAGGGGTTTAAGAGGTACAAGCCTCCTATATTCAGCGGTCTAGCATCAGAGGATGCTCTGGGATTTCTAGGTGAGAGTTACTGCATTCTCCGTACCGTGGGTATATCAGGGTCAAGCGGGGTTTCCTTCACTACTTTCCAGCTTCGAGGAGCTGCCTATGATTGTTGGCACACCTATGAGTTAGATAGTCCGGATGAGGCTGCTTCGCTGACTTGGACTCAGTTTTCAGATATGTTCCTGAGAGAGCATGTTCCTCAGAGCCTTAGGGACGCATGGCGCGCAGAGTGTGAGCATTTGCGCCAGGGTACTATGACTGTCTCAGAGTATGCTGTCTGTTACACCAGTTTGTCTAGACATGAACCAACATTGGTTTCTACTGTTCGCGAGAGGGTTCGCCGGTTTATTGAGGGCCTTATTCCCAGCATCAGGTCTAGCATGGCTCGTGAGTTAGAGATGGATATTTCTTATCAGCAGGTGGTGAGCATTGCTAGGAGGATTGAGGGTATGCATGCTAGGGAGAAAGAAGATAGGGAGGCCAAGAGGTCTCGAGAATCAGGCCATTATTCTGGTGCTCGTGCCCCAGCTGCAGGTCATCATGGTAGGGGTTATATGAGTCGCCCTGTTCATTTAGCTCTTCCGGCAGCCAGTGGTATTCCAGCTCCTCCTAGACCTCAGGAGCCTTATTTTGCACCTCTAGTATCTAGCGCGCCTTCCGCGCGGGGTGCTTTCAGAGGTCAATCCAGCAGACCTGGCCCGAGCTAGTCACAGCCACCACATCCTCTCAGATCTTGTTTTGAGTGTGGTGACACATGTCATATGGTGAGGGATTTCCCAGACTTGGGAGGGGTGCACCTTTACAGACTTCTCAGCCACAGCGCGCCCCACAGAGTTCTCAGGCTATGGTTACAGGTCTAGTTACTACCCCACTTGCTCAGCCAGCTAGTGGTGGAGGTCGAGCAGGTAGAGATCGCCCTAGAGGGGGAGGCCAGGACCGATACTATGCCCTTCCTGCCCGTACCGAGGCTGTTGCCTCCGATTTTGTCATCACATGTATTATACTGGTTTATCACAGAGATGCATCGGTTCTATTCGATCCAGGCTCCACTTATTCTTATGTGTCTTCTTATTTTGCTTCGCATTTGGGTGTATGTTGTGATTCTTTGAGTTCCCGTATTTATGTTTCTACTCTTGTGGGAGATTCTCTTATTGTGGACCGCGTTTATTGGTCATGTTTGATTGTTCTTAGTGGCTTTGAGACCAGAGCCGATCTATTGTTGCTCAGCATGGTAGATTTTGACATTATCTTGGGCATGGACTGGTTGTCGCCCCATTATGCTATTCTTGATTGTCACGCTAAAACCGTGATGCTGGCTATGCCATGTGTACCGCGTGATGAGTAGAGGGGTTCTTTGGATCACACTCCCAGTAGAGTTATTTCTTTTCTTAAAGCTTAGTGTATGGTTGAGAAGGGGTGTGACGCGTATTTAGCTTATGTGAGAGATGTCAGTATTAATACCCCTTCAGTTGTTTCAGTTCCAGCAGTACGGGATTTCCTCGATGTGTTTCCTGCTGATCTTCCGAGCATGCCGCCTGATAGAGATATTGATTTTGGCATTGATCTGTTGCCGGGAACTCAGCCCATTTTTATTCCTCCGTATCGTATGGTTCCTCCTGAGTTGAAGGATTAATTATAGGAATTGCTTGACAAGGGTTTTATTCGGCTCAGTGTATCACCTTGGGGTGCTCCTATCTTGTTTGTGAAGAAAAAGTATGGTTCTATGTGTATGTGTATTGGTTATCGCTAGTTGAACAAGGTTACAGTGAAGAACTGTTATCCTTTACCTCGTATTGATGATCTGTTTGACCAGCTTCAGGGTGCACGAGTGTTTTCTAAGATTGACTTGCGCTCAAGTTACCATCAGTTGAAGATTTGGGAGCCAGATATCCTGAAGACTGCTTTCAGGACTCGGTATGGTTATTACGAGTTCCTTGTTATGTCATTTAGGCTGACCAATGCCCTAGCATCCTTTATGCATTTGATGTACAGTGTGTTCCGACCGTATCTTGACTCGTTCGTTATTGTCTTTATTGATGATATTCTGGTGTATTCCCGGAGTCGGGAAGATCATGAGCAACACATGAGGACTGTGCTTCAGACTCTGAGAGAGTAGAAGTTATATGCTAAGTTCTCGAAATGTGAGTTTTGGTTGGATTTAGTGGCATTCTTAGGCCACGTGGTATCGAGTAAGGGTATTCAGGTGGATCCAAAGAAGATAGAGGCCGTACAGGGTTAGCCCAGACCATTCTCAGCTACCTAGATCCGCAGTTTCCTAGGCCTGGCGGGTTACTACCATCATTTTGTGGAGGGGTTTTCATCGATTGCAACCCATATGACCAGGTTGACCCAAAAGGGTGCTCCGTTTCAGTGGTCGGAGGAGTGCGAGGCGAGCTTTCAGAAGCTTAAGACACCTTTGACTACAACCCTAGTTTTGATATTGCCTACATGTTCGAGGTTTTATACGGTCTATTGCGATGCCTCGAGGATTGGCCTCGGAGCGGTGTTGATATAGGACGGTAGGGTGATTGCCTACGCATCCAGATAGTTGAAGATAGATGAGAAGAACTACCCTGTTTACGAGCTTGAGTTAGCTGCCACTGTTCACGCCCTAAAGATTTGGCGCTATTATTTATACGGGTTCCCTGTGAGATTTATACTTACCATCAGAGCTTGCAGCACCTGTTCAAGCAAAAGGATCTAAATTTGCACCAGAGAAGGTGGTTAGAGTTGCGAAAGGACTATGACATCACTATTTTTTTATCATCCGGGCAAGGCTAATGTGGTGTCCGATACTTTGAGTCGTCGGACAGAGAGTTTGGGGAGTTTGGCTTATTTACCAGAATCAGAGAAGCCTATGGCGATGGATGTTCAGGCCTTAGCCGTCCTGTTTGTGAGATTGGATCTTTCGGAGCCTAGTCGAGTTCTAACTTGCGTAGTTTCTCTGTCTTCCTTATTTGATCGTATCAGGGAGTGTCAGTATGATGACCCTCATTTTCTTGTCCTCAAGGACAAGGTTCAGTACGGTGATGCCAGAGATGTGACTATTGGTGATGATGGGGTATTGAGTATGCAGGGTCAGATTTGTGTACCCAATGTTGATGGGCTTCAGGAGTTAATTCTAGAGGAGACCCATAGCTCGCGGTATTCAATTCATCCGGGTGCCGCAAAGATGTATTAGGATTTGAGGCAGCACTACTGGTGGAGGCGGATGAAGAAAGATATAGTTGGATTTGTACTCGGTGCCTTAACTGTCAACAAGTGAAGTATGAGCACCAAAGACCGGGTGGGTTGATTTAGCAGATAGAGATTCCGGAGTGAAAGTGGGAGCGGATCACCATGGACTTTGTAGTTGGGCTCTCACGGACTTTGAGAAAGTTCGATGCTATTTGGGTGATTATGGATCGACTGACCAAGTCCGCTCACTTTATTCCTGTGTGTACTACTTATTCCTTGGAGCGGTTGGCGGAGATCTATATCCGGTAGATTGTTCGTCTGTATGGTATTCCAGTTTCCATTATTTCAGATAAAGGTACTCAGTTCACATCACGGTTCTCGAGAACCATTCAGCATGAGTTGGGTACTCAGGTGGAGTTGAGTACATCATTTCACCCGCAGACAGACGAACAGACCGAGCGCACTATTCAGATTCTTGAGGATATGCTCCATGCGTGTGTGATTGAGTTTTGAGGGTCTTGGGATCAGTTCTTTCCATTGGTAGAGTTTGCTTACAACAATAGCTATCAGTCCAGTATTCAGATGGCACCGTATGAGGCTTTATATGGTAGATGGTGTAGATCCCCGGTGGGTTGGTTTGAGCCGGGTGAGGCCATTTTATTGGGCACAAACTTAGTTCGGGATGCTTTGGAGAAGTTTAAGGTGATTCAAGATAGACTCCGCAGAGCCCAGTCCAGATAGAAGAGTTACGCGAACCAGAAGGTTCGTGATGTTTCCTATATGGTTGGAGAGCGGGTTCTGCTTCGGGTTTCGCCTATGAAGGGCGTTATAAGATTTGGGAAGAAGGGAAAGTTGAGTCCAAGGTTTATTGGCCCTTTTGAGATATTGAGGCGTGTTGGGGAGGTTGCTTATGAGCTTGCCTTACCTCCCAGCTTGGCAGGTGTTCATCCGGTATTTCATGTTTCGATGATACGGAGGTATCACGGTGATCCGTCACACATGTTGGATTTCAGTTCAGTCCAGGTTGACAAGGATATATCTTATTTTGAGGAGCTAATGGAAATATTGGACAGACACGTTAGAAAGCTGAGGTCAAAGAACATTGGTTCAGTGGTGGGGCTAGCCGGTCGAGGAGGCAACCTGGGAAACCGAGCAGGATATGCACAACCGTTACCCTTATCTTTTCACTACTTCAGGTATGTCTCTATGCTCATTCGAGGACGAACGAATGTTTAAGTGTAGGAGGATGTGACGACCCAGCCGATCGTTTTAAGAATTTACACCCCGATCCCCTATTAACTGCTTTCCCCGAGTTTATTTCTGCTATTTTGATTTGCCGGGATGTTCAGTTTTGAGTTTCAGAGAGTTTTGGGACACTTAGTCCCTAAATGAGAGCTTAAGTGTTAGAAAGTTGACCATAGTCAGAACAGTGTGAAGACGGCCTCGGAATGAAAATCTGATGGTTCTGTTACCTTCGTTGGGTGATTTTGGGCTTAGGGGCATGTTCGGATTCTGTTTTGGAGGTCCGTAGCTAATTTAGGCTTGAAATGCCGAAAGTTGAATTTTTGAAGTTTTCGGTTCGATAGTGAGAATTTGATCCGAGGGTTGGAATGGAATTCCGAAAGTTGGAGTAGTTACATAGTGTTTAATGTGACGTGTGTGTAAAATTTCAGGTCATTCAGACGAGGTTTGATAGAATTTTTGATCGAAAGCGTATGTTTAGAGTTTTTGGGATTCTTAGGCTTGAATTTGATGAAAAATAGGTATTTTGATATTGTTTTGAGTGTTCCGAAGGTTGGAACAAGTTTGAATGATATTTTAGGATAGGTTGACAGGTTTGGTTGAGATCCCGGGGGCCTCAGGTGTGTTTCGGATGCTCAACGGGTCATTTTTGGACTTAAGAGGATTACAGAAAATGCAGCAAGTCTCCAGTTCTAGTTTCCTTCTTCGCATTCGCAAGTGGGGTCTCGCGTTCGCGAAAAGGATCTAGGGCTGGTGGAAGCTTAACGCTATGCATTCGCGAAGAGGGTCCCGCATTCGCGAAGCTGAGAGGTCGTATGCCTGCACGTTCGCGAAGAGGGTCCCGTGTTCGCGTAGGAGGGAGAAGTTTGCTATCGCGTTCGTGACAGGGGCATCACGTTCGTGATGAAGGAAATCTGGGCCAAACGAAGTTGTGCTTCACAAACGCAAGGGTCCTTCCGCGTTCGCGAAGAAGGATTTACCTGGGCAGATATAAAATTTCAAAGTCGAGGGTCTGGCCATTTTTATCAAAACTAGAGTTTGGGAGCTCGGATTTGAGCGAGATTTTGAGAGATATCAATTGGGTAACGATTCCTTACTCTTTTTTGCTTGTAACCCATTAATCTAAACATGAATTCATCATTTAATTTTGGATTTGTATGAAAATTGGGGAAAAGTTCTTAGACCAAGAATTTGAGTATTGATTGGGGATTTGACATTGGATTGAGATAATTTTGGTATGGTTAGACTCGTGATAGTCTGAGAATTCTGGAAATGTAAATTTTACCCGATTCCGATTCGTGGGCCCGAGGGGCATTTTGGTCATTTTACCCAATTTCGCGTATTAACTTAGAATTTCTTTGTAGAGTCAGTTACTTGAAGTGTTATTTATATTATGCAATTGAATTGAATAGATTTGGGCCATTTGGAGTCGAGTACTCGTGGTAAGAGCGTGGTTTCGGGTTGATTTTGAGCCGGTTCGAGGTAAGTGGCTTGCCTAAGCTTGTGTGTGGGACCTTTCCCCTTAGGATTTGGTATATTTGGTAATTGAAATGCCTTGTATGTGAGGTGACGAGTGCGTACGTGCGCTAATTATTGGAAATCCGATTTTTATTAAGTAATTACTAGTATGTTTTCTTTCCTGTTTTTATTACTCGCACTATTAAGCCTGTGGTCAAGGGCGATGCGATAGATGAGAATCCCTGAACAAACCGGCGATAATAGCCTGCCAAACCAAGAAAGCTGCGAATCTCTATGGCTGAGGATGGTCTGGGCCAACTTTGAACCGCCTCTATCTTTTTCGGATCAACCTGAATACCCTCACTGGACATCACGTGCCCCAAGAAAGCCAATGAACTGAGCCAAAACTCGCACTTGGAGAATTTTGCATAAAGATTCTCCTTCCTCAATCTCTGCAACACAACTATCAAATGCTCCGCGTGCTCCTCCTGACTACGCGAATACACCTGAATGTCGTCAATGAAGACTATGACAAACGAATCAAGATAAGACCGGAACACACTGTTCATCAAATGCATGAACGCTGCTGGGGAATTGGTCAGCCCAAAAGACATCACCAAGAACTCATAATGACCATATCGGGTCCTGAAAATTATCTTAAGAATATCCGAGTCCCTGATCTTCAACTGGTGATAACCTAAACGGAGATCAATCTTGGAGAACACTTTCGCTCCTTGAAGCTGGTCGAATAAATCATCAATGCGAGGAAAAGGATACTTGTTCTTAATTGTTACCTTGTTCAATTGCCTATAATCAATGCACATCCTTATAGTGCCATCCTTCTTCTTCACAAATAGAACTGGTGCATCCCAAGGTGACACACTAGGCCGAATGAACACTTTATCCAGGACTTCCTGAAGCAGTTCCTTTAATTACTTCATCTCCGTTGGTGCCATACGATACGACATAATAGAAATGGGCTGAGTGCCCGACACCAGGTCAATACTATAATTGATATCCATGTCCGGTGGCATTCCCGGCAGGTCTGCAGGAAACACATCAGGAAAATCCCTTACAACTAGAATAGAATCAATACTGGGAGTCTCAACACCGACATCCCTCCCATAGGCTAGATATGAAAGACAACCCTTCCCAATCATACGCTGGGCTTCCAAGAATGAGATCACTCTATTGGGAACGTAATTAGTCACACCTCGCCACTCAATTCGTGGCACACCCGGTATAGCTAATGTGACTATCTTAGCATGACAGTCCGGAATAGCACGACACGAAGATAGCCAATCCATAACCAAAATGATATCGAAATCTACCATACACAATAATAGAAGATCCACACGGGTCTCCAGACCCCCAATAGTCACCACACACAACCGGTACACACGGTCTACAATAATAGTATCGCCCACCGGGGTAGATACATGAATAGGTAAAACAAGAAACTCACGGGGCATATCCAAATAACAAGAAAAGTATGATGACACATAATAAAAGGTGGAACCGAGAACAAATAATACAGAGGCATCTCTGTGGCAGACTGAGACAATACATGTAATAACAACATCTGAAGCAATATCATCGGATCTGCCTGGAAGTGCATAGAAACGGGACTGACCGCCACCTGATCGACCTCCCCCTCTGGGACAACCCCTAGCTGACTGACCTCCACCCCTAGCTGGTTGGGCGGGTGGTGATGAGGCAACTGGTGCTGAAGCCGATGACTGACCCCTCTGTTGGGATGAACTAGCAAAATGACAAAGACACTGCCTCCACATGTGACCCATCTCTCCACACTCATAACAACTCCCATGAGCTGGAGAAGGGGACTGAAGGGAACCCCTCGCATCAAAGTGACTAGTAGATGTACTCGGCATAGAAGAGTCGTGGACTGATGGAGCACGGGATGAACTCTGAGCTGGAAGGGAACTAAGTGATGACTGGCCCTGATGAGAATTGTGAGGACCATGACCCGATGACGCCCCACGATAACCTGGTCGAGCTAGCTGAGCATGCCTGAATGGACGACCTCTGCCGTGCTGAAATTGACCCCTCAAAGGAGCACCACTATAGCTACCAGATCCTCGAGGCCTCTTGGCCTCCCTCTCCTCTCGCTTCTGGTGACGAACAGACTCAATCTCACGGGCGATATCCACAACCTCCTTGAAAGTAGCACCAGTCACCCTCTCTCTGGTCATGAGAATACAGAGCTGATAAGTGAGGCCATCAACAAACCTCCTAATCCTCTCTCTATCTGTCGGAACCAACCAAATGGCATGGCGAGCTAACTCGGAGAACCTCAACTCATACTACAACACGGTCATCTCCCCTTGACGCAACCACTCAAATTGCCTACACAGCTCCTATTTGCGAGACTACGACACATACTTCTCCAGAAAGAGAACAGAGAACTGCTGCCAGGTAAGGGGGCTGCACCAACAGGCCTACGCCTCTCAAAATCCTCCTACCAAGTGAAAGGAGCTCCTGAAAACTGATAAGTAGTAAAAGCGACCTCGCTGGTATCCAGAATACCCGCTGTTCAAAGCATCCTCTGACACTTATCCAAGAAATCCTAGGCATCCTCGCCCTCTGCACCACTGAATGATGGAGACTGAAGTCTACCAAACCTCTCAAACCTACGATGCTCGTCCTCCGGCATGGCAGGAACAACATAGTCCTGAGCAGCTGCAACCGGCTAGGCTGGACTTGCCCCCGGCGTTTGAAGTCTCTGCACTACCTGCTTAGGTGTGCGAGCGGCGAGAGTTTGATTGCCTCCCCCGGCCCGCGAAGTAGCTGTGGTTGTAATGGCCGAAACCGCCTGAGCTAGGCCATTGCAAACTGATAAGATCTGAGCCAATGCCTCCTAAAGACCCAAAATCACAATGGGCAGAGCTGGTGCCTGAGCTGGTGCTGTAAGAGCGTCCATAACTGGGACCTAATCCTGAACTGGGGCAACTGGTGGATCTGTAGGTGCTACCCTATCTGCTCGGCCCCTACCACGACCAAGTCCTCGGCCTCTGGTGGCCACAGCTGGTGGTACTGGTGGTCATCCATCCTGACCGGTAGCGCGTGTCCTCACCATCTGTGAGAGAATAGAATAACAGAAGCTTAGTACTCAGATCAACAAATTCGCACGACAAGAATTTCAAGAATGTGAAATTTTTCCTAAAGGTTCTGCAGCCTCTCGAGGATAAATACAGACGTCTCCATACCAATACGTGAGACTCTACTAAACTTGCTCATAACTCGTGAGACCTATGTAACCTAGGCTTTGATACCAACTTGTCATGACCCTAAACACGGACCCGATCGTAATAGTGCCTCTCGTGAAGACAATGCCAGCCAGCTATTCCCAATTCTAAGTTAAACTGTTAAACAACAAGAAAAACAGTCTAAAACATGATTTAATAATACTAAGTAGCAGATAATATCATAAAAATGCAAAAATACCACCCAACGCAGCCCTAAACTGGGGTGTCACTAGTCATGAGCATCTATAAGCCATAATACAAGTCTGCTAAATTCATAATCTAGAAAAAACGTCTGAAAATAAATAGAAGTGATAAAGGAGTAAAGGCACGGGGCTACAGATGCCAAGCAGCTACCTCGTGAACTCCGAATGTTCACCTAAAGCTGGAGATGATCAACACTCGGGAGCGGGACCACCTACGCCTGAATCTGCACACAGGGTGTAGGGAGTAAAGTGAGTACTCCAACTCAGTGAGTAACAAATGTAAATAAAGACTGAAAGTAAGAAAACACGTAAGGCACCAAGCATTCTATAATGAAGCAGTAAAACCATTTAAAAATAGTACATCAGTGAAAGACAGGTAAAAATTCTTTAACTCAAATGTAGTTTCATGAAAAGCCTTTTTCAATGATTAAGCAGGTAATTGACAGTCAATTATGAAAAGTAAACACGCAAAGGCTCGCCCGTCGAGAACAGTATCAACAAATCCACCCCTCGGGCAACATCTAAGAACAGTACTAGCCCCTCGGGCAATCACATAGAACAATACCAGCCCCTCAGGCTCAATCTCACATCACAATGGGTACCCGCGCTCACTGGGGGTGTGCAAACTTCTAGAGGGGCCCCTTACGACCCAAGCGCAATAACAAGCCATCTAGTGGCATCAAAACTAGGCTCTCGGCCTCATATCAATCAAGCCACCTTGTGACGTACATATCTTAGGCCCTCGGCCTCATAATCAGTATCAAATGTTTCCTCACAAAATAGGCCCTCGGCCTTACTCAGTAAAAAATCCTCACAAACCACTCGGGCAGTAGTAAAACATGTTTCTCAGCCCAAAAATATCATTTAAAAGATCATATAAGTGTTAAAACAGAGTAAGCCTGGCCGAGTACAAAAAATAATGAAATATACCATAACTAAGTTCAAGTATAAAGTCAAAACAGTGAGGAAATACCAGTAAAAATTCCCCGAAAGGTTCAAATAGATGGCACAAGGCCCAGATATGGCATACATCCCAAATAATGATGATAACGAATGGGTTTCAGTCAAATACGTGGTAAAATTATCAAAGAGACAAACCAAATCACAATCCCCAATAGTGCACGACCCCACGCTCGTCATCAAGCGTGTGCCTCACCTCAATATAGCACTATGATATGCAATCCGGGGTTTCAAACCCTCAGAACATCATTTACAATCATTACTCACCTCGAACCGGTCAAGTCTCTAACTCGCGATGCCTTTGCCCCTCGAATCGGCCTCCACGCGCATTGAATCTATCCAAAATTAGAACGAGGAGGTCAAAATATGCTAAAGGAACGAAGCCCAAGCAAAAACAATCAATAAATGGCATAAATCCCGAAATTACCAAAACTCGACCCCCGGGCCCACGTCTCGAAATTCAATAATTTTTACACCAATAGATTTCTTATCTCCTCACGAGTTCATACATATCAAAAGTTCTGAAATCCGACCTCAAATGCTCCTTCAAATCCTCAATCAAAGGTCTAAATTTCCAAGCCCTAGTTTCCCCAATTTTAATCCTAAATTTCCATGATTTCTAGCTGTAATCCATGAAATAATAGCATAGGAACGAGTTTTAGATCCAATTTCCTTACCTCAATGAAGTTCCCTTGAAATCCCTCTCTCAAATCGCCCCAAAAGCTCCAAATGGTGAAATAACTCAAAATTCACGAAGGCCACGATTTATACTTTCTGCCCAGAACATTTCGCATATGCAGCCCAAAACCCGCCTCTGCGGTACCACATTTGCGGTTATTTCTCCGCTTCTGCAGAAATCACTTAACTCACGATCCTCTGCATCTGCGATCACACTTCCGCATCTGCGACATCGCAGATGCGGTCACCCTAATCGCTTCTGCAGTCTCTGCTCGCCTGACCCTTTTTTGCTTCTGCGATCGATCTCTCGCACGTGTGGCACCGCACCTGCGGCCCCAATCCGTAGGTGCAAAAATACCAGAAGCAGCAATTCAGCAGCTGCAACAAAAATCCAAACTTCTCCGTTAACCATCCGAAATCACCCCGAGGTCCCCGGGACATCAACCAAAAGCACAAACATATCCCAATACCTTATTCAAACTTGTACCAATCCTCAGAACACCTCAAACAACATCAAATCAACCAAAACACACTGGATTCAAGCCAAATTTCCTAAAATCTTCCAAATTACGCTTTTGATCAAAAATCCAACCAAACCACTTCCGAATGACCTGAAATTTTGCACACACATCCCAAATGACACAACGGAGCTACCACAACTCTCGAAATTCCATTCCGACCCCTATATCAAAATCTCGCTTACCAACCGGAAATCGCCAAATATCAACTTCGCCAATTCAAGCCTAAATCTACTACAAACCTCCAAAATTCATTCCAATCACGCTCCTAAGTCACAAATCACCTTCCGAAGCTAACCGAACCATCAGAACTCACATCCGAGCCCTCTAACACATAAGTCAACATCCGGTTGACTTTTCCAACTTAAACTCACTCTAAAGAGACTAAGTGTCTCAAACCTTACCAAAATCATTCCGGATTCGATCCGACCAACCCGAAACGACATAACACGGATAAATAAAGCATAATGAATCAGAAATAGGGAAAACAGAGCGGTAACTCATGAGACGACTGGCCGGGTCATCACAACCAATCCCCGGCAACGACGCCAAAAATTTGACAAAGCTTGTGTGTATAGGATTTTCTGCTCGTACTCTGTCAAATTCTAGTATAGTTTATGATATTATTCCACGGAGATTGGAAAATCTAAGCTACAGACCTGTAATATTTTGACTACTATTTGAGAGAACCAAATTGATGAAAGGTGTGTTTGGAATTATAAACTAAGACAAATTTCTTCCGAAAAGTTTATATTTAAAAAGAGTTGGGAATTGTTGAATTCACTTGATATATCATTACCATAAAATCTCAGTTTCATACGTATTTCTCTAAAGAATAATTGCTTATTTCTAATACAATTATATTTTTACACTAAGAAATAAATAAATAATTAGCACTCTGTGAGGTTATGTCAATTAATTGATTTAAAACTAGTGACGATTAAGCTGAAATATCTTGCCTGAATTGAGCTCAAGTGTAGTAAAAACTTCGTAAGAATATTTTTACTAGAAAATCAATAATCTTGCCTTCAACAATTCCTTCGTGAGAATTAAAACTGAGGAAAGCAAGATTACAGACTTGAATAAATAATCTTATCGAAAATTACTTTTACTCTAATATCCTATGCTCAAGTGTAGTAAAAACTTTGTGAGAATATTTTTACTAGAAAATCAATAATCTTGCATTCAACAATTCCTCCGTGAGAATTAAAACCGAGGAAAGCAAGATTACAAACTTGAAATAATAATCTTACCAAAAATTACTTTCACTATAATATTATATTCATCAGTTATTATATAATAATTTTGCTCCGTGAGAATTACAAAATTAATATAAGAATAACTTAGATATAAAATATGTAGATGTGATAATAATGATTAAAAAATCATCATTCTAGCACAGTATAAATGTAAATAGAGTTTTAGGCCAAGAATGTATTGAAATTGAGATAGTATTATAATTATATCAAAGCTTCATCAACTATCCCAACAAAAAAAAAATACTCCATTATGAAGTAAGAAAAGCTAAAAAAATACTTTCAAAAGACTAAAAATATTTTTACTACAAAGAGAAAGACTAGAGGAAGAGACTAAGATTACTTTCTCTTTCTCTTTAGAAACATAGAAAAAACTATATAGGAAATTGGATACAAAGTAGGATGTTCTTTCTTCTACTAATATATGCCTATTTATAGGAAAATTTCTACAAGACCTTGGTGAGAATTTGCAAGATAATATCAATATTATATGGTCTTGATGAGAAATTGACATGACAATTTGTCATGAAATTTTGGTGAGAATTTGCCATAACTTTTGTATCTCTTGACTTTGTGTAATCTTAGATGAAGTTGTCACGGATGTATCCGTCTTCCTTGAACTGTAAGTTCTTTCTTTTTCTCTTTTTCCATGTATTCTTTTTCCTACAAGAATTGTTAGAAAAGTGAGAGAATAGGATATAAATTGGTCATGTTTTATATCTATAATATTATATATATTTTTATTAAAATATAAGAATAATTTATATCCATCAGCCATATCTCTTCGTTCTTCGACTTCATCCAAATCTTGTAGCCTACTTTTATCATTGCTTGGTCCGCTTTCGTTGGAGTACCTCAAGCTAGGTTCTCCGACTTCAACGGGTATAACCGCGTCAGTCCCGTAGACTAGTGAATATGGCGTCTCGCCTGTGCTAGTTTTGGGCGTAGTACGGTATGCCCATAGTACTTCTGGCAGCAGTTCAGGCCATAGCCCTTTGGCGTCCTCGAGCTTCTTTTTCAATATATTCAATATCATTTTATTGGAGGATTCGGCTTGGCTGTTGCCGGTGGGATGGTATGGTGTGGAGAGTATTCGCTTGATGTGCCATTTTTCGAAAAACTCGATCGTTTTCTTTCCGACGAACTGAGGTCCGTTGTCACAACTAATTTCTTTGGGGATGCCAAAGCGGCATATTATATTTTTCCATATGAACGCGATAACTTCTTGCTCACGTATTTGAGTGTATGCACCTGCTTCCACCAATTTAGAAAAATAGTTAGTTAAAACCAAAAGGAAACGTACCTTACCTCGTCCTACCGGGAGGGGTCCGACAATATCCATCCCCCACTTTATGAATGGCCATGGCGAAGTGACGGAATGCAGGAGTTCTCCTGCTTGGTGTATCAAAGGGGCGTACTTTTGACACTGTTCGCACTTCTTGACGTAATTCGTGGCTTCTTTTTTCATGTTAGGCCAGTAGTATTCGGCGCGGATGAGGCATCTGGCGAGGGCATAGTTTCCCGTATGGACGCCGCAGTGCCCCTCGTGTACTGCTTCTAGTACTCGCCTTGTTTGGTTTGGCCCAAGACACTTGGCCAGGGGGCCGCCGAACGTTATCTTGTAAAGATTACAGTTTACGAGGCTATATCTGGCTACCTGTATTCGAAGATTTTTGGCTTCTTTATTGTCTTATGGGAGCGTTCCATCCAGCAAATATGTTACGATACGGTTGCGCCAGTCCTAAGTTAGGTTTACAGAATGTACCTCGACCTGGTCTATTGAGGAATGGAGGAGAGTGACCACGTTTTTCGTGTTGATATTTCCGGTGGATGCCGCTAGCTTGGAGATACCATCCACTTTGATATTCTATGCCCTGGGTATCTGGTCGAGGCGACATTCATCAAATTCTGGTAGCAGTTTGTGAATTTCTGACTGGTACTTTTGTAGTCTCTGTTCTTTGATTTGGAAAGTCCTAGTGACTTGGTTTACCACGAGTTGAGAATCGCAATGGAGGACAAGTCTTCGAGTGCCATATTTGAGGGATAATTTCAATCCTGCAATCATAGCTTCATACCCGGCCTCGTTGTTAGTATCTCGGGGCATCGTAGGGATTGGCGAATTACTTTGGCTGTAGGAACCTCGAGGACGAGTCCCAGTCTCGATCCCGATGCAATAGATGCGCCGTCGGTGTAGAGAACCCAGAGGTCGGAAAGTGCAGAAGCGCGGAGAGCATCCTGCTCTAATTCAAGCAATACTTCCGCACTGAAATTGACGACGAAATCGGCGAGCACCTGTGACTTTATAGCAGTTCGTGGTTGGTATGTTATATCATGCTCGCTTAATTCTATGGCCCATTTGGCCAACCTACCCGATAGCTCGGGTTTGTGTAGGATGACCCTGAGGGGGAAGGTTGTCACCACCTTTGTGGGGTGACATTCAAAATATGGTCTAAGGTTTTGTGAAGCTACGACTAATGCCAGAGCTAGTTTCTCAAGGTGAGGGTGCCTTGTTTCGGCATCAATTAAGGGTTTGCTGATATAGTAAATCGGAGATTGCGTACCTTTGTTTTCGCTGACCAAAACTGCACTTACCGCGACTGCTAGGTATACTAGGAGGCATTTGCCCTAGTCTGCCTCGACGAGTAGTGGTGGCGAGGACAGATACGATTTCAGTTTTCTCAAGGTGTCGACACATTCTGAATCCCATTGTAGCCCGTGATCTTTCCTAATTAGTACATTGAAAAATTTATGGCATCTGTCTGATGATCGTGAGATGAACCTTGACAGGGCGACTATTCGTCCTATTAATTTCTGCACCTGCTTCTTGATGGTTAATGTCTCCGGTATTCCTTCGATGACCCTGATCTGATCCGGGTTGACTTCGATACCCTTTGTGACACCAGAAAACCAAGGAATTTTCCTGAGGTTACGCCAAAGGTGCATTTTTTGGGATTCAGTTTCATCCTGTATCGCCTCAATATTTCGAAGGCTTTCTTTTAATGACCAATGTGATCCTCCTTCTTTTTCGACTTCACTAGCATGTCGTCGATGTCAACCTCCATGATCTTACCGAGTTGTTCTTTGAACATCTTGGTGAATAACCTTTGATACGTCGCCCCTGTGTTCTTGAGTCCGAACGGCATGACTCTGTAGCAGTACGTTCCTTGGTGAGTGATGAAAGTGGTCTTTTCTTGGTCTTCTTCTGCCATTAGAATTTGGTTATAACCAGAATAAGCGTCTTAGAAGCTTAGTAGTTCGTGTCCCACCGTTGCATCAATGAGCTGGTTGATATGTGGTAATGGAAAGTAATCTTTCGGGCATGCTTTTTTCAGGTCGGTAAAGTCGACACACATCCACCACTTCCTATTCTTCTTTTTTACCATAACCACAATGGCAACCCACTGAGGATATTTTGATTCTCAGATGGAACCATTAGCGAGTAACTTGTCAACTTCTTCGCTGACCGCCTCAATGATGGCGGCATTGAATTTTCTCCTCATTTGCTGTACTAGCGGGTAAAGAGGGTCGTCGTTTAGCCTGTGTGTGGCGATGTCCCTTGGGATTCCCGACATATCTGAATGGGAAAAGGCAAACAAATCGGCATTGTTAGTTAAGAGCTCATGGAACTTACCTGGTTTTGAGAGGTTGTGTCCGATATAAGCTTTTCTCGCACTGTCGGTGTTATCTAGTTGAACGAGGTCGAGGTCTTCTACGGTTGCCTTGTAGGATTCTACGACATCCAGGTCTTTGATGGCCTCTATTTGTATGTCGAGTTTGGTTCCCGATATGGCTGATTGCTATGCTTCCGCACTTGCCCCCTTTAGTTGTTGGGTGTGTGCGCAATCTTGGGCGATTCAATAGCACTCTTGGCGGTGCGTTTCTCGCCTTGGATGCTGAATATTCCCCATGGGATAGAAAATTTGATTACTTGATAGAATCTAGACGGGACGGCTCACATGACGTGTATCCATGGACGCCCTATAATAGCGTTGTAGGTTGTTTCCTGGTTCATGACGTGAAACGTCATTTCCAGGGTGACTCATCCTGCCAGAATGGGTAACACTTCCTCTCCAGAGGTCCGTTCCACTGCATTATTAAAACCCGTTAGTGTTATGCAGCGTGGTACTATCTTATCCTCGAGTCTCATTTGTACGAGGACTCGTTGATGAATAATACACGCACCGCTTCTGTCATCCACCATTATTCTTTTTTTTCATCGGTATCCGCGATACGTAAAGTTATAACCAAAGCATCATAGTGAGGGAAAGACAAACCGTTGGTATCTGACTTATCGAAGATGATACTATCTTCGAGGCCGTCGTACCGTTCATGAGCGTCTGTTCGCTTGAGATTGTGTGTGGTGGTGAATTTCACATGGTTGATTACCGAATCTTCGCCGCCGCCAATGATCATATGTATGGTGCGAGTTGGTGAAGGTGGCTTTGGGGGTCCTTGAGGTTGATCACATCCGCGAGTGAAGTTGACCCGTCCTCGATCGCTCAACAATTCTTTCAGGAATCCCTGATTTAGCATTCTTACCACTTCCTGTTGCAGACCTATGCAGTCTTCGGTCCTGTGTCCTCTTTCCTGGTGGAATTCACATAGGACGTTTGATCTACGGGTGCTCGGATCTGACTTCATCTTTTACGGCCATTGCACCTTTGTGCTGAGCTTTTCTAGTGGATACACTATTTATGAAGGAGAAACACAAAAGTTATGAGCAGATAATAGGGGAGGCATATCTCTTTCGTTTTAAGGTGGCATGGTGTGTCGAGGCATGACGTCTGCATGTCGTGGAGGAGGTGGGTTGGATGTTCGGATATAGGGCTGATACCTTTCTCGATTGAAATGGGATAGTTGGTCCCTTTGACCATCGTTGTGGCGATCTCTCCTTGTTTCGGTTTGGACCGATGTTAGCCGTTGGATCGGACTATTTAGGTCATCCTCATCTGCCCTTACTTCGGCACAATAGACATTATGGATTTCTACCCACGTGGTGGGAGGGTATTTCATGAGTCTACTTAGCAGCTTTTTGGTTGCTTTTGACCCATTTCTGTTTAACCCATTTTGGAAGGTTGCTATCGTCATCCCTTCTAATACATTTGGTAGGCTCATTCTCACCCTGTTAAATTGGGCTAGGAAATCCTGAAGTCCCTTGCCTGTCGTCTGCCTGACGGCGAAGATGTCATTTACCCTGGCTTTTTCCTTTTTTTGCTCCCGCGTAAGCGGTGACGAATTTATCTGCCATTTATTCGAACGTTGATATTGATCGTGCTGGTAGTTGGGAATACCATGTCAATGCTTCCCTGTCAGAGTTTTGCTGAACTTTTTCAGCAGCACCGATGACACCTATTCTTTCGATAGATCGTTGCCTTTTACTACAGTAACGTAGTGGATTAAGTGGTCTTCCGGGTCTGTGGTGCCATAATATATTTTCAAGTATGGCAACATTTTGAAGGTTTTCGGAATAGAGTGGGGAGCCGCCCTTTCATTGTATGGTTGTTCGACGAATAAACCTATGCCACGTTGGTAGCAACTTCGGAGCACCCAGTATTTTATCAACCCTTTCCTGATGCTCCTTCATCTGATCGCGGAGCATTTTGTTCTTATTTTATATCTCTTCCATTTTCTTTAAGATGGTTGCAAGTGCATCGCTACCTGCATTAATGATAGTATGAGTGTTACCTATGCGTGGAATTTCTGACTCATCGGCGACACTACAATTTTTGCGTGTACTGTGCCTCCGATATCCCTTTAAACGGGTTTGTCGAGTATGCTGCTCAAGGTATTTGTCAACCCATTCTTCTAATAGCCTTTTCACGGCCGGTGGCGCTTCTCCTACTGTGGATGTTGAGGTTTCCCTCTCGCGCGAGACAGTCACGCTTTCGTGCGGGGGGGTTGAGGCATCTCCCTCAGGTGTAACGCTTGGCGTTACATTTTCATTGTCTTCCCTGCTGGCTTCGTTGATGGAATCCAGAAGGTTGTTCGTGACACCTACTATTGCCTTTAATCTTGCTTCCCCCTTTCCTGCCATTGTTGGTCTTTTTGAGGCCAAAAAGAGGTGATTATCCCTTATAAGGATGTAGACGAAACTAAAATCTCAACTATAGAAATCCCCACAGACTGCGCCAAATTGTTTGACTCAAAAGATATTGGAACCTTTTTGAATAAATCAATCAACGAAAATGAAGGGGTAAATCTTATCTAAGTATGATAATTGCTATAGCAAAAGGTATATAAGGTGAATACAGAGGGTAATATTTCTTGACTTTATCAAGATGAACAATCGAACAATAATGATATTAATCGTTTACGTAAGCCAGTGTTACAACGAGTGTTCTTAGTTGGAAAAGTAGAAGAAGGAAACGCCCTTTACAAGATTGTTTTTATGCTATATATAAGGGACAATCCCCTTCTAAGGCTAAAGGACAAATCATAGAGAATATTCGAAAGAATATTCCTAACGCCCCTTATGGACCTACACTACTGTAAAAGTCGTACAGTCTCTTGTTCGCTTGTCCGTCGTCTCCTGCAGGACGTCGAGCTACGAGGATCTCGTCGCTTGTTGTATTCATCAACGGTCGTGGTTGTCCAAATTTAGATCCATACAACTACAACTCTTTAGGTATTTTATTACACGTTAACATTATCACAAGGGCATCTCAACTTAAGTTAATTTTGAATATTAATTCTAATAAGACAATAACTTTAGATAGGATGAGAAGTTTGAATAGAAAGGGAAAAGGCGAGTAAAAAACTGTTCTTTTCGAAGAAGAAAATTAAGAAGATGATCACAAAAATTCTATTAGTACCTTTTACAAGTCCACAAATGTTGGAGCATAAAATTTCCTTGAGAAGAAAAAAAGGAGAACATAGAATTTCAAACTAGGTTGGACCGGCACTGCACATATTTGCCTATTGGTAACTGCTAAAGTTATAGTTTTGATAGTTGAAATTTCAAGAAATCAAAGATACATAGAGCCTGTTTGAATTGGCTTAAAAAAATGACTTTACAGCAAAAATAACTTTTAAGCCAGAAAACAATAAGTTGGATTTAGGGTTGCCCAACTTATTGCTTTTGGCTTGTTTTAAGTAATTTTTAACTTATTTTAAGCAATTTTTAATTTTGCCAAACACTGTAAAAAAACTTAAAAGTTAATTTGACCAGCTTAAAATCCAATTCAAACACCCTCGTAGAAGTGCCATGTTTGCTATTTGTTAAAGCGGCTACGGTCATTTGAATAATCCTTAACAATGACATTAGATATTCTAATAATAACGAGATTGAGTAGAATATTTTTTTTTTTTAAAATACAAGAGGCAAAGAGAGAAGAGAAAAGCCATGAACATAGATCAGTAATGTATTTTCGAGAATAGCTCCGAATGATCAGACTATTAAGTCGTCAGTTACAAATTTACAATAGTCAATACCACAGGCACGCACACATACAGAGCGCACGTCCTATAATTAAAGCTCTGTACATGTGAAGTGTGTACTTAGAGCTGTGGCGAATTCAAAAATTTTCGTAAGGGTATTCAAGTTTGAAAGAAGTGAAAAAAAAGTTCCGATAAAGAGTGTTCAATATATATGATGCACCTCTAAAATCTAATGTTTTATCTATATATACAGTATATTTTTCGACGAAGGGTGGTCAATTAACCACTCTTCAAATAATGTGGCTTCGCCTCGAACTTAGAGAGGCAGATTCCGGATTTAAGGTGCGTGGATTCAACCTTTAAGATTTTTCAGGGGCGTAGACATCTTGTTTGAAGTGGTGTCACGTTGAAATTTTTCCGTAATTTTATGTATAAATAATAAATAAAATTAAAATATTGGGTATAAATTTAAAAAATGATACCGCTTGCCATTACAGTCATTTATTCATTTCTTCACTTTTTCAAATATTAGCACTACTTACAAAAATTCTTGTGTACGCCACTGAGATTTTTATTATTGAACCCATTATATTTTTTAAAGATATAGGTTCACATATACTGTTTGTTATGATTTTAACGAATTTTCATACATAAATTTATGTTCCGCGTTTAAAATATTGTGTTCAAATAAATCAAGAACATAAATATGCATCCGCCCCTATGTACGTAGGTTGTAGGGTAAGTAAAGACTAAATAGTAGCAGTCGTATAGTATTTGGTGCGCTATATTAATATTACACTTCTCCGATCCGACCACTCGCTATTATATCATATGCCTTTGAGCTGTCTTCCTTCTTATGGAGAGGATTCAATCTTCTTCCTTATAACCATCACCAATCTTCTCTTAATTACTGCCCCCCCACCCACCCCAACCCCCCACCCCAAAATATCTCTAGCAGTTTTTTTCTCCACTAAATTATATGTCTAAATTCATGCTCTCTCTATCTTCATATAGATATATTTCTGATATTACATCCGTTACTAAATATCCACTCCTTACATATGGCTGGTCTTTGCTTGAACTATGCTAATACCACCTTCATTTTTGCTTATTCCCTTTTCCAGTTCCATTCTCTATAATATATCATCATCATTATTCTTGATTTAATGATTTCTCATTTATCATATTTTCCCTCCTCGTTACTAGTGATAGTAGTATAGTACTAGTACTATTAAAATTTTTTTTTGGTTGTCTTTACTATGGTAATTTCTCCATTCAGTAGTATTTAATATTGGTAGTTGTAGTAAAGGGGTCTGATCAGTAATTCTTGTTTTGTGTCTGTCTTACACTCTTCATGTGATGGGAATAGTTGAATTTCATCAGTTCCTCTTTCTTGAAACTAAGTACTTGTACTATTCCAAAGTTTATTCCGTTGTTGAGGGTTGTTAATAAAATATCAATATGGAGTACGGCAGCGGAGGTGGTGGTGGCACTAGCAGCGGCGGCGGCGGCGATCCCCACGACGCCGCCGAGCGGAGGAAGAAACGTTATCATCGTCACACTGCTAATCAAATTCAAAGGCTTGAATCGTAAGAAACTGCAAATTCATATATATAGCCACAATACTAGCCATGCATTTGCATTTCTCACTACTCTTTTTGAATCTACAACTACTTCTTCTTATTTATTTATTTATTTATTTATTTTTTATGTTGGTAGTATTTTCAAAGAATGTCCTCACCCGGACGAGAAGACAAGATTGCAATTAAGCAGAGATTTAGGCTTAGCTCCTCGTCAGATTAAGTTTTGGTTCCAAAATAGGAGGACTCAAATGAAGGTTTGTTTCATCTTTTCTCTTTTAACTATTCTATTGTTTATTCGATTGAACTGTAGTTGCTTTAAATTTCTTATTGGAATTTAGGCTCAACATGAGAGAGCAGACAATTGTGCACTTAGAGCAGAAAATGATAAAATTCGATGTGAAAATATAGCAATCAGAGAAGCACTCAAGAATGTGATTTGCCCATCATGTGGAGGTCCTCCTGTTACTGAAGATTCATATTTTGATGAGCAAAAGTTGAGAATCGAAAACATGCAATTAAAAGAAGAGGTCCATTTAATTTTTCCCCTCATTTAATCTTCTTTAAATTCAATTCAGACCTTCCCTTTAATCTTATTCTGTTCTATATATCCCTATTATTTGATGTATTCATTCATTTCTTTTGACATGCAGCTTGATAAAGTATCTAGTATTGCTGCTAAATATATAGGGAGGCCTATTTCACAACTCCCACCAGTGCAACCTATTCATCTATCTTCACTAGATTTGTCTATGTCTAGTTTTGTTGGCCATGTCCCTAATTCCCTTGATCTTGATCTCGATCTTCTACCTGGAAGTTCATCGACTATTCCGGGTTTAGCCTTCGCCTCGTTGAATTTATCGGACATTGATAAGTCCCTTATGGCTGATATTGCTGGGAATGCAATGGAGGAACTCATTAGATTGGTGCAAACCAATGAACCTTTGTGGATGAAGTCCGCTATTGATGGCAAAGATGTGCTTAATTTCGAGAACTATGATCGGATATTCCCAAGGGCTAATAGTCATTTAAAAAATCACAATGTTCGGATTGAGGCTTCCAGGGATTCAGGTGTTGTTATTATGAATGGTTTAGCATTGGTCGATATGTTTATGGACGCGGTTAGTTAACTTGTTGTCCAAATTTCTGTTATTGTTTTGTTGCATATATATATAGAAAATGTTGAGTTTAAGACTGTTACTGATCTTCTTTTTCTTTTATATATATGGTAGAATAAATGGCAGGAATTCTTTCCTACAATTGTTTCAAAGGCTAGGACGCTTGAAGTAATATCATCTGGTGTGATGGGAAGCCGAATGAGTACATTGCAATTGGTAAAGAAAACTAATAGACTTAATAAAGATGGATTAGTCTTTTTTCCTTGAAGTATATCTAATTTTCTAAAGGCTGAAAAATACTGATGCGCGCTACATGCAGATGTATGAAGAATTGCAAGTGCTTTCGCCATTGGTTCCAACGCGACAATTGTATTTCCTAAGGTTTTGTCAACAGATTGAGCAAAGCTCGTGGGCAATAGTTGATGTTTCTTATGATATAACTCAAGAAAATCTGTATTCTAACACTTCTTGCAAGGTTCATAGGCTTCCTTCAGGATGTTTGATACAAGATATGCCCAATGGTTATTCCAAGGTTATCCAAATGGCTCTACTAATCATAATTATTGTGATTAAGCTCTGCATTTGCAATTTAATACATGAGATTTCTGACCTTTTTTTCTTGCAAAATAGGTTACTTGGATGGAACATGTAGAAGTGGAAGAGAAAGGTATAATGCATAGGCTATGTAGAGATCTTATACACAGTGGGTTGGCATTTGGAGCAGGGAGATGGGTTGGCACCCTTCAAAGAGTTTGTGAAAGATATGCTTGTCTCATGGTTAATAGCAACCCTACTCATGGCCTTGGTGGAGGTAACTTAAATTTGAAATTCCGGTTTTTTTATAGTTCGTATTCGTCCAACTACTAGCAATTAGAAAAATTGAAGTACTCAATTAATATGTCACGTTATGGTGGCAGTAATTCCATCGCCCGAAGGGAAGAGGAGCATGATGAAACTAGCAAAAAGAATGGTGAGCAATTTCTGTGCCAGCATAAATCCATCTAATGGACATCAATGGAACACAAATTCTGGGTTGAATGAGTTTGAAGTCAGAGCTACCCTTCAAAAGAGCACCGATCCTGGTCAGCCCAATGGCGTAATCATTAGTGCAGCCACAACCATTTGGCTGCCAGTTCCTCCACAAAATGTCTTCAATTTCTTCAGGGATGAACGGACTCGACCCCAGGTCCGTGCAAATTGACTATGCATTCTATATTTAGAATGGTATCATATGTATTTAATCAGTTTATAGTGCAATGTAGATTCATTTGACTTTGCACTCAGGGGAGATGTTTTATTTGACATTCTTTTTATGATTTACTATCCAAACCAGATCTAACATTGGATTACTTGGTGCATGATAACTATATTTATCTTTTCTGTAATCTGAAATGCGTTCTTGATTAGAGGAATTCGTTTGTTTTATTTTTACAGTGGGATGTCCTTTCCAACCAAAATCCAGTGCAAGAAGTAGCTCATATTGCGAATGGCTCTCATCCAGGGAACTGCATTTCTGTGCTCCGGGTAACTTGATGAAACCATACTAAACATATTTTCTTAGTAAAAAGAAAAATTAAAATGAATGCCTTTTTTCTTTATTTTATGTTGAAAATGACACAATTTGATTATGAGGAGAATGTTACATTTTTGCAGGCCTATAACACTAGCCAGAACAACATGTTAATACTCCAAGAAAGTTGCATAGACTCATCAGGGGCACTAGTAGTGTATAGTCCAGTCGATGTACCAGCTATCAACATAGCGATGAGCGGTGAGGACCCCACGTATATCCCGTTACTACCCTCGGGGTTCACGATATCGCCAGATGGCCATCAACTAGACCAAGATGCAGCATCATGCAGCAGCAGCTCAAATGCAAGTACTATAGGAGGCAGGTCAGGGGGTTCACTTATAACAGTAGTGTTCCAAATTCTAGTAAGCAGCTTGCCATCAGCTAAAATGAGTCCAGAATCAGTAAACACTGTGAATAACCTTATAGGCAGCACTGTTCACCAAATTAAAGCTGCCTTGAATTGCTCCACTTCTTGATCCAAATTTGAAATCAGTTCAGCCACTTAAATTACCTCTGTTTCTGCTTAGAGGTAGTTGGGAATTTTCAATGCTTCTTTATCAATAGTCCTGTCCTGGGGATCTGACTCAAAGCTCCCCTCTGCCACTGTTACTGATCCTGTCACAGCATTATTACATTTCACAACTCATAATCTTTTTTATTTTTATTTTTTGGGGGTTGGTTAGCATTTCTTTTCCCTTTTGAAGTTGTGGTTTTTTTCTTTTGGTATCTTCATTTTGCTTAAAAGAGGAAGTCAAGAACGCACCATACAAGAAAATTCTTGGTAAGAAGTGTCTATCATTATAGTGTGTTAAGGCAAGAAAATTGTATGGTTCGGGTATTGACTTTTGTACTTGAACTTTTCTTTCATCAATCTAATGGAAGTATGTTTGAATTTTTTTTCTTCTAATAAATAGAATTTAATTTCTTAGTCTATTAATATTCTTGTTTACATTTCTATTCTTTTTATCTACATGTACATTGTATTTAGGATTGTGGTCCAAAGTGGGAGAATAAAGACCATCTCGGCCATGAGTTGAAAGTCCTGAAGGGTGGGGGCCAAAACAATGACATAATAAGAAAACTTGTTTATTAAGAGGGCCTCAATTCTCAACTGTTCTACTTTGTGGTTAGAAACTGTACTATGCTGTATAGAGAACAACATAAAAAATCTAACCTCATGATATTGATTAAACTTCTTGATGCGGGCACTCCTCTAGTAGGTCTTACGTGGTGCGAATTCGGATTAGTCGGACCTCAATGCAAATACGGAATTTCAAGTGAAAATCCAAAAAAACATTAAACTGTGGACACACTTTTAATAAGTCTTACATAGTGTGAATTCGAAGAACCTACGGAATACCAAGTGAAAAACCCAAAAAACATTAAACTTCATGATAGAAAATCAAATGCTGGTGTGAACAATGTAGTCCCTTTTAGGCCCAAGGTGTCGACGGGCATCTTTATTCTCAGGTTTAAGATGGACTTGACCATTACACAATTGAATGCTGCTTGTGCCTACAAATTGTGGGGTATCGTTGGAAGTGACACTTCATTTTTTGTCAAATTAAATTTTGCTGATAATAAAGTGTCCACGATTGGGAACGATTAGGAGAATACGATATCCCAACTAATTCCTAACTAATCTTTGTCCCAAAAGGAACAAAATATGGAGATTTGCATTTACCTGTTTGTGGTGGATAACTCCACTTCACTATCTTCAGATATGTGCTAAAATAAAATTGGGCATGTAAGTGACCAGGAGACTACAATTCGAATTACACATGTACATATCCACATATGAAAATAGTTTATATTGTAAATAGTATCATAATAGGACACTAGCACTCTTCTATATTCTTTAGAAATATATTTTTTTTTTTAATATGGTTGAATCACAAAATCACAATAAACTTATTTTGTGGTTGAAGTGATTTCTTATTCCTCTTCTCTTTTTTTTTTTTCTTTTTATACGCGCACACACGTATATACTATCTCCGTTCACTTTCAATTGTCCACTTTTAATTTTACACCTTCTTTAAGAAAAAATAAATGAAGTATATATTGTACAATTTTATCCATAATAATGATAGTATTTCAAAAAGTCTTGAAAAATGATTTGGGAAATGAGTAGTTATGATAAGGGTACAACTGAAGAAAAAAAGATTGTCTTTTTCTTGTTTTGCTAAAATGGACAAGTAAAAGTGAAAATATATTTTTAGTATAGACAAATAAAAATAAACAGAGGGAGTATTATATGTTTATTTTGAGAAATTAAGTTGAAATATTACAAATAAGTTCTACGTATTTAACGAGGCTACGTCTTGAAAAGGAAAGCCACACGATTTGGTCATAAAAATAGGCTACAAAGGGAAATTAGGAGACAGTGTAGCATGAGGACCTCCTCTATGCACCTATGGAAAATGTAGTGAATTAGGTAATTAAAGACCCTAGCAAAGCATTTTAAGTGTGAGAATGAACTATTTAATTACCCAATGGATAACTAAGCACCATACATCCAAAAAAAAAATAAATCCTGAGCACGTAAGTGCGCATTTAATCACGTTTCATTTACATAAACATCCTTTTTGACTTAAAAAAAATATAAAAAAATGCTAACCAGGTCCAATGGATGTATACCCATTAGTAAGGGGTATATAAGTCTGAGTTGGTTTAAATTTTTTAATTACAAAACCAAATTAATAGTATTGAATTTTTAGATCTATAAACTAGACTAAACCAATAAAGTCTGGATTTTTCAATTTCGGGTTTTCTCGGATTTTTCGAGTTTTCGAGTTTTTGTTCAGGTAAATTCTTCACAGCGCAAAATATGCAACTTCTGCTCCAAATATTTCTTTCGTCTTAGTAAGATATAACTATATAATATATTTTCCAAGAAAAAAATACAATAATATTAAATAAGTCATAGTATTATACTAAAATATTCAATAATAGAGATAATAAAATTGCATAATGCAAATATTGCTAATTAATAGGCAATAATAAAAATTAACATAATCTAAAAATACTATATAGGTCATGCTAAAATAAGTATAGCTAATAAGAACCATTAATTACATAACTAAGGACTAAAGAAAAAGATAAACTAAGTTATGCATTTTCATTATAAACCAATGCAAAACTAAAAATAGATATCCAATACTATTGTAATTCCTAGTATTGAATTGAATTTCTTTTGTTAGCATTAGTATTGATTTGAAATTTGTTTGAGTTACTACATTTATGGGTTATAAAATTTATTTACCATTTAAGAATATTAAGTCCAAACTTAAAATAATACCTTAAAAGATAAAAATGAAAAAAAGTTTACAAAATAATTATAAATCACATTACAATAAATATTTATATATATAAAATATTTTTAAAAAATTGTAGAAATATACTATCAGGTTGGTAATTTGGTTTCGGTTTGACTTTTTTCTTTTGTTAAAACCAAACCAAATCAATTATTGTCGTGTTGTCTTTTTTTTCAATACAAACCAAATCACAATCAAAAGTTTTTTTTCCGATTTAACTCGGATTATCGGTTTGGTATAGTTTATTGATTTTTTTTGTACACCCCTACCTATTAGAGAAATTCTCTCTTTTTCATCAAGCACATATTTCTCCCCCTGAAGTGACCATGCATGCTAGCTTTGATGCGAGGGTCTATCGGAAACAACTTCTCTATCCGCATAAAGATAAGGGTAATTAAGGCTGCATATTCACTACCCTGTTCAAACCTCACTTATGGGACTACACAGAGTATGTTATTGTTGAATAAAGTATGATCATAGACTTTGTGGAAATTAATGATTTTGTTCCTTCGTAGGCAAAAGAAATATTAGTTGATTTTTTCTTATCTATCTAAGTTTTGGTGGACAAAATTACTCGATAAATATACCGGCGGGAAATAACCAATGCCCCATTGAATTGAGATTGCGCAATTAAAATTTAGGCAAGAAAGATACTGGAAGCATGTCAGCTAATTAAAGAAAGCTCATATCACTCGCTAGGCGTATTAAATTTTCAAGAAACACAACGAAATCCCACGCTAGGACCAATTTTAAGAAAATATTTGACTAGGTATGTATGCAAAGAATAAAAAATTAAAAGCTTATGTAATTCATGCAACTATGCAAGGTCCTGTAAATATTTTTCTGAATAACTACTTCATAAAATATGAAAGTTTTAGTACAAAAGGACTGGCCTCTAAAGCCAAGTGGCAATTAAGATATTTGATGTGCCATTTTGATGACTTGCCTTAATTCGAAAATAATAATTTCGCCTCGTGCAGATCCGAATAGGTATATTTGTCTGTCTATGCGGTACTCCACTTCTTATAGGAATATTATCTCGTTAAAATAAATAAGAATAAAATAGCTTTTTCATGTTATTTTCCTAGTTAGAAAGGAAAAGAAGAACATCGGCACAAATATACTTGTTCATATCGAACATAACCTGAAAAACAAATCTTATTAATGCTTCAACACCACTGCTACGTTTGATTTAAATTAGCATAAACTTTACCAATGTTGTTGAACTCTTCAGCGAACATGTCATATTTCCCCAAAAATAATATACTAATAATTATCTTTCTATACGGCCGAAATCAGGTATGTCCGATTTCACGGGTCCGAAGAGTCGCTTCAAGCCCAAGCTCATGATGGGCCGAGTTCGAGGCCGATGAACTAAGCTCAAGCCCGATGACAGAGTACAGAGCTCGAGGATCGGAGTACGCGGCGAGCACCGAAGCCGAGTATGACCAACCCCGAGATGAAGCCGTTACGGGTTTATTATAGAAGGACAAGATTCCCGCTACGTCCCCAAAATCGTGGCGTAAATTCCAGAATAGATTCGTACGACCGAGTACGAATCCGTACTAGGCCGTTAGACAGTTGTCCCAATAAGATTCCTTACTGTAAACAGAAATGTACTTTATTTAGGGTTCCCGTGCTATATAAAGGGGACCCCAATCATTTATAAACATCATTAATCATTAGCAAAGAATATACTCTCTCACTTTCTTGCCTACTGCTCATATGCATCATCTTATTATTATTATTTTATTGTCCTTGTTGTTCTTGCTCATTTACCTCGAGGTCGCTTTTGCTCGAGGTCGAGGTCTGCTTACGCGATTGGTTTGACTTGCCTTACTCTTAAATTTATACATTAGATTCCTTGTTTATCAATTAGTATTGGATTAAATCACATATCTTTAAAACCACAAACAAGTTTAATTGTTACTCGTATTTTCGAGGTAAACAGTTTAGCGCCCACCGTGGGGCTGAAGATAATAGTGATTATTTCAGTACTGATTCTGATAACACACGTTATTTTCACACTTGTTCTTGTCAAAGATTCTTTGTTTTCAGGATAAAACATGTCGAACTCACAAAACGCGCCCGTACACGGTGATGATGGTCTTGGGTTATACGGAGAGAATGAAAACATAATTGCTCCAGGAGTTGGAGTGCCACCGGTTAACCCTAGGGAAGTGCCTGCTGCCGACCTGGTCGATGTCAGTTTGCACACTGCTCTGAACGCAGATTTAGGTACGGATCCCGGAGGGAGTGTACGTAGGGAAGGCTGAACTGGTGGCCAAGGAACTCAAGGTGTAGGAGACAGGGGAGTTAGCCTCCAAGTAATATTTGAGATGTTACAAGCTCAAAAGATTGCTATCGCTCCGCTTCAAAATCAGCAAAAACTCCAAGTGTGGTCGAACCAGGAATCACCCGTCGAACTGAGCCGGTGCTTGAAAGATCGAATGGTAATGGCTCGGGGACTGATCTCACAATTATAAGGATACTCGAGGAGCTCACCAAAAGTATCGAGTCAGGGGAGAAAAAGATTGAGGATAATGATAATAAAGTGGAGACGTATAACTCCCTTATTGATCAAATACCGGGGGCACCCCCAGTCTTGAAAGGATTGGATGCCAAAAAATTCATGCAAAAGCCGTTTCCCCCGAGCGCGGCTCCGATGCCCATCCCCAAGAAGTTCTACATGCCTGATATGCCTAAACACAATGGAACGAGCGACCCTAATAAACACATTACCTCGTACACTTGCGGGATTAAAGGTAACGACTTAAATGATGATGGGATCGAGTCGGTATTGTTGAAAAAATTTGGAGAAACTTTGTCAAAGGGAGCAATGATTTGGTATCATAACTTGCCACCGAATTCTATCTATTCATTTGCTATGTTAGCAGATGCCTTCGTAAAAGTACATGTTGGGGCCATAAAGGCTACGACAAGGAAATCAGATGTTTTTAAGATAAGATAGAGGAATGATGAGATGCTAAAGGAGTTCGTATCCCGTTTTCAAGTGGAGTGAATGGAATTACCACCGGTCTCGGATGATTGGGCAGTACAAGCCTTTATGCAGGGGTTGAACGATCGGAGTTCGATCGCGTCACGACAGTTGAAGCAAAATCTGGTCGAGTATCTAGCCGTGACTTGGTCAGATGTACATAATTGTTATCAGTCAAAGATTAGGGTCGAAGACGACCAGCTGGGAGCCGCCTCGGGCTTAGTTCATCCAAATAGATTGGCGGTTAAGGCCTCGAGGGATACAGATAGGGAACCGGGGTCGAATAGACAACAGTATCAGCCATGTGCCTCGGATCAAAGAAACAACGGTTCAAGGCACAATCCTTCTCGGAACGATCGAGGTCAGAATTCACAGGGACTTATGAGTAAGCATGGTTTTGATAAACATACCGACCCCGCAGAAGCACCTCGGTTGTCGGAGTATAATTTCAGTATAGATACATCGGGGATCATGTTAGCTATTGGAAGAATTAAAGACAGTAGGTGGCCCCGGCCTATACAAACTGATCCTTTTCAAAGGAATTCAAACTTGATGTGTAAATATCATGGCACACATGGCCATAAGACTGAAGATTACAGGCAGCTGAGGGAAGAGGTAGCTCGGTTGTTAAACGAGGGTCATATTCGAGAGTTCCTCAGTGATCGAGGTAAGAACCACTTCAGGGAAAGAGATGCAAACAGAAAAAATGAGGAGGAAGAACCACTACATGTAATTCATATGATCGTTGGCGGTGTCGATGTTCCATAAGGGCCTATATTCAAATGCACCAAGGTGTCGATCACCAGAGAAAAACAGACTCGGAGTTATGTGCCCGAGAGAACCTTATCATTCAATGACGAGGAAGCGGAAGGCATATCTCAGCCGCACAATGATGCCCTGGTAATTTCTATTTTGTTAAATAAAATTCAAGTTAAACGTGTTCTAGTGGATCCAGGTAGCTCAAAAAACATAATCTGATCGAGGGTCGTAGAGCAGCTCGGCCTGCATGACCAAATTGTACCTGCATCTCGAGTCATGAATAGTTTCAACATGGCTAGTGAAACAAGGAACATGGAGATATTCCTACCAGTAAACGTGGTCGGGATTATCCATGATACAAAATTTCACGTCATCGAAGGCGACATGAGATATAATGCGCTACTTGGGAGGCCATAGATCCAACACATGAGGGCAGTACCTTCAACCCTTCATCAGATGATGAAGTTCTCAATACTGGATGGTGTGAAAATGGTTTACGGAGAACAACACATTGGAAAGGAAATGTTTGCAGTCAATGAGGTGACACTGATACCAGTGCCTTCGACCTCGAAAAAATCAAGCACCAAAGATAAGCAGACGGCCAAATAGCAATCACCGTCCCTAGCCTTGACCGAATCAGAGGAACAGGTAATCGAAGAAGAAGATATTTCCTTACTCCTTGAACTTTCGTTGTTCCCGAAGAGTCTGATGCAACCAAGTCAACAGTCGAGGAACTGGAACAGGTCATATTGATCGAGAGCATGCCCGAGAAAAAGGTATACCTGGGAATGGGGTTAATCCCCGAACTCAAAAAAAACTCATTCAATTTCTTATCGATAACATAGATTGTTTTGCTTGGTCCCATTTAGACATGACAGGGATCCCACCGGAAATAACAATATACAGGCTGAGCCTCGACCTCGGGTTCAAACTAGTGAAGCAAACAAGGAGGCCCCAATCCGAGGTGAAGTATGCATTCATAAAGGATGGTGTAACTAAACTTATTCTGCATTTGAAAGTAGCTAGTAGACACATTGTCAGTCTTGACCACGAACCTCGAACTGAGCAAATAATGTCGTCATGTACGAAGGCAATGCACAATGTCAGTCATTTCCTTCTCTTGCACGTGTAACACTGCTCCGTCTCATTTAACTTGCAGCTTTCAAATGCTTTGGGATGATTATCAGGCATCAAAACACCCCCAATGGCAAAGTTTGAGGAATCTGTGTGCACCTTAAATGTCTTGGCAAAGTCAGCTAATGCCAAGACTGGCTCCTCTGTTACAGCTACCTTAAAGCCTTCAAACGCCTTTTGACAATGCTCCGTCCAAACCCATGGCTTGTTTTTCTTTAGCATTTCAGCCAGTGGTGCGGCCTTTTCCAAGTAGGCACTGATGAACCGACGATAGTAGTTAACAAGGCCAAGGAAGGATCTCAACTCAGTTATCTTTATAGGTGCCTTCCACTCCTAGATAGCACGTACCTTAAATTCGTCCATGTGTAGCTCGCCATTGCTAATAACATGGCCTAAGAAGTGCACCTTTGATTATGCAAACTCACATTTCTCCCTCTTTATGTATAGCTCGTTCTCTCGCAAGGCTTGAAAAACCTTCCTTAATGCTCCATGTGCTCCTCCAAGGTATTGTTGTAGATGACTATGTCATCTAGGTAGACTGCCATGAATTGATCAAAGTAGGGATATAAAAGCTTGTTCATAAGGGTGCAAAATATGGCCGGTGCATTGGTTAAGTCGAATGGCATCACCAACAACTCAAAGGCTCCATATCTCGTCACACATAATGTCTTCGGCTCATCCCCTTTGGCAATGCGAACCTGGTAGTATCCCTTGCGAAGATCCACCTTGGTAAAGTACTTGGCTTGCCCAAGTCTATCGAACAAGTCAATAATGAGCGGGATCGAGTACTTATTCTTCACTATGACCTTATTAAGTACTCGATAGTCTATGCACAAGAGCAGCGATCCATCCTTCTTCTTTTTGGAAAAATACTGGTATGCCAAAAGGTGCCTTTGATGGGCGAATGTGACCAGCATCTAGCAGCTCTTTCAATTGTTTTCTGAGCTCCTCTAGCTTGGGTGGTGCTATACGATTTGGGGAAAATGCGTGTGGCTTATCCCCCGGATCCAACTCAATCTTGTGATCCACCTCTCATCTAGGGGGCAAATACTTAGGCAACTCCTCGGGCATGACATCTTTGTTTTACTCAAGCAACTTCTTTATGTAAGGCGGCAGTGTCTCTTGAAAACTCTTGTCTTCCTCCAGACTTGAAATGGTTTCCACGAACGCCGGCTCCCCTTTCTTGATCTCCTTGACAACCTGCATAGCTGAGAGTTATGCTTGGCTCTGTCCGTGTGGCATAGTCATTGTAGTTACCATGCAAGATCCTTCTCGCTCCATAACCAAGAGACGTTGGAGGTAGGGGTAGATCAAATTATGACAATGTCTAACGAACACTTGCCCTAATATGATGTCAAAGATATCTATAGCGGTTACGGTAAAGTTTGTCATTCCTTTCCAAGTTCCCAATTTGATACCAACTCCATTAGCTACCCTACGAGCATTCTGTACCTTGGCATTCACGGTCTTGACACAAGAGTTGGTTGGAGCAAGCTTCACTTCTAGTCTCTTTGCAATAACATCAATCACTAAATTATGAGTTGCTCCAGTATCCACCATTGCACAAGTATGTTGTCATTCTCGGTAGGTTGGATAGCTTACTTCGTGACAGCACCACATAATCTGATCATACCCAACTGTGAGCAGCTTATTTTTGACCATGTTTGAATTTATTCCTACTTTTCTCTACTCACTACCCACTTTCCCCACTTTCTCCACTCACTACCCACTTTCCCCATTTTCCCCACTCATGTTCCCCACTCTCCCCATTTTCCCCACTCATGTTCCCCACTCTCCCCACTTTCTCCACTCACTACCCACTTTCTCCACTCACTACTCACTTTCCCCGTTTTCCCCACTCATGTTCCCCACTATCCCCACTTTCCCCACTTTCTCCACTCACTCCCCACTTTCCCCACTTTCTCCACTCACTACCCACTTTCCCCACTTTCTCAACTCACTACCCACTTTCCCCATTTTCCCCACTCATGTTCCCCACTCTCCCCACTTTCCCCACTTTCGCCACTCACTGCCCACTTTCCTCACTTTCTCCACTCACTACCCACTTTTCCCATTTTCCCCACTCATGTTCCCCACTCTCCCCAAAAAATATTTCCTCCATCCACTCTTCATCATTCTCTCTACTTATAACACACACATCAAGACCTCACCTTAAAAAAAATTATATATAGAAAATGGCGCATTTTACAAGAGAGCTCTCTTCTTCTTCTTGGATTTTTTCTCCAAGCAACAGACAAATACAACAAATCTCACCCTTTCTTCCGAAGAAAAACGGCCGCACACACTCATTTTACCATGGAAGCTTCTCTGAAAATGCACACCTGAATTCACACCCAACATTTGAGAGACTCACTTTAAAAGTTCTTCACACTCAAAAGAGCTGAAAGCAAAGGCTTCAAAATTCAAAATTTTCAGCTGGATTCGGGTAAAAGTTTGCTGCTCTGTTGCTACTATTGAAATTGCTTCTTGAGCTCCTCATGTGATTTGGATTATTCTTTTCTTTGGATTATCTCTTGGTGTCTACTTAACTCTGTTAGGTCAGTCCCAAATCCTTTGTATTATGTTTTGCTGAATGACTATATAAAGTTATTGAATTCCTTTTAGATTTTTGGATTTGCTCAAAAATACGATTTCTGCTATTCTAGTGTGTCATGGATGAATGTTTGGTTTCCATTTGAATAAAGTAGTGTAATGAATCGAAAATGTTAAACTTTAGATTAAATGTTGACGGAGTAAATGCTGTAAAGATTTTGAAATCTGTTATTTGCTTTGGGAGTCTTTACTCATTTTCTTTAATTTCCACTTCTTGTCATCGAGGAAGAGAGTAAAATCCAAGCAAATTTGCTCTTAAATCGAGGATCTGATGGCCAGCAATCGTTATCTTTTAATAGCAAACAAGCCGTAAATTATATTCTATACTCCACTTTCAGAAATAATATAAGCTGCATCATGAGGTATATAGTTTTTTTTTAGTAGCAAAAAATATAAAGATATATAGTATCACATGTTTCAACTCGTAGGCATAATGATTCCTCAATAGTTTGTTAATGAGTTGTTTGTGCACTCCAGCTTTTACAACCACAATCTACTTTATTTATTTGATTAGTTTAACGTCAAAATTCGCCCCCCTATCCTCTCTCCTCTCTGCCTCACGTTTTCTGGTTCTTGGACTTTTTGCCTCCTGATTTATCCAATCTTTTTTTTACTAGTCTATGTATTTTCATGACTTGTACATTAAGTTACATAAGTCGAGCAAATTTAAATATATATATCTTCCTTTTTTACAAAAACTTTTGAAGTATGAATATGTTCGTGTATGTATAAAAGAGATAGAAAACGCAAGCTAAAAAAATAGAAATTGGCTTGAACTTTCGTAGTTTACTTTAGGTGCGTTAATTAAATAATTGTCATAGTTACGGGTACGGTTCCCGTAACATAGTTTGTGACACCTAGTTACTAAAATCCGGGGGTACAGTTATGTGACCCGGCCACAATTTAATCTTTATGAAAAAAATTAAACATGTTGTAGATCGTGAGTACGGTTCTCGTGACATAATTCGCAATATGTAACAATAATTAAATAAAAGCGGTTATAAGGTAAAAATGCACAATAGTTTAAAACATGTATTAAAATCAGATAATATGCCAGTTATAATAGTTTAAGCGACCGTGCTAGAACCACGGAATCCGGGGATGCCTAGCACCTTCCCCCGGATTAACAGAGTTCCTTATTCAGAATTTCTGGTTCGCAGACTTCAAAAAGGAAAGTCGAAATTTTCCTCGATTTGGGATTTAAAATAAATCGGTGACTTGGGACACCAAATAAACTATCCCAAGTGGCGACTCTGAACAAAATTGAATAAATTAATCCCATTTCGAATAATGTCACTTTAATTGGAAAAACTCCCTTATACTACCTTCGGGTGTGTAAAAAGGAGGTGTGACAGCTCTGGCGACTCCGCTGGGGAACGAACCCAGAATCTCTGGTTCAGGGTTCAAGAATTCGAGCTTAGAATAACTGTTATAGTTGGCTTGTTTTATTTGATTTTTACATGTTGAGCCTAATGTGCTAAATGCCCCTTTTACCGCTTTGATATTGTTTGGACTGTATATAAATTTCTACGAAACCCTTCTCTCTCTGACTCTTCTAAATCATCTGGGAAGTGTGCACTTCGTGTGACTTCTTTTCTGTTAGAGTCTTATCCCAATTTTAAAACGAGGTTCGGAAAAGTTGCAAAGCCGGTGAAGCTTCTGTATTCCCGGTACGTTGCCCCCCCCGGCTCGAGCTGTCCGCTCGGGTAAGTCAGGTCTAGAACAATAAACCCAGGTTTTTAAACCTAGTATAACAAGCCTCATGTCGGATCCCTAGTAGGAACGTTTGTTTGCATCACGTGCATTTGACCTTGGAGACTCAACACAGGGGTTGAGTCTGTCTAGGATAGGTGTACCCAAATGAAAAAGACCATCCTGATGCATCTTACGTGCTACTTGCGCATCTGTTTGTTTCGGCTTGCATGTTGACCGGTTTCTAGAACAAAGAAAGAAAAATCAAAAAAATAATAAAATAATAATAATAATATAGGAGTGAGAGGTAGGTATTTAGAAAATTCTGAAACTCTGTCGAAATTTCGAAAAAAAAGAAGTCATATCCAAATGAGCCAAAGTTTTCAACTGCCATGTTTCCCCTGTTATGTCAAAACTGGCGGATTACGCGGGTCTGATTCTCACCGGATGTGAGATACGTAGGCAAATCTCATCGGTTCCGGCCCATAATTTTCAAAAAAAAATCAAAAAATATTTTCCATTACTTCCTCTCTAGAAAATTCTTTTTTTTAGACTCCAATTTTCAAAAAATCCAAAAAAAATTATATTTTCCATTACTTGCTTCTTTAGAAACTAATTGTTTATTTAAAAACAATATATACAAAAATATTTTCTTTTACTGCTTCTTTAGACCCTAATTGTTTAATATATATATATATACACACACACACACACACAAAAATATTTTCTTTTAATTTCTTCCAAAAATCCAAAAATATTTTCATTCTTCTTTCAAAATTGAAAAGAAAATTCAAAATTAAAAAATATTTCATTTTTTAGAAGCATTTCTTTCATAGATTTAAAATAAAATTCCAAAAATATTTTTCTTTCTTCTTTAGAAGTTTTTTCTATCAAAATTCCAAAAAAAAAACAATAAAAGTCTAAATTAAAAAAAAAATCTTTCTTCTTTCGAAATTTCCAAAAAAAAAAGAGTTAGTTTATTTACTTTATTTCTGGTCTTCCCGAACTACGTCAGTTTGATTCTCACCGGATGTGGGATACGTAGGCAACCCCCATCGGGTCCAACTTCATTTTTGTAAAAATAGCCCAAAAAGAACAATTTTTTTTTGTTTTGATTGTAAATAAGTAAGGTGATGTCATTCTTGTCTAAAATAGTTGAATGTCCCCAAAAGGGCGCCGAAAGGCCGTTTTTGCAAGAACAACCACCTTTAGTAGTTTTTTATAAGGTTTTGGCCGTTTAGCAAACACAACGGTAAAATCTTCTTCCCCGAAGTGCTGAAAGACCGTATTTGCAAAGCCGGATTTTTTATGAAAATTTTAAAAAAAATATTGATAACCTTTTCTTGAGTCAAAATGAGTCATAACCTTTTAAATTAAATCACCCTAATAAATGTGCAGGATGAGCACAGATGAAAACGAACCCTTCGCAACTCTTGAAGAGATCCCCTTATAGCTCCACATGTGGTGGAATGACCTAGGAAAAGGTAGCCGAGGAACTGTGATAAAAGTTTTGGGTGGTCTTGTCGGACTTTTGAACATCAAGCCAAGATTGGACGTGATTGAAGCCTTGATACCTTTTTGGGATCCGACTCGCAATGTGTTTCGCTTTTCTGATTTTGAGCTCACACCCACGCTAGAGGAAATTGCGGGTTACGCCGGCCTTAGCGGAAACTTTAGAAGTCGGTACCCGGTGTCACCGAGACTAGTATCTCCTCACAAGTTTCTGGATATGTTGAGTATTAGCCGGGATATTCAGGATGGGAATTTATCTGAAGGGTTTTGCACTTTCCAGTTCCTGTACCAACGCTATGGCAATCCCCAAGGTTTCGAAGCATCGAATACTGGTCTGACCTATGTCTGAAATAAAGATAAATGGGAGGCAAGGCGGGGTTTGGTTTTTATAGCAGCATTCTTGGGTGTTATAATATGTCCGCGAAAAGACGACAACATAGAATTGGGCCTCGTGGGAATGGTTGATGTCGCAATCAAGAAAGCTAATGGCACTTTGGTTCCCCTGATCTTATCTGAGATTTACCGAGCTTTGACCATCTGTCGAGAAGGGGGAAAATTCTTCCAAGGCTGCAACTTACTACTACAATTGTGGATACTGGAACATCTCTGCCACCGTGTCGGGTATATGAACTACGGCATGACCGGTTTGGATTGCATCAAAGAATTTGAAAGCCGAGTGGTGGGGGTTGAATTTCCAGAGGGTACCGAAGCTTGGTTTGCACACTTGAGTTCTTTAACTTCGGATAAAATTGAGTGGACGTTCGGATGGCTCCCTGCCACCGAAGTCGTATACATGTCAGCTAAAGTGTGCTACTTTCTCCTAATGGGCATCCGGAGCATCCAGCCATATACTCCTCACAGGGTTTTGCGCCAACTGGGAAGATTTCAAACCGTCCCCCATGACGAAGATTTGAGTGTACATGTCGTCGAATTGGGCCCAAAGGCTGTATTTCCAGAAGGAAGAGTTCGCCAAGTTTGGAATGAGTGCAGATTTCTCGAACCCAAGACTATGGTGCGGGATCTAGCTAGAGGTGAGGTGGACCCCAATTATATGGTTTGGTTTGGCAAAAGGTTTCAAATTCCTCGAGAGCCCGAGAGACCTGCTAAGAGACCCCATGTCCAACAATTCACTAACGACTCGCAAGAACAGTGGGGCTGGTTGGCAAAAGAAGAAAGCTATAGGGACAAGATAAGTAAATTAGAGGGACAAATCAGGGACCTCAAATTTGGCCACAATATCCAAGCTGCCGCAAATGAAGGGGAAAAGAAAAAGCTAACTCAGGAAAACGAAGCTCTCAAAGCTCAAATCTATAAAATGAGAATAGTTGCTAGAAACCTGGAAAGAAGCCGAGCAGATGAAATGCTTATAAGCGGTATGATAAAGAAAGTACTTGAGTGTCAAGATGACCTAGAAAAATCTGAGGCTAGTCTAGCAAAAGTCCGAGCACAATTGGCAGAGAATGCATAAGGGCGGGCAGAGTTTGTGCGACAAATGAAAAGAAAATATGAGGGGACAATCGCCAATTTAAAGAGAAAGCTATCCACCCTTGAAAATGAGGCGGACAAACAGGCCAGGATTTTTAAAGCCGATAGGGAACATGTTATGCTCTGATGGCCCAAATGGAAGAAGATATGCAAAAATTGCGGAATCAAAATCATCATGACACTCAAGTGTTGGAAGCTCGGAATCAGCAAATCGGGCGTTTACTTCAGGAAAAGGGTATTGTCCGAGAGAGGGTTAGAGCCATTGCCTACTATATCGTCATGAAATGCCACGCATGTGAGGATATGACTCAGACTACTTTCTTTGCTGCTGTAATGACATTTGTCCGCCAGATAATGAGTGATTTGGAGCGGCTTCAAGGATATCTCGCACGTAGGCCCGTGAGACCGAATGATGTCCCACGGGTCCCAGGAGTCGAAGCATTGATGTATTCATGATTTTTCATTTATTGAGTCTGTATTTTGGAAATTATTTTTGAGTATGTTGGTAGTTTTTAAAATTCCAAGAAAATGAGTAGTTGGAAGTCTTTTGTAATAGAAAGTTTAGGAGTTTTATTAATGAAAATTTGAAAATTCCCAAAAATTGTTTCTTTATTTTTTGCATTTGTTTTTCTTGAACTACGTAATGATCTGATTCACGCGGCATCGTGATACATAGGCAATCCTCATCGGATCCGATCACATTTTTGTAAATAACTCAAATAAGATAGGGATGTGAAAAAGAGAGCCAAAGAAAAACCAAAAGAAAAACGAAAAAAAAGGCAAGGAAAGAGAGGAAAGAAAAGAGTGGAAAATAGGAATAAGAGGAGAAGTACAAAAGCTAAAAGTGGAAAGAAAAAGAAAATTGGGGAAAATAAGCAGAGCCGGGATGAAACATGCAACCGTTGCGAAACATGTAGAAACACATTTAACTGTATAGGTGCATCACACCCCAACATGCGATTACCTATGTGTTAATTGCTTCAAACTGACCGGTTTGTTAACTTTGTTAGTTGAGGTTCTATAGTAAGGTGGTTGGTTTTATGGTAGTCTGGCTTCACATTCATACTTCACAAGGTCAAAAGGAAGCATTGAAATGTCTTCGGAAATTCCTCTGCCAACAGTTCCTATTCCAGAGGATAGTCCGATCTCGATCATCCCAACTTCTGAGTTAGTAACTGCTGAGGAAAATAGAATTCTGCATCTCCGCATGATGGAAATGTGGGACGCCTGGGCCAATGGAAAAGAACCACCAAGTGCGATCCCTGGATTCCCTGAGATTTTTCCCAGGACAAGTGGGACCTCCAACATCCCCAATAGTTATCCAAATACCTCACTGGGATATCCTACCGTTTCAGCCCACTTTGCTGGAACACCTTCTAAGTCTCGCCCCCAGGTGTTAGCTTCAGGTGCAGCTTCAAACATATTCACCGATCCAGCTTGTTCAGCTATGGCACAACCTGCTTTACCCAGGCCTAACTTTGATTCATTTTCCTTCACATTTCAAGCACCATCTTTCCCACTGGAACCTACCTAGTTTACTACCAATTCTTACCCTCAGCCGCCCCGGTACGAGTTTACCGCATGGCAGGAAAAAGCCGAAAAAACACCTGAACAAGAGGAAATTACCAAAAAGATGAGAAACATGGAGCAAAGTCTCAAAAATATACAGGGTCTGAGTGGGCAAAAGAGCGTATCTTACGCTGACCTATGCATGTTCTCGCACGTACATCTACCCTTGGGTTTCAAAACCCCAAAGTTAGAAAAATATGACGGGCGTGGGGATCCCATTGCCCACCTCAAAAGGTACTGCAACCAGTTGCGGGGAGCGGGCGGAAAAGAAGAGCTTCTTATGGCCTACTTTGGAGAGACTTTGGTCGGCATTGCTTCTGAATGGTATATGGATCAGGATATATCTCGTTGGCATATCTGGGATGACTTGGCTTGGGATTTTGTCAGGCAGTTTCAATATAACATCGACATTGCCCTGACAGGAATTCATTATCAAATGTAAAGAAGAAGTCCTCGGAGAGCTTTCAAGAGTATGCTGTCAAATGGCGCGAACAAGCGGCCAGAGTCAAGCCTTAAATGGACGAAACAGAAATGGTCAGTGTCTTCCTTCAAGCCCAAGAAGCTGATTATTATCAAAACATGATGTCTGTAATGGGAAAGCCATTTGCCGAAGCCATCAAAATCGGTGAAATGGTTGAGAATGGGTTGAAAACAGGGCGAATCTTGAGTCAGTCTGCTATAAGGGCTACCTCCCAAGCAATCCAAGGCGGGTCTGGAGGAGTAGCAAACGTAAAGAAGAAGGAAGAAGTAGCAATGTCAACTTCGAGTGTAAGAAAACCCCGTTCGGCCCGACTTCATTTCTCTGAAAGAACCCCACAACACTACTACCCCCATCAAGATGCGGCCTATGCTATGGATCATCAGCCATACACAGTGATGAATGCACAACTATACGCTAGGCCACAACAACAATTTCACCAAAACCGAGCTTAATTTCCCAGAAATCAACTTCCTCACCAAGCTCAGTATAATCCCCGACCTCTACAAAATAATTTCCCCTACAATGCCCGTGCTCGGGAGCCGCCCAGGAAGACAAACTTCACACCTATTGGCGAGTCATATTCTAGCCTTTTCCCTAAATTGGTCCAAATGGGTTTATTACAACCCGTACCCCCAAATAGGCAAAACCCAGAGTCACCCTCTTACCAACCTGGCGCCCGATGTGCCTATCATTCTGGGGTGGAAGGGCATGACACTGAGAGCTGTTGGACTTTGAAAAGGGTTGTTGAAAATCTCATAGAACAAAAACGGATAGTGTTAAAGGATGAAGACATTCCTAATGTGACCAACAACCCGTTACCGGCTCACAACAATGGACCGGTTATTGGAATGATCTGCGAAGATAAAGAGTTTGATCCTTCCTTGAAAGCCATCATTGCAATCGCCGACGTCGAGAAAAAGCCAAAGGCTGATGCAAAGCAAGAAAAAGGGGAGAAGAAGAGTAAACCCACCCCTCAAAATACAGAAAAAATAGTGGAAACCAAAACTGAGGTAGTACCCTCGAAAGATGCCATCCTTTATGTGCCCCGGGGTCCTAGGAAAGGACAAGTGACATTGAGCCCTCCTAGAAGGTTTGAGCTGAACAAAGGATCTAAAATGTATGTGCCAAAAGGGACCTATGTGGTACGGGGGCCAATAATTTCACCAAGGCTGAATGAGCCCGTGGTTATTGGTCGCGCACCACAGAGGCCCATGACAGATCCTACTGCCATCCCATGGAATTATAACGAGGCGGTAGTAACCTACAAAGGAAAAGAAGTCCTGGGAGAAGTAAATGAAACTAACCCGGCTGAGAAATACCTCAATCTGTAGGAAGTGAATAATGCCACGAAGAAGCGTTTCCCACTCAAGAAGCCAGTTAGTGCCGAAGAAGCAGAAGAGTTCTTCAGGAAAATGAAAACTGCAGACTACGAGATAATTGACCAACTCTGAAAGTCTCCTGCTCAGGTCTCTTTGTTGTCTCTATTAATGAATTCAGCTGAACATCAGAAAGTGTTGATCAAAACCCTCAATGAAGCTTACGTTCCAATTGAAACTACTGTGGAACAACTGGAGAGGATGGCAGAAAAATTCTTCACAATCAATCAGATCTCCTTTAGCAAGAATGACCTGCCCCCAGAGGAGGCCACCCACAACAAAGCCCTCCACCTAACAGTTAAATATGAGGGGTACTATATGAAGAGAGTCATGCTGGATGGCTGTTCCGGAGTAGATATCTGCCCTCTCTCAACTCTGCAAAGAATGGAGATCAAGACTGAGAGAATCAGGCCCAACAACGTCTGCGTTCGTGCCTTTGATGGCATCAAAAGAGACACCATAGGCGAGATCAATTTGATTTTGACTATTGGACCTGTGGATTTTGAGGTGACCTTTCAAGTCCCAGACATGGGTACTTCTTATAATTTTCTCTTGGGAAGGCCTTGGATTCACGCGGCAGGAGCCGTACCTTCCACTCTCCACCAAATGGTGAAATTGGAATATGAAGATCAGGAGATCATAGTCCACGGAGAGGATGAGCAATCGATCTATCGGGACCCGTCGGTCCCATGCCTCGAAGCTAGGGAAGGTAGTGAACATATAGTCTATCAAGTTTTCGAGGTTGTGGTCGCAGATCAATATGAAGAAGGAAGCCCTTGCCCTCAACCTTTTCTCTCAAAATCATCAGTTATGGTTGCCAAGGAAATGATCAGGCATGGTTATAAACCCGGGAAGGGGCTCGGGGCATCATTGCAAGGTATCACCGAACCTATCACCTTACTTGCCACCAAGAAGTTCTTCGGTGTGGGTTTTCACGCCACAGAAGCTGATGTGACGTGGGCAAATCAACGAAAGAGCAATGGTTGGGTTTTATCTCAGCCAATTCCGCATCTCTACAGAACATTTATCATGCCCAAGTACAATGAAGAAGAAGAAGATGAGGCCTTCACGGCCAAGGAAATTGAAGAAATCTGTGGGGCTATGAGGCAAATGCTGTATGAAACCCACATGGTTCAGCCGGGAGAAGGCTCGAGCACCGCTGAGGTGCTGTATATGGGGCCCAATGCCAAGTTGCAAAACTGGAAGGCTACTCCATTCCCAATCAGGCCGGAATCCTGGTAGTCCAGTCCTGCCACCTTTTCTGCATCACGAGTTATTTCAGGGTGTAACTCGGATGTTTTTCTTTTAGTTTCCTGTCTTTAAATGCTAATGTAAACCCTGTTATCTTCAAAATTCAATGAAATGAAATTAATATGTCATCGTTTATCTCTCTTTATTCTTTCTGATTTTGTTACTTTTTCTTATTTCTTCTTTCAGTTCTAATAATGCAACTTTAAATAACATGACATGCTTGCGAACTTCATGCCCAGATCCAAACATGCTGTCTAATTGTGAAATAATGAATCAAGAAATGAAATATGATGAAGAAGAGGCTTTTAAGGAAATAAATCGAGCATTGGAACAATTTGAGAATAAACCTAAGCCGAACTTAAATGAAACTGAGCCGGTTAATCTGGGTAGCTCTGAAGAAGTCAAAGAAACCAAGATAAGCATTCACACAGATGAAAGAACCAGGGACGCATTGATCCAACTTTTGTTTGAATTCAAAGATATGTTTGCTTGGTCATACGATGACATTCCAGGATTAAGTGTCGATTTAGTGGTCCATAAGTTGCCAACCTACCCCGATTATTCCCCTGTCCAGCAAAAACAGAGGAAGTTCAAAATTGTTATCAGTGACAAGATTAAAGAAGAGGTCACAAAACAATTAAAGGCGGGAGTGATCTGAGTGGTATGATACACCACATGGCTGGCTAACATAGTTCCCGTGCCAAAGAAAGATGGGAAAATTCGGGTGTGCGTTGACTACCGAGATCTGAACAAAGCAAGCCCCAAGGACAATTTCCCTCTGCCAAACATCCACATCCTTGTTGATAACTGCGCCAAACATGAAATACAGTCTTTTGTGGATTGTTATGCAGGATATCACCAGGTGTTGATGGATGAAGAAGATGCGGAAAAGACAGCTTTCAACCACACCCTGGGGCACCTACTGTTACATGGTCATGCCTTTTGGTTTGAAAAATGCCGGGGCAACTTACATGAGGGCCATGACTTCCATATTTCATGACATGATGCATCAAGAGATAGAGGTGTATGTGGACGATGTGATCATCAAATCCAGAACCCAGGACGACCATGTTCGGGACTTAAGAAAATTCTTTGAGCGGCTACGTAAATATGAGTTGAAGCTAAATCCGGTGAAAGTGCATTCGGAGTTCCGTCTGGCAAACTCTTGGGATTTATAGTCAGTCGGAGAGGCATAGAGCTAGACCCAACAAAGATAAAGTCTATTTGAGATTTGCCTTCTCCAAGAACCAAGAAAGAGGTTATGAGCCTGCTGGAAAGATTGAATTACATTAGCCGATTCATTGCTCAGTTGACTTCAACATGTGAACCCATCTTCAAGCTGTTAAAGAAAGATGTAGCAATTAAATGGACGGATGAGTGTCAAGAAGCCTTTGACAAAATCAAAGAATATTTGTCGAACCCGCCAGTCTTGGTCCCACCTGAACCGGGAATGCCTCTGTTCTTGTATCTGACAGTCTTGGAAAATTCCTTTGGTTGCGTCCTCGGGAAACATGATGTGACCGGAAAGAGAGAGCAGACCATCTACTATCTGAGCAAGAAGTTTACCAGCTATGAAGCCAAATACACTTTGTTAGAAAGAACTTGTTGCGCTCTAACTTGGGTCGCTCAGAAGCTTAGGCATTACTTGTTGGCCTATACCACTTACCTCATTACCAGGTTGGACCCTTTGAAGTACATATTCCAGAAGCCGATGCCCATATGGAGGTTAGCAAAATGGCAGATCCTGCTCACTGAGTTTGACATAGTCTATGTCACCCGCACGACAATAAAGGCCCAGGCTTTAGCAGATCACCTAGCTGAAAACCCTGTGGATGATGAATATCAACCTCCGAGTACTTACTTTCCAGATGAGGAGGTGAATTCAATCAAGATGACATCAGAAGACACCAGTGCTTGGAAAATGTTCTTCGATGGAGCTGTGAACGCAAAAGGTGTTGGAATTGGGGAAATCTTGATCTCACCCATTGGTCAGCACTATCCAGCCATAGCCCGACTTTGGTTTTTCTGCACAAACAATACTGCCGAGTATGAAGCCTGAATTATGGGTATGAACATGGCAATCGACCAAGATGTCGAAGAATTGTTAATCATGGGAGATTCAGATCTGATTATCCGACAAGCTCAGGGAGAATGGGAGACTCGAGATGTCAAACTTATTCCCTACAGGCAACATGTGGAAGATCTTAGCAGGCGATTCAAGTCAATAGAGTTCAGGTACATCCCTCGTTGTCACAATGAACTGGCCGATGCACTTGCTACTTTGGCCTCGATGCTGCCATACCCAGGAAATGCCCACATTGATCCCTTGGAAATCCAAATCCGGGAAAGGCACGGTTACTGTAATACGGCTGAGGCAGAACCAAGTATTCAACCATGGTATCATGATATCAAAAGATTTCTGAAAACTAAAGAGTACCCCGAGCAAGCCAGTGGGGACCAAAAGAGAACCACCAGACGGTACGCAAGTGGTTTCTTCCTGAGCGGTGATGTTTTGTACAAAAGGACTCCGGACCTCAACTTGTTAAGATGTGTTGATGTCAAAGAAGCCGGAAGAATCATGTATGATGTACACGCAGGAGTGTGCGGACCCCACATGAACGGGTATGTTTTGGCAAAGAAAATCCTGCGAGCGGGCTATTACTGGATGACTATGGAAAAGGACTGCTTCAGTTTCGTCCGAAAATGTCACCAATGTCAGGTGCACGGTGATTTGATTCATGCACTGCCTACAGAACTGCATCCCATGTCAGCACCTTGGCCATTTGTTGCCTGGGGTATGGACGTCATTGGGTCGATTGAGCCGAAAGCTTCAAATGGGCATAGATTCATATTGGTCGCTATCGACTACTTCACAAAGTGGGTTGAAGTAATTACCCTCAAATCTGTCACCAAGAAAACTGTAGTAGACTTCGTGCATTCCAACCTCATCTGCCGTTTTGGTATTCCTGCAACTATCATTACGGATAATGCTCTAAATTTGAATAGTCATTTGATGAGAGAGATATGTGAACAATTCAAGATAACGCATCGGAACTCTACTCCTTATCGTCCCAAAGCCAATGGTGCCGTCGAAGCAGCAAACAAGAACATCAAAAAGATTTTGAGAAAGATGATTCAAAGTTCCAGGCAGTGGTATGAAAAATTGTCGTTTGCATTATTGGGGTATCGCACTACTGTGCACACATCGGTTAGAGCAACCCCGTACCTTTTGGTTTATGGCACGGAAGCCGTAATACCCGCGGAAGTTGAAATCCCTTCTCTCCAGATCATTGTTGAAGCTGAAATTGAAGACAGTGAGTGGGTCAAAACCTATTTGGAACAGTTAACCCTGATCGATGAAAAGCGAATGGCTGCAGTCTGCCACGGGCAGTTGTATCAACAAAGAATGGCTCGTGCCTACAACAAGAAAGTGCGGCCTAGAAACTTTGAAGTGGGGCAACTCGTCTTAAGGTGTATTCTCCCCCATCATCAAGAAGCCAAAGGAAAATTTGCTCCTAACTGGAAAGGCCCATACATCATCAGAAAATTGTTGCCAAAAGGGGCATTGTATCTGGGAGACATTGAAGGAAATGACTCTGAAACAGCTGTAAATGCAGATGCGGTCAAAAGGTACTATGTCTAATCCTTCTGCAGCAATAACATTATCCGATTGGGATGACGAAGGCTTTCATTCTTTCTACCCCAAATACTCCAATCCTTTGCTAACCCTTTGAGTCGTTTACCTTTCTTTCATTACCCTCTTTGGAACCTGAAAGTGTCATTAAAAAAAAAAAAAGAAAACAAAACAAAACAGAAAAACAAAAGAAAAATCAAAAACAAAGTTTCCTGAACTACGTTCGACTTGATTCCGAAAGGATACGTAGGCAGCCTCTCCCTGGGGTTCAGTCACACCAAAACAAAAATCCAAATTTCCCCAAAAGTGAAACTGGGGCAGACGTTATAATAATTCAGCGATGATCCCGCCCGAACGGTTCCAAAGTTGTAATTCGATCCAAGTTCTTTTTACCAAACCTGTTTCAAGTCCTTTCGATCAATCGGAAAAAGGTTTTTTAAAATCAAAGAACACAGTTGCTTGGATCTGATGCAATCAAAATGAGAGAAATAAAATGAGAGAGTCTTATTGGTGAAAACCTACGGGCACCATAAGGCAATGGCAAGCAGAGAAATCGAAAATGAGAGAGTCTTGTTAGTGAAAACTCGTAACGAGCACTATAAGGCGACGGTAAGAAGAGAAATGAGAGAGATCGATTGGTGAAAACCCACAAAGGGCATCATCGATCGAAAAGAAGAAACCCCTCACCACCATTGGTATTGAAAGAGTCCTGGCAAGGTTTCTCGGTTTTGAAACACGGGTCGCAATGGGTTTATGAGAAGATAGGATATTTGTGCGGATCGGTTGTCTAGTCCAAGAAGTATGTCATGTCTATTTGAAGTCTGCATGCACCTCAGATAAGTCCGTCCTTCCTCCCTGAAAGTGATGCTTCTCTTTTAAATTTATTTTCTTGTCCTTTGTTTACTTTTCCTTGAACCTCTTTCGGTCTAACTCTGTTCCGTAACTAATACAAAGAAAAGGTGGCAAGATTGGTTTTATAGAGTTCTGCTTGATAAAAACCAAGTCCAAAGAAAAGTACCCCAGCCTCAGCGGGTGCATCAAGTCGATCCCGACTGGCCATAATAGCCGATGCTCTAAAACCAGAGTTATTGAAAATGAAAAGAAATTCGAAGTCAAAGCCCTAGAGGTGGATTAAAGTGAAAGGGCCAAAGCCCCGCACGGTTGAACCGCCGTTTGGAAAGTTTGAAAAGTTGAGTTCCTCGGTTTTAGGAGAGAGATCAATCTTCAGCAAGCAGCAGAGGTTCTCACCAAAAGAGCTAGGCCGAGATTAAGTGATAAAAAACAATGAAGGCCACAAAACCGACCACCGTTTCAAACTAACAGTTGTTCTTTGTTTGAAAAATTGAAACAGGTGCAATCCAAAGCAACCATGCAAAAAGCAGGTGCAACCAAAAGGAAATGCGCAAGGGTTAGAAATAGCTATGCTGCAATAATCAACCCAAAAGGGAAGTCTCCTCCCAATTCTTTTCTGCATTTTTTACTCATTTTCTTAAACTCAAAAATAAAATAAAATAAAAAATAAAAAATGAAGATTGATAAAAAATAAAAATAAAAAGAAGAAGAAGAGAAATTCAAAATCATGGTAGCATAGGGTCTCCAATCTCTAGCTACGTCCTTTCCAACATAGGATCTCATTCCCTAGTTGATGCCAGCATAACCTTGTAATCTTTTCCCACCTAGGGTCTCATTCCCTAGTCACTGCCAGCATAACCTGGTAGTCTCTTTTAGTATTGAGTTCCACTCTCTAGTTGATCCCCGGCATAACCCGAGGACCTTTTCCTTTCTCCGGCATAACCCGATGACTTTCCCGGCATAACCCGTGGATCTCCCTGGCATAACCCGAGGACCCTTTTTCTTTTCCGGCATAACCCAATGAACATTTCCGGTATAACCCGTGGACCTCTCCTGCATAACCCGAGGACTTATTTTTCTTTCGCGGCATAACCCGTGGACCTCCCCGGCATAACCCGAGGACCTTTTTCTTTTCCGGCATAACCCGATGACTCTCCTGGCATAACCCGTGGACCTCCCTGGCATAACCCAAGGACCTTTTTATTTTCCTCCCGGCATAACCCGTGGACTTCCCTGGCATAACCCAGGGACCTTTTTCTTTTTCTCCCGGCATAACCCGTGGACCTCCCTGGCATAACCCAGAGACCTTTTTTTTTTCTTTTCTCCCGGCATAACTCGTGGACCTCCCCGGCATAACCCGAGGACCTTTTTCTTTTCCGACATAACCCGATGAATTTTCCGGCATAACCCGAGGACCTTTCCTTTTTCCGGCATAACCCGATGAATTTTCCGGCATAAACCGTGGACCTCCCCGGCATAACCGAGGACCTTTTTTATTTCCGGCATAATTCGATGACTTTACCGACATAACCCGATGAGTTTTCCAGCATAACCCGTGGTCTTCCCCGGCATAACCTGAGGACCTTTTTCTTTTCCGGCATAACCTGAAGACCTTTCCGGCATAACCCGATCATTTTTCCAGCATAACCTGGTAATCTTTCCAACTTAGGGCCTCCGATCCCCATTTGATTTCATTTTAGATATAGGGTCTCCATTCCCTAATCTCTTTTTCTCTGGGATGCACAATCCCGATTTTATTGCTTTCAATAAAGAAATAATTTAGATTTTGTTGCAATAACTCACAAAATTTTCTTAGTGAAAACGGGGGCAGAAAAATTTTGTTCGTTTGTTTGTTTTGGTGCCTAAGCAGGTTTTTACCTTGAGGGACAAGTTTCGAGGCGACCAAAAGAAGAAGTCTCTTTTCAAATAAAAGAAAAGAAAAACAAGAAAAAAGAAGTGAGCTCTAAAGTGCAGAAGCGAAGAAAAGATGCAGACTGCTCAAGATAGGATTAAAGTCACAAGCTTCGCATGTCCTGCCTTGATCCAAAAGCTGAAGAATGAACCAGCGATTGCAGCTAACGAGCATCAAGATTCAGATCGGAGTCCAACAACAAGAACCAGCTAAGACTCAAGATCAAGCTTCAAGTGACTTATAGATGAGAATCTTGTAACTCATAGTTGATAGACTTAGCTAGTTTAGCTTTTTATTTTTCCATTTTTTTTGTGTAATAAGGAGCTCAGCTAGCAGAAACAGCAACAACAACAGTGAAACCACATTTTCCCGGTAATCCCAGCTACCAAAAATTTCAGAACTACACCGACCTGATTCTTTTATAGCCAAGGATATGTAGGCAACCTCCGAAGCAAGTTTCGGTCAAACTTTTTCAAAATGCTTCCAAATGGAGTTTCAAACGGGCAAAAATTGCTTGTAGTTGCTCACTTTATCTTTGCCCGAAAACTCTTCATGTTTTCGAGCAAAGAGGGGCAGCTGTGAGCAGCTTATTTTTGACCATGTTTGAATTTATTCCTACTTTTCTCTACTCACTACCCACTTTCCCCACTTTCTCCACTCACTACCCACTTTCCCCATTTTCCCCACTCATGTTCCCCATTTTTCCCACTTTCTCCACTCACTACCCACTTTCCCCATTTTCCCCACTCATGTTCCCCACTCTCCCCACTTTCCTCACTCATGTTCCCCACTCTCCCCAAAAAATATTTCCTCCACCCACTCTTCATAGTTCTCTCTACTTATAACACACACATCAAGACCTCACCTTAAAAAAAATTATATATAGAAAAGGGCGCATTTTACAAGAGATCTCTCTTCTTCTTCTTGGATTTTTTCTCCAAGAAACATACAAATACAACATATATCACCCTTTCTTCCCAAGAAAAACGGCCGCACACACTCATTTTATCACGGAAACTTCTCTGAAAATGCACACCTGAATTCACAGCCAACATTTGAGAGACTCACTTTGAAAGTTCTTCACACTCAAAAGAGATGAAAGCAAAGGCTTCAAAATTCAAAATTTTCAGCTGGATTCGTGTAAAAGTTTGCTGCTCTGTTGCTACTGTTGAAATTGCTTCTTGAGCTCCTCATGTGATTTAGATTCTTCTTTTCTTTGGCTTATCTCTTGGTGTCTGCTTAACTCTGTTAGGTCAGTCCCAAATCCTTTGTATTATGTTTTGCTGAATGGCTATATAAAGTTATTGAATTCCTTTTAAATTTTTGGATTTGCTCAAAAATACGATTTCTGCTATTCGAGTGTGTCATGGATGAATGTTTGATTTCCATTTGAATAAAGTAGTGTAATGAATCGAAAATGTTAAACTTTAGATTAAATGTTGACGAAGTAAATGCTGTAAAGATTTTGGAATCTGTTATTTGCTTTGGGAGTCTTTACTTATTTTCTTTAATTTCCACTTCTTGTCATCAAGGAAGAGAGTAAAATCCAAGCAAATTTGCTCTTAAATCGAGGATCTGATGGCCAGCAATGGTTATCTTTTAATAGCAAACAAGCCGTAAATTATATTCTATACTCCACTTTCAGAAATAAGATAAGCGGCATCATGAGGTATATAGTTTTTTTTAGTAGCAAAAAATATAAAGATATATAGTATCACATGTTTCAACTCGTAGGCATAATGATTCCTCAATAGTTTGTTAATGAGTTGTTTGTGCACTCCAGCTTTTACAACCACAATCTACTTTATTTATTTGATTAGTTTAACGTCAAAATTTGCCCCCCTATCCTCTCTGCCTCACGTTTTCTGGTTCTTGGACTTTTTGCCTCCTGATTTATCCAATCCTTTTTTTACTAGTCTATGTATTTTCATGACTTGTACATTAAGTTACATAAGTCGAGCAAATTTAAATATATATATCCTTTTTTACAAAAACTTTTGAAGTATGTATATGTTCGTGTATGTATAAAAGAGATAGAAACGCAACCTAAAAAAATAGAAATTGGCTTGAACTTTCGTAGTTTACTTTAGGTGCATTAATTAAATAATTATCATAGTTACGGGTATGGTTCCCGTAACGCAGTTTGTGACACCTAGTTACTAAAATCCGGGGGTACAGTTATGTGATCCGACCAAAATTTAATCTTTAAAAAACAAATTAAACATGTTGTAGATCGTGAGTACGGTTCTCGTGACATAATTAGCAATATGTAACAATAATTAAATAAAAGTGGTTATAAGGTAAAAATGCACAATAGTTTAAAACATGTATTAAAATCAGATAATATGCCAGTTATAATAGTTTTAGCGACCGCGCTAGAACCACGGAATCCGGGGATGCCTAACACCTTCCCCCGGGTTAACAGAGTTCCTTATTCAGAATTTCTGGTTCGCAAACTTCAAAAAGGAAAATCGAAATTTTCCTCGATTTGGGATTTAAAATAAATCGGTGACTTGGGACACCAAATAAACTATCCCAAGTGGCGACTCTGAACAAAATTGAATAAATTAATCCCATTTCAAATAATATCACTTTAATTGGAAAAACTCCCTTGTACTACCTTCGGGTGTGTAAAAAGGAGGTGTGAAACCAACTGTGTAGTTCCCGAACTTTCTCTTTGCGGCTACTCCTTCCGTTCATGGAACATAGCGCTGAGGCTCTTTAGGTCGGATGATTCTTGAAGTCGTGCGGCCCTCCGCATACGTAACATCCTTTCTTCTCGGCCTACGCCTTATTCTCGGCGTAGCCCTAAGGGCCACTCCATTTTTTGTAATCTTAAGTCTTAGAGTATTGTTGTATCTCTTTGCCTTTGCCACGGTCTCCCCCACCTTTGACGTTGCTAACCTTTAAGTCCTTACATTTGACTTTGTCGTGCTTGTCATGCCCGAAATCCATTAATGATTCAGCCTCCACTATGGCTTGATCTATATCCGCGACTTGTCGGTGTTGCTACTCCTGTTTAGCCAATTTTGCAACCCGTCCATGAAGTGGAACAACACGTCATTATTGGTCATGTTGGGAATTTGAAGCATATGGGTAGTGAACTGCTTGACATAGTCACGTATGCTCCCTGTTTGCTTCAACTCACTAAGATTGAGTCTTGCCTCGTACAAGACATTGTTTGGAAAGAACTATCACTTGAATTCGGCTTTGAACTGATCCCACGTGCTAATAGTACATAGACCTTTATCTATGTCTGCCATCTTCCTTCACCACCATATAATGGTAGTCTCTGAGAGGTACAACACGACAACGTTGATATTAGTCGCATCGTCCCTCACTCTGCCGTGTTTGAAGTAGTTCTCCAAGTGCCAAAGGAAGTTTTACATTTCTTGTGCATCACGAACACCTTTGAACACCGGGGGTTTGGGAGCCTCGATCTTGGACTCCGTCGCCACCACAACATTGCTGGTTGCCTCGGTCCCGCCAGCATCAACATGCTCCTCGAGTGACTCTATATTTGCCTTCATAGCATCGATAGCGCTCAAAGCCTCCATGATCCGCACTCTAAGGCAGTGATGATTTGCCTTATTTCCATCTCGGACTGTGTACGTACCTCCAAGTCATTTTGGATACTCTCAATATCTTCAAGAGTGTGCCCCTCAAGAACGCTAAGGATGTCTTCCACCTTCCCTAAGCATTGGCCAAAGATCTCCACGGCGTCCATCCTCGCGTTCATCTTCATCACCCACTCTTTACTGAGACATCCTTAGGCAGGACCTCCACTTCGTCCTCGCTCACCTCAGTGGCAGATGGTTCTTGGGATGTAAGCCCTTCGTTTGACACAACCTCGGGTGGCACCTCCTGGCTCTTGTTGGTGGCATTCATCTTCTTGTTGCGGCCCTTCTTGCCAACAATATCCTGGATGACGTTGGTTTGGGTATTGGCAGCGTCAATTTGTTCGTTATTCGCCATGTTCTTAGTTGTAACCTTTGCTCCGATACCACGTTGTCACATCCTTACACTTAAACTAAGTACATGTGCGACACTTGATAACTCACTCACGATCTTGCATAACTTGCTCAGGTTCTTGCTATGCAAAGTCAGCCTTATTACACTCAAGATCGCTAAGAGAATGTTAGAAAGAACACAAGAGAATTTATTAAAGGAAGATTTGTATTAGAGAGAGTTGAATTGTTTGCTTGATGAATTACAAATGAATGACCCCATTTATATACTAGTCTCCTAGGGGTTGGTATATCAATATTAATTGTTACATAAGTCCTTAATATTTACAAGATAAGGGCTTTCTCTAGAACTCTCTACAAACCTAGAAGATTCCAAGGACTTTCCTAGCAAATCTATATGGATCTAGGGTCTTCCTAAGGAAATGTTCATACTTCTCTAAAATTTTCTCACAAGTGCTAGTCTTCCTCTTATGTAAGCTATTTCATATGTCTTTAATATATGTCAAATAACGTCTATGTGACATGATAACATGGAGGGTCGCACCACAAGGATGTCGACGGGCATTTTTATTCTCAGGTTTAAGATGGACTTGACCATTACCCAATTGAATGCTGCTTGTGCCTACAACTTGTGGGGTATCGGTGGAAGTGACACTTCTATTTTGTCAAATTAAATTTTGCTGATAAAAAGTGTCCACCATTGGGAATGATTAGGAGAATACGATATCCCAACTAATTCCTAACTAATCTTTGTCCCAAAAGGAACAAAATATGTAGATTTGCATTGGTCTGTTTGGATGGATAGCTCCACTTCACTATCTTCAGATATGTGCTAAAATAAAATTGGGCATGTATGTGACCAGGAGACCACAATTCGAATTACACATCTGCATATCTATATATGAAAATAGTTTATATTGTAAATATATAGTATCGTAATAGGACACTAGCACTCTTCTATATGCTTTACAAATATAAAATTTTGTTTAATATAAATAAATAAATATATGTTTATTTTGAGAAAGTAGAAATCTTACAAATAATTTCTACGTCTTTAACGAGGCTACGTCTTGAAAAGAAAAGCCACACGATTTGGTCATAAAAATAGGCTACAAAGGGAAATTAGGAGACAGTGTAGCATGAGGACCTCCTCTATGCACCTATGGAAAATGTAGTGAATTAGGTAATTAAAGACCCTAGCAAAGCATTTTAAGTGTGAGAATGAACTATTTAATTACCCAATGGATAACTAAGCACCATACAACCAAAAAAAAAAAATCCTGCTCCTATAGCCCTGAGCACGTAAGTGCGCATTTACTCACGCTTCATTTACACAAACATCCTTTTTAATTATAAAATACAAAAAAATTCTAACCAGGTTCAATGGATGTATACCCATTACACATATTCTTTCTTTTTCATCAAGCACATATTTCTCCCCCAGAGTGACCATGCATGCTAGCTTTGAGGCGAGCAATTTTTCTATTTGTATCAAGGCAAGGGTAAGACTGCTTACTTACTACCTTTCTCAAACCTCACATGTGAGACTACGCTAGATATATTATTGTTGAAGTGACTGTGATCATAGACTTTGTGGAAATTAATGATTTTGTTCTAGCGGAGGTAAAAGAAATATCAATTGATTTCTTCTTATCTGCCTAAGTTTTGATAAACAGAATTACTCGATATATATGTCGATGGTAGATAACCAATACCCCATGAAATTGAGATTGCGCAAGTTGCGCCGAATACCACCATCATTAATTAAAGTTTAGGCAAGAAAGATAGCTGAAGCATGTCGGCTAATTAAAGAAAGCTCATATCACTCACTAGAAGTGTTAAATTTTCAAGAAACACAACGAAGTCCCACGCTAGGACCAATTTTAAGAAAATATTTGACTAGGTATGTATGCAAAGAATAAAAATTAAAAGCTTATGTAATTCATGCAACTATGCAAGGTCCTGTAAATATTTTTCTGAATAACTACTTCATAAAATATGAAAGTTTTAGTACAAAAGGACTGGCCTCTAAAGCCAAGTGGCAATTAAGATATTTGATGTGCCATTTTGATGACTTGCCTTAATTCGAAAATAATAACTTCGCCTCGTGCAGATCCGAATAGATATAATAGATAGATATATTTGTCTGTCTATGCGGTACTCCATGTCATCTCGTTAAAATAAATAAGAATAAAATAGCTTTTTCATGTTATTTTCCGAGTTAGAAAGGAAAAGAAGAACATCGGCACAAATATACTTGTTCATATTGAACTACACTACCTGAAAAGCAAAATCTTATTAATGCTTCAACACCACTGCTACGTTTGATTTAAATTAGCATAAACTTTTTTTTAACGCAAAACAGAGATTATATTAAGAAACACAAGGTTATATGGACATAATATAGTTCCTTAGGACATTACTGTTGCCCAAATTTGCTAGATAGTTACAAATTGTAGAAGGAAGAAACTTAATACTATTACATATTCCATGCTTGTTCTCGGGGGCGGATGCACCTTGACTCAAGCGGTTTCATCCGACACTAGCCGGAATTTTTACGAAATATATGTATACTAACTGATATGCAAAGCTAATAAATATAAATTGAAGTGCCATCAACTAAATATAAATAGCTTTTAGCTTACTTGTTCTAGCGCTGCAACTGAGTTCAAGAGTGCTGGAGTTCGATTCCTGTCAGTCCATTTTGTCGTTAGTTTTATATTTTTTTAATCTATATAGTATACGCTTAAAAGATAAAACTTAAGACTTGAACCCTTGACCATTATGTGGTAATGGCAAACAAAACCAGTAGATCATGATGATGCTACTTACAACATTAGAGCTACAATAAATAATTCAAAGCTCCGAGCAAATTTTCTAGAGAGCGTACTATTTGCAGAATTGACGTATTTTTGAGCGATTATTTGGTCCAGTATAAAAAGTATTTAGCATTAATTCTAACGAGACTATTATAATACTGACACAATTGAAAACTTGTCGAGTGAATTGTAGTAATATATTTGAATTGTGTTTTATTTAAATATTATAGTTTGTGTTTTTAATTTTTTTAATATGATGTCATACAATGATCCGTTCATGTGATCATGTCTTTAAATATTGACACCGCATACAAAATTTCTACGTACGCCCCCGTAGTTGTTCTTGTTTACTTCAGGCTCAACAGTAAAGTGTTCTAGGTGCCCGTCGCAGCCCATCGGTTTGGGTCGTGACATTATGTCTCAGAGGTGGGAGCTTCAATTGGTGTATTAATAACCTACATTCATGAATAATGTTAGAAAGATAACAGTTGTCTTCATATATGAGCTTGATGATATCCGTAGAGTCTGTTTCAATTTCCATTTTGTGAAAATTCATCTCCCTTGCAATCTTTAAACCTTCTTGTAAAGCCATTAATTCTGCTTGCGTGGGAGATGTTGCATGACCTGCTTTATGGAACCCCACGATCCAGTCTCCACTGCTATTTTTGAATATTCCACCTAGACTAGCTGCCATAGTGTTTTTTGAAAAAGCACCGTCTATGTTTAATTTAATCGTACCAGTTTATATCAATCTTTATCTTATGAATTTTGAAAGGGTTTTTTAATTTTCTGTAAAAAAAGTTAAATTCCCAACCTTTGTTGAATAACTTTTTGGGCCTCAAGCTCAAGATCAAGATTGTTGAAATTATTGTTATTCCTATTTTTTCAAATGTTCTAGATGGAGAAAGGAAATAAGGTTTCCCAACTTGTTGAATGGTTATTATTCTGAATGAAAATCTTTTTAGGCCCATAAGCCAATGAAAGTTCTTATCAATAGTTTGAGTCGGATGCCCATATTGTTCCCAAAGCGTTTGGTAGCAGGGCAGTGGAGAAAGATATGTTGGATAGTTTCCACATTCTCCGTTCAAATCGTACAAGTTGTATAAATGTTAATGCCAATATGAGCTAATAAGGCTCGACAAAGGTATACGATTATGCATGCATTGCCAAAGGAAGAATTCAATTTTGTTAGGGCAGCGGAGGTCATAAATCCAGCTAAAAGAGATACTTGGGGTGTAATTAGGAGTTAAAAGTTTGTAGGAAGACTTCGTAGTAAATAAACAATTTCAATTTGGGTTCCAATTGACAATATCTTTCTTAAGAGCTTTACTAGGTATAGGAGTTAAAACAATCTTATTAATAATATTGGAGGGCAAGTCGAAAGAAATACCAGACATCATTCTTAATAAGGTCTTTAATGAAAAGATTTTGATCATCCTTACTAAGAGGGCCATATATGGAATTTCTAAGGGAATTTGAGATGTAAATCCATTTTGAGGACCAGATATTAATTTTGGATTTTGTACAAAGGTGCCATAATATGCCATCGTTACACACTTTCCATCCTTTAAGGATAGCCTTCCAAATGAAAGAGGTGTTAGCCATCGACTTTTTCCAGACATACTTTGTAGAAATGAGATGTGCCCAAGGTGTATTAGGGTTTTCAAGAGCCTCCAGGTAAGACTTGTTAACAAGACCATATTTTTGGAATATACTGAGCGTATACCACCCTCATCTTTATCCCTCGTAACCATCTGCCAATTAACAAGATGTAGTTTTCTAGCAGAGTTAGTGGATCCCCAAATAAAATACTTTTGTATTTTATCAATTTATTTTAGGATTTTGGTGGGGAGTAAGGTGTATCGCATAGAATGAGTAGGAATGACACTTAAGGTACTAGTGGCCAAAGTTGTCCTTCCGGCCATATTTAAGAAGGAACATTTCCAGTGTGACAGTCTAATATACAATTTATCTAATACAAATTGGAAGTCTTTAGGTTTTGGAGAGTGATTTAGAATTTGAAAGCTAAGATACTTACCAAACTCATAACTATATTCCAAAAAGGTATGTGAGATAACTGGTAATTTTCTTAGGGCAGATTTTTGGGAGGATAATCTTAGACTTTGAGAAATTTATGGAAAGCCCGAATTCATTACAAAAAAATCCATGCATGATTTTATGCATTGGCCTGTTTTTTTGTTAGCTTTTTCCATTAGAGTAAAATCATCCGCGAATAGTACATGAGAGAAGGAAGGGCCTTCATGCTTTGTTTTAATAGGATCGCACCTTAAAGTATTTACCTGATGGTTTATTAGCCTTGATAGGAGTTCAAGACAAAGGATGAAGACATATGAAGATATATGATCCCCTTGATGTATACCCCGACTGGGACTGAAGAAGTTCATTCTAGAACCATTTACCAGGATACCCATAGAGCTTGTCCTAATACAATGCATAATTAATCGGGACATTTTTGGGAGGAATTTGAAGAATCTTAGAGCCCTATAGACAAAAGAGCATTCCAGTCTATTGAAAGTCTTCTCTAAGTCGATTTTAATTAATATATCGAAGTTGGAACCTTTTGACCTACGGAGATTATTTATGATTTCCTAGATAATAATGGCGTTGTCACTAGCTTTTCTGTTCTTTATAAAACTATATTGGAGAGGACTAATGAGGTAAGGGAGGAATGGTTTGATCCTATTAGCTATGATTTTTGTGATTTTATAAGACATATTACATAGCCTAATAGGTCTGAAATTTTTGAGATTATTAGCATTAGAAAATTTTGGTATAAGGCATATAAAGGTTTCATTTATACCTATTGGCAATATTTCAGTTTCGAACACCTTATGATAATAACTTGTGACATAGTCATCAATAATGTGCCAATATTTTTGATAAAAGAAGGTATGTATGCCATCCGGACCTGGTGCTTTAAAAGGTTTAAAGGAAAAAATTACCTTAGTAATTTCCATATTTGATAGAGCCATATCAAGGCTACTTAGGTCAACAATGTTATGGCAAAAGGGATCTTTTAAGATGGCATTTTTGTGGGTGATGGACTTGGAGGTTTTAAAGGCACTTTGAAAGTAAGAGAGGGTATGATCAAGGATTAATTTGGGGTCCGAAATCCAATCATCGTTGTCATTTGTGAAATACATAATAGCATTGGGACGTTTATGGTTGGAGGCTATAATGTGGGAGTATTTAATATTTGCATCACCATTGTTGAGCCAAATAATTCTAGAGCGAAGTTTCAGAAATCTTGCTCCATTCTTAGAATATTATTATACTCTAGTTGTAACTTCGATTCTAAGTCTTGTAAGAAAAAACTCATTTGGTATGATGGGGAAGATTGAATACCATCTAGTCGAGCTAAGATCCTATTTTTCTTTTTAAAGATATCTCCAAACGTTTCACTTTTCCACTTAATCACAACATCTTTAAAAGATTTTTGGGCACTAACAAGGTCATTATTATTCTAGCATTGCTTTACAATGTTGATGAAGTCGGGATGTCTACACCAAATAGTTTTTAATCTAAAAGGTTTACCATTATGATTCACATTTTTTGGGATAAGACTGATTAGTAAGGGATTATGATCAGAATGAGTTTTAGGAAGATGTATATCTCCAGCCTTAGGAAATAAGGATAATCAATCCTTTTTAACAAAAATTCTATCAAGCCTTTACATAATTAAACCTCTAGATTTTTTTTATGATTTGACTAAGTATATTTGCATCCCTTATAATCTAAATCCATAATGTTACAATTGTTAATACTATTCCATAAAGAGTTACTACACCTACGATTAATGGGGTTCCCTCCAAATTTATCATTTACACTAAAAATATCGTTAAAATCACATTCTAATAATCAAGGACCCTTATAGTTACTATGAGTATTTTCTATCCATAAATCACGTCTTTTATCTAGTTTAGTACTAGCGTAGATGGAAAAAAAGTCAAGTAGTTTGAGTAGGAAGTACCTCAAAAATGGCGTAAATTTCTTAGTTTCTCCCAACGAAGTTGTAAACCTTCAAAATACTGGAATACCACAAGATGACCATACTCCCAGCCTGTCCTTCAGAAGGAACCTCAGTCATTTCCGAAAATGCAAATTTACTTAATAGAGAAATATGATTTTCCATACGAGTCTCTAGCAGTGTCACCATGTATGGCTTATGGGTATCAACCATTTCCCTAAAGTTAATACGAAAGTTATCATTGTTACTACCATGTATGTTCCATATTATGATATTAGTTGGTCGATATATCAGCGCTGCATGGTTGTTGGTTGAGCCATTCTCCATCCTTGCATGGAGTACTGGGTTCCTCCTTAGTGAGGGAATCAATATCATTGCATGGCTCCCCACTGTTAGATCCTGTGGAAGCCTGATGTCCATCAAACATTTGTATAGGGTTGGGGGAAAACTGAGAATAAACATCTTCTCTTGCATCTCCCTGAAGAGATACACCTTTACGTCATTTAGACTTGAAAATCCCACTATTTCCTCTGACCTTATCAAGTTCATCTCTTTTACATTCACCACTTGGTGATCTTCTGGTTCAAGCACATTGGGATGGGGTGGTGCCTGGTTCATTGGTGGTGTAGCAAAGGCTTGATTTTGCACTAGGTTTTGAGGTACAACCCATGGCATGAAGATTGGATTCATGCTCGAGATCTCTCTTAGTGAGAAGAAGGGATATTCATTGAAGGTACTAGTGGATGGAGGATATTGTTCAACCAAACATGATTGTGATAGTTGCTCATGGCCATGTACATCCCCTCGGATACTAGCTGAGCCAGAAAGTGTGAATTTTGGAGAATTATTACTATCTCCTGGCCATCCAAGATCATATTGAATGATATTGCATGAACCATTAGAGCTTGCTCTATCCAGGACAACGGTTGGTAGTCTTGAGGTAGGGGTGGTTGAACGAAGAAGATTGTTTGGTTTCCTGTCTGAGTGGTTGGATTTGGTGGAGGATTGGCCACTGTGTGTGCTCATTGGTGCCTTAGAATTTGGACAAGTCTGAATCTTCTCCATTGGGAAACTGGTATTCTTGGCATTATTATTGCTAGAATGTTATTTTATATTATCTCTATGGACTAAGTCAATAGAAGAGATAGGGTTTTGAGAGGTAGGTTTAGGTAGGGTGGTAATTATTGAATCTATTTGCATGATTTGATTACTTGTCAAAGATGAGATTTTAATAGGATTTGGGGTATTGAGAGTGCTAGGCAAGTGTTTTACTTCATTGGCCATTTGTGCATCTAATGAGTTGTTGTGGGACAGGTGTCGTGGATCTTTATCTTCATCCATACAACTAATATTGTTTATTAAGGAGATATTAAGGGGGTTAATTTCAGGGTTTAAAGAGTCTTCAGAATACTGTTGGTGAGTATCAAGAGAGGGGTTAGTATTGTTATTATCTTTAGTAGCTATCTTAGATAATTGCATGGCAATTAAGCTAGCCGCTTTCACGGGGGACACGTAGTTGTTAATCTGATTTTTTTGAAGTCACGTTAGAAGGTTTGTAATCTAAAATCATTTTTGAATTCTTGTTTTTTTTTATTCAGATCTATGGGAGGATTTTCCAAAGCTACAAACTTGTTTCCCCTAGCAACGTGCTCATTTGTAGAAAGATCATTTTCATAAGTGGAGATCTTTTTTTGAAATTGTTTTAGTTGCTAGTAGAGTTATAACCTGTATTAGGGTATTGAGAAGAAGACAACTTACCCAGTATTCTATGTGGCAGATTATTGATTATACCTGGCTTTTGGATTGCATCGTTCTTTCTCCTATTGGATCACTTTTTCTTGGTAAAGTTAACTGTCTTCCATACTACTTACTTGATTTCCTGGTCATTGATGCTTTTATTTGGTTGGGGAGGTGAGTGGTTTGGCAGTGTTGATGGCACAGTTGGCATGGTATTATTATTATGGCATTTTGCAGTTACATGACCTATCCTCCCATAATTTTTACAAAAGAAATTCTCGCCCTCGTATTGGACATTTTGCTTATGGCTTCCAATATGGATTAACGGAATAACTAGCTCTTCTAGTGGTAATTCTATACTCAATCTTACATAACGACCCCTTAAGGTAGAGGATGTACAAGCATCTATTTCTAATATGTTAAATCTGGTTTTAATGATGCAAATAATATATTTGTGCAGGAAATCATGGATAGTAATTCAAAGATTAAAGGAATCAATTAGAGAAGATCAAAGAATCAAGGAGTTACTACGAGATGGAAGCAATCAATCAGGAAACTTAAGGAAAGCAATCTGAGGCCATCAAAGATCACAAAATCAATGGACAACTACGATGGAAGGAATCAATCAAGCCTAAACTTAAGGAATCAATCAAGTCCAACGCGATCAATCTGGAAGATTGAAGCGGAAAAGAAGCATCGAAGATCTTGGAAGATGATTAATCAAGCTGCCATTTTTGGAAGGACCAACAATCAAGGAGTAAAGCTACATCATCAAGATCTGTAGAAGGAAAACTATCAATACCCTCTCATCAAGGAAGAGCAACGGAAAATAACCTTATTCTTGGAAAGAATCAATCTCTTTCCAAGGATCAAATCTCTTGGGTTGTAAAAAATCTTTAGCAAACGGCCTTCACCAAAGTATTTATACTCAGCATCAAGCCTTAGACACATATACTTTGATCGAACCGAATACCCTCTGTTTATTCTACGACAAACAAATATTGTAGCTCTACTAGATCTGATGTGTAACAATTTAGAGAAGAAAAAGAGAACAACACTGATGAGACATCGTATCAAAACGAAACGAGTGAAGTAGGCTCTAAGCGATCAGTGTAGATCACACCTTTCTCTATACTCTTAAAGAAACTCATTCACAAAAAAAGAACTCCCTTGCAACCCAAGGGTACTGAACTAGGATTCACATTGAATTCGAACCAGTATAAAAACTCTAGTGTCTTTAATTCCTACATTTAAATTTTGCATCTTTATTTCTGTCTTTTCTAGTATCAAGTTCTTATATCCAGTCGACTAATCATAAAACTAGTCAACTGTTAGCTATTAAGTTTAAAAATAAATAATTCACCCTCCCCTCTTGTACTTTCAATTGGTATCAGAGCAAGACTGACACTTTTCTTTTTTGCTTAACAGCTTGTGAGAAAAGATCATGGCTAATCCAGTTATCATAGGAGCACTTTTTCAAGAAGGTACATACCAAGTAGGGCCACCATACTTAAATGGACAATATTTCTCCCAGTGGAAAGTACGTATGGAAATATATGCTAAGGCATATGATGTTAAAGTGTGGAGAGTCATCAAAAAGGGAAATTATCCTCTACCGGTTGCTTCTCAACCTTTTGCTGATCCTGAAGATATAGATTCATATACAGATGAGCAAATGGCAGTTGTGCAAGTCAACAACAAAGCAAGAAATTTTCTCTACAATGCTATTAGTGGTGAAGAATATGAGAAAATCTCTAGCTGTGATATAGCCAAAGAAATGTGGGATAAGCTTGAAGTTACATACGAAGGAACCAGCAAAGTGAAAGAAACACATATCAACATGTTGGTTCACGATTATGAATTCTTCCAGATGAAAGAAGGAGAATCCATTGAGTAAATGTTTGCCAGATTCAGTAAAATCATTAGTGACTTAAAAGCTTTCGACAAACCATACTCAAGCGGTGATCAAGTTAGAAAGATTCTTAGAAGTTTACCAACCACTTGGCTAACTAAAGTAGTCACACTTGAATCAGAGGATCTGAATAAATTATCTTATGCTGAACTTCGTAGAGAACTCATAGCCTTCGAAAACACACACCTTAAGAAAACAAACCAAGAAGAAAAGAAGAAAATAGTTGCATTCAAGGCCACAACTAAGATAGCTGAGAATGATATCAATGATGATCCTGAAGCTCTCCAAGAAGAAATTGCTATAATGTCAAGAAACATGGATGGCTTCCTGAGAAGATTCAGGAACACGAGAAGAGGAAGGATTCCACCTAGGCGAACCAGGCAATACAACAAACAAGATAAGAATGATGGAAAATGCTATAAGTGTGGAAGATTTGGAAATATTCAAGCTGAATGTCCAGATCTAAAAGGAAAAATCTCTAGAGGTTTCATAAAAAAAAAATCATTTGGAAGCTGGAGTGATGAAGTCAGATCAGAACACGAAGAAGTAGCAAATCTCTGCTTCATGACAAATCTGGAAAATGATATGAACAAACTTTCAGGATGCTGGACAGATGAGGATATTTCAGACGATGAATGCAAAGATAGCAATGAAAACTGCTTCATGGCTCGAGGTGAAACAAGCCAGGTAAGGTCTTATAATTGTGAAAGATGTAATGAATTATAGGATATTCTTGATCTCACTTTGAAAGAGTCTCATAAATGATGGATGAACTAATGAGACTCAACAAAGACGTAAAAGACTAGAAACTCAAACAAGAAGTGTGTGAAATTGAAAAAGAAGTACTTCAAGAAGAGTTTGAGGAATTGCAAATGCAACTCAATGGCATGCGCAAATCCACCAGTCACAGTTCTGTCAGGTCAAACCAGACGACTTACAAGTCAACTGGAAAAGGGCCAGCCAGAACTGAGTCGACTAGTACTAACACAACTGAAAGACCGAAAAATGGGTCAGGAATTACGTGTCACTATTGCAATAAAAGTGGACATAAATATTCTTATTGTCGTTTTCATATGGATTTGGAAACCTCAAAAGGATCCTGAACCTAGTAACACTAACTAACAAGGACCCAAGAAAGCTTGGGTACCTAAAAGAAAGTGATCACTATGTTTTGCAGGAATATCACCGAAGAAATTGCAAAGGAAAATGGTACTTAGACAGTGCGTGTTCCAGCCACACGACAGATGATAAAAACCTGTTCAAAGAAGTTACAAAAATAGATAGAGCAAGCGTTAAGTTTGGCGATGATTCAAAAGGAAAAGTAATCGGTACCAGAACGATCTCCTTCAATAACAACTGCGATATCACTGAGGTTTATCTAGTCGATGGGCTTAACTACAACCTTCTGAGCGTAAGTCAGCTATGTAATTAAGGATATGAGGTAAAGTTTAAGAAAACGAGCTATGCCATTGAAGATGAGACAGGTAAAACAATCCTTCCAGGTAAAAGGTATGGAAATGTTTACATTCTTGATGGTTTTGAAAATATTAACGATCATATATGTTTAGCTTCAATATCTAATGATCCCTGGTTGTGACATAGGAAACTTGGTCATGCAAGCATGCATCTGATTGAAAAACTTTCCAAATATGATTTAGTTATTGGTTTACCAAAATTGAATTTCTCTAGAAATCATATATGTGATGCTTGTCAAATTGGAAAAAAAACTAGAAACTCTTTAAAAAACAAGGATATTGTAACCACTTCTAAACCCTTACAATTGCTTCATATGGATTTATTTGGACCTACTAAAACTGCTAGCATAGGAGGAAAAAGATATGCTTTTGTTATTGTTGATGATTATTTGCGTTTTACTTGGGTGATTTTCTTATCTCATAAGAATGAAGCATTAAGAAATTTTGAGGTTTTCTGTAAGAAGGTTGAAAGAGAAAATGAGTATCTGATTACAATAATACAAAGTGATCATGAAGGAGAATTTGAAAGTAGAGCATTCGAAAACTTCTGTAATGATCAAGGATATACTCATAATTTCTCTGCACAAAGATCACCTCAACATAATGGTGTTGTAGAACGGAAAAATAGAACACTACAAGATATGGCAAGAACGATGCTACTAGATCATTCTCTACCAAACTATTTCTAGGCAGAAAGAGTAAGTACTACATATCACATTCTTAACCGTTGTCTCATAAGGCCAATTTTGAAGAAAACCCCTTATGAACCGTGGAAAGGTAAACGTTGTCGACGCCCCATTTTTCTCTAACCGTGGGGTCAGAAACCGGGTATACGACATTGGGAAGACAACTCTATTCCCTTTCGAGAATTGGGTTTAGAAGTTGAAGAGTCGCCACCTAATGATTATAGTGCATTAGGACACTTTAAGAAGGGCTTGAGATGAAGAGACCAGAGATTAGGGTAAGGGCTAGAAATTATCCCGAGGGGAAGGTGTTAGGCACCCCTCAAGATCCACTAGTGTGGTTCCCGACCATGTTACAATTGTGACTTTACAAGTAAACAATTAAAGCTCAAATAAGGGCTCGCATATAACATTGCAATTAGGTTAAAAACTTTTGAAGGTAAGTAGAGAGGGCAGAAATTCATGAAAGAGATTTGAACAGTCTTACAACAAGAGATGAAATCAAATAAAGGGAGGGGGGTCCTAAGTGTGAGCACGTGATTTTTGCCTTACGAAAAACTACTCCAAAATAAATCAAAAATAAAATAAATTTCTTTTACTGTGTAATTTCTGAATTTGCGTGGTGTTAAAAATTTGTTTATGTCCGTAAATGTTTACTTTGTCATGATAAAATAAAAAATAAAATAAAATACATGTTGCATGCATATAGGATATAATTATGCATTTTAAAAGATAATTTAAATAAAATAAAAAAAATAATATGCGTTAGTTCTATTTTAAATATCCCACTGTGTGATTAATGTTTTGACTATGTGTTAAATAATTGTTATGAAGTAATTAATATTTTTGTGTAAGGTTAAAAATTATTTTATAATTTTTATTAGGATTTTTTATAATTTAAATAAAATTAGAAAATATATATAAATTGTGAAAGGAAATTGGACCTGGATTAAAATCCAGGCCCAAGTGAATTAATTCCCCCCCCCCCAGCCCAATCCAAAACAGCCTGTCCGGTCCAATTCAAAGCCAGAACCAAACGACGACGTTTGGTCACCTCTCGTCAAGGGCCGTTGGATTAAGTCCATCCAACGGCCAAGATTTCATCACCCTAACCCGAGACCTTTACCCGATCCAACACCCGGTTCAACCCGTCCCCCTAACTTAAACCAAACGACATCGTTTGGTTAAGTGAATAGATCTCAGTCGTCCATCCTGCCTAATCCAACGGTCAATATCCACCCACCATTCCCCTATATAAACCCATAACCCTTACCCCGGCCCCCTAACTAAACACCCCCCCTCCGCTCCTGTTCATCATCTTCCTCAGACCCTCCCACCTAACCCTAGCCGCCCTAAGACCCCAAAGCCTGAAACCCGGCGGCATCAACGCCGCCGGTCACCAAAATAACACCCTAAGATCCCCTGAACATCCTCTACACGAATATGACCTTAGATTCCTTCGAATCAGGCCCCAACCCTTCGAATCTTAAATCGAAGGTTGGCCTGAAAACCTGATCTAAACCTAACAGTCCCAAATCGACACCATAGCTTCCCCTAGTCATCCTGAGTATGGATCTGTTGTTTGTTTGGCTCGAATCAGTTCCGAGCTTCTCGAATCTTCTTTTGAAGATTCGAGCCAAACAAGAACTTACCCAGATCTGTTTTAAAATGACACCGAATGACCCCTAGGCTTCCCTCATCCTTGTGTCGTACTTGGTTTCCCTCGAATCTAACCAGAAATGATTAGGTCCCAAATCGAACCTTCAGGAAACCTAGAAATACCAAACTTCTGGATTTTTGTCCAAATTGATTAAAAGATTGAAGTTTAATCGACCTTAGTCGAAGTATTTTTAGTGGAAAATACTTCGACTAAGGTCTGTTTGATTTCAAACAAAGTCCGAATCCAAGTTGAGTCCAAGTCGGAATACATTTGAAGGGTCAGAGTTATTTTTTCTATTTTTCTTTTGTGTATTCTACGTGTATTGTTGTTTGTCTTAATAGCTTGTTAAATTTTCATGATTTTATTTGATTAATTCTGTCATCTTTGTCTCATGCCCGTCTATATGATCAAATATGAAATTATTTCTGTTGGTTATGACTATTTATAATGTAAGCAAACGACTCGATTAAGTTCGTCGATTAGTTATATTACGAATTCTCATTCATAATAATACTGATTGAAACAATCTGTTTCTATTATTATGTACTGTTTGTTGACAGATATTGTAGATAATCATTTTTAACTAATACTCGTCAGTTAAATCATCCTGGTTTATATGAATATGTCAAAATAAGTGTTGTATATATGTTATTGTCTGAACATTAAAGTTTCAGGGCATTGTCAGTATTGACAATGATCCTGTGTGTGTTTGATTTTGGTTCAATGTTAAATCCAGTCTGAATTGTTATGATAATTTCAGTAATATGTTGTTATGATGTTAGTTCTGAATTCAGTGTAATATTGCTGTAATGTCAAGTTTGAATTAAAGTTTACAAAAGTTGGTCAAATACAATTGTGTTAGGATATTAATAGGATTGGTTATAGCTGTAAATCAGAAAGATAATTAAGTTTATACAGATTTTAGAATCTGTTTTGCAGTAGGTTCTGATTTTTCAGTAATAACATCAGGATTTCAAGGGCATTTCTGGGAATGAAACAGTAAAAACAGGGTGTTAGTGCTAGTGTATTATAATGTAATGTTAGTGGCTATAGTTTAAGATAATAATGGGGAACAAGGGATAATGGGGCTGCTGAAAATCAGGTTAGGATCATATAAAGTATTAAAAAAGTAGTTTTTAATGGAAACTTTCTAATTTTTAAAGGGATAAAGGGTCCATCCAGCATTAAAAGGGTGCAACCAGCCCTGTATAAATAGAGGAGCTGGACAGACAGAAAGGGATGAGTTTTAAGAGGGGAAAAAGGAGTTTTCCAGGAAAAAAAAAGAGCTTAGAGAGAGTTTAAAAAACAGATTTTAAGAGGAGAAGAAAAGATCAGTTTTTCAGAGAGAGGGAGGTCAGTTTTCAGAGATAGGGATCATTTTCAGAAGAAGAGAGTTTGAGAGATTTTAGGAGAGGAAGAAGAAACAGAAAAGGAACAAAAAGAACAGTCACACACACACACACAGATATACAGCAGCAGAAACAGAAAAATCAGAAAAATGGGAATTTGAAACTGAAAAGAAATTGAAATCTGAAATATTGTTCTTTTGTTGAATCTGTTCAACCTTTCTTGGTTCCACTGATTCAGTTAACATCTGAAGTATCTTTTAAAAAATAACTGTACTGTGCATTTGTTTTCTTCGGATCTTATTATTGTTTGAATCTGTGGGAATACTGGTATTTGGCTGAGTTTGTTACTGCTGCTACTGCTGAAATTTATTCCTTCCACCTTCATTTTCAGGTACATGTCTTTTAAATTTTAAGTTGGAAAGAGATTCAACATGACTCATCAATGAAGCTTGAATTGAAATTTTATTTTTCAATTGTCCAAATTCATTAGTTTAAATTTCATTTTTTATGTTAGTTAACTAGTAGTGAATTCAATTTGATAGCTATGAGTTAAATTGTCTTATTTTGAAATTCATATAAAGTTTTGTAATAATGTTAGCCATTCCGAAATCTCATTGGTATAGGTATATGTGAATTGTCAAAACAGGGAGTAAGGCATAAAAAATGGGCCATTGATTACATCCCATAATACCATTAGCTAAATGTAAAGATTAAGAAGTTACATTAGTAGAATATCTTGTAACAAATATGATTTTGTTTAGATTGGTATAAGTTATTATATGGTATGATGACAGGTATAATCATATGAGTAAAGTAAGTTGGTATAGCTCGTCATGATGTTAAAACGTTATGAATGTTTACGCCAAACAGTTAGGTTACATGTAAGGTAACTTTGTTGAATTAACTTGTATAATAATTCCCTTCCTATAAATTCGATGCTTATCCACCTTCATAAAACAAAGTGACCAAATAATTAGGCCTATTAGATTAAAAGCGAGTATATGAGAATGAAAAGAGATGTACAAGCATAAATTGCCACACTTTACATCAATGATAATTAGAAATAGAATTTGCATTAAGTAAATAATGAAAATTCTCGGAAAATATTTCCTTCCTTTATGAATCATTTATTTTCAGTTTCATATGCAATTTATTCTTTGGCATATATATATATATATGTCATATTTGTTTAAAAAATAGTATTAATCATATTTTTATTCTGTTCTTTGAATTTGAATAGTTGGAATGAATATAACTTATATTCGGAAATCATAATCGACGAACAACCTTTAATAGATTGCGAATTCTTTTCAAAGAATTTATAGGCCTCTAAATAGGAGTTTCTCATGATTTTCACATAAAAGAAATACATGAATATAATAAACAATTTGTGGAAAATCCCTAAACCATTACAAATATTTTGCGCAATTAGGGATACGTTCGCGTACCCTGATTATATTTTTAAAAGTAAAAATTCGGATTATGAGTACGCGCAATTTCGAGCGAATATTTAATAAAAGGATTTTTCCAAAGGCGTTAAATCAATTTCATAAAAACCCGAGATGTACGGTTCACTATTCAAGAAAAATAAATATTCTTGATTCGACACAATTTCGAAAAATGATTGTTCAATAAATATATTACCAAAGGTTATCGTGTACACGTACGCGTGACACAATTCCGCATTTTTTTTAATTTTTTTTTTAAACACGAATATACGTACGCGTAATTCGATTCAAAGAAGGGTCCTCAATCACAGTAAGTATAAGCGGTAGCAAAAATCATGTAACATCAATATATTTAATAAAAATCAAGATAATTAAGCCAATAATAGAAACAGTTAAGCGACCGTGCTAGAACCACAGAATTCGGAAATGCCTAACACCTTCTTCCGGATTAACAGAATTCCTTACTCAGGATTTCTGGTTCGCAGAATAATAAACAGAGTCATATTCTCCTCGATTCAGGGATTGAAATTGGTGACTTGGGACGCCTTAAAATTCCCAGGTGGCGACTCTTAAATAATTAAATAAATCCCGTTTCGACTGTCTTTCAATTGGAGAAAACTCCCCCACGCGCCCCCGCGGGCGCGGTAAAAAGGAGGTGCGACAGCTCTAGCGACTCTGCTGGGGATTCTTGTAAACTGTAACCCAGAACCATTGGTTCAGGGTTTAAAGAATTCGAGCTTAAAATATCTGTGTTAATTGGCTTTATTTACTATGAGATTTTCAACTGTTTATATGCTAATATGCTAAATATTGTTGTTTACCGCTTTAATATTATTTGAATTGTGAATATATATATACAACTGCTACGAAACCCCCTTCTTTCTGAGTCTTCTGAATTTATGGTGTACACGTGCGCGTGACCCACCTTTCTGTTAGAGTCATACCAAATAAGACGGAGTTGGGACAAGTAACTAGGCCGGACAGACTTTCGTGCTCCCGGTACGTTGCCCCCGCTTCGGCTCAAACTGTCCGTTTGGGTAAGCCAGGTTTAGAACAATCAACCTAAGGTTTTACACTTAGAATAACTCAGCCATGTATCGGATCCCTAGTAGGAACGTCTATTTGCATCATACACATTTGGCCTTGGAGACTCAACACAAGGGTTGGGTCTGTCTAGGACAGGTGAACCCGAAATAAAAAGACCATCATGGTGCATCCTACTTGCTACTTGTGCATTCATTTGCCTCGAACATGCTTGTTGACCAGTTTAAATGAAATCATGGTAAGAAGAGAGGAATAAAATGGGTTGTTTTAAATTTCGAAAAAAAGTTTTAAATCTTGAAATAAAGGTATTAAATTAAAAAAAAAAAATTCGAAAATTATTTATTTTTTTTAGTATAAATTTTCAAAATGAATTTTGACTTTATTAAAATTAAATTTCAGATACGAAATGAGCACCACACAAAGCCCCTCATCCACAAGTACGGAAGAATTTCTATGTCAGCTTCAAATGTGGTGGTATGATTTAGACGAAGACGGTCAAAAATGGGTCGTCAAGCATTTGGGAAATCTCACGGACATTATGAAAGTTAAACCCCGTGATGATCTGATTGCGGCATTAGTAACCTTTTGGGACCCTGCTCACAATGTTTTTCGCTTCTCTGACTTCGAGCTTACTCCTACATTAGAGGAGATAGCTGGATATACTGGTTTTGACGGAAGTTTAAGAAATCAAAGCTTGATATTCACAAAGGCTCCTTCAATACATCGATTCTTCGGTCTTCTGAACATCAGCAGTCAAATCAGGAAAAGCAATGTCATCAATGGATGTTGTTCCTTCAACTTTTTGTATTCCAGGTTTGGAAAGTCAGATGGGTTCGAAATTCATGAGAAATGCCTTACTAATAAACAAAACAAAGACACTTGGCAGATGCACCGTCGATTTGCTTTCATGGTGGCTTTTCTAGGAGTCATGGTCTTCCCAAATAAAGAGCGAACAATAGATATTCGCACCGCAAAAGTTGTGCAAATCCTCACCACTAGAGAAAATCACACCCTTGTCCCCATCATTCTATCAGATATTTATCGGGCTTTGACTTTATGCAAATCAGGAGCAAAAGTCTTCGAAGGATGCAAAATTTTGTTGCAAATGTGGGTGATTGAACATCTCCAACAACAGCCCAAGATCATACAGTATGGGTCAAACAAAGCTAATTGCATTGAGAGCTATGAGGAAAGAACAAAAAATTATCAAGCTCCAGAAGGGATAGAAGCATGGGTATCTCATCTAAAGGCTTTAATGGCAAATCAAGTTGAATGGACTCTGGGATGGCTCCCGATGAGAGAAGCAATACATATGTCAACCTCAAATAGTTATCTACTACTATTGGGATTGAGAAGCATTCAACCATATGCACCACTAAGAGTCCTAAGGCAACTAGGGAGATATCAAATAGTTCCTGATGATGAAGATTTGAGTATGCAGATAATCGAATTACACCCAGAAGCCACTATCCCCGAAGCTCTACTTCAGCAGATGTGGAATGGATGCCGATACTTGAAAAGCGATACTCAAGTCCTAGACGCTACAAAGGGTGAGATGAATCCTGGATATGCAAGGTGGTTCGAAAAACGGTCTCGCGTGGATAATGTACCAGAACCTGAGCTAAAAAGGCCAACAAAAAAACCCCATGTTCAAAACTTCAATGATAAAATCCAAGAGCGGTTGATCTGGGGAGAAAAAGAAAAAGGATACAAAGCAACTATCCATGCCCTAAAAGAAAATTTACGAAGCCTCAGTTTGGAGAAAGATTTGCAAGCACAAGAAGCCGAAGGCGAGAAAAAGAGTCTAGCTTGTGAGAATGAAAATCTTCATGCTCGATTCCAAAAAATGAAAAGAGTTTCTGAAACGCCAAAGAGGAGATGGAAGGATCAAAAAACCATCGCCAATCTCTTTGAAAAAACGCAAGATTATGATTCCATTCTTGCGGAAAATGAAAGGGAATTGAGCAAGGCAAAAGAAAGGATCTAACAATTAAACGAATAAGCCAGAGCTAACAAAGAACGCCAAGATAGGCAATCCGAAAAAGACAAGGCCCATTTAAGAAGGAAAAAGATTATTGGATGCGATCAGAAGACCAGCTTCGTGCACAACTAGAAGAGGCAAGAAGATGCAACAGAGAATATCAACAAGCAGACCTCGACAGGGAAAGATCGCAAGCAAGATTAGAGCAGGCCAGACTCCGAGCTCTATTAGAATCAGCTCTAGATCGTGAAAACCGGGTCAGAGATATAGCCACCACTCGTCAGCAGCAATTGCAAGACCAAGACCAACGTCTCCAAGGTTTCAAGGCACAAATCCACGACTTGGCAGTCTTCACATCTCAAAGTTATGTAAACTGCCAAGGAATGGATTATGAAAGGTTTACAGAGCATGCGCCCACTTTTGCTCGTCATCTAGCAATGGAGTTGGAAAGGATGTATCGTATGCTGGGAGGTCATCCGGGTCAAGCCCCACATTGAGCAGATAATCCGATATTTGACAAACAAAAGTGGAAAGTGGGGCACGTTGTGAGGTGTTAAGAACTGTATCTTTTATTTTGATTTAAGTGTGTGTTCTCAAGATGGGATTTTCTTAAAATTTTTCAAATGTAATTCCATCTTTGTGTAATAAATAAAAGTGATTGCCTTTGGTCCGAACTACGCAAGGTCTGATTCATATAAGAGCATGATACGTAGGCAATCTCTCAGATTCGACCACCACGATAAAAGATATATATAATAAATAAAAATGAATAACAATAAAAAATTTCAAGAAGGCTGGGACGACACAAGCAGCCGAGAAAATGCATAATAGAAAGGGATTATTTGTCTAAGAGCATTGCATCTCAACGTGCGATTATATATGTGTTAAACTCTCACAACTAACAAGTTTGTTCATTTTCAGAATTCAAGCAGTTAGTTTCTCTAAAGAGTATACTGGCATATTATCACTATCACACAAGATCAAAAGGACCAATACCCGAAAGTATGTCTATCCCAGATGTTGACACAGGTATGGAGATAGAAGAGATGGATGTCGGGAAAATGAAAGAAGAGATGTTTAAGCTCAAGCAGCAAATGGCTGAGATGTACCAAGCTTGGTCTATAGGACAGTTACCCCCATCTTACCCAAATAACCCTGCTCCATCAATGACCCAAACTCAGGATAATATCACCACTGAATTATCCCCAAGTTTCCCCATTTATCAGCACTACCGAGGCACCACCTCTCAGACACCACAATCTCCACCTCCAAAACCAGTTCCGTACTTTCCTCCACCTATGACTCCTGTTTTCGTAGCACCTCCCCCTGCTACATTTCACAAATCTCCTGGTGAGCCTACATTCCAGGCCCAGGACAACCAATATTACCCCCCGGAGCCTACCTTCAAAGCCTCCGAAATCAATTCAACTGCTCCTCGGTTTGATCTCCCAACCGAAATTGACAAGCCAGCCAAAAATGTTGAACAAGAAGAGATATTCAGGAAGGTCAAAAGTCTAGAACAATCGTTCCGAGACATGCGGGGATTAGGTGGGCAAGTCAGTGTAGCATACAAAGATTTATGCTTATTCCCTAATGTACAATTGCCAGTTGGCTTTAAGATGCCCAAATTTGACCTATACAGCGGGCACGGCGACCCAGTAGCCCATTTAAGGGGTTTCTGTAGCAAGATGCGAGGAGCTGGGGGAAAGGATGAATTATTAATGGCTTACTTCAGTCAAAGTCTAAGCGGATCAGCTTTGGAGTGGTATACACGCCAAGACCATGGAAGATGGTACACCTGGGATGACCTGGCACAGGCATTCGCATACCATTTCCAATACAATCTGGAAATCATCCCAGATCGATTATCTTTGACCAAATTTGAGAAGAAACACAATGAAAGTTTCAGAGAGTATGGTTTTCGGTGGAGAGAACAGGCAGCAAGAGTGGATCCTCCTATGAAGGAGAGCGAAATGGTAGACTACTTCCTCCAAGCCTTGGAACTAACTTACTATGCCCACTTGGTTTCAGCGGTTGGAAAATCATTCAACGAGGTAGTGAAGATGGGAGGTATGGTGGAAGAAGGCCTCAAGACAAATAAAATCATGAGCTATTCAGCAATTAAAGCAACTACTCAAGCTATTCAAGGCGGGGTAGGAGGAATCGGAAGAAAGAAGAGGGAGGAAGCAGCCGTAGTTGATTCAGGAATTTGGCCGGGACACAGAGGTTCACCACTTTACTATAATCAACAGCGACCTCGCCAATCAGCTTACCACCATGATTCGTCCCAACACTACTATCACCCTTTAGAGCCTCATTTTGCCATTAACCATGCTCAAGCATACAATCAGCCACCTGTTCACACCAATTGGCGTGCTCCTGTCACACCAAATACTTACCCACGAGCCTATCCCAGACCAGGTTTCAGGCCTAGGCCAGCATTCAGGGGAGAAAGGGAACAGAAAAAGAAAACTTACACTCCATTGGGAGAATCTTACACCAGTCTGTTCCACAGGCTGAGACAGCTAGACATGTTGAGACCAGTACAATCCAAGCTACCCAATCCTCCTCCAAAGAATCTGGATTACACCATTAGCTGTGAATATTGCTCCGGTGCACCAGGCCATGATACGGAGAAATGTTGGCATTTGAAAAATGCAATACAAGAGCTGATTGATACTAATAAAATCGAGGTTCAAACCCCCGAATCCCCAAATATCAATAGAAATCCAATGCCAGCCCATCAAGAGGCTAACATGATAGAAATCATACAAACTGATGGAGAGACAAAGAAGCCGTCACAAACTGTCATGATGATCAAGACTCATGAAACCAAGCCAGATAAGCAGTTAATGGAGGAGAAGCCGGTGTCTAAGCAGAACAAAAATGGTGATGAACCGTCTATAATAGTCGATGAGGCATCATCGAGAAAATTTGCCGCAAAACAAGAAAGGCCGAAAGTAGTAGTGCCAGGGGTTGCTAACAAACCCATTATATTCGTGGAAGGAGCACATACAGATCGGGTTATTATTGCACCTGTAATCCAGCTGCCGATCATCAACAACAAAGCCATCCCATGGAACTATGAATGGGTGACTGTAATGTACAAGGGCAAAGAAATCAAGGAAGAAGTGTGTGAGGTGCAAGGTTTGACACGTTCGGGAAGATGTTTTACTCCCGAAGAGTTGAGAAAAACTAAAAACAATCCAACTCCAACAAAGAGAGCTGTGACGGAAGAAGAGGCGGAAGAGTTTTTAAGAAAAATGAAACTCCATGATTATTCTGTTGTGGATCAATTAAAGAAGACCCCCTCTCAAATTTCATTGTTGTCATTACTGATCCATTCAGAGGAGCACCGCCTGGCTTTGATGAAAATCCTGAATGAAGCTCATGTTCCTGAAAAGATCTCTGTAAATCATTTGGGAAAAATAGCCAACAGAATCTTTGAGACAAACAGAATTACATTTGCTGATGATGAATTACCTGTGGAAGGTACCGAGCACAACAGAGCTCTTTACCTCACCGTGAAATGTGAAAATTCCGTAGTAACCCGGGTATTGGTTGACAATGGGTCCAGTGCAAACATATGCCCTCTCTCCACTTTAAACAAATTAAAGATTAAAGAGGAGAGGATCCAGAAGAATAGTATCTGCGTACGAGGATTTGACGGTGGAAGCAGAGATTCATTTGGCGACATAGTGTTGGAACTGACAATAGGGCCAGTCGAATTCACAATGGAATTCCAAGTGTTGGACATAACTGTTTCTTACAACTTGTTGTTGGGTCGACCATGGATCCATGCTGCTAAAGCAGTCCCGTCAACACTACATCAGGCTGTCAAGTTCGAATGGGATCATCAAGAAATAGTCGTGCATGGAGAAGAAAGTTTAAATGCTCACAACAGTACCATTGTACCGGTCGAGGGAACAGAAATTGACCAAGGACCATGGGTATACCAAGTGTCCGACACGGTGTCAGTAGAGAAAATTCCAGAAGGGAAATACCTTCCGAATCCAAGGATATCCTCTGCATCAGTCATGGTAGCTTATGAAATGTTAAAGAATGGCTTTATACCCGGCAAAGGTCTGGGCTTATCTCTGCAAGGAATTGTACAACCAGTATCTCTCCCCGAGAACTGGGGAACATTCGGTTTAGGGTTCATACCCACTGCCAATGACGTGACAAGGGTTAGGAAGTTGAAACACCAAACATGGGTTCTTCCAAAACCAGTCCCACATCTGTCAAAGTCTTTTGTCAAAACCGGCGCTAAAAATCGCCCGATAATAACAATCCCTAAATCCCGGGTCAATCCTGAGAAGGAATTAATTGAAAGGTTCGAGAAATTGTTTAGTGATGTGAATATGTTGGAAAGCGGAGAAGGGTGTAGCAACGCAGAAGTTCAATTCGTTGGACCGAAAACAAAGCTCAATAATTGGAAAGCCACTCCTCTCCCAATTCGAAAGGAGTCTTGGTAGTTTATTTTGATTTTCTTTCAGTTTGTTTGGGTTATTTCAAGGTTGTAATTCCAAAGTTTATCTTACAGTTGGTTTGAAGTGTGCAAAACCTTGTTATCTTTCATCATCCAATAAAAAGCAGTGTCCTTTTTATTATCATTCCTAATAGCTTTCTTTTCTTTTTCTTCTTTTCTGTACAGTTCCTTTTACGCTGGCTCTAGTGATATGGCATGCATGAGGAATCCTCAGCCCAGTCTTAAAAATCAATCTGGTTCCGAAATATTAATTCAAGAAATATATTGTGATTATGAATCAGAATATGATGAAGATGAGGTTTTTGAAGAGATTAGTAAAGAGTTAATTCACTTTGAGGAAAAAATCAAACCTAACTTGAGTGATACCGAGGACGTCAATATAGGGGACACGAGTAATGTCCGGGAAACTAAAATAAGTGTCCATCTCGAACCAAAGATCCGAGAAGAGTTAATTAAAGCACTCATAGAATTCAAAGATGTTTTTGCATGGTCGTATGACGACATGCCGGCCTTGAGCACTGATTTAGTGGTCCACAAATTGCCCACCGATCCAACGGTGCCTCCTGTCAAGCAGAGGCTGAGAAAATTCAAGCCTGATATGAGTATGAGAATTAAGGAAGAAATCACCAAACAATTGGAAGCAAAGGTCATTCGAGTCACTCGATATCCTGTTTGGTTGGCTAATGTCGTTCCTGTACCAAAGAAAGATGGCAAAATTAGAGTATGCGTCGACTATCGCAATCTCAACAAAGCAAGCCCAAAAGATAATTTCCCATTACCCAATATCCATATTTTGATCGACAATTGTGCCAAGCATGATATAGGGTCTTTCGTGGATTGTTATGCCGGGTATCATCAAATTCTAATGGATGAAGAAGATGCAGAAAAGACAGCATTCATCACACCATGGGGAACTTATTGCTACCGGGTAATGCCATTCGGTCTAAAGAACGCCGGAGCAACCTATATGAGAGCAATGACCACAGTGTTTCATGATATGATACACAAGGAAATTGAGGTGTACGTGGATGATGTGATCATAAAATCAAAACATCAGGCCAACCACGTTGGGGATTTGAGGAAGTTCTTCTTAAGACTTCGCAGGTACAACCTCAAGCTTAACCCTGCCAAATGCGCATTTGGAGTTCCATCCGGAAAGTTGCTGGGATTCATAGTCAGTCGACGAGGCATCGAGCTAGATCCGTCAAAGATTAAAGCCATCCAAGAACTGCCACCTCCAAGAAACAAAACTGAAGTAATGAGTTTGTTGGGGAGGTTAAATTACATCAGCAGGTTTATTGCTCAGCTCACATGAACCTGTGAGCCAATTTTCAAATTGTTAAAAAAGGATGCTGCAGTCAAATGGACCAATGAGTGTCAAGAAGCGTTCGATAAAATAAAAGGGTACTTGTCAAACCCACCCGTGTTGGTCCCGCCAGAGCCAGGAAGACCTTTGATTCTTTACTTGACGGTTTTGGAAAATTCATTTGGTTGTGTATTAGGACAACATGACCTCACTGGCAGAAAAGAACAGGCCATCTACTACCTTAGCAAGAAGTTCACAGCTTATGAGGTTAAGTATACTCATCTGGAAAAGACATGTTGCGCCCTAACATGGGTAGCTCAAAAATTGAAACACTATTTGTCATCCTACACTACTTACCTCATTTCTCGGTTGGATCCATTGAAATACATTTTTCAAAAGCCTATGCCAACGGGAAGACTTGCAAAGTGGCAGATATTGCTCACAGAATTCGACATCATCTATGTGACTCGAACTGCAATGAAGGCTCAAGCACTGGCCGATCATTTAGCCGAAAACCCGGTCAATGAGGAATATGAGCCATTGAAGACTTATTTTCCTGATGAAGAAACAATGCATATCGACGAGGTGGAGCAAATTGAAAAGTTGGGCTGGAAACTTTTCTTTGATGGAGCCGCTAACATGAAAGGAGTTGGGATAGGAGCTGTAATCATTTCTGAAACAGGGCATCACTATCCTGTTACGGCTCAATTACGATTTTATTGTACCAATAATATGGCTGAATATGAAGCTTGTATTTTGGGGTTAAGGCTAGCTGCAGACATGGGTATCCGAGAAATCTTAGTCATGGGAGATTCGGATCTTTTGGTACATCAAATTCAAGGAGAATGGGAAACCCGAGACTTGAAGCTCATACCATACCGACAATGTCTACATGATCTTTGTCAGCGGTTTCAATCAGTGGAATTCCAACATATTCCAAGAATCCATAATGAGGTGGCCGATGCATTGGCTACCCTGGCATCAATGTTGCACCATCCAGACAAAACTTATGTAGATCCCATACATATTCAAGTCCACGATCAGCACGCTTATTGCAATATGGTTGAAGAAGAATTTGATGGTGAACCATGGTTCCACGACATCAAGGAGTATATCAGGATGGGGATATATCCTGCACAAGCCACAGGAGATCAAAAGAGGACCATTAGGCGATTAGCAAATGGATTCTTCTTAAGCGGAGGGGTTTTGTATAAAAGAACACCAGATCTTGGATTATTAAGATGCATAGATGCCAGACAAGCTACAGTTGTCATGTCTGAAGTACATTCAGGAGTCTGCGGACCCCACATGAGTGGATATGTATTGGCAAAGAAAATCCTCCAAGCCGGTTACTATTGGCTTACCATGGAGCGAGATTGTATCAGTTTTGTGCGCAAGTGTCATCAATGCCAAATACACGGAGATTTGATTCATTCTCCACCATCCGAGTTGCACACAATGTCGGCACCATGGCCATTCGTTGCCTGGGGCATAGATGTGATTGGACCAATTGAGCCGGCAGCATCCAATGGGCACAGGTTCATTCTGGTAGCTATTGATTATTTTACCAAATGGGTTGAGGCCAAGACATTCAAATCAGTGACCAAGAAAGCTGTGGTCGATTTTGTCCACTCAAATATCATATGTCGATTCGGAATCCCGAAGGTAATCATCACAGATAACGGTGCTAATCTTAACAGCAATTTAATGAAGGAAGTATGTCAACAGTTTAAGATTACACATCGTAATTCTACCCCATATCGGCCCAAGGCAAATGGAGCAGTAGAAGCAGCCAACAAAAACATAAAGAAGATACTTCAGAAAATGATAGAAGGATCAAAACAATGGCATGAAAAATTACCATTTGCATTATTGGGATACCGCACTACTGTTCGCACTTCAGTAGGAGCCACTCCTTATTTATTGGTATATGGCACTGAAGTAGTAATTCCTGCAGAAGTTGAGATTCCTTCCCTTCGGATCATCGCCGAAGCAAAGATTGATGATGATGAATGGGTCAAAACCCGTTTAGAACAGTTAAACTTGATTGATGAAAAAAGATTGGCCGCAGTATGCCATGGTCAATTATATCAAATAATAATAGAAAGAGCATACAACAAAAGGGTACGTCCCCGGAAATTTGAAGTAGGTCAGCATGTGCTGAAACGTATTCTTCCACATCAGGTTGAAGCAAAAGGCAAATTTGCCCCGAATTGGCAAGGACCATTCATTGTGACCAGAGTATTATCGAATGGTGCACTATGCTTAACAGACATTGAAGGCAAGTGCATAGACATCGCGATCAATTCTGACGCGGTAAAGAGATATTATGCATGAATTTTTGAATGTTTGTATTTAGCAAGATTGGAATGACAAAGGCAATTTATTCTGCTATCCGAAACACTAGACCCTTTGTTTCCCCTTTGAGCCATACTTGTTTCTTTCCTACCCTCTCTTGGAATCAATGAAAATCAAGTATGAAATAAAGAAAAAAGAAATAATGAATTGAAAAAAAAAAAATTGAAAAAATCATCACTACTATTTGGTGAACTACGTTTGACCTGATTCCTCAAAGAAGGATACGTAGGCGCTTCACGGCTCGATCATAGGGTGCACAATATACATAAAATGTGCACAAAAAGAAACATCAAGCGACCCCAATCAAGGAACTGGGGCAAGAATTGTATTGGAAATAAGAAAAGATTCCAAGAGTTGTAATTTTAAACACATACCAAAACTGTTTAGCTTTTAATACCTTTTCCATTTCTAACCCCATACCAGAAAGACCTTTCGACCAATCTTAGAAAAATGTTGAGTCAAGCAAATGAAGATGGTTCATAACATTCTGGTACAAACAAGAAAAGAAAGTAAAAACGAGAGAGTCTTATAGGTGAAAACCCACACGGGCACCATAAGGCGACGGAAGTTGAGAGAAAAATAAAATGAGAGAGTCTTATTGGTGAAAACCTTCGTGGGCACCATAAGGAGAAAAGGAAGTGAGAAATGAACAAATGAGGAAAGTTTATCGGCAAAAACTCTTTGAGACGTTGCAAGTCCAACAGGTCTGTGAAATGAAAAATGAAGTTGGGTTATGGAAATTTTGGCAAAAACAAAAATGAGACAATTGAAAGGAGATTGATCAAAAGACTGGGTTGATTAATCCAAAATGCATACCCTGATCATTGGTGCCAGTAATTCCAATCAGATAAGTCCTTTATTCCTTTTCCAACAGTCATCCAATCTTGGATTTTTCTTTTCATTCTATGATTGTCGAAATCAGCGTATTTCGTTACTAATAATCTTACTTTCTAAAAAGCTTTGAGATAAGTTTTATTCCAAACAAATAAGATGGAATGTCAAGGTATACTACCAAGATTCAAGGTTACAAAATACAGCCACGAAAGGTAGGAGATAAAGGATATGAGTGTAGGAAAGATGAAATCAAAAGTGGATCAGCAAAATCAGAAGGGACATATGATTACAGTTACAAGGGTTCGAAGGAAAACATACAGAGGAGAATCCTATAGTCAAGAATCAATTACAAGGACAAAACAGTCTTTTCAACCATTCCAAAGCAACAAAGAGAAATGAAGAGAAGCATCACCATCGGCAAGAATACCCCAGTCAACCACATTGCTTTAAACCAACGAAGTTTTCTTTGATTTAAAAACAGGGGCAAATACAATATTTGTGTCAGGAAATACCTGATGAAAAATTAAAGAAGTCAGGCGTACACCTAGAGAATGAGGATGAGAATTGAAGAAGTCAGGCGTCCACCTGGAGAATACGGATGAGAATTAGAAGAAGTCAGGCGTCCACCTGGAGAATGAGGATGAGAATTGAAGAAATCAGGCGTCCACCTGGAGAATGAGGATGAGAATTGAAGAAGTCAGGCGTCCACCTGGAGAATGAGGATGAGAATTGAAGAAGTCAGGCGTCCACCTGGAGAATGAGGATGAGAAAAGAAGAAGTCAGGCGTCCACCTGGAGAATGAGGATGAGAATTAAAGAAGTCAGGCGTCCACCTGGAGAATGAGGATGAGAATTAAAGAAGTCAGGCGTCCACCTGGAGAATGAGGATGAGAATTAAAGAAGTCAGGCGTCCACCTGGAGAATGAGGATGAGAAAGAAGAAGTCAGGCGTCCACCTGGAGAATGAGGATGAGAAAAATTAAAAGAAGTCAGGCGTCCACCTGGAGAATGAGGATGAGAATTGAAGAAGTCAGGCGTCCACCTGGAGAATGAGGATGAGAATTGAAGAAGTCAGGCGTCCACCTGGAGAATGAGGATGAGAAAAGAAGAAGTCAGGCGTCCACCTGGAGAATGAGGATGAGAATTGAAGAAGTCAGGCGTCCACCTGGAGAATGAGGATGAGAATTGAAGAAGTCAGGCGTCCACCTGGAGAATGAGGATGAGAATTAAAGAAGTCAGGCGTCCACCTGGAGAATGAGGATGAGAATTAAAGAAGTCAGGCGTCCACCTGGAGAATGAGGATGAGAATTAAAGAAGTCAGGCGTCCACCTGGAGAATGAGGATGAGAAAGAAGAAGTCAGGCGTCCACCTGGAGAATGAGGATGAGAAGAAATTGAAGAAGTCAGGCGTCCACCTGGAGAATGAGGATGAGAAAGAAGAAATCAGACGTCCACCTGGAGAATAAGGATAAGAATTGAAGAAGTCAGGCGTCCACCTGGAGAATGAGGATGAGAAAAGAAGAAATCAGGCGTCCACCTGGAGAATGAGGATGAGAATTGAAGAAGTCAGGCGTCCACCTGGAGAATGAGGATGAGAATTGAAGAAGTCAGGCGTCCACCTGGAGAATGAGGATGAGAATTAAAGAAGTCAGGCGTCCACCTGGAGAATGAGGATGAGAATTAAAGAAGTCAGGCGTCCACCTGGAGAATGAGGATGAGAAAAGAAGAGGCAAATACAATATTTGTGTCAGGAAATACCTGGTAAAATAAAGAAGAAGTCAGGCGTCCACCTGGAGAATGAGGATAAAGAATTGAAGAAGTCAGGCGTCCACCTGGAAAATGAGGATGAAAAATTGAAGAAGTCAGGCGTCCACCTGGAAAATGAGGATGAAGAATTGAAGAAGTCAGGAGTCCACCTGGAGAATGAGGATGAGAATTGAAGAAGTCAGGCGTCCACCTGGAGAATGAGTATGAAGAAAGAAAAGAAGCAGTCAAGGCACCCACCTGAAGAACGAGGGAATGCAATTGAAGTGTTGAAATCAAAAGCCCGCTCATATGAGAAAGGAGCACACTTAGAATCAATAAAGCAGAGGAGTCCAACAGAATCCCCAGCAAGAAACAACAGGAGTTCCAAAAGGAATACGGAATAAGCCAAATGCCCAAGAGTCACCAGGATATCAAGACAACAAGAAACGCAAGGGCATGATCTAGATAAGATTTTTATAATTCATGTACCATAGTCTAGTTTAATTTTTGTATTTCCTTTAAAGTAAGGTGTAATAAGGAGGTCAGCAAGCAGTAAAAACAGCACGAAGCAGCAGTAACATCACAGTCCCACGGTAGTCCCAGCTACCCAAAATTCCCGAACTACATTGACCTGATTCCTTTATAGCCAAGGATATGTAGGAAACCTTTGAAGCAGAGGTTCGGTCAAATCTTTCTAAAAATGCTTCCCACGGAGTATTCGAACGGGCAAAAATCGCTCGTATCCGCTCACTTTATCTTTGCACGAAAACTCTTCGAGTTTCCGCACAAAGAGGGGCAGCTGTGAGCACGTGATTTTTGCCTTACGAAAAACTACTCCAAAATAAATCAAAAATAAAATAAATTTTTTTTACTGTGTAATTTCTGAATTTGCGGGGTGTTAAAAATTTGTTTATGTCCGTAAATGTTTACTTTGTCATGATAAAATAAAAAACTACATTGAAAGATAATTGCATGCATATAGGATATAATTATGCATTTTAAAAGATAATTTAAATAAAATAAAAAAAAATATGCGTTAGTTCTATTTTAAATATCCCACTGTGTGATTAATGTTTTGACTATGTGTTAAATAATTGTTATGAAGTAATTAATATTTTTGTGTAAGGTTAAAAATTGTTTTATAATTTTTATTAGGATTTTTTATAATTTAAATAAAATTAGAAAATATATATAAATTGTGAAAGGAAATTGGACCTGGATTAAAATCCAGGCCCAAGTGAATTAATTCCCCCCCCCCCCCAGCCCAATCCAAAACAGCCTGTCCGGTCCAATTCAAAGCCATAACCAAACGACGACGTTTGGTCACCTCTCGTCAAGGGCCGTTGGATTAATTCCATCCAACGGCCAAGATTTCATCACCCTAACCCGGGACCTTTACCCGATCCAACACCCGGTTCAACCCGTCCCCCTAACTTAAACCAAACGACACCATTTGGTTAAGTGAATAGATCTCAGTCGTCCATCCTGCCTAATCCAACGGTCAATATCCACCCATCATTCCCCTATATAAACTCATAACCCTTACCCCGGCCCCCTAACTAAACACCCCCCCTCCGCTCCTGTTCATCATCGTTCCAAACCAAAACCCCTAACCCTAGCCGCCCCTATTCCCCTTCGCCTGAAACCCGGCGGTATCAACGCCGCCAGTCACCAAAATAACACCCTAAGATCCCCTGAACATCCTCTACACGAATATGACCTTAGATTCCTTCGAATCAGGCCCCAACCCTTCGAATCTTAAATCGAAGGTTAGCCTGAAAACCTGATCTAAACCTAACAGTCCCAAATCGACGCCATAGCTTCCCCTAGTCATCCTGAGTATGGATCTGTTGTTTGTTTGGCTCGAATCAGTTCCGAGCTTCTCGAATCTTCTTTTGAAGATTCGAGCCAAACAAGAACTTACCCAGATCTGTTTTAAAATGACACCGAATGACCCCTAGGCTTCCCTCACCCTTGTGTCGTACTTGGTTTCCCTCGAATCTAACCAGAAATGATTAGGTCCCAAATCGAACCTTCAGGAAACCTAGAAATACCAAACTTCTGGATTTTTGTCCAAATTGATTAAAAGATTGAAGTTTAATCGACCTTAGTCGAAGTATTTTCAGTGGAAAATACTTCGACTAAGGTCTGTTTGATTTCAAACAAAGTCCGAATCCAAGTTGAGTCCAAGTCGGAATACATTTGAAGGGTCAGAGGTATTTTTTCTATTTTTCTTTTGTGTATTCTACGTGTATTGTTGTTTGTCTTAATAGCTTGTTAAATTTTCATGATTTTATTTGATTAATTCTGTCATCTTTGTCTCATGCCCGTCTATATGGTCAAATATGAAATTATTTCTGTTGGTTATGACTATTTATAATGTAAGCAATCGACTCGATTAAGTTCGTCGATTAGTTATATTACGAATTCTCATTCATAATAATACTGATTGAAACAATCTGTTTCTATTATTATGTACTGTTTGTTGACATATATTGTAGATAATCATTTTTAACTAATACTCGTTAGTTAAATCATCCTGGTTTATATGAATCTGTCAAAATAAGTGTTGTATATATGTTATTGTCTGAACATTAAAGTTTCAGGGCATTGTCAATATTGACAATGATCCTGTGTGTGTTTGATTTTGGTTCAATGTTAAATCCAGTCTGAATTGTTATGATAATTTCAGTAATATGTTGTTATGATGTTAGTTCTGAATTCAGTGTAATATTGTTGTAATGTCAAGTTTGAATTCAAGTTTACAAAAGTTGGTCAAATACAATTGTGTTAGGAGGTTAATAGGATTGGTTATAGCTGTAAATCAGAAAGATAATTAAGTTTATACAGATTTTAGAATCTGTTTTGCAGTAGGTTCTGATTTTTCAGTAATAACATCAGGATTTCAGGGGCATTTCTGGGAATGAAACAGTAAAAACAGGGTGTTAGTGCTAGTGTATTATAATGTAATGTTAGTGGCTATAGTTTAAGATAATAATGGGGAACAAGGGATAATGGGGCTGCTGAAAATCAGGTTAGGATCATATAAAGTATTAAAAAAGTAGTTTTTAATGGAAACTTTCTAATTTTTAAAGGGATAAAGGGTCCATCCAGCATTAAAAGGGTGCAACCAGCCCTGTATAAATAGAGGAGCTGGACAGACAGAAAGGGATGAGTTTTAAGAGGGGAAAAAGGAGTTTTCCAGAAGAAAAAAAAAGAGCTTAGAGAGAGTTTAAAAAACAGATTTTAAGAGGAGAAGAAAAGATCAGTTTTTCAGAGAGAGGGAGGTCAGTTTTCAGAGATAGGGATCATTTTCAGAAGAAGAGAGTTTGAGAGATTTTAGGAGAGGAAGAAGAAACAGAAAAGGAACAAAAAGAACAGTCACACACACACACACAGATATACAGCAGCAGAAACAGAAAAATCAGAAAAATGGGAATTTGAAACTGAAAAGAAATTGAAATCTGAAATATTGTTCTTTTGTTGAATCTGTTCAACCTTTCTTGGTTCCACTGATTCAGTTAACATCTGAAGTATCTTTTAAAAAATAACTGTACTGTGCATTTGTTTTCTTCGGATCTTATTATTGTTTGAATCTGTGGGAATACTGGTATTTGGCTGAGTTTGTTACTGCTGCTACTGCTGAAATTTATTCCTTCCACCTTCATTTTCAGGTACATGTATTTTAAATTTTAAGTTGGAAAGAGATTCAACATGACTCATCAATGAAGCTTGAATTGAAATTTTATTTTTCAATTGTCCAAATTCATTAGTTTAAATTTCATTTTTTATGTTAGTTAACTAGTAGTGAATTCAATTTGATAGCTATGAGTTAAATTGTCTTATTTTGAAATTCATATAAAGTTTTGTAATAATGTTAGCCATTCCGAAATCTCATTGGTATAGGTATATGTGAATTGTCAAAACAGGGAGTAAGGCATAAAAATGGGCCATTGATTACATCCCATAATACCATTAGCTAAATGTAAAGATTAAGAAGTTACATTAGTAGAATATCTTGTAACAAATATGATTTTGTTTAGATTGGTATAAGTTATTATATGGTATGATGACAGGTATAATCATATGAGTAAAGTAAGTTGGTATAGCTCGTCATGATGTTAAAACGTTATGAATGTTTACGCCAAACAGTTAGGTTGCATGTAAGGTAACTTTGTTGAATTAACTTGTATAATAATTCCCTTCCTATAAATTCGATGCTTATCCACCTTCATAAAACAAAGTGACCAAATAATTAGGCCTATTAGATTAAAAGCGAGTATATGAGAATGAAAAGAGATGTACAAGCATAAATTGCCACACTTTACATCAATGATAATTAGAAATAGAATTTGCATTAAGTAAATAATGAAAATTCTCGGAAAATATTTCCTTCCTTTATGAATCATTTATTTTCAGTTTCATATGCAATTTATTCTTTGGCATATATATATATGTCATATTTGTTTAAAAAATAGTATTAATCATATTTTTATTCTGTTCTTTGAATTTGAATAGTTGGAATGAATATAACTTATATTCGGAAATCATAATCGACGAACAACCTTTAATAGATTGCGAATTCTTTTCAAAGAATTTATAGGCCTCTAAATAGGAGTTTCTCATGATTTTCACATAAAAGAAATACATGAATATAATAAACAATTTGTGAAAAATCCCTAAACCATTACAAATATTTTGCGCAATTAGGGATACGTTCGCGTACCCTGATTATATTTTTAAAAGTAAAAATTCGGATTATGCGTACGCGCAATTTCGAGCGAATATTTAATAAAAGGATTTTTCCAAAGGCGTTAAATCAATTTCATAAAAACCCGAGATGTACGATTCACTATTCAAGAAAAACAAACATTCTTGATTCGACACAATTTCGAAAAATGATTGTTCAATAAATATATTACCAAAGGTTATCGTGTACACGTACGCGTGACACAATTCCGCATTTTTTTAATTTTTTTTTTTAAACACGAATATACGTACGCGTAATTCGATTCAAAGAAGGGTCTTCAATCACAGTAAGTATAAGCGGTAGCAAAAATCATGTAACATCAATATATTTAATAAAAATTAAGATAATTAAGCCAATAATAGAAACAGTTAAGCGACCGTGCTAGAACCACGGAATTCGGAAATGCCTAACACCTTCTTCCGGATTAACAGAATTCCTTACTCAGGATTTCTGGTTCGCAGAATAATAAACAGAGTCATATTCTCCTCGATTCAGGGATTGAAATTGGTGACTTGGGACGCCTTAAAATTCCCAGGTGGCGACTCTTAAATAATTAAATAAATCCCGTTTTGACTGTCCTTCAATTGGAGAAAACTCCCCCGCGGGCGCGGTAAAAAGGAGGTGCGACACTAAGTTTATCATTAATATGGATCACTTCAATGCAATACCCAGCGATCACTCCTCGGAAGAGGGTTCGCACGTGATATTAGCGCATCGGTCATCATATCCATATCTACCCTTCCCACCCCGTTAAGGTGTTAAAGCGCGAAATGGTATCGTTACTTATTGCATGTTATTACCCGTCCCAATCCTATCAGTACCGGAGGCATATGGGACTACTAATCCTAAAGGGTAGGGAGTTGGGGCTTTTGCGGAGTTTCAAAAGGATAAAAATCTAGGCGACAAGCTATAACAGATAGCAATTAAAAGGGATACAAATAGCAGTTAAGGCTCAAGTCGGCCTCCTTATTCAAAGCAGCAAATTATTTAGCATGACTTACAAATACTGGTTTGTTCTGTATTAAACTTAACGTAGGAAGGGTAGCTAACTTATCACATATTTTCAGATAAGAGGTCCAAATTAGGCCTGCCTGCTGGTTGTAATTATCAAAACTGATGCAATTATAAAATTTTACCCAAAGACTTGCCTAGGCGTTAAACAGAACCTATAGGCATGATATCTATAAGTTTCAGAAATAAAGAAGTAGACTGATTGCAGAAAAGAATTGTCAGTTACAAAAACATAAGTTCTGCAGGTGCTTACGCCTTATTGCGACTGATTTTAGACGAATTGGCAATTCAAGTTAGTTAATAGCTTCTATAGGCATGCTTTATAAGTGTCACTGATTTTAAACACTGTTTTTCAAACACTGTTATTATTATACATAAATCCTATAGGCAGGTCATCTATATGCAATTGGTTAGTTGTTTAAATCCTATAGCAAGTTTGCCTAATGACGGATGCACATGCAAAATTGCAAAAAATCCTATAGACATGGTATCTATATGAAAGTGCAGAAAACCCTATAGGCATAGTATGAGAATGCAGAGTTCCTATGGACATGGCATCTATATAAAAATGCAGAGTTTTAGTGATTTGTAAAATACAGAACTTTTAGAGACAGTAATTCCTACAAGCATGATCTCTAGATGGGATACAGAATTTCAGAAATAATAACCCCTATAGGCATGATATCTACCCCTTGCATGCATAGTTCCCTGCTTTTTTCCACTAGCCAACCCCAAATGTTTATTACAAGATTATTACAGACCAGAATTAATCAAAAAATAAATAAAATACATCCGAAATCAGAATTCCAACCAAGGAGGGCCTAATTAAGACTCCCAGTCTGACATATGTAGTAAACCAACTTCCAAGGATCCAGGTTCCGAAGCCTTCTCTTATTTGGAATGTGTCAAAGTTCCAAGGATCTTCAAGAGCTCCAGGCAGTGCTTACACCCCAAACATCATTCCAGAATTATAGTAAAGTGCAGTGCGGAAAAGCCAGCCCTCAAATGTCCAAGTTTAGAGGGAACTCAAGGTCCCAAGGCAAGGCTCATATGAGAGGGGCAGAACTTAAAGTCTAAGAGTAAGTGCAAGTGCAGGGGAGGGGAAATGATAAGCTGGTGGTCATGCCAAGCAATTTGAAGTGCTGGCACACCCCTGACCAATTTTTCATTTTCAAATTGAGGAGTTATGACTTATTGAAAGCCAGGTTCAGTCCTGGATAGCCATTTAAAGGCTACCAGACCATAAACTTTAACTCAGCATACATAGGGGTAATGATAGGGAATTCATAACAGAAACAGTAAACAAAGGAAGAGGGGGCAAAGGGCATGATCAGCAATGAAACATACTGACACACTCTTTACTTGGGGTCAAAATTTAGTTCATGGACAACAATTCATGTTGACATGCCCTGAATCCCCATTTATAAACACATAAAGGGTAAGGGAGTAGGGATCAAGCATTTGCAGGAAAGTAAAGCGTACAGTAGCATATGAACATGTCAAACTCTGCAGGTAATAGGCATAGATATAAAGACTATAAGTAAACACATTAGGATGATTGCTGGGAACTGAGTTAAGACATACCAGTAAAAGAGCAAGAGTAGGATGCAAAGACAAAGCAGTAATAGTATATTAGCCTTGGCTTTTATCCGGCTAATAAGAAGGAGCAGAGAACAGCAGTAGAGCAAAAGAGCAAAAGAGAATGCAGATTTTGAAAGTATTTAGTGGTGTGTGTAAGTCAGAAAACTGTTGTCTGTTTTTTGTAAAGACTCAGGGTATTTATAGTCAAAAGTAGGTGGTAAAATAAGGTAACAATCATGGAAATATGTTAATTGAAGAACTCGGAATCAATTAATCAACGAATCAATGAAGTACTCCCATTAATTAAGGGAATCAAAATCAAACGAAAAGATTCAGCACCATATAAGGCAAATAGGAAAAATCAGCGTAGGATTAAATAAGGAAAGAGTAAAGGTTCAGTATTGCATATAGTAGTCGAGTAAGACCAAATTCAGGAAAATTCCAATTAAGGAGAGGCTTAAAAGAATACAATACTATAACAAATGAGGTAACAAAACCAATTAATTTAAACGGGCGGGTGGAATGTTAGTTGTTTTTTTAAGAAAGTTTTTGAATTACCAATCAATCAAGGAAAATCAGAATCAATCATGTGAAGTCATGATTCTGCATTTTTAACATATAAATAGAGGTAAATGAACAAAAGTAGCGAGCAAAGTTAACTAGGAAGGAGCAAGGGATGAACAAACATAACCACTCAGAGATAGTGAAAACAAGTTAAGATTCAGCAAGACATATTCGAAGCATGGTGACTATGAAACATCAACAAGAATCAAGCAAATAGGCCAGCAGGCAGAACCAAAGCAAGGAAGATCAGGCTAATACACACGATCAAACGAGGAAACATGCTAACACATAGAGACAAGACAAAGGAAATTAGGCTAACACAGGTAATCGAAGCAAAGAAACATGCTAACACACATAATCGAACGAAGAAACATTTTCTAGAAATTAGGGTTTTTAGCAGAGTCAAACTAAAAAACAGTAAAAGCATAGAAATCGGTCAGAATAAACAACGAAAAGGTTTTAATCATAAATAAAATCAATTGAAGCATGCATAAAAAGAAATCCCAGAAATCCTAATTTCGAAGAAAGTAAAAAAAATGGTTCAAAGAAAAGGATCTTTCAGAATAAACTCGAGAATAAACAGAGCACAGAGGAAAACATGAGAATAGCATGAAATGACACCGTTTTGAGAGATTCAGGAGAGAGTTAGGGTTTAAAAAAAAGAAACCTAATAGAAGTGGGAAAAAACTTTCGTAACCTCATAGATCGTGACATATAGGGTGTGATTTCGTCTGAAATCACACTGGAGAACTCGCATATAGAAGAACCAGGAACCCTAGGTCTCAAATCGCCATGGTCCAAAAACCTCGAAGGTCCTCGAGGTGTTGAACAGGACGATGGGAGGTCCATCGGAGCCTTGGGGTTGAAGGGAGGTGGTCGGAGATGGCCGGGGAGGCGGTGGATTCATCGGAGAGAACCAGAAGGTTCTAGAGGGAAGGGAGAGCAAGAGTCAGTATAGAGAGAGAGAGAGAGACCGTCTTGGAAATGAGGGGTCTGGGGGGAGAGGTTGTTGGGATTTAATTTTAGGAAATAAAATCTGGGTCGTTGATCTCATTTGATCAACGGCTCAGATTAGATCGGAGCTGGACCGGGTAATTGAATTAGGTACGGCTCGAGTTTCAATCGAAATGGTGCTAGAAATTGGGCCAATTTAGGCTACAATTGAAAGGGAGAAAGGCTGTTATTGAAATAGAAATAGGCTAAGTGTTAAATAGCCAATTTTCCCCTTTTATTTTATAAAAATAGTAATAATGATTTTAAAAGTAAATTAAAAATACTGAGCAAACAAATACTATATAAATATCAATTTAAAAGTATTGGAACCAGTTTTATAATTATAAAATGCTATTAATCATAAAATAGGCCATAATTGCAATTACATGCAATTAGCTTAAAAATGCCAAATAAATTTGTAAAAAATATGCAAAAATCACCTTAATTATATTTTGGTGTAAATACGGGAATGAAATAAGTTATTCACCAAAAATGATAATTTTGAGAATAATTATTGGATTTTGTGGTATTAAAATAGGTAGTAAATCGGTTTAAAAATCGTTAAAAAATACTAAATCTCTTGGGTGTGCTTATATATGCACATACATGCTATTTTGGAAGTATTTTGGGCACAAAAGTACCTAGGGAAAAATTGGGTATCAACAGCTGCCCCTCTTTACCCGAGGAGGATGAAAGAGTTGTCGGGTAAAGATAAGATGACCAATTTTGACCGGAAGCGGCGATTGAAAAGAATTTTGACCGAGATCTTGTTTTTGAGCCGCCTATTCCCTGGTCTTACAGGAATCAGGCCATATGTAGTTCAGGATCCATTGGGCGGAATATGCCGATTGAAATTTGAAACGGACAAACGCGATGTTTAGATTGAGAGAGGTTTCTGAAAATCGATAGGCTGCGGGAACCAGAGCGAGATCGCTCCTACTGAGACAGCTGTTGCCAGCCGATGTACCTGCAAGTAAGAAATACGAGCACATATTATGCGTAAATTTAAACGTGATGCAAGTTCCCATCGGACCATGAATGTTGTCTTTAGACGGTTAGGATGACGTCCTCAGACCATGACGTCCTGGGCTAGGAAGCGTATAATAAAGGATTCACAGGCTATGAAATGATGTTCTCGGGCTATGAGAATGATGCCTCCGAACCATGATTCCTTTGAATAATGATATGCAAAAGGTAAAATAGGGGTCCTCAGGCCATGGTATGGCGTTCTCGGGTTATGCAAATGGTACATCCGAACAATGATGCCTTTGGACAATTTGGCGATCTTTCAGCCCATGAAATACAGAAGGTGGCGATCTTTCAGCCGATGCGAAATGTAAAAGGTGGCGATATTTCAGCCATGCGAGAGAGATAAGGTGGAGATCTTTCAGCCATGCAGGATGGAGATAGAGCATAGTCTCGGAAGGCAGAGAGGTAGCCTTATGCAATGTAGGAAATGCAGACGGAGACAGAGCTTAGTCTCGGAAGGCAGAAAGGTAGCCTTATGCAATGCAGGAAATGCAGATGGAGACAGAGCTTAGTCTCGAAAGGCATATAAGTAGCCTTATGCAGATGATGATGGAGGTAGAGCTTAACCTCGGAAGGCAGAAAAGTAGCCTTATGCAAAAAGCAGATGGAGACAGAGCTTAGTCTCGGAAGGTAGAAAGGTAGCCTTATGCGGAATGCAGATGGAGATAGAGCTTAGTCTCGAAAGGCAGAAAGGTATCCTTATGCAAAATGTAGATGGAGGTAGAGCTTAACCTCGGAAGGTAGAAAGTTAGCCTTATGCAAAATGTAGATGGAGGTAGAGCTTAACCTCGGAAGGAAGAAAGGTAGCCTTATGCAAAATGTAGATGGAGGTAGAGCTTAACCTCGGAAGGCAGAAAGGTAGCCTTATGCAAAAAAATGCAGATGGAGGTAGAGCTTAACCTCGGAAGGCAGAAAAGTAGCCTTATGCAAAATGTAGATGGAGGTAGAGCTTTAACCTCGGAAGGCAGAAAGGTAACCTTATGCAAAATGTAGATGGAGGTAGAGCTTAACCTCGGAAGGCAGATAAGTAGCCTTATACAGTGCAAGAATGTAAAAGGATGATCAGTAGTAAGATCTCTTAGCTGATAGCCGATTACGACAATACAGACTGCTGGGTAGATTGTGTACGGATAGCAATTGCGGGAAAGTGATGATTCTGAGAAGTTGCATTCTTGGGAAAGTATGTGTACATAAATATACCTGACGATATTGCGAGTCGAGTGCCTGTATCCAAAGAAAATTGTGAGTTATGTTAGGGGAAAGGTTAGTTCATCTTCCCCAGGCTCTTGATGTTGTGTGTCATTGGGGTAGCGTCACTAAACAACAACAATCCGGATAATAGTTATGCATGATTTAGTAAATATAACGTAAGTATATAATCGAAAATAGTTTTCTTTAGATGATCCAATCACTGCAACGTGGTTTAGGACATTGCAACCTCTTTTCTCCGGAATTTTGAGGGTCCTCCTCAAAATTCTGCCCCAGTTTGCTGAGCGGACATTTCCTACGGTTGTGCTAAATGACTAAAAACATCTTTGGAATTTTGAGGGTCCTCCTCAAAATTCTGCCCCAGTTTGTTGGGTTGGCGCTTCTGGCGATGCATGAACTAAAATTAACTTCGGAATTTTGAGGGCCCTCCTCAAAATTCTGCCCCGGTTCCAATAGCAGGGAAAAATGGAATTTTTATTAAATTATGACCGAACCCATAAGGCTGCCTACGTATCCCCTCTTAAACGGGAATCAGGTCAGGCGTAGTTCAAATTACATCGTTAAGGGAATCATAAGTGGTTACACATAATATCGTTTCACTGCATCTGAATTGATTGGCTTCGGCCAGACTTCTCCGTCCATCTCTGCAAGAATAAGGGCTCCTCCAGTTAGAACCCGGTGGACCATGTACGGACCCTGCCAATTGGGAGAGAACTTCCTTGGCTTAACCCTTTTATTGAAGGCTCTGGACATTCTTTTCTAATACAACTGACTGTGGCAAACCGCATTCATCCTTTTCCCATCTATAAGGGCTAACTACTCGTAGCGACCTTTTACCCATTCTGCATCATCCAATTCTACTTCTTGTATGATCCTTAAGGAGGGGATTTCTACCTCGGTGGGGATGACCGCCTCTGTACCATAAACCAGTATGTAGGGAGTTGCTCCGGTCGATGTGCGGACTGTAGTGCGGTATCCCAATAAGGTGAATGATAACTTCTCATGCCATTGTTTGTGCCTTTCGACCATCTTCCTTAGTATCTTCTTAATATTCTTGTTGGCTGCTTCCACAGCTCCATTCATCTGAGGCTTGTAGGTTGTAGAGTTCTTGTGTTTGATCTTGAAAGTTTCACACATTACTTTCATCAAGTCGCTGTTGAGATTGGAACCATTATCGGTGATGATTGATTCCGGAACCCCGAACCGACAAACAATGCGGTCGCGGACAAAACCCACCACAACCTTCTTAGTGACAGCCTTGTATGATGCTGCTTCGACCCATTTGGTAATATAATCGATTGCCACTAGGATGAACCTCTTCCCATTTGATGTGGCAGGCTCGATAGGTCCGAAAACATCCATTCCCCAAGCGGCGAATGGCCATGGTGAGCTTGTCGCAGTAAGCTCGTTTGGAGGCGCCTTTATCATATCTGCATGTATCTGACAGCGATGGCTTTGCGAACATACTGGATACAGTCTGTTTCCATAGTCATCCAAAAATACCCTGCTCGGAGTATCTTCTTTGCTAAGACAAAACCATTCATGTGCGGCCCGCAGGTCCCTGCATGCACCTCGTCCAATAGCTTGGATGCTTCTTTTGCTTCGACACACCTTAGTAGACCCAAATCGGGAGTCCTCCTGTACAGGATTCCTTCACTGTGTAAAAAGTTGTTGGATAGCCTACAAAGTGTACGCTTCTGAGTAGTGTTGGCAAGTCCTGGATATTCCCCCGTTGTCAAGTACTTCTTGATGTCATGGAACCATGGTTTTCCATCCGCTTCTTCCTCAACATGGGCACAATAAGCTGGCTGATCATGAATCTTTACTGGGATGGGATCAATGAAATTCGTATCTAGATACTGGATCATGGACGACAAAGTAGCTAATGCATCAGCAAACTCGTTCTGGACTCTGGGGACGTGCTGAAATTCTGTCTTTCTGAACCTTTTCCTCAATTCCTGTATATGATGCAAGTAGGGAAGTATCTTAGAGTTCTTGGTTGCCCACTCTCCTCGAACCTGATGTATGAGCGAGTCTGAATCTCCGATCACTAGCAACTCCTGAACGTTCATGTCAATGGCCATTTTGATCCCCAAGATGCAGGCTTCATATTCGGCCATATTATTGGTGCAAGGGAACCTGAGCTTGGCGGATACCGGGTAGTGTTGGTCGGTTTCTGATACTAAGACTGCTCCTATGCCAACTCCTTTGAAATTTGCAGCTCCATCGAAAACAACCTTCAACCATCATAGGATTCTGCAATATCTTCTCCTATGAAAGATACCTCTTCATCGGGAAAATATGTTTTTAGGGGCTCGTATTCTCCGTCCACGCGATTCTCGGCGAGATGGTCCGCCAAAGCTTGCCCTTTGATTGCTTTCTGGGTCACGTAAACAATGTCGAATTCACTTAGTAGGATCTGCCACTTGGTGAGCTTGCCAGTTGGCATGGGCTTCTGGAAGATATACTTTAGAGGGTCCATTCTGGATATGATATAAGTAGTGTAAGCACATAAGTAATGCCTCAACTTCTGCGCGACCCAAGTCAGAGCACAACAAGTGCATTCTAAAAGAGAATACCGGGCCTCGTACGGTGTGAACTTCTTACTGAGATAGTAGATGGCTTGCTCCTTCCTCCCTGTTTCTTCATGTTGTCCTAAAACACAACCGAATGCTCTATCCAATACCACAAGGTAAAGCAATAGGGGTCTTCCTGGTTCAGGCGGAACCAAGACCGGCGACGTTGATAGGTATTCCTTGATTCTGTCAAAAGCTTTCTGACAATCATCAGTCCATTTGGTAGCAACGTCCTTCTTCAACATTTTGAAGATAGGTTCACAAATGACCGTGGATTGAGCTATGAACCGGCTGATATAGTTGAGTCTTCCTAGGAAACTCATCACGTCCTTCTTGTTCTTTGGCGGCGGCAATTCTTGGATAGCTTTGACCTTTGATGGATCCAATTCTATTCCTCGACGACTCACGATGAAACCCAATAATTTACCAGCAGGAACCCCAAATGCACACTTGGCGGGATTCAGTTTCAGATTGTACCTCCTTAGTCTGTTGAAGAACTTTCTTAGGTCTTCCATGTGATCCCTGGCTTTCTTGGATTTGATGATGACGTCATCCACATATACCTCGATCTCCTTGTGTATCATGTCATGAAAGATGGTAGTCATGGCTCTCATGTAGGTGGCACCAGCATTCTTCAAACCGAATGGCATCATTTTGTAACAGTACATTCCCCATGGCGTGATGAAAGCCGTTTTCTCTGCATCTTCCTCGTCCATCCATATCTGATGATACCCAGCGAAACAATCAACGAAAGACTGTTACTCATGCTTGGCGCAGTTGTCAATTAGAATGTGTATGTTCGACAAGGGGAAGTCGTCTTTAGGACTGGCCCGGTTAAGATCCCGGTAGTCAACACAAACTCTAACTTTCCCATCCTTTTTTGGCACTGGCACGATGTTGGCTAACCATGTCGGATACTCTACTACCCTGAGAACTTTGGCTTTGACTTGTTTGGTAACCTCTTCTTTGATTTTCAAACTCATGTCGGGTTTGAATTTCCTGAGCTTTTGCTTTACCGGCGGTCATGTTGGATCTGTTGGAAGTTTGTGAGCTACAATGGATGTGCTGAGACCAGTCATATCATCATATGACCAGGCGAATATGTCTTCATATTCCTTTAGGAACTCCGGGTACTCTTTCTTTTCTGATGGTGACAGGTGAACACTGATGCGCGTTTCTTTGACATTCTCTGCATCTCTCAGATTAACGACCTCAGTTTCATCCAAGTTAGACTTAGGCCTATTTTCAAAATTCTCAACTCCTCTAACGACCTCTTCTGGTATATCATCCTCTTCTCAGTCCGTATCCGTTTGTTGCGTTGTCTCGTTAAAAGTCACAATCGTTGGTTCATCATCAAGGCAAGTAATAGTAATGTTGTGTAAAATAAAGTGAATGATAGGAAAATAATAAGAGCGAGATATATAATAAACTGAAATGCTTCGATTAGATTCATAATTATTTTGAGTATCAGAGCTCTTTTCAAAATTAAAAGACAATGCGGAAATAAAATCAGCTAGTAAAAGGTAAAAATGTGATGCATGGTGCTTTTGTTTGGCCTTGCTACCCCGAAGCTTTCCGGGCCCTGGTGGTTCTGATTGACCAATTGCTGAGGCGCTCTCCTCGGTTCACAACTTGTATATAAGGGCCTTCCTCCCCTTTCTCCTCGAAAATAACACTGCAATCCATATCATCATCCTCCAGGAACAGATTCTTCACGGCTGCCAATGCTTCATCTTCCTCCGACTCATATATAGTATCTGCTAGCTGGAAAGTCTGCTCCAGGTGAGGTATCAGGTGCTCCAGTGGGTAGTAGGGACCGCGCCATGGTGGAGACCAGTGATTGAACTCCTCCCAAGTGTACTCATACCCCAAACCAAATGTAGTGCCATGTTTCTTCAGCTTGATGGGTTCGGGATTCCCTGGAGGTTTTTGCCGAGTCCCTTTCCTGGTTCGTATCCACACCAATTCAGGATACTTTCAATCTTGTTATCCTACTATTTATCTTTGTCTACAGCGTTGACTCTTTCAATGTGGTGGTATGTTTCTCCGCCTATTTTCTTTCTGCCTCCAATCATCAGGATGGTTTGGCGACTATATATGGGGTTGCTACCATCGCCATGAATGATCACCTCTTGGTGATTCCATTCGAACTTCACTGCCTGATGCAGGGTCAATGCTACAGCTCCAGCGGCATGGATCCATGCTCGTCCCAACAGCAAATTGTAGGATGCTGGGACATCTATCACTTTAAAGTCAACGTCGAACCAGGTTGGCCCCATTTGCAAGCATAGGCTGATCTCTGCGATAGTAGACCTTTGGGACCCATCGAAGTCTTTGACATTGATGGCCCCATCTTTGATCTCGTGAAGGCTCTTTCCCAATGTTCTGAGAGTTATCAATGGATAGATGTTGAGGTTGTAGCCTCCATCGATCAAAACTCTAGTGATGAAGTAATCCTTGCATTTCACAGTGATGTGTAGGGCCATATTGTGACTCAGTCCTTCCGGCGGCAGTTCATCTTCATGGAAGGTGATTTTGTGGCTTTCCAGTATTTGTCCTACCATATTTGCCATTTCGCCCCCAGTTATGTTGCTGGGCACATAAGCTTCGCTCAATATTTTCATCAAGGCATTTTTGTGTGCGTCAGAGCTCTGTAGAAGAGCTAGGATGGAGATCTGTGTTGGTGTTTTGTTCAACTACTCAACGACCGAATACTCCTTAGCTTGTACTTTCCTCCAAAGATCATCGGGACCAGTTTCAGTAGTCCGTCCCGAGGCTTGCTTACTAGACTTAGCTAGGTGCTCTGGAGTGTAAACCCTGCCTTTTCTGGTCATACCCTGCGCAGCAATTGCTTCTCCCGTCTTGGTCTTTCCTTTCCTCCTTGCTTCAGCTGTATAATCCCATGGTATGGCATTTGAGTGGAACGGTGTTACGTCTGACATTGCTACAGGAATGGGTACCCTCGGTGGTAACAAAACAAATTCAAAGGGTACAGGTGCCTTTGGAACCCCAAACTCAACCTCAATTGGCCCGACCACCTTCGCAGAAGAAGGTGCTTCAAATTCGAAAGGTATAGACATGTTTACTTCATCGCCCCTGGAGGGCTGGTTCTGTACAACAATCGGGTTAAGTGTGACTATCGGTTTCTTTGGCTCATCATCCTCAGAAATCAATCCTATCGATCCCTTGGGGTCCCAGTCATCTTCGATCTCGATCATGTGAATGTCCCCACCTCTATGATCAAGCAGAGGGTTGTTGCGAACATTAGGAGCAGGCTCCTTTGCTATGATAACCTTATTGTCGATTAGAGTTTGAATCTTGTCCTTCAACGAGCGGCACTCATCAATGGTATGTCCCTTCATGTCGGAGTGGTACGCATAAGTCTTATTAGGGTTGACCCACTGGGAAGGATTTTCTGGAGTTATGGCAGGGATAGGGGAGACGTAACCAGCAGCTTTAAGTTTCTCATACAGCTGGTCAATTTGCTCAGCGATGGCTGTATATTGTCTGGGAGGTCTGCGGTCAAAATTTGGTCTGGGTCTGGGGAGATTTTGGCGAGTGGGAGGTGCTTGGTAGTGAGAGGGTTGGGCATTATAGACTTGGTAAACAGGTGCAGGTTGAGAGTATCTGGGTGAAGTGGGTTGATATGCGGGAGTGGAGATGATTGGTAAACGGGTGATGGATTTTGGTAAGAGGGTGCCGGTGTTTGGTAATTTGGGACAGGCTGATATATAAGTGGAGGTGACGGGTAAGTGTGGTATTTTAGTGGTGATTTGGCTCCCTGTGCGACCATCAAGGCATTGAAGTCCTTCTTCTTGGACGTGCCACCAGACTGTAAAGCCTTGTTGGTGGCCTGCAATGCTTCAAGATTAGTAACCATACCATTCTTAATGCCTTCCTCAATTCTTTCTCCCAGCTTGATGATATCGGAGAATTTCTGGCCCTCGATCAGCATCAACCTCTCATAATATTGTGGGTCTTGAGCCCGGACGAAGAATCTATTCATCTGTTCCTTTTCTAAGGCCGGCCTGACCTTAGCAGCCTCTGATCTCCAACGGGTAGCATACTCGCAGAATGTTTCGGTAGGCTTCTTCTTCAGATTTTGGATGTAGAATACATCCGGTGCTTTCTCTGTATTGAATAGGAACCTATCCATGAAATTCGATGTCATACCTACCCAGCTTGTCCATTTCTTGGGGTCTTGACTGATGTACCAGGATAAAGCATCCCCCTTCAGGCTTCTCATGAAGAGTTTCATACGGATTTTCTCATTCCTTCCGACTCCAACCAGCTTATCACAATATGTCCTCAAATGGACTCTGGGATCTCCCGTGCCATCGAACATTTCGAACTTGGGAGGTTTGTATCCCTCCGGAAGTTCAACAGCTGGCTGAATATAGAGGTCCTCATAATTCAGCCCCTCTATGCCTTTGTTTCCTTCCATGCCCTAGACCCGGCTGGTCAACTTCTTGAGTTCTGCTGCCAAGTTTCTGATAAGAGAGTCCTTGTCATCAGACTCAGGTGCACTTGAGATTGGTTGAGTGTAGTGGGGTATGGTATCTACGTAGATGGGAGTGTTGTGGGGGTGGTCGTTTGTGGTGTTCAGTGGTTCAGGAATGGGTAGTGGGGTGTGGCATGTGTTGCAGTGTTGAGCATGAGTGGGTTGCATTTGTGGTTGTGGGGTGTTCTGTGGAGGTGCGGGATTTTGAGCATTTGGAATGTTGACATCAGGAGCGGTGAGAGTGAATGATAAATTTACCAAGTTCCGAACTTGATCCAGTTCTTCTTGGAACTTCAACAGTTTTTGCTCAAGTTGGGCAGCAGTTTCCTTAGCAACCGGGGTACCCTGAGGAATCTCAATTCTTTCAATTTCCTTTCTGGCGCTTGAATCTCCCATTTCCCTTTGCTCTTGTTCCGGATAGGACTTGGAGCAGGAGGAGGAGGAGGGCCCTTGGATCTCGTACTGTATGATGATGGTGCCAGAATGCACGAACTAACCTTTGGGGAGGGGAATAAAAATAAAGAAAAAAAAGGTAACAAGTTAGTGCGGGTTACGAGAAGAAAATGTTGCAACATTTAAACACATTGTGCAAGAATATAAATCGCGTCCTAATTTGGGTGCCTTGTTGTGCCCGAGGTAGGCCTAGCGACAAATTAATTTGGAGAACTTATAATGCTAAATGCCTCATTTTATTGATAAAAATAAGACGAATTCACAACGATGCCAAATAACAGAAAATAAAATGTCACTAGCGGCCATCAGCCTTATTACATCATTAGAAGCAAAATAAAAGACTCCTAACTACTTGGTCCCAGAAGGACCTTCCCTAGATTCGGTATCGTTATCCCCTTCGAACAGCTTCACCAGCTCGCGCAGTCCTAACAACAGATAAGCTTGGGCCAAATGTCCGCCTACATTCCCTTCAGTGTTTTGACAATCTTCAATCCTCTTGAGGAACTTTACTTCTAGCTCCACTAGACCCCGCTCCAAATACCCTAGTCACTTGTTGGCGCTGACAACCATATCTTTCCATTCCTAGATCAACTTCTGATGGGCTTCTTGTATTTCCCGATGCTCACTTTCACACTCTCGAATCCTCTTGCGCAGTGATAACTGTGATTCCTACATGTTTTATACCCATTCTTACCTAAGCTTTGTGCATTAACTGCCAGAAATTAGTCCCAAAATGCTTACAAGTTGCGCTTATTTGTAGGTTTGAGCGACAAGATGACAAATACTAAAGATCGGCTCAAAAAGGAGTGAAATCTGCCAAGTGTCAAAAGACAACTGAAAGGGGGGATCAAAAGGACCTGCGCGGTCCGCACTGTTTTGCACGGCCGCGTGGCAAAACAGTGCGGACTGCGCAGGTTGACCTTGAAAATGCCCAGCCTCTGAACTCTCCTGTGCGGCCGCGTGACAAAATAGTGCGGACCGCACATGTCATTTTGTTCCCCCTTTCAGTTGTCTTTTGACACTTGGCAGATTTCACTCCTTTTTGAGCCGATCTTTAGTATTTGTCATCTTGTCTCTCAAACCTACAATCAAGCGTAACTTATAAGCATTTTGGGACTCGCGGTCCGCGCCTAAGAGTATCAGACACTCAATCATTCAAGGCAAAAGCTCATGCGGCCGCGCACCTAATCAGTGCGGTCCGCGTGGATGAAGTTCACGCGGTCGCGCGTCACTTTTGTGCGGTCCGCGCCCCCAGTGCCAGAAGCAAGATATGAAGGCCCAAAACCCTATGCAGTCACGCGCCATTTGTGCGCGGTCCGCGCTAGACCCTCCGAGGTATTTTTGTCCGATTTTTCCTGTGTAGTATAAATAGAACATTTACTTTTTAGCAGTAGTTTTTTCTAGATCTGTTTTGAGAGCATAGAGCAGCTGAACTCGGGATTTCATGATTTTAGCCTATTTTGGGCAATTTCTTTTAGTATTAACGTGGATTTGAGTAGGTTAACATTGTAGTTAATTGTTATGTCATTTCATCTATTATTTCTTCAATTTTTGTTTCTATTATGGCTAGCTAAACCCATTAGCTAGGGTTGTGGCTCAACCCTAGTGTGGGTAATTAATGGGTGTGATTGTTTAGTGCATGAATGATGTTGGGTATTTGTTATTTGAATTAATCTTATGTTTTCATTAAGATTTGGTGGTTGCAAACACAACCTTCTCAGCGCAGTCCGCGTGCCATTTCTATGCGGTCCGCGCTGAAGCCATGCGGCCGCGGTCCAAAACAGTGCAGACCACGTCGGCTTATTTAGAGAAACATGTGTGGGTATCAGTATACTGCGCGGACCGCATGCCTTTTGTTGCGGTCCGCGCCCCTCTGTCTGTGTAACTGTGTCTGCAACTGTTGCATTCAACTGAACTGTTTGTTTCATATTATGTGCTTCTACTAACAATGTTAGACACGTATTCCTTGCAGACAATGGTTCAAAAGCAAGTGGCTAAAAAACGAGCGGGCAAACAAATACAACCAGGGAGAGGTGGTTCCTCCAGTGGGGGAAAAGGAAAAAGAATTGTAAAGTTTAATCCTCAAACCAGGGAAGCGATAAAGAAAAACCGGAAGATAATCCGGGAAGCTGATAGAGCTGCATCTCACTCCACGGGGAGTGAGTATGCACCTTCGAGGAGTGTCACTTCAGAGTCTTCCCCCACCCACACACACACATGTCCACATCTTTTCAGCTATGGGATTCCCCATCTCCTGGTCGTGCTGATGTAGCCACTTCCAAAAAGCCGGTAAATGTCATCTTGGACTCGTCTGATGAGTACGGAGCAGAAAAGCAAATGAGAACACTTACTCCACTTCTCCCATAGCTTCACTATCAGGGGAAAGTGAAGTATATGCTGAAGGAGGTGCACCAGATGTTGGAGGTATAGAGAGGACCAGGAGACCGGAGGCATGGAAAGATAGGTTTGTCAGTGAGGTCACTTTCCACAAATTCAGGGAATGGTGGCCCAAGAGAAAGTTGATTCCGGAAAGGCGGTTCATAGATGCCGATCTTGTCCCACTCAACCCTCATGTGCAAGCACAATTCCGCACTAGAGAGGGTTGTGGATTCTTCAAAGAGCGAGTTGAATTGCAAACGAGCACATGGTGAAGGAGTTTTATTGCAATGTCCACCACACAGTTCGGGACTCCAAAGCAACAAAAGTGAGGGACAAGATCGTGATATTTGATGGGAAGTCGCTGAATGACTTCTTGGGGTTTGAAGAAGAAGATGAGTCTCGGTATCTTGAGAAGATGGAAATGAAAGAGGAGGTTTGTCTGTGGTTGGCCGAGCATTTAGCAGCTCCAGGTACAGTCCCTGTGTGGTTGAAGGCACAGGAAAAGATTTTTCGGAACACCCTCAACTTTGAAGCAAAAGGGTGGTTGACCTTCGTGTGTAGTCGACTTGACCCGTCTACACACGATCACTCCGTTCCCTTTTCTTGGGCTATCTTGGTAGCATCTATCATGGCGGGTTTCCCTCTGAATGTAGGTAATATAATGTCGAGAGTGATTTCTACTGTAGGTAATGAGACAAAAACAAACTACCCCTTTCCGAACACACTCTCCCTTTACTTCAGAGAGTTGAAAGTGAAGAAGAAAAGATATGATGTTACGGTACCTCCAGTGGCCCCCTACTCGTGGTACGATCAGTTGGGTCTGGACAACCCAAAGAGAGGCAAAAAGACTCAAGCTTCTACCTCCTCCGCACCTGGACAGTCTGAAGAGCCAGTTGCTACTGAGCAGCCCCCTGAGCCTACTACTGATGAGGCACTGCCCCAGGCCCTTCCTCCACAGCTGGTCCATCTGTCGCAGCTGATCCGATGATTCCTTCATCAAAGACTCACCGGTTCACTGCCAACCAGCTCACTCACTCCCTTGCCAGTTTGAACAACTGGATGTCAGTTGCGACATCCAAGTTGTCTACTTTGACCACTGTTGTGCAGGCACAGGGAGCACCAGCTACTGTTGAGATTCCCTCCTCCATTGAGGATGCATTGAAGAAGATCTTGGCCAACCAAGAAAAGATGATGGCGATGCAGGATGCCTTGACTAAGGCGGTTGGGGCACATGGAAAGGCATTGGAAAAGTTGGCTCGGGAGCACAAGAAGCTAAGGAAGCAGAAAGCTTCCAAAGAGTCAGTTGCACAGTTGAGAGTGGATGTGGACAAGTTGCTAGCGGATCAGATGCCACTCGACTTACTATTTGGAGATCCAGCTGGAGAGTCAGCAGCAATGCAGTCACAGGCAGAGGAGGATAGGCCAAGGAAGAAGAGAAAGCTCCCTAGCACAGAGGGAATAGTGATCGAGGTGGCTCCAGTTCAGGTGGGCCCTTCTAGTACTGCAGATGTTGAGCCCTCTTCAGTTCTACCAGTTGATGAGCCGGATCAGGAGCAGACACCTTCCCAGCAGCACAGCAGCAGCAGGCTGGGGACCAGTTTGATGAGGCTTGAGGGGCCGCTCTATATCCTTTGCTGATTTTTGATGTTTTATTTGGTAGTTAGCATTGGGGACAATGCTAGCTTTTATTCGTGGGGGTGTGGCCCTACTATTTTGATTAACTGCTGGATTACTGTACATATTATCTTTACATTTAGCTTGTTGACATTAGTAATTGGTAGATGGTTGGTTCTTATTTATTTTTGTCTTTCTTTTTGTATTTTTCTCTTTTTCATTGCCTTCCTTTTCTTTTGCTTTTGCGCCTTTTTACCACATTGATGCCTTTCTTGTCTCTCCCCCCAAACTTAGACATTTGCCATTTATTCAAGGGAAAATTTGGGTGCCAAGAGAGGGTTTCGTTAAGAACGGGTATAGGCTTGTAGCTTGGTTCATGAATGAAAAGGGTTTAAGGCTCAAAAGGGTTGAACAAGGGATTATTTCATTGGTAGGTCATGGAAATTGTTCAAATTTTGCATTTTGGATCAAGGAGAGCCTATAATCACGTCTCAAGTCAAGTTCCACCTATGATTTCGCCTCAAAAAACATTCAGGGCAAGTTCTAGACCATCGGCTCGGTACTTGGGCTCACGATTCGAATTCTCACTACACACACTCAAGGATTGTCTAAGACGGAATCGAGGGCCGACAACGACTTTAGATATGACTCAAGCGCACAATGGACCAAAATGACCACATGATGATTGTTCGGTCAACACAAGAGTCTCAAGGTCACAACTGGTTCCACAATGACCAAAGAAATTGAGAAAGGTTCCTTGATGAAATGTGTCAACTCTTGATGCTCTTGCGTCGCACTTGATCCACAAGTTTGCAAAGTTTAAATGTGTTAATGATGCATTTGCATTGAGGGTAATTGTTAGTCCCAAGTGATGTTTGTTGAGGTTATTTTAGGATAAACAGGAATTACTCGAGTGTTGTCCATTGATGGGTAGGTCTTAGGCGCGGACCGCGTGAAAACAGGGCGCGGACCGCGCAGCTTGACTTGAAGATATCATGGCTTCTGAACTTTCCTACGCGGACGCATGGCAGAACAGTGCAGACCGCGCAGGTTGAACTTGAAGATGTCCAGCTTCTGAACTTTCCTGCGCGGCCGCGTGACAAAACAGTGCGGACCGCGCAGGTCCATTTGATCCCCCCTTTCAGTTGTCTTTTGACACTTGGCAGATTTCACTCCTTTTTGAGCCGATCTTTAGTATTTGTCATCTTGTCACTCAAACCTGCAATCAAGTGCAACGTGTAAGCATTTTGGGACTAAGTTATGCTAATCGGCTCAAGTCAATTCCTGTTGAGGTGGAACACCACCTTTTTATCACCAACACGGAAGGTCAATTCTCCAACTTCTACATCAACCAAGGCCTTCCCCGTAGCTAGGAAGGGCCTCCCAAGAATAATAGGCACCTTGAAATCCACTTCGCAATCCAAAATTACAAAATCAGCCGGCAATATGAACTTATCAACACGAACAAGGACATCATCAATAATTCCCAAAGGCCGCTTCATTGACCGGTCCGCCATTTGAAGCCTCATAGAAGTTGGACGGGGTTGTCCGATTCCCAAGGTCTTGAAGACTGAATATGGCATTAAATTGATACTTTTCCCCAAGTCACAAAGGACTTTTGCAAAGTCGGCACTTCCAATGGTACATGGGATAGTGAATGTGTCGGGATCCTCAAGTTTTGGAGCCATAGAATGCACAATTGCGCTCACTTGATGGGTCATCTTGATTGTCTCACACTCTATTGATCTCTTTTTTGTAACCAAATCTTTCATGAAATTTGCGTATCCCGGCATTTGCTCGAGTGCCTCCACCAAAGGCGCGTTGATAGTCAAACTCTTCATCATTTCAATGAATTTTCTAAATTGGTTGTCACCCTTTTGCTTGGCCAACCGTTGAGGATAGGGCGGAGGAGATCTAGGTAAGGGTGCCTTGGCTTTTGGCACCACCGGTTCGGGTATATTAATGACGTGTTCCCTAGACGGGTTCACGACCTCTTGAGTCTCCTCCTCACCTTCATCAATTTCAATTCTCACATCATCATTTGCACTTGGTTCAACAACATCCTCAACTACCAACGGGATCTCATCATTTTGCAACTCATCTTCATCTACCGTAACTTGGTTTCCTCTTCAGGCATGCACATCACCGCCTCTTCCACTTCGCGTTGTCACTGCCATCACATGATTGTTGTGCCCACCCTTGGGGTTTACTACCGTATCACTCGGTAGAGCACCCTTTGGGTGAGTATTTAAAGATTGAGAGATTTGGACTAATTGCACTTCCAAGTTCCGGATAGATTTGTTATGCGAAGCTAATTGGGCCTCGAAATCTTGACTCTTTTTCATCATTTGCTCGAACATGCTCTCTATTCGACCCATGTCATTGCCCGACGAACTCGACCCTTGAGATTGAAACGGAGGCGGGTTATTGGGTTGTTGATACATTGGGGGCCTTTGAGATCCTTGCCCCCTATTACCTTGTCCACCATTGTTGTTCTAACCACCTTGACCACCATTGTTGTTGTTCCAATTGTTGTTCCCGTTCCAATTACCTTGATTCCCCGAATTATTGTTCCCCCAATTGCCTCCTTGATTGTTGTTGTAATTCCAATTGCCACCTTGTTGATTGCCCCAATTACCTTGGGGTCTCCATTGTTGATTCCCTTGATTACCTCTATTCCCTTGGTAGTTGTTGACATATTGGACTTCCTCACTTTGGTCATCAAAACCTTCATTCGAATATCCACTACCATTATTGTTGTTGTCATATTATTAACAATTACCTTGAGGTTGTTGCCCCCTTTGCCTCCTTTCCAACATAGAAACACCTTCCATTGCGTTGACTTGGCGCGAGTTTTGGACTTGTTGCAATTGCGCCTTTTCCAATTGATTCATAGTTGTTGTAAGTTCGGCTATAGCTTGGCCATGATCGTGCAATTCCTTGTGCAAATGGATGACCGTGGGGTCACCTTGGGGCACGTTTGCTCGGCTTTGCCATGCTGAAGAGGTGTCGGCCATTTCATCAAGTACATCACATGCCTCTTGGTAAGAAAGTTTCATAAAATTCCCTCCGGCCAATTGGTTCACAATGCATTGATTTGTGGTGTTGATGCCCCGATAAAAGGTTTGTTGAATCATAGCCTCGGTCATGTCGTTATTAGGGCACTCTTTCACCATTATTCTATATCTTTCCCATATCTCATGCAAAGGTTCCGTTGGCTCTTTCTTGAAAGCTAGAATTTCATCCCGAAGAGCTGCCATATGACTTGGAGAGAAGAACTTGGCAATAAATTTGTCTGCCAATTCATCCCATGTTGTAATAGAATGATTGGGGAGCCTTTTTAACTAATCCAATGCTTTACCCCGAAGAGAAAACGGGAAAAGCCTCAATCTCAATGCATCCTCGGACACGTTTGTCTGCTTGCTACCCCAACATGTATCCACGAAACCCTTCAAGTGCTTGTAGGCATTTTGATCGGAGGCACCCGTGAAATAACCTCTTTGCTCGAGCAAGGTCAGCATAACATTTGTGATTTGAAAGTTCCCCGCCCGGATTTGTGGAGGAACAATAGCACTGGTGTATCCTTGATTTGGTAGAACTCTGGGAGCCACTCTCGGCGGTTGTGGAGGAGGATCTGGAATGTTGATGTTCTCATTTGCATTTATATTGACATTTCGGCCTCTCCATGGAAGTTGAGTTAAGACCTCATCTTGTTCTAGTTCTTCTACCTCCTCCCCCGCTATCACATTGCCGAGAGGGTCATTTGCAATAAGAGCCCTTGTACCTGATAGATCGACACACACAAAGTTAGTAATTAACAAGGAAAGAGAAGCAAAACACAATACTAGCTGCACAAATAGTCAACACCGTAAAGTTCCCCGACAACGGCGCCAAAAAGTGATCGCAGCGGACTCAACCTGAGGAAGAGTGGGCTCTAATACTTTTACCCAATAGCGGTATCGGGGTCAATTTTCCACAGGGAACTTCAATTTGGAGTTGCGTGTTTGTATAGTCTAGGACTATGTTTTAGCTCCAAATTGATCTTCTAACATTTTTGGTTTTCTTTTGATTAATAGCTACAATTTATCAACTACAATTGTAAAACTAAGTTATGCTAAAATTATGATTCTAAGTTGTATGCAATATAGAGAAAGGCACTAGGGTCGTGGCATGTACCTAGGTGGTCAACTAACGGGTAGAGATTCCTAATGCCAGAATGACTATGGGACTTATGCTATAACTGTTGCACTTTTGCACTCACTCTCACACCTCTCGGTAGAGAGAGTGATTTTGCCCAATTGACTCTCTCGAGACCAATTGGGTAGGCCAACTTGCCCAAGCAACTTATGGTTCAAGTTGGGTAATTACTCTCTCGAGGTTTAACCCGTTAATTGGGACTACCATTCTCATGGGTCCATCCGGATAAGCAGGAATTACTCGAGTGTTGTCCATTAAAGGGTAGGTCTCATTTTATTTGCTTGAGGACAAGCAAAGGTTTAAGTTTGGGGGAGTTAATAACTGTGATTCCTACATGTTTTATACCCATTCTTACCTAAGCTTTGTGCATTAACTGCCAGAAATTAGTCCCAAAATGCTTACAAGTTGCGCTTGATTGCAGGTTTGAGCGACAAGATGACAAATACTAAAGATCGACTCAAAAAGGAGTGAAATCTGCCAAGTGTCAAAAAACAACTGAAATGGGGGATCAAAAGGACTTGCGCGGTCCACACTATTTTGTCATTGCGCTTGTGTCATCCAGAGTTCAGAAGCTGGACATCTGTGCGCGGCCGCGTGGGATTTTGCCTTGAATGATTGAGTCTCTGATACTCTTAGGCGTGGACCGCGTGACAAAACAGTGCGGACCGCGTAGGTTCTTTTGATCCCCCCTTTCAGTTGTCTTTTGACACTTGGCAGATTTCACTCCTTTTTGAGCCGATCTTTAGTATTTGTCATCTTGTCTCTCAAACCTGCAATCAAGCGTAACTTATAAGCATTTTGGGACTCGCGGTCCGCGCCTAAGAGTATCAGACACTCAATCATTCAAGGCAAAAGCTCATGCGGCCGCGCACCTAATCAGTGCGGTCCGCGTGGATGAAGTTCACGCGGCCGCGCGTCACTTTTGTGCGGTCCGCGCCCCCAGTGCCAGAAGCAAGATATGAAGGCCCAAAACCCTATGCAGTCATGCGCCATTTGTGCGCGGGCCGCGCTAGACCCTCCGAGGTATTTTTGTCCGATTTTTCCTGTGTAGTATAAATAGAACATTTACTTTTTAGCAGTAGTTTTTTCTAGATCTGTTTTGAGAGCATAGAGCAGCTGAACTCGGGATTTCATGATTTTAGCCTATTTTGGGCAATTTCTTTTAGTATTAACGTGGATTTGAGTAGATTAACATTGTAGTTAATTGTTATGTCATTTCATCTATTATTTCTTCAATTTTTGTTTCTATTATGGCTAGCTAAACCCATTAGCTAGGGTTGTGGCTCAACCCTAGTGTGGGTAATTAATGGGTGTGATTGTTTAGTGCATGAATGATGTTGGGTATTTGTTATTTGAATTAATCTTATGTTTTCATTAAGATTTGGTGGTTGCAAACACAACCTTCTCAGCGCAGTCCGCGTGCCATTTCTATGCGGTCCGCGCTGAAGCCATGCGGCCGCGGTCCAAAACAGTGCAGACCACGTCGGCTTATTCAGAGAAACATGTGTGGGTATCAGTATACTGCGCGGACCGCATGCCTTTTGTTGCGGTCTGCGCCCCTCTGTCTGTGTAACTGTGTCTGCAACTGTTGCATTCAACTGAACTATTTATTTCATATTATGTGCTTCTACTAACAATGTTAGACACGTATTCCTTGCAGACAATGGTTCAAAAGCAAATGGCTAAAAAACGAGCGGGCAAACAAATATAACCAGGGAGAGGTGGTTCCTCCAGTGGGGGAAAAGGAAAAAGAATTGTAAAGTTTAATCCTCAAACCAGGGAAGCGATAAAGAAAAACCGGAAGATAATCCGGGAAGCTGATAGAGCTGCATCTCACTCCACGGGGAGTGAGTATGCACCTTCGAGGAGTGTCACTTCAGAGTCTGCCCCCCCCCCCCCACACACACATGTCCACATCTTTTCAGCTACGGGATTCCCCATCTCCTGGTCGTGCTGATGTAGCCACTTCCAAAAAGCCGGTAAATGTCATCTTGGACTCGTCTGATGAGTACGGAGCAGAAAAGCAAATGAGAACACTTACTCCACTTCTCCCATAGCTTCACTATCAGGGGAAAGTGAAGGATATGCTGAAGGAGGTGCACCAGATGTTGGAGGTATAGAGAGGACCAGGAGACCGGAGGCATGGAAAGATAGGTTTGTCAGTGAGGTCACTTTCCACAAATTCAGGGAATGGTGGCCCAAGAGAAAGTTGATTCCGGAAAGGCGGTTCATAGATGCCGATCTTGTCCCACTCAACCCTCATGTGCAAGCACAATTCCGCACTAGAGAGGGTTGTGGATTCTTCAAAGAGCGAGTTGAAATTACAAACGAGCACATGGTGAAGGAGTTTTATTGCAATGTCCACCACACAGTTCGGGACTCCAAAGCAACAAAAGTGAGGGACAAGATCGTGATATTTGATGGGAAGTCGCTGAATGACTTCTTGGGGTTTGAAGAAGAAGATGAGTCTCAGTATCTTGAGAAGATGGAAATGAAAGAGGAGGTTCGTCTGTGGTTGGCCGAGCATTTAGCAGCTCCAGGTACAGTCCCTGTGTGGTTGAAGGCACAGGAAAAGATTTTTCGGAACACTCTCAACTTTGAAGCAAAAGGGTGGTTGACCTTCGTGTGTAGTCGACTTGACCCGTCTACACACGATCACTCCGTTCCCTTTTCTTGGGCTATCTTGGTAGCATCTATCATGGCGGGTTTCCCTCTGAATGTAGGTAATATAATGTCGAGAGTGATTTCTACTGTCGGTAATGAGACAAAAACAAACTACCCTTTCCGAACACACTCTCCCTTTACTTCAGAGAGTTGAAAGTGAAGAAGAAAAGATATGATGTTACGGTACCTCCAGTGGCCCCCTACTCGTGGTATGATCAGTTGGGTCTGGACAACCCAAAGAGAGGCAAAAAGACTCAAGCTTCTACCTCCTCCGCACCTGGACAGTCTGAAGAGCCAGTTGCTACTGAGCAGCCCCCTGAGCCTACTACTGATGAGGCACTGCCCCAGGCCCTTCCTCCACAGCTGGTCCATCTGTCGCAGCTGATCCGATGATTCCTTCATCAAAGACTCACCGGTTCACTGCCAACCAGCTCACTCACTCCCTTGCCAGTTTGAACAACTGGATGTCAGTTGCGACATCCAAATTGTCTACTTTGACCACTGTTGTGCAGGCACAGGGAGCACCAGCTACTGTTGAGATTCCCTCCTCCATTAAGGATGCATTGAAGAAGATCTTGGCTAACCAAGAAAAGATGATGGCGATGCAGGATGCCTTGACTAAGGCGGTTGGGGCACATGGAAAGGCATTGGAAAAGTTGGCTCGGGAGCACAAGAAGCTAAGGAAGCAGAAAGCTTCCAAAGAGTCAGTTGCACAGTTGAGAGTGGATGTGGACAAGTTGCTAGCGGATCAGATGCCACTCGACTTACTATTTGGAGATCCAGCTGGAGAGTCAGCAGCAATGCAGCCACAGGCAGAGGAGGATAGGCCAAGGAAGAAGAGAAAGCTCCCTAGCACAGAGGGAATAGTGATCGAGGTGGCTCCAGTTCAGGTGGGCCCTTCTAGTACTGCAGATGTTGAGCCCTCTTCAGTTCTACCAGTTGATGAGCCGGATCAGGAGCAGACACCTATCCCAGCAGCACAGCAGCAGCAGGCTGGGGACCAGTTTGATGAGGCTTGAGGGGCCGCTCTATATCCTTTGCTGATTTTTGATGTTTTATTTGGTAGTTAGCATTGGGGACAATGCTAGCTTTTATTCGTGGGGGTGTGGCCCTACTATTTTGATTAACTGCTGGATTACTGTACATATTATCTTTACATTTAGCTTGTTGACATTAGTAATTGGTAGATGGTTGGTTCTTATTTATTTTTGTCTTTCTTTTTGTATTTTTCTCTTTTTCATTGCCTTTCTTTTCTTTTGCTTTTGCGCCTTTTTACCACATTGATGCCTTTCTTGTCTCTCCCCCCCAAACTTAGACATTTGCCATTTATTCAAGGGAAAATTTGGGTGCCAAGAGAGGGTTTCGTTAAGAACGGGTATAGGCGTGTAGCTTGGTTCATGAATGAAAAGGGTTTAAGGCTCAAAAGGGTTGAACAAGGGATTATTTCATTGGTAGGTCATGGAAATTGTTCAAATTTTGCATTTTGGATCAAGGAGAGCCTATAATCACGTCTCAAGTCAAGTTCCACCTATGATTTCGCCTCAAAAAACATTCAGGGCAAGTTCTAGACCATCGGCTCGGTACTTGGGCTCACGATTCGAATTCTCACTACACACACTCAAGGATTGTCTAAGACGGAATCGAGGGCCGACAACGACCTTAGATATGACTCAAGCGCACAATGGACCAAAATGACCACATGATGATTGTTCGGTCAACACAAGAGTCTCAAGGCCACAACTGGTTCCACAATGACCAAAGAAATTGAGAAAGGTTCCTTGATGAAATGTGTCAACTCTTGATGCTCTTGCGTCGCACTTGATCCACAAGTTTGCAAAGTTTAAATGTGTTAATGATGCATTTGCATTGAGGGTAATTGTTAGTCCCAAGTGATGTTTGTTGAGGTTATTTTAGGATAAACAGGAATTACTCGAGTGTTGTCCATTGATGGGTAGGTCTTAGGCGCGGACCGCGTGAAAACAGGGCGCGGACCGCGCAGCTTGACTTGAAGATATCATGGCTTCTGAACTTTCCTACGCGGACGCATGGCAGAACAGTGCAGACCGCGCAGGTTGAACTTGAAGATGTCCAGCTTCTGAACTTTCCTGCGCGGCCGCGTGACAAAACAGTGCGGACCGCGCAGGTCCATTTGATCCCCCCTTTCAGTTGTCTTTTGACACTTGGCAGATTTCACTCCTTTTTGAGCCGATCTTTAGTATTTGTCATCTTGTCACTCAAACCTGCAATCAAGTGCAACGTGTAAGCATTTTGGGACTAAGTTATGCTAATCGGCTCAAGTCAATTCCTGTTGAGGTGGAACACCACCTTTTTATCACCAACACGGAAGGTCAATTCTCCAACTTCTACATCAACCAAGGCCTTCCCCGTAGCTTGGAAGGTCCTCCCAAGAATAATAGGCACCTTGAAATCCACTTCGCAATCCAAAATTACAAAATCGGCCGGCAATATGAACTTATCAACACGAACAAGGAAATCATCAATAATTCCCAAAGGCCGCTTCATTGATCGGTCCGCCATTTGAAGCCTCATAGAAGTTGGACGGGGTTGTCCGATTCCCAAGGTCTTGAAGACTGAATATGGCATTAAATTGATACTTTCCCCCAAGTCACAAAGGACTTTTGCAAAGTCGGCACTTCCAATGGTACATGGGATAGTGAATGTGTCTGGATCCTCAAGTTTTGGAGCCATAGAATGCACAATTGCGCTCACTTGATGGGTCATCTTGATTGTCTCACACTCTATTGATCTCTTTTTTGTAACCAAATCTTTCATGAAATTTGCGTATCCCGGCATTTGCTCGAGTGCCTCCACCAAAGGCGCGTTGATAGTCAAACTCTTCATCATTTCAATGAATTTTCTAAATTGGTTGTCACCCTTTTGCTTGGCCAACCGTTGAGGATAGGGCGGAGGAGATCTAGGTAAGGGTGCCTTGGCTTTTGGCACCACCGGTTCGGGTATATTAATGACGTGTTCCCTAGACGGGTTCACGGCCTCTTGAGTCTCCTCCTCACCTTCATCAATTTCAATTCTCACATCATCATTTGCACTTGGTTCAACAACATCCTCAACTACCAACGGGATCTCATCATTTTGCAACTCATCTTCATCTACCGTAACTTGGTTTCCTCTTCAGGCATGCATATCACCGCCTCTTCCACTTCGCGTTGTCACTGCCATCACATGATTGTTGTGCCCACCCTTGGGGTTTACTACCGTATCACTCGGTAGAGCACCCTTTGGGTGAGTATTTAAAGATTGAGAGATTTGGCCTAATTGCACTTCCAAGTTCCGGATAGATTTGTTATGCGAAGCTAATTGGGCCTCGAAATCTTGACTCTTTTTCATCATTTGCTCGAACATGCTCTCTATTCGACCCATGTCATTGCCCGACGAACTAGACCCTTGAGATTGAAACGGAGGCGGGTTATTGGGTTGTTGATACATTGGGGGCCTTTGAAAGCCTTGCCCCCTATTACCTTGTCCACCATTGTTGTTCTAACCACCTTGACCACCATTGTTGTTGTTCCAATTGTTGTTCCTGTTCCAATTACCTTGATTCCCCGAATTATTGTTCCCCCAATTGCCTCCTTGATTGTTGTTGTAATTCCAATTGCCACCTTGTTGATTGCCCCAATTACCTTGGGGTCTCCATTGTTGATTCCCTTGATTACCTCTATTCCCTTGGTAGTTGTTGACATATTGGACTTCCTCACTTTGGTCATCAAAACCTTCATTCGAATATCCACTACCATCATTGTTGTTGTCATATTATTAACAATTACCTTGAGGTTGTTGCCCCCTTTGCCTCCTTTTCAACATAGAAACACCTTCCATTGCGTTGACTTGGCGCGAGTTTTGGACTTGTTGCAATTGCGCCTTTTCCAATTGATTCATAGTTGTTGTAAGTTCGGCTATAGCTTGGCCATGATCGTGCAATTCCTTGTGCAAATGGATGACCGTGGGGTCACCTTGGGGCACGTTTGCTCGGCTTTGCCATGCTGAAGAGGTGTCGGCCATTTCATCAAGTACATCACATGCCTCTTGGTAAGAAAGTTTCATAAAATTCCCTCCGGCCAATTGGTTCACAATGCATTGATTTGTGGTGTTGATGCCCCGATAAAAGGTTTGTTGAATCATAGCCTCGGTCATGTCGTTATTAGGGCACTCTTTCACCATTATTCTATATCTTTCCCATATCTCATGCAAAGGTTCCGTTGGCTCTTTCTTGAAAGCTAGAATTTCATCCCGAAGAGCTGCCATATGACTTGGAGAGAAGAACTTGGCAATAAATTTGTCCGCCAATTCATCCCATGTTGTAATAGAATGATTGGGGAGCCTTTTTAACCAATCCAATGCTTTACCCCGAAGAGAAAACGGGAAAAGCCTCAATCTCAATGCATCCTCGGACACGTTTGTTTACTTGCTACCCCAACATGTATCCACGAACCCCTTCAAGTGCTTGTAGGCATTTTGATCGGAGGCACCCGTGAAATAACCTCTTTGCTCGAGCAAGGTCAGCATAACATTTGTGATTTGAAAGTTCCCCGCCCGGATTTGTGGAGGAACAATAGCACTGGTGTATCCTTGATTTGGTAGAACTCTGGGAGCCACTCTCGGCGGTTGTGGAGGAGGATCTGGAATGTTGATGTTCTCATTTGCATTTATATTGACATTTCGGCCTCTCCATGGAAGTTGAGTTAAGACCTCATCTTGTTCTAGTTCTTCTACCTCCTCCCCCGCTATCACATTGCCGAGAGGGTCATTTGCATTAAGAGCCCTTGTACCTGATAGATCGACACACACAAAGTTAGTAATTAACAAGGAAAGAGAAGCAAAACACAATACTAGCTGCACAAATAGTCAACACCGTAAAGTTCCCCGACAACGGCGCCAAAAAGTGATCGCAGCGGACTCAACCTGAGGAAGAGTGGGCTCTAATACTTTTACCCAATAGCGGTATCGGGGTCAATTTTCTACAGGGAACTTCAATTTGGAGTTGCGTGTTTGTATAGTCTAGGACTATGTTTTAGCTCCAAATTGATCTTCTAACATTTTTGGTTTTCTTTTGATTAATAGCTACAATTTATCAACTACAATTGTAAAACTAAGTTATGCTAAAATTATGATTCTAAGTTGTATGCAATATAGAGAAAGGCACTAGGGTCGTGGCATGTACCTAGGTGGTCAACTAACGGGTAGAGATTCCTAATGCCAGAATGACTATGGGACTTATGCTATAACTGTTGCACTTTTGCACTCACTCTCACACCTCTCGGTAGAGAGAGTGATTTTGCCCAATTGACTCTCTCGAGACCAATTGGGTAGGCCAACTTGCCCAAGCAACTTATGGTTCAAGTTGGGTAATTACTCTCTCGAGGTTTAACCCGTTAATTGGGACTACCATTCTCATGGGTCCATCCGGATAAGCAGGAATTACTCGAGTGTTGTCCATTAAAGGGTAGGTCTCATTTTATTTGCTTGAGGACAAGCAAAGGTTTAAGTTTGGGGGAGTTAATAACTGTGATTCCTACATGTTTTATACCCATTCTTACCTAAGCTTTGTGCATTAACTGCCAGAAATTAGTCCCAAAATGCTTACAAGTTGCGCTTGATTGCAGGTTTGAGCGACAAGATGACAAATACTAAAGATCGACTCAAAAAGGAGTGAAATCTGCCAAGTGTCAAAAAACAACTGAAATGGGGGATCAAAAGGACTTGCGCGGTCCACACTATTTTGTCATTGCGCTTGTGTCATCCACTATCATCGTCGTGACAATGTCAACAAACGAGCACACCTCGGTGCAACAAACTGTGTATGTGTGGGTAATTGTACTTATCCCATGCTTCAGCTTTTTTATCGATGATTCTATGTCCGTGAATGAACCTGGGCTGACCCATACCATTGTGATTATCTTCCAACCAACCTGAATAGTACGGCATGCAACCAGCATGATACCTGTCTGGCTCAATAGATTCTTTCCCCAAAACGAGCTTGCAATGCCACATGTGTTGAGCTTGGCATTTGTGAGGGCTATCATTGTCCTGGAAATCAGCCCTAAAGTGACTCATTTTGTCGACCCTTGGTATGATTTGCTTTCTTCCCGCCTGCCTCATGGCTCGGAGGGGAACGTAGGGATAAGTTCCTCTTAGACCAATGAGTATGAGAAATGGTGCGTCTCGGGATCGAACAATGAATTCTTCCGTAGGGAACCATTCGACCATCCATTGTACCTAGTCTTCTTTTAGATTCTCGAATAGCTCCACCCATCTTCCAGCGTCCTCTAGCTGAGCGAACATGTTAGGCATATAATTCATACGCCTTGGCTGGTGGAAGACAATGTGATCATCCCAGTCTCTGCGTAAGATCTCTTGTCGGTATTCTCCTTTCTAGAGGTGCTCCATGAGCCAGAGCTGAAGTAACAAATTGCATCCCTCAAAATGACTGGCCTTTCGCTGGCAGTTGTCCAGAGCCCAGTATATCTCAGCAACAATCATGGGCAATATACTGAAAGGCTGTCCGCCGATTCCTTCCATCAGAGTCTTGGTTACCATGGCCAGTCTGGTGTGGATCCTAACCTTCATAGGGAACACTATCATCCCCAGGAAACAAAACATGAATACGAAGACCCTTCTGTGAATATGCCCTAGTGAGGTGAGGGCAAATTCATCTGAGTAGGTGCAGTATGACTTGCTATGGTCGTACCTCTCGTACAGATAGTCGAACGGGATGTAGGAATCTTTCAAATAGGTATAGTCTGGGTTCTTCTTCAGTCCCATCATCTTAAGGAAACCCCTAGCCTTGCGATTCTCTGGCATAAGCAAACCCGGAGTCTCCCAAGGAATACCAGCTAAGCCTCCTATTTCTTTGAGCAAATGAGTCATCTCAAGGTTCCCGAAGCGGAATACAGACCTGTCACTATCCCAGAACAGAGTTGCAGCCTCTATGATTTTGTTGTCAGGCTGGATTTCTAGAAGAGAAGGCAGATTCCCTAAGTATTTGCGGACGAGTGTCTGATCACTGGAGTGGAGATCTTCCCACCAATTCAGCAGCCTTGGATGAATGTTGGTTACCATGCCAAATCTGGGGACTTCGTGCCTCATTTTCTGCAAAACAGAGTGTTAGACCCTTACCCCGCCAGACTCGACTATTTAAACCAATAATTAGCATAAAAAGCATTTAGTTCTCCAAATAAATGCACAGAACATGTAGGTGTCCGTTTAGGTTTCAGGGAAACCCGATGGACTTTGGACAAGACTATCTTAATGAGTCATTATATGGACAAAATAACTGACTCACCTAGGTTTGACCATGATGCATGCACAGTTAGACAGAGTAAGGTTTCTATTAGGGTATTAGACAGGTACCCTTGAGCGTACAACTCAAGAGAGAAAGGCATGAAACCGTCGACTGCACCGCTGATTGACTGGTTTTATCGCAAATACGCCTTTGCCGAATTTAAAGGGTGATAATATTGGAAGAGCGCAACCACTCATTATAAGAGTTGCTATGGTGTTTGTTTGGAACGAGTGGAATATGATGTTGAAGATGCAGTTTACAAGAATGAAACAAATTGACATATATTTTCACGTTCATAAGATAAATGATTACGATAATTGCAGTAATTACAACAGCATTGAAATAAAGTAGCAAAGGAAAGCAGCTAAAGGAAAGAAAAGACATGAAGAGCCAAGTCAGTTTCGTAGTGAAAGAATAAAAGATAGTAAATAAAGCAATTAATGAGATAATAAAGTCACAAGCAACATGCAATGGTAAAAGCCTAAAGAAAATCCCCAACAGAGTCGCCATGCTATCGACGCCCCATTTTTCTCTAACCGTGGGGTCAGAAATCGAGTATACGACATTGGGATGACAACTCTATTCCGTTTTGAGAATTGGGTTTAGAAGTTGAAGAGTCGCCACCTAATGATTATAGTGCATTAGGACACTTTAAGAAGGGCTTGAGATGAAGAGACCATAGATTAGGGTAAGGGCTAGAAATTATCCCGAGGGGAAGGTGTTAGGCACCCCTCAAGATCCACTAGTGTGGTTCCCGGCCATGTTACAATTGTGACTTTACAAGTAAACAATCAAAGCTCAAATAAGGGCTCGCATATAACATTGCAATTAGGTTAAAAATTGTCGAAGGTAAGTAGAGAGGGCAGAAATTCATGAAAGAGATTTGAACAGTCTTACAAGAAGAGATGAAAGCAAATAAAGGGAGGGGGTCCTAAGTTTATAATTAATATGGATCACTTCAATGCAATACCCAGCGATCACTCCTTGGAAGAGGGGTCACACGTGATATTAGTGCATCGATCATCATATCCATATCTACCCTTCCCACCCCGTTAAGGTGTTAAAGCGCGAAATGGTATCGTTACTTATTGCATGCTATTACCCGTCCCAATCCTATCAGTCCCGAAGGCATATGGGACTACTAATCCTAAAGGGGAGGGAGTTGGGGCTTTTGCGGAGTTTCAAAAGGATAAAAATCTAGGCGACAAGCTATAACAGATAGCAGTTAAAAGGGATACAAATAGCAGTTAAGGCTCAAGTCGGCCTCCTTATTCAAAGTAGCAGATTATTTAGCATGACTTACAAATACTGGTTTGGTCTGTATTAAACTTAACGTAGGAAGGGTGGCTAACTTATCACATATTTTCAGATAAGAGGTCCAAATTAGGCCTACCTGCTGGTTGTAATTATCAAAACTGATGCAATTATAAAATTTTACCCTAAGGCTTGCCTATGCGTTAAACAGAACCTATAGGCATGATATCTATAAGTTTAAGAAATAAAGAAGTAGACTGATTGCAGAAAAGAATTGTCAGTTACAAAAACATAAGTTCTGCAGGTGCTTACGCGTTATTGCTACTGATTTTAGACGAATTGACGATTCAAGTTAGTTAATAGCTCATATAGGCATGCTTTCTAAGTGTCACTGATTTTAAACACTATTTTTTAAACACTGTTATTATTATACAGAAATCCTATAGGCAGGTCATCTATATGCAATTGGTTAGTTGTTTAAATCCTATAGCAAGTTTGCCTAATGACGGATGCACATGCAAAATTGCAGAAAATCCTATAGACATGGTATCTATATGAAAGTGCAGAAAACCCTATAGGCATAGTATGAGAATGCAGAGTTCTTATGGACATGGCATCTATATAAAAATGCAGAGTTTCAGTGATTTGTAAAATGCAGAACTTTTAGAGATAGTAATTCCTACAAGCATGATCTCTAGATGGGATACAGAATTTCAGAAATGATAACCCCTATAGGTATGATATCTACCCCTTGCATGCATAGTTCCCTGCCCTTTTCCACTAGCCAACCCCAAATGTTTATTACAAGATTATTACAGATTAGAATTAATCAAAAAATAAATAAAATACATCCGAAATCAGAACTCCAGGCAGTGCTTACACCCCAAACATCATTCCAGAATTATAGTAAAGTGCAGTGCGGAAAAGCCAGCCCTCAAATGTCCAAGTTTAGAGGGAACTCAAGGTCCCAAGGCAAGGCTCATATGAGAGGGGCAGAACTTAAAGTCTAAGAGTAAGTGCAAGTGCAGGGGAGGGGAAATGATAAGCTGGTGGTCATGCCAAGCAATTTGAAGTGTTGGCACACCCCTGACCAATTTGTCATTTTCAAATTGAGGAGTTATGACTTATTGAAAGCCAGGTTCAGGCCTGGATAGCCATTTAAAGGCTACCAGACCATAAACTTTAACTTAACATACATAGGGGGTAATGATAGGGAATTCATACCAGACACAGTAAACAAAGGAAGAGGGGGGGGCAAAGGGCATGATCAGTAATAAAACATACTGACACACTCTTTACTTGGGGTCAAAATTTAGTTCATGGACAACAATTCATGTTGTCATTCCCTGAATCCCCATTTATAAACACATAAAGGGTAAGGGAGTAGGGATCAAGCATTTGCAGGAAAGTAAAGCGTACAGTAGCATATGAACATGTCAAACTCTGCAGGTAATAGGCATAGATATAAAGACTATAAGTAAACACATTAGGATGATTGCTGGGAACTGAGTTAAGACATACCAGTAAAAGAGCAAGAGTAGGATGCAAAGACAAAGCAGTAATAGTATATTAGCCTTGGCTTTTATCCGGCTAATAAGAAGGAGCAGAGAACAGCAGTAGAGCAAAAGAGCAAAAGAGAATGCAGATTTTGAAAGTATTCAGTGGTGTGTGTAAGTCAGAAAACTGTTGTCTGTTTTTTGTAAAGACTCAGGGTATTTATAGTCAAAGTAGGTGGTAAAATAAGGTAACAATCATGGAAATATGTTAATTGAAGAACTCGGAATCAATTAATCAACGAATCAATGAAGTACTCCCATTAATTAAGGGAATCAAAATCAAACGAAAAGATTCAGCACCATATAAGGCAAATAGGAAAAATCAGCGTAGGATTAAATAAGGAAAGAGTAAAGGTTCAGTATTGCATATAGTAGTCGAGTAAGACCAAATTCAGGAAAATTCCAATTAAGGAAAGGCTTAAAAGAATAGAGTACTATAACAAATGAGGTAACAAAACCAATTAATTCAAACGGGCGGGTAGAATGTTAGGTTTTTTTTAAGAAAGTTTTTGAATTACCAATCAATCAAGGAAAATCAGAATCAATCATGTGAAGTCATGATTCTGCATTTTTAACATATAAATAGAGGTAAATGAACAAAAGTAGCGAGCAAAGTTAACTAGGAAGGAGCAAGGGATGAACAAACATAACCACTCAGAGATAGTGAAAACAAGTTAAGAATCAGCAAGACATATTCGAAGCATGGTGACTATGAAACATCAACAAGAATCAAGCAAATAGGCCAGCAGGCAGAACCAAAGCAAGGAAGATCAGGCTAATACACACGATCAAACGAGGAAACATGCTAACACATAGAGACAAGACAAAGGAAATTAGGCTAACACAGGTAATCGAAGCAAAGAAACATGCTAACACACATAATCGAATGAAGAAACATTTTCTAGAAATTAGGGTTTTTAGCAGAGTCAAACTAAAAAACAGTAAAAGCATAGAAATCGGTCAGAATAAACAACGAAAAGGTTTTAATCATAAAGAAAATCAATCGAAGCATGCATAAAAAGAAATCCCAGAAATCCTAATTTCGAAGAAAGTAAAAAAAAAATGGTTCAAAGCAAAGGATCTTTTAGAATAAACTCGAGAATAAATAGAGCACGGAGGAAAACATGAGAATAGCATGAAATGACACCGTTTTTGAGAGATTCAGGAGAGAGTTAGGGTTTCAAAAAAAAGAAACCTAATAAAAGTGGGAAAAACATGTCGTAACCTCATAGATCGTGACATATAGGGTGTGATTTCGTCTGAAATCACACCGGAGAACTCGCATATAGAAGAACCAGGAACCCTAGGTCTCAAATCGCCATGGCCCATAAGCCTCGAAGGTCCTCGAGGTGTTGAACAGGACGATGAGAGGTCCATCGGAGCCTTGGGGTTGAAGGGAGGTGGCTGGAGATGGCCGGGGAGGTGGTGGATTCATCAGAGAGAACCAGAAGGTTCTAGAGGGAAGGGAGAGCAAGAGTTAGTATAGAGAGAGAGAGAGACCGTCTTGGAAATGAGGGGTCTGGGGGGAGAGGTTGTTGGGATTTAATTTTAGGAAATAAAATCTGGGTCGTTGATCTCATTTGATCAACGACTCAGATTAGATCGGAGCTGGACCAGGTAATTGAATTGGGTACGGGTCGGGTTCCAATCGAAATGGGACTGGAAATTGGGCCAATTGAGGCTACAATTGAAAGGGAGAAAGGCTGTTATTGAAATAGAAATAGGCTAAGTGTTAAATAGCCAATTTTCCCCTTTTATTTTATAAAAATAGTAATAATGATTTTAAAAGTAAATTAAAAATACTGAGCAAACAAATACTATATAAATATCAATTTAAAAGTATTGGAATCAGTTTTATAATTATAAAATGCTATTAATCATAAAATAGGCCATAATTGCAATTACATGCAATTAGCTTTAAAATGCCAAATAAATTTGTAAAAAATATGCAAAAATCACCTTAATTATATTTTGGTGTAAATACAGGAATGAAATAAGTTATTCACCAAAAATGATTTTTTTGAGAATAATTATTGGATTTTGTGGTATTAAAATAGGTAGTAAATCGGTTTAAAAATCGTTAAAAAATACTAAAACTCTTGGGTGTGCTTATATATGCACATACATGCTATTTTGGAAGTATTTTGGGCACAAAAATACCTAGGAAAAAATTGGGTATCAACAAACGTCCTAATATTAGCTACTTTTATCCCTTTGGAAGTAAGTGTTTCATTCACAATAATGGTAAGGACAATCTTGGAAAATTTGATCCAAGAAATGACGAAGGTGTTTTTCTGGGTTACTCATTAAATAGTAGATCTTTTAGAGTATACAACAAACGCACGATATGTGTGGAAGAATCTGTGCATATTATATTTGATGAAAATAACTCCTCGGTAGAGAAAGGTACTATTGCAGGTGATGAATAACAAATTCAAGAAAATCAGGAGATAAGCAAATCACAAAAGTCGACTGATGGATCTGATGTTGTGTTAGAGTCAACTAATGAAACTAGTAACAATCCAACAAAACCACTAAAAGAGTCGACTACTCATACAGCTCGCCCAAACGAATGGAGAAGTTGTAACGACCCGACCGGTCGTTTTGAGCTTTTGCACTTTGATCGCCAATTCTCGGGCATGACTTTCCTAGTGTGATGTATTATAACTTATGTTAATCATTGGTTTTGGTTTTTAGGGTAATCACAATGAAATTGGAAGAACAGTTCCCAGTTTAAAGCTTAAAATTTGAAAGGTTTGACCAAGATTTGACTTGTTTGTATATAATCTCGGATCAGGATTTTTATGAATTGGTTTGCTCTGTTAGGTGATTTTTGACTTGGGAGCGTGTTCGGAATGCATTTTAGAAGTCCGTGGAAGGTTTAGGCTTGAATTGGCAAAATTAATATTTTGGCGATTACCGATTGATTGGTGAGATTTTGATATAAGGGTCGGAATGGAATTCCGAGAGTTGCAGTAGCTTCACTGTGTCATTTAGGATGTGTGTGCAAAATTTGAGGTCATTTGGACGTGGTTTGGTTGGGTTTTTGATCAAAAGCGTATTTCGAAAGATTTTTAGAAACTTAGGCTTGAATTCGATGTGATTTAGTAGATTTGATGTTGTTTGAGGTGTTTTAATGATTGGAACAAGTTTGAATAAGGTATTGGGTTATGTTTGTACTTTTGGTTGAGGTTCTGGGGGCCTCGGGATGATTTCGGATGGTTATCGAAGAAGTTAGATGTTGGTTGCAGCTTCAGATTTGCTGCTTCTGGTATTTTCGCATCTGCGGTTTGGGGACCGCAGATGCGGCGCCTCAGATGCGGGTGATTCATCGCAGAAGCGAAAAAGGGTTAGATGGGCTGAGACTGTAGAAGCGGTTATGTGGACCGCATCTGCGAAGCCGCAGATGTGGGGAAAGGATCGCAGATGCGAAATTTGGCCGGCAAGTGATTTCCGTAGAAGCGGAGGAAGAACAGCATATGCGGTACCGCAGGTGCGTATTTGGACCGCAGATGCGGGTCCTGGGTCGTAAGTGAAATCCACAGAAGCGGATATTTTTCCGCAGAAGCAGAAGCGCGGATGCGCTTACTGGATCGCAGGTGCGAAAGAGCTGGGCAGAAAGTATAAAAATGCCCTTTCGCGATTTTCAGTCATTTGTTCATCATTTTTGTGTGATTTTGAAGCTCCAAGTTATGATTTCAAGAGGGGATCAAGTGTATCCGCAGAGGTAAGTTACTTGGGCTTTATACCTTGTGTTTATGGTGATTATATCATTGTTTAATCATGAATATTTGTGGAAATTAGAGGAAGAGTTGGGAAATTAGGGCTTGAAATTGGAGAGTGAATTTTTAGAATTTGAGTGACCATATGAGGTCAGATTTTGGTAAATTTGATATGTATGAATTCGTGAGAAGATAAAGAATCTAATGGTGTAAAAATTTCTGAGTTTCAAGAAGTGGGCCCGGGGCTCGGGTTTTGCTAATTTCGGGATTTTTGGTATTTTTCGATTGTTTTCTCTTGGGCTTTGTTCCCTTAGCATATTGGGACGTATTCGTTCTGATTTTGGATAGATTCGATGCGCGAAGAGGCCGATTTGAGGGGCAAAGGCGTCGCGAGCTAGAGTTTTAGCCGGTTGGTTCGAGGTGAGTAATGGTTGTAAATGATGTTCTGAGGGTTTGAAACCCCGGATTTGCACATCGTAGTGCTATATTGAGGTGAGACACACGCTTTATGACGAGCGTGGGGTCGTGCACTATTGGGGATTGTGACTTGGTCTGTCCCGATTAATGATTTTACTGTGTATTTGACTGAAACTTATTTGCTATCATTGTGATTTGGGCTGATTGTCATATTTGGGCTTTGTGCCAACTATTTGAACCCTTCGGGGATTTTAATTGCTATTTCTTCAGTGTTTTGACTTATTACTTGAACTCAATCATGTTATTTTCCACTGTTTTACTACTCGACCAATTTTTACTCAATTTTGAGACTTAAATGATATTTTAAATGGTGTTTTGGGCTGAGAAATACTGTTTTACTAATGCCCGAGAGGCTTGTGATGATTTTTGGACTGAGTAAGGACGAGGACCTAGTTGTGAGGATACACTGATACTGATATGAGGCCGAGGGCCTAAGATACATTTATTCGCCACGAGGTGGCTTGATTGATATGAGGCCGAGGGCCTGAGATACATTTATTCGCCACGAGGTGGCTTGACTGATATGAGGCCGAGGACCTAGATTTGATGCCATGAGATGGCTTGATATTGCGCTTGGACCGTAAGGGGCACCTCCCGGATTTTGTACACCCCCAGTGAGCGCGGGTACCCATTGTGATGTGAGATATAGCTCAAGGGGATGACGTTGTTCTATGTGATAGCCCGAGGGGCTGGTATTGTTCTTTGTGATTGCCCGAGGGGCTGGTATTATTCTGAGATATTGCCCGAGTGGCGGAGTTGTTGACATTGAGCCCGAGGGGCGAACCTTTATATGTTTATCTTTCATATTTATTTGTCATTTTATCTGTTAAACTATGGTATTTGTGCCCGAGGGGCGGATTTCTGTGCTAATCTGCACTAATTGTTTTGCACTCATTGCGTAACTGTTGAAAAAGCCATTTTCAAAGAAGTTTAAACTGAGCTAAAATGTTTTAAGAGATTTCATAGCTTCACTACTTTCTTATTGGTTTTTGAACTGCTTCTATACAGCATTTTGATTGGCTTTACATGATTTCTTGCCGTTAATCTTTATTTATATTTGTTACTTACTGAGTTGGAGTACTCACTTTACTCCCTGCACCTTGTGTGCAAATTCAGGTATTTATGCACCCGGTAGCGGGTTTTAGCTGATTGGAGGCAATGTTATCGGAGTTTGGTAAGGTGGCTGCCGACGTTCGTAGCACCACTTTACTCCCTCTTCGTTCATTAGTCCTGTTTTGTTTATTTCAGACCTTTTAGTTGTATTTATATTCTAATAGATGCTCGTGACTTGTGACACCCCGGTTTGGGCTGTGTCGGGGTGTACTTCCGCTAATAATTATCATTAAATCATGTATAGACTGCTTATGTAATGATTAACTATTTTAAAAAGGTGAATTGGGTTTAGTTGGCTGGCCTTGTCTTCACGAGAGGCACCATCACGACTGGGTCGGGGTTTGTGTCGTGACAAGTTGGTATCAGAGCCTAGGTTACATAGGTGTCACGAGTCATGAGCAGGTTTAGTAGAGTCTTGCAGATCGGTACGGAGACGTCTGTATTTATCCTCGAGAGGTTGTAGAACCTTTAGGAGAACTTCATGTTCTTGAATTTTTATCGTGCGTCCTTGATTCAACTTGAAATGTAACTCTTGAAATTCCTTCCACCTGTTCGTATGTGTGCATGAGCGCTCAGTATCAGATGTGCATTGATGGCTTGTGATTCCCTTATCGAGGGATGAGATGTGATCTTTGTGAGTTGATGTTGGGCCAGTCTAGAGGACTTGAGGCCGGATCTTTTCCTATGGCTTGAGCACCGAGGTGCTGATTTTGTGAGCAAGTCTTTTTGAACTTATATGTTCGGTATTGTCCCTATTAGTGGAAGTGACGGCTGGATGGCTATGCTATGAGTATGTTAGTACTACGAGATGTATCCATATGATTGGAAGGGACGAGAAGGATCTACTAGAGGATAGAAGACTAAGTGACTGCATAACATTTGTGACGATGGAAGGTATATAGAAATGTTAATTGAAGGCAAGGCAGGTGGGCCATCTCCTGCGAAGTGTTCCGAGGTTGTGTGATCCTTATGTGTCTTTTAGAAGATCTCATTTGTAAGTGAAAGATATGTGTTGCAATTTAAATTGGGTCACTTAGAGAGTGGGCTTGACAGTTGCAAGGATGAATGCGAGATTTGCAGAAGATTCAAGGTACCAGATGGTCTGGGTTTCACAAACTTATGAAGGTTTGAGTTTAACCTCACTATGGTATTATGGCAGCAAGAGAGTACATGCGTTATGAGTTATCGAGTGTGTTTTGATCTATTGTTTTGAGCCAAGTAGGGGAGTCTGCTATTGATAGTTGATTGCATGGTTAGGTGCTATGTTGGTCCCAATTTGAGGCATGCGAGTGAATCAGCTATGGCTTGCGGAAATTGAGACCGAGAATGGCTCGAGTAGAGGAAAATTCTTAACAAAGTTATAGTATGCTTCATAGGTGTATGAGAATCACGGAATGTCATGAGTTGTTGTTGGTAATAGATGCTTGATAACTGTGATTCCTACATGTTTTATACCCATTCTTACCTAAGCTTTGTGCATTAACTGCCAGAAATTAGTCCCAAAATGCTTACAAGTTGCGCTTATCCCCCCCTTTCAGTTGTCTTTTGGCACTTGGCAGATTTCACTCCTTTTTGAGCTGATCTTTAGTATTTGTCATCTTGTCGCTCAAACCTGCAATCAAGCGCAACTTGTAAGCATTTTTGGACTAATTTCTGGCAGTTAATGCACAAAGCTTAGGTAAGAATGGGTATAAAACATGTAGGAATCACAGTTATCAACTCCCCGGCGCGGACCGCGTGAAAATGGGGCGCAGACCGCGCAGCTTGACTTGAAGATATCATGGCTTCTGAACTTTCCTACGCGGGCGCGTGGCAGAACAGTACGGACCGTGCAGGTTGAACTTGAAGATGTCCAGCTTCTGAACTCTCCTGTGCGGCCGCGTGACAAAATAGTGCAGACCGCGCAGGTCCTTTTGATCCCCCCTTTCAGTTATCTTTTGACACTTGGCAGATTTCACTCCTTTTTGAGCCGATCTTTAGTATTTGTCATCTTGTCGCTCAAACCTGCAATCAAGAGCTACTTGTAAGCATTTTGGGACTAATTTCTGGCAGTTAATGCACAAAGCTTAGGTAAGAATGGGTATAAAACATGTAGGAATCACAGTTATCAATGCTCGGCGCATAGAGCAGGAAGTGGCTTGGTTGTTCTAGGATGAGGTTACACTCTGCAATGTCAAAGTGCTAGTAAGGCACGGGTGGTTATGTTCGTTTGATCAGGCTGATTGCAATTTGAATAGAGTGAATGACTCTCGAGAATGGTTCTAATGTATTCAAGATTCTACATGTAACAATTGGGTATTTTAAAGTTGTATATGTGGCTAGAGACTGAGTTTTCATTAGAAGATGTCAAGGCTTGTGGCAAATTTTTATATTAATTATGGGATTCTATGTATCAGTATCAGGACGATAAAGGTAACGGATTTAGATTCGTAGGAAGTCTCTTCAGAGTAAAGCATTTTGAACGTGGTGCTCGTGGGAATATATGCGAAGGTATTTAGTGGCTTATGAGCCTTAGACGGTGTGGCTGTATGCTTGGGTCCCATGTGGTAAGTTTGGGTAGAGGAATTGTGATGTTATAGCAAGAAGGAGTATCAAGTTGAAGGTAATCAGAAGGAAACTCGGATAGACGGTATAGCTTGGTAGTGGGTCGGATCGATATGGTAAGGATATGATTGACTCTTTGGATGCTTATAGAGTAAGGAGTCTCTGCAGGTGTTTCGCGGCAATTCTTTTGGGTTGTAGAGTCATGCGTAGCTCGATTGAGTTAGAAGGATTCAGTCCTGATGAGTTAGGGTTGTGCAAATGGAATTCGGGGAGTTCTCGATGGTTCCTACCTTGGTTGGAGATGTATACTTTCCTATTGGCATGAGGAGCATGGAATGTATAGTGGTTCTTTTCTAGATGGGATCAATGGAAAGTTCTTGACTAGTTGGGTGCATAGATGGTTGTGGCTCGGAAGGAAGATGAAGTTCTCATGGTTATCCTAGGATGGTATGGGTTATGCGGTATGTTGTAAATGATTGAGAATTACGTGTGTAAGGCTGCGGTTCAGTTCTGAAAGGAAGGTTATAAAATTCTCAGGCAGCGGGCAGTTTCAGATAATTAGATGAATTATCTTCAGATGATTAAGGGAATGGTATTGCTAATTGGAATGATTTGACGAGGGTATATGTTTCAGAAAAGGCAATGAGATTAAGTTGATGGTACTTCGGTAATATTGTGGCACTTTCTTGTTAGATCGACTGCAGATATTCGAGTTTGCTTGATGGCATAAGGGAATTTTGGAGTATCTTTCGTGGAATGATTGGGTATTTGAGGTGTGGTACACATTCGGACGGAGGAATTGGGATCAGATGTGTTGATTCATGTGCCATACGGATTTGGAGACTGGGAGTTCTTATGTTCAGGCTATGTTGTGGTTATGGGTCGCATGTATCGGCACTGTGTAGTGACTACCAGGGCTTGGAGACCCGAGCGGATCTGTTGTTGCTTGGTATGTTAGATGTTGGATGGGATATTAGGTTCAGACTAGTTGTCTCCGTGTGGTGTCATTCTGGACTATCGCGCTAAGGTGGCGTTGTTAGCTACGCCGGAAATACCACGGGTTGAGTGGCGAGGTTCGACGATCATGTCCTAGTAGAGTGGTATTATATTTCGAAGACCCAGCGGATGGCTTGGAAGGAGTGTCTTTCTTATTTGGGCTCTCGTGATGGCTGTCAGTGTAGAGGCTCCTCAAATGGATTCAGTTCTGGTGGTGAGGGACTTTTTTGGATGTGTTTCCTACTGTTGGGCATGTCGCCAGATAGAGTTGTTGACTTCGGTATTGATCTAGTACTGGGCACCGTATCGTATGGCACCGTCAGAGTTAAGGAGTTGAAGGAGCAGCTTCAGGTTTCCTTGATAAGGGGTTTCGTTGGTAGGCCAATGTGGATGCGTGATTCTAGCTTGAGTTGGCTTGGTTGGCCTCGAATTGTATTGTTGAGGGATGTGTTGATTCGACCGTTATTGAGCTTATTAGTGATCAAGGAAGATCCATGAGTTACCTTTCTGTGTGTGAGACGTTATGACTTGTTGGTTATTGGCACATATGGTGCAGTTCTATTGGGGCTTCATAGTGGAAGTCAAGCGGGGAGAGTAATTGAGTGTTGCTCGGTGAATGGCGTATCGGTTATGTCCTATCGAGTTTGCGTGGTATATGTTATTTGTTTCACCATGGGTGTAACGATTTGCTTTGGTTCTAAACATCAAATTGTGTGTGGTTGTCGATTTCGAGCATAGGTACTTAAGGTGTTTCATGTGGAGTAGTGTTGGATAGGATCGCGCATTGCAGCGAAGCTATGTGGAGATATGACCTTGCGGGTCAGACTCGTATGTTCTATTTCTATGATGTGAGACAGGTTCTCAGCCTTGTGTAGTGGTGGTACTAGTGAGCTTGAGGTACAGCTCTTTCATTTCAGGCATTTTTCATGATTTGAGTATGTTCGGACCGTTGCTTGTTGGTGCGCATATTATGCAAGTTGTGGCTTAGGCCTATATTGATGTGTCATGTCACCATAGTGGTGTGTTGGATTAGATGAGATTGTCGGGATCTTTAATGACTGCAAATGGATTTGATTTCAGCATGTTGGAAGGATAACATCGAGGTTCGACGCAGAAAATTGCTATGGTAATTGCTAGGGAGGAGTGGTTTCATGAATGGTTGACTGAGAAATGGTTATGGCTTACTGCGTGTTTTAGTCATCATTGGCAGCATATAAAAGTGTTGGAATGAAACTTTAGTTGATAAGAAATTTTCTACCGGTATTCGGTTGTTGTGGGCAGCTGCTGGGAATAGAAGTTATCACTACAAGTGTTTGAGTTATGTGGTATATCATGTGATTTCACCTGAGATAGCAGATATGGTTTGTTATAGCTTGTCGGACTTATTCACAGTATAAATGTGAGATTCTGATCGTATTGATGATTTAGAAGCAGAAAAGTGGTTCTATGGTTTATGGACTAAGATAGATTGTGAAATGTCAGTTATATTGTGTTATCAAACCTATGTGAGATAGGGTGACGTGGGATCACCCCCAGGTATATGCATGGTAAGGTTATTCGGCAATTGGCTAGATTTTGGAACAACTCTGGGCACGTTCGAGGACGAACGTATGTTTAAGTGGGGGAGGATATAACGACTCGACCGGTCGTTTTGAGCTTTTGCACTTTGATCGCCAGTTCTCGGGCATGACTTGCCCTGTGTGATGTATTATGACTTATGTTAATCGTTGGTTTGGTTTTTAGGGTAATCGGAATGAAACTGGAAGAACAGTTTCCAGTTTAAAGCTTAAAATTTGAAAGGTTTGACCAAGATTTGACTTATTTGTATATTATCTCGGATCGGGATTTTTATGAATTGGTTAGCTCCGTTAGGTGATTAATGACTTAGGAGCATGATCGGAATGCATTTTGGAAGTTCATGGAAGGTTTAGGCTTGAATTGGTAAAATTGATATTTTGGCGATTTCCGGTTGATAGGCGAGATTTTGATATAAGGGTCGGAATGGAATTCCAAGAGTTGTAGTAGCTTCATTGTGTCATTTGGGATGTGTGTGCAAAATTTCAGGTCATTTGAACGTAGTTTGGTTGAGTTTTTTATCAAAAGCGTATTTCGGAAGATTTTTAGAAACTTAGGCTTGAATTCGATGTGATTTGATAGATTTGATGTTGTTTGAGGTGTTTTGATGATTGGAAAAAGTTTGAATAAGGTATTGGGTTATGTTTGTACTTTTGGTTGAGGTTCCGGGGGCCTCGGGATGATTTCGGATGGTTATCGGAGAAGTTAGATGTTGGTTGCAGCTTCAGATTTGCTGCTTCTGGTATTTTCGCATCTGCGGTTTAGGGACCGCAGATGCGGCGCCTCAGATGCAAGTGATTCATCGCAGAAGCAAAAAAGGGTCAGATGGGCTGAGACTGTAGAAGCGGCTATGTGGACCGCATCTGTGAAGCCGCAGATGCGAGATTTGGCCGTCAAGTGATTTCCGCAGAAGCGGAGGAAGAACCGCATATGCAGTACCGCAGGTGCGTGTTTGGACCGCAGATGTGGGTCCTGAGTCATAAGTGAAATCCGCAGAAGCAGATGTTTTTCCGCAGAAGCGGAAGCGCAGAAGCGGAAGCGCAGATGCGCTTACTGGATCGCGGGTGCGAAAAAGCTGGGCAGAAGGTATAAAAATGCCCTTTCGCGATTTTCAGTCATTTATTCATCATTTTTGTGCGATTTTGGTGCTCCAAGCTATGATTTCAAGAGGGGATCAAGTGTATCCGCAGAGGTAAGCTACTTGGGCTTTATACCTTGTATTTATGGTGATTATATCATTGTTTAATCATGAAAGTTTGTGGAAATTAGAGGAAAAGTTGGGAAATTAGGGCTTGAAATTGGAGAGTGAATTTTTAGAATTTGAGTGACCATATGAGGTCGGATTTTGGTAAATTTGATATGTATGAACTCGCGAGGAGATAAGGAATCTAATGATGTGAAAAATTTTTAGTTTCGAAAAGTGGTCCCGTGGCTCCGGTTTTGCTAATTTTGAGATTTTTGGTATTTTTCGATTGTTTTCGCTTGGGCTTTATTACCTTAGCATATTGTGACGTATTCGTTCTAATTTTGGATAGGTTCGATGCGCGAGGAGGCTGATTCGAAGGGCAAAGGCGTCGCGAGCTAGAGTTTAGCCGGTTCGAGGTAAGTAATGGTTGTAAATGATGTTTTAAGGGTTTGAAACCCCGGATTTGCAAATCGTAGTGCTATATTGAGGTGAGACACACGCTTGATGACAAGCGTGGGGTCATGAACTATTGGGTATTGTGACTTGGTCCGTTCCGATTAATGATTTTACCGCGTATTTGACTGAAACTTATTTGCTATCATCGTGATTTGGGCTGATTGCCATATTTGGGCTTCGTGCCAACTATTTGAACCCTTCGGGGATTTTTATTATTATTTCCTCACTGCTTTGACTTATTACTTGAACTCAGTCATGTTATTTTCCACTGTTTTACTACTCAGCCAATTTTTACTCAGTTTTGGGACTTAAGTGATATTTTAAATGATGTTTTGGGCTGAGAAATACTGTTTTACTAATGCTCGAGGGGTTTGTGATGATTTTCGGACTGAGTAAGGACGAGGACCTAGTTGTGAGGATAGATACTGATATGAGGCCGAGGGCCTGAGATACATTTATTCGCCACAAGGTGGCTTGATTGATATGAGGCCGAGGGCCTAGATTTGATGCCACAAGATGGCTTGATATTGCGCTTGGGCCGTAAGGGGCCCCTCCCGGAGTCTGTACACCCCCAGTGAGCGTGGGTACCCATTATGATGTGAGATATAGCTCGAGGGGCTGATGTTGTTCCATATGATAGACCGAGGGGCTGGTATTATTCTATGTGATTGCTCGAGGGGCTGGTATTATTCAGAGATATTGCCCAAGGGGCAGAGTTGTTTACATTGAGCCCGAGGGGCGAACCTTTATATGTTTATCTTTCATATTTATTTGTCATTTTATCTGTTAAACTATGGTATTTGTGCCCGAGGGGCGGATTTCTGTGCTAATCTACACTAATCGTTTTGCACTCATTATGTAACTGTTGAAAAAGCCATTTTCAAAGAAGTTTAAACTGAGCTAAAATGTTTTAAGAGATTTTACAGCTTTACTGCTTTCTTACTGGTTTTTGAACTACTTCTATACATCATCTTGATTGGTTTTACGTGATTTCTTGTCGTCAGTCTTTATTTACATTTGTTACTCACTGAGTTGGAGTACTCACTTTACTCCCTGCACCTTGTGTGCAGATTCAGGTATTTATGCACCCGGTAGCGAGTTTTGGCTGATCGGAGGCAGAGTTATCGGAGTTTAGCAAGGTGGTTGTCGGCGTTCGCAGCACCACTTTTCTCCCTCTTCGTTCATTAGTCCTGTTTTTTATATTTCAGACCTTTTAGTTGTATTTATACTCTAATAGATGCTCGTGACTTGTGACACCTCGGTTTGGGCTGTGTCGGGTTGTACTTCCACTAATAATTATCATAAATCATGTATAGACTGCTTATATAATGATTAACTATTTTAAAAAAGTAAATTGGGTTTAGTTGGCTGGCCTTGTCTTCACGAAAAACGCCATCACGGCCGGGTTGGGTTTTGGGTCGTGGTAGAAGTGAACTTGAATATCCTCAAAAATTCATCATAGGAGATCCAAATGAAGCAATGAAAACTAGGGGAGCTCTCAAGAAGAAAGCAAACATAGCTCTAATCTTTCAGATTGAGCCAGAAAATAGAGGGAGCTCTTAAAGAATCAAGTTGGATGCAAGCGATGTAGGATGAGTTAGATCAATTCGACAAAAAATCAAGTATGAAAACTGATACCCAAACCTGAAAACGTTTCTGTGATAGGGACAAAGTGGGTCTTCAGAATTAAGCTCAATGGGGATGGAAAAGTTGTAAGAAACAAAGCCAGATTAGTTGCTCAAGGATATTCACAATAAGAAGGAGTCGACTATGACGAAACCTTTGCCCCAGTAGCTCGACTGGAATCTATACGCATTCTGTTGGTATATGCATCTTTTAAAGGATTCAAGTTATTTTAGATAGGTGTTAAAAGTGCCTTCTTAAATGGTTTCATTTAATTCGAAGTATATGTGAAGCAACCCCGTGAGTTTGTAGACTCAGAGTTTCCATATCATATGTATAAGCTAACCAAAGCACTATACAGGCTTAAGCAAGCTCCAAGAGCATGGTACGAAAGATTAAGATCTTTTCTTATTGATCATGGATTTACAAGAGGTAAAGTAGATACTACTCTGTTTATTAAAATATCATCAGAAGGTAGTCTCATTATTCAAATTTATGTTGATGATATTATATTTGGTAGTACACATCCTCTTATGTGCAAGGAATTTTCAAATCTTATGTAAAGTGAGTTCGAAATGAGTATGATGGGAGAACTGACGTTCTTTCTTGGACTTCAAATTCAACAATCTGAAGAAGGAACATTCATATGTCATACTAAATACACAAAGGAGTTGATCCAAAAATTCGGCATTAGCAGTGCCAAAGCTATTGGCACACCAATGAGTCCTTCAACAAGTCTCGACAAAGATGAACATGGAAAATCTGTTGATGAAACTAAGTATCATGGAATGATTGGTTCTTTTCTTTATTTGACTGCTAATCGACCAAATATTATGTTCAGCGTTTGTAAATGTGCCAGGTTTCAGTAAGCTCCTAAGGAGTCTCACCTGACTGCAGTAAAACGAATCATTTGATATCCCATTGGAACTGTCTCTCGTGGATTATGGTATCCTCGCTCTAACAATTTTAAATTAGAAGGTTTTTCAAATGCTGATCTAGCAGGTGATAAGGAAGACAAAAAAAAGCATAAGCGGGACATGTCAATTTCTTGGCAAAGCTTTGATATCTTGGAATAGTAAAAAAATAAGGATCGGTTGCACTATCCACGACTGACGCTGAATACATTATTATTGGACAATGTTGTGCACAACTACTATGGATGTCTCATCAACTTGGTGACTATGAACTATTTTTTAAGCCTATTCAAATCTTCTGTGATGATTCTAGTGTTATATGTCTTTCAAAAAATCTTGTGCATTAGTTTAGAGCAAAGCATATAGATATCAAGCATCATTTTATTAGAGATCATGTTCTTAAGGGATACATAGAAATATATTTTGTTGGAACAACTGATCAATTAACAGATATTTTTACTAAGCCTTTATTAGAGGATAGGTTCTGTGCTTTGAGAAAATTACTTGGAATTAATTACTTGAATAATAACTTGTAGGACCTATGTATAATTTAGTTACTTTTGTAGGTTTAATAATTCTCTTTTACTCTTGCATTAATTACGCCTCCGTTTTCCCTCTCTTTTCCTTTTCTTTCACATCAGTTCCATCGTTCAAAGTTGGAAAGCCAATCATCACGTCTATTCAACTGATGCCTTTTCCTTTTCTGTACTCAACTGTCAAAAAATTCTCTTCTTAAGGCAGAGATCTCCTTTCAATCACTTTCATCCCTATCATCTAGAAAAGTCCTCTCCAAAGCTCTGCTCAAACCACTATTCTTCAATGGCCAAACACCCCAAGAACTCATCCACCTCCACCAGAAAAAGTACCCGCTCCAAAGCAAAACCCCCTTCTATGCCTCTAGAACAAGTAGACCTAGGGTCCGATCATTCTGAGGGTTTCGCTTCTTCACAGGGCGATTTGTCTGATCATTCTCAAATCTTAAAGAGAAAAAGCCCTAGGAAAACGACCTGTGGAAGACCCCATGTTTCCTCTACTCCAAAGAAATCCAAGATAGATCTTTCTGGATCTCTAGAATCTGACCTGAATTTCTAGGATTCTCCAAACAAGGATCTTTTCATTGCCTTGAAAGACAAGCCCATTGCTCATGGAAGGGTATTTGACCTTGACGACATAGAAGCCCTAAATTGTAAGGTAAAAAATCTTTTTGCTCATCAAGGGTGGTCTAAGTTCCTCTCTATTCCTACACATAAGGTTTATGAACCCTGGTAAAGATGTTTCATGATAATCTTCGCTCTAGTAAACCTGATAAGTTGAAATCCTTAGTGTTAGGTAAGCGCATTGTTCTTGATTGTGCCATGACTCTTTCAGTGTAAATGATCTAATTTTCCCATGCTTTTCAAAAATACCTGGCCCGATGATTTTGAAATTTCCTTTGATCAAGCTAAACAGTGTATTGCTAAGTGTTCCTCTGAATCCCCTCCCAACCAGTTAAGCCCTAGTGATGTTAGTTTCGAAACTTGAGTCCTGGCTTATACTGTAGAAACTACTGTGTTTCCCCGCATTGGTTCCTTCTCCACCTTCTCTCAAAGAGACACCTTCTTGGTATACTGTCTTGTGACCAAACTCAAAGTTAATTTATCCTCCTGGGTCATTAACTTCATGATTGAAAGTACTGAAGATCCCACCAGTCTACCTTATGATATGACCATCACTCACATCCTAGAAGCCCACCAAATTTTCCTGTCCGCTTATCCCTTTATCACTGTTTCAAAATCTTACAATTCCAGAGCCTTTGCAAGTATGGGATATGTGAGTGTGAAGGGCTCCTGGGTTAAGAAGCACGAAGGCGATATAAAGCATGCTCCAATAGATCCTAAACCTAAACCTTCTGCCTCTCATTCCAGTCTTGGTGATCCTGATCTTGGTGAGAAACTTCGTGCCTGACATTCATGCTATCTCCAAAGAAATAGGGTTTGATGTGTCCAAGATAAGAGTTGTCGTTCTCAGAGTAAGGGAGAATGCTGTCAAGGCTTTCAGGGAGATTTATGACAGGTTTCATGGAATGAGCATCTCAGCCAATGCTAGCTTTGATCAACTAAAGGAGGCCATATGCAATACCCTTACCTACTTTCTACGTTGTTAATAGGGTTGCTTAAGATAATTTTTTTTGTTGTGCTGTTTTTGGACTGTTAACTCAGTCATTGGACAATTTCTGTTTTTGTTTCTTGTTTTGTTTTGGTTGCTTTTTGGACTATAACTCTGATGCATAATGCTATATACTCTATTTTAGTTCGTGGTTTGTTCTTTCTATTCCCTCCTTTGCTGATGCCAAAAAGGGGGAATAAAGTATATGTATTTGTACAGGTATGCACAGGTATACGGGAGTTAGTCGATTAAAGGGTAACTGTACGCTAGCATCCTCTGCGTCAGGAGTCGACTGCAATATCTATAACCATGGACCAGTTAACAGCATGAACGAAGGGGGAGTACTATGAACCAGTCAACTGCATACATTGAGGGGGGGTAAAACACAGGGAAGTCAACTGTTGTTTATACATATATATTATTTTGTCATCATCAAAAAATGGGAGATTGTTAGATCTGGTTTTAATGATGCAAATAATATATCTGTGCAGGAAATCATGGATAGCAATTCAAAGATTGAAGGAATCAATTAGAGAAGATCAAGGAATCAAGGAGTTACTATGAGATGGAAGTAATCAATCAGGAAACTTAAGGAAAACAATCTGAGACCAACAAAGATCACGAAATCAATGGACAGCTACGATGGAAGGAATCAATCAAGCCTAAACTTAAGGAATCAATCAAGTCCACTGCATTCAATCCGAAAGATTGAAGCGGAAAAGAAGCATCGAAGATCTTGCAAGATGATTAATCAAGCTGCCATTTTCGGAAGGACCAACAATCAAGGAGTAAAACCGCATCATCAAGATCTGTAGAAGGAAAGCTATCAATGCCCTATCAAGGAAGAGCAACGGCAAATAACTTTATTCTTGGAAAGAATCAATCTCTTTCCAAGGATCAAATCTCTTGGGTTGTCAAAGATCTTCAGCAAATGGCCTTCACCAAAGTATTTATACTCAACATCAAGCCTTAGACACATATACTCTGATCGAACCAAATACCCTCTCTTTATTCTACTACAAACAAACATTATAGCTCTACTAAATCTATTGTGTAACAAGTTAAAGAAGAAAGAGAGAACAACACTGGTGAGGCATTGTATCAAAAAGAAACGAGTGAAGTAGGCTCTAAGCGATCGGTGTAGATCACACCATTCTCTGTACTCTTGAAGAAACTCATTCACGACAAAGAACTCCCTTGCAACCCAAGGGGACTGGACTAGGATTCACATTGAATCCCAATGGTATTACCATTTTTCTCTAGAATGATTCCATCGTAGAACTCGGTTGGCAATTATGGTAATCGAACCCAAACCGCTATTAGTGAATTGTTAGCTTCCGTTGTTACAAAGTTTGGTTCCCACCTTTGGACTGAAAGAAAGTGACTAAAAATAAACCACGGACCATAATGTAGTACTTTAAACATGTGTTCCTCACAATAAAATTTGGTAATGTAATAGTCCGCCCCTAGGTCGATTAAGGGGAAGTTCTCTAGGATTTTTTAAATTTCTTGTGCTTTTGTTTTAAGAAGATTGTGTTGAATTCTTTTACCGTGAAGCTTGATGATGATAAAAAATTTCCATGGTTGATAGATGCATTCATGTTCTTCTAATGAAAGCTGAATTTGGTGACCTCCAATAGAGCTTGTAATTGAGAGCGGCAAACTTGATCCTTGTGCTAATGATGGGTAATCAACAAAAGAGGGGGAGTGAACATTGATTAACGTATCATGCTCACCTGCTATTAACTTGTCTTTGAAACTTGGACCATGATTACTAGGATTGATGTTAGTAGTTTAGGGTCTATATCAGGTGGTTTGGGAGGAATTTGGCACAATTGGCTTAGATTTTCCATAGCTTGCCACCTCAATATCATGATATTATATCGAGTTAATGGCATATCGTACACCTTCCAATCTAACTTTTTCTGGACATATTTCGCTTATTGTGAATTAATACTTTGACAAATTTTCTGAAACTGACGGGACTGGATTAATCCCCCCCCTCCCCAAATATTATAACATAAAGTGGTACTGACTGCAAAAAAAAATAGGAGTATTATACATTGCATTTTTTTCTCATATAAAAAATATCTGAAATAATTTATTTTAAAATAATAATCAAATTCACTTAGTTTAACCACATCAAGTGAAAAGTGTCAAAACTCAAAACGCTTTCGGATTGATAAAGTATATTTGTTGGCTGTTACTTTATCATTTTTCTCAATAAAATTATTGATATTCTCTTTGGTGCCTATTGTTAGATATTTGTCCTGAATTTCTTATCAATTTGATTTTTCTATCTCTTGAAGGATAGGATAACATATTTACCATAATTGAGTTTTTCTTTTCTTGGAAGAAAATTATAAATCTCTAATATTTGGCTAGTCCCTTTTCTTGTAGGAAAAGGTTTGGAATTCTATAAATTAAAGATCCTTCCTTGTCATTTGGTAGCATCTCATCTCCACTTGTGGAGTAGGTCAATTGACCGAACCACGTTAATGTTTGTATCTCTTTTGGGATATTTCTCTTTTGTTGGCTGATTTATCGTCGTTCAAGATTTTCTTTACAAACTTCCGCATGACACCTGATTATTTCGATCATAACGAGTGGTATCAGAGCAAGGTTTAAGACAGGTTCATCTTGGCGGGTTTAGTTCTAACCGCAATCTATTTAACGGTAATCATGATTTTTGTCTGAGAAATTTGACCAAAATGCTACTTATGTTGAGAAAAATTTTGTGGTGGAGATTTGAAGATGCGGCATGTTGAAGTTTATGTGAAGAAGGTGGATCAAGTTTATTTTGTCATAAAATCCAGGCCAAGGGGAGAGTTGTTAGGTGTTTGTCCTGATTTTCTTACCATATTTCGTTAGCTCTTGAAGGAAAGGGCAACATATTTACCAGAATTGAGTTTTTCTTTTCTTAGAAGAAAATTATAAATCTCTCATATTTGGCTAGTCCCTATTCTTGTAGGAAAATATTTGGACTTCTATAAATTAAGGATCTTTCTTTGTCATTCGGCAGCATCCACAATGTAGCCATATGGGGTTTGAGAGTCTTGTTTAGAGGGAGAATTTTGGGACAAGTGTTAGCCTACCATTTGTATTTGCCTCTTCGTGAGGTTGTTCTCTCGATATTTTGTACTTTCTTTTATATAGTGGATTGCTCATCTCCGCCTGTGGACGTAGGTAAATTGACCGAACCACGTTAATGTTTGTATCTCTTTTGGTGTATTTCTGTTTTGTTGTCTGATTTATCATCGTTCAAAGTTTGTTTTACTAGCTTCCACATGACACCTGATTATTTCGATCATAACACATATATGTCCGGAGACGAATTCAGGATTTGAATTTTAGGAGTTCAGATTCACAATTTTACCATATCACATCTAATTTAATGGATTCAAAATTTTTTATTTATATATATTTAATAATCTTTTAGGCAAAAATACATGGTATGAGCAAAAGCTATATGTGCCATTCATATATATGTGCCTAATACACAATATGCAGGTTGAACCGCGCGAATTAATCAAGTTGATTAATTATCTTCACATATTGCTCTATAAACGAATTCACTTGTCACTTAGATATACACACGTTTTACAACACATGATACAGTACTCACACTATACTAATTTAACAATTGTAATGAAGCTCAAACCAAAAAAAAGAAAAGAAAAGAAAAAAAAACAACTTTAGATTTAATGTTTTATAGGCTGTATTAATTAATTTGCACATGATTAGAGACAGCCGATTTGAATAACCTTTCATGTTTTCTCCTTGCGTTAGGCGCTAAACTTCACGAGATAAAGCAAAGGGTGGCTGACTGGGCTCTCTGCCGCATGCAGTTTTTATAATTTAGTGAAAATTAAAGAGCTAGTTTTTGCAGAAATAACCACTAAAGAAGTAGTACGTAGCGTTAACCAACCAGTAGTATGAAAGAAGACAGTACTAGTAGTGCTTGAGAGAAACGTTTTATGAGAATCTGGAAAAGAGATAAAGTGAAGGAAAAAAAAAATGACTCAATCAAAGACAAAGGACTTTGAATCCCTTTTATATATATACACTACATTATTGTATCATAGATACTAATCCTAAAGCAAACTAAAGGCCCTGATCATTCAATAGGGAGTCTCCGTGAGGTTCGCGGTGGTGGCAGTGGCTGACGGCGGCGGAGGAATTGAAGAGATAATGGCACCCGTTGGACTACCACCTGGTTTTAGGTTCCATCCCACTGATGAAGAGCTTGTCAATTATTATCTCAAGAGAAAAATTCATGGTCAAGAAATTGAACTTGATATTATTCCTGAAGTTGATCTCTACAAATGTGAGCCTTGGGAATTAGCAGGTTCAATTTCCTCCTCTTACGCTCCATTTTCAATCAATATTTTGTCCTTAACAAGCAATATTAATGATTAAGGGAGCCTTACGTAACTGCTAAAGTTGATATCATGTGACTAGGATGTCACGGGTTAAAGCCATGGAGAGAAATGTAGGGTAAGATTGCGTACGTACAATAGACACTTAAAGTCGGGGCCTTTTCCGGACCCGCGCATAACGGGAGTTTGGTGCACCGGGCTGTGCTTTGAAGCAATATATTAACGATAGATTTGTTTAATTATTAGTTCAACGTTGCACTTTAATTTCTTGACTAGACTACCATGACCTTTATTCAGCGTTAAATATGTCATTCTCGACAATGTAATCATTTCACTAAAGTACCTTGCAACATTTTCTTTTTGCAGAGAAATCATTTTTGCCAAGTAGGGATCCAGAATGGTATTTCTTTGGTCCAAGGGACAGGAAATATCCAAATGGATTCAGAACGAATAGAGCGACAAGAGCTGGATACTGGAAATCTACAGGGAAAGATCGGAGAGTAAGTTCACAGAATAGGGCAATTGGAATGAAGAAGACACTGGTTTACTACAGGGGAAGAGCACCTCAGGGGATTAGGACTGATTGGGTAATGCATGAATATCGACTGGATGATAAAGAATGCGACGAAATCTCCAGCATTCAGGTAGTTCGTATTATGATTCCAATTTACAATTAATATTCCTAATCATTGGGATCATAACAGGTATCTTAATTAGTTTACACCAATCTATGTTGCTCGGACTCATAAAAGATGTCGTCGGATTTGTGTTGGTTCTTTTAAAAATAGTACATTTTCGAAGAATCTGATACGGGTGCGATAAATATTTTGGAGAGTCCGAACAACATAGTCAACAATCATTATTGGATTATGGATCTAACAACATACACACAAACACGTACTCATGAAAATCTTCATTACTCTTTCTCTTTTATGATTGGTTCTCCTATTTGTTTATTTATTTTTGTGATTCTTATTCATATTAATAACTACATTATTGCATATTTCTGCTTTTCTTAATATACTCAGAATAGAAAGTTAATCATTAAAACAGAATGTACCATATGTGCTTTGAAAGATTGCTTGGCTAGATAATTATGATTTGGCCCCTTAAGTACATGATCATCATCATCATCATTATTGACTTTCCTGCAATTTTCTGCACCATGTCTTTATTTTTTATCTATTGATGATTTTCCTGCTTTAATATTTGGAAGCTTCCAAATAGTTGGAAATGCATGTAGAGAGATTGTAACAAAGAAAAAAAATTAAAAAAGAACTAATTACTCTTAGAATTTAAGCTGTATACACCGATAATGTGAAATTTTATACACTACCGTGGATTTTAATATGTGACATTAGATTAGTTATCATTTTTATGAGATTACCAAATAATGCTAGTTTTTCAAGAGATACATGCAAGTGAATTGATCATGTAAATATATTTTACACTGTGCAAGCACGAAATTTTTTACTGTTTAAATATCAGCACACTAATTCTGGTTTTGTAAATTCAACAGAAAGAAACGCTTTCTTGTTTATGGGAAATTTGATCTTAGATCATTTAAGTCTATATTTATTTAAATCATTTTTTTTTCATTAAGCTTTTAAAATCCTTCCCTGTTAGTACCTTTTTCTCATGCGTTAATTACGATTTCAAAACTTTTAATCTCTTTGAAAAATTACCAACGAGGCCTCTCTTTAATTACTCTTTAACATCACTTAGGTGCAGGTGTCAGCATTTGACTTTAAAAGCATGGATTTTGTAAGCCGTAATTTGCTGGAAAATTAAAAAAAGCATTAGCTCTCGATATGTCTCATCAATCCTCTTTTTACAGTTAAAGGATGGATAAAAGCAAGAAGATTAAATGTCTTTACCATGTGCCCCATGTTATCTGGCTTTTTATTTACCCTCTCTCTCTCTCTCTCAAGAGTTATTTGAGAAAGCAAGGCAAAAACACGAGAAAAAAACGAAAGTAAAAGAACATCAAAAGAGTGAAAAAAAATTATTTTCATCCAAAGAAAGCAAGAGAAAGGGTGTAAAAACCATTTTCTCAGATCATAAGCTAAGATAGTACAACTTAAAATTTGATAAGGAGATAGTAAAAGAGATAGAGGAACGTGGACTGCATGGCATTGCATGGAAAGCTAGGGCTTTTGTCTCTTACTAACACTAACTTTCTCTTTCCTTCTTTAATTCTTTTTCTCTTTTTTACTATTTTGTGTTATATTATATAATAGTATATGATAAGATTCTCTTATGATAATTTTAATTTTATATAAGCAAAATAGCTGACATATTCGTTACTTGAGTGACAAAAGTGTGTAGCTTCACTTTGTCTTTTGGATAGTAAGACAAAAGTAACATCCTTCCCTATGACTGAATCTGTTATAGCCTCCAATCATCAAGTTGCTTTATTTTTTGTTGATTTTTCTCTCCATCTTTTCATGATCATTGATTAAAAAACACTATGATCTCGCAATCAAAGATTCTTCCACAAAAAACTGAAATCATTATCATTTGGTTTTTACCTAAAAGCAAAGGGGGGCCACCCTTCTATTCACTTTCATTTTTTGTAAGAAGCTAAGGTGTCGGTTGCTTTTCACTTTATTCCAGTTTACTTGAATAAGCCAATGGATGTTCACTATTAACAATGACCTTAACCATAGTACTGAATTCCCCTTCTTGTTCAAACTTTCTGGTTTTAGAATTCTCTTAATACCAAAAGAAATTAAATAATAGAAAGACTCATTTTTTCCCTATCATAATTCACAATTAAACATTTAATGTTGAGTGAAATTGTACGTAATTTCTTATAAAGAGAGCGGGTGGGGGATTAAGGAGTAGGGACAAGAAGAATCTGTGAACTATACTTTGTTTTACATAGAAGTAGAGAAGCGCAATGATCTCCCCTTTTTCAGTATTTGTCCCTCCTTTAGGATCTCTTCTAGGGAGCTACCTATTTTTATCAAATAAAAATCCAGCAGCCCCAATTATTGACTAGTACAAAGTCTATGACTCAATCTTTTGTTGTCAGCAAATGTACTTGTTATCTTCTCATTTAGCAGAAAATCTTTTCTTCTCTCTCCCTGAAAACAATAAAGATGCTAGATTTGACAACTCATACATAATACTAATATCACTTTTGTTACGGTTACTTGTAGTTATCTGACATTATAGTATAATTTTTTTTTTCATTATCGTTGTATAGAAGTTAATTAAACTCGTAGCAATATACCTAATTGACATTCTTGTTTGTTTCTTTATTTGTTTGTTGTTATGCGAGCAGGATTCATATGCACTGTGTCGTGTATTCAAGAAAAATGGTGTTTGTTCTGAAATAGAAGAGCTAGGGCAAACTAGTAGTACTGTACCATCATTTGAATACCCATTAACCCAAAGCATGAATGTTCACGAGTACGAAACGCCATCGCCTGATGTACCATTAGCATCATCTTCCTGTATGGAAGAAGAAGAAGAAAAAGATGATTCATGGATGCAGTTTATTACAGAAGATGCATGGTGTTCTTCCAACTCTCCCTTTCAAGGCGAAGAGATCTCTCCACTTGCTTTCACAAACTAAACAGGAGTTTTCTGTGACCAATGACTTATAATTCTTCTTAATAATCCATATTATTTGATAAAGTTTGTAACTTTTGTTTATCCTGATTATGGACAATGATTTCGCTAATTGTATTTAGGGTTTTTTAAATTATATATCTGTTCAGCCAGTTTATCTTGTGGCTTTACAGGATCAGATTTTGGCCTCTTTCTTGAGGCTGTGAATGATGGTTTTATACTAGTGAAATAAAAGGCAATGGGTTGTTATTTCCTGTTTTCTTCTTCCTTTTTTCTTTTTCTACGTCTAATTCTAATTCTTCTGAGAGCAGTACAAATATGTGTGAAAATCTGACTATTGGTTGTCGATAGCCACTATCAAAAAATCGCAATCAGCAATTACTCTATATACATTTGTAACGAGCATCACATCTCTTTTTGGCCTTTCTTGATTGTACTATACTTGGCCTTTCTTGTTTGTACTATACTTGATCAATGATGATATCTTGGTAGGGGCCTAATTTTAGAGCACAATCTAGCTTAATGATGGGCCAGAGGGTATATGAAAAATGTCAAATGCGTCAATTTCTATAGACCATATTTCCTCAACAAGACTCCTGACTTGGATGTGACAATCCTTAAACATAATTCAGATTACAGAATCAATGTGATATGAAATTCAGTACTAGCAGAAACAGCTCTGTAATTGGAAAAGAAACCAAAAGAATATTGCGCCAACCATAAAACAATAGGATGTTCGTGACAATATGTATGCTGTATTCCAATATTTCATGCGGAAGCAAAGAAAGGTTCATACTGAAATGCAATCCAACTACTAAAAGAAAGTTACTGCCGAAAGAGCATCAAACATCAGTACTACCTAGACGTGAGAAGATGCTCGCGGTTCTTAGTTTCTCTAGGTTACGTTCTATCATCTGGAAATCAATGAAAAATTGTCCATTTCGGTCCCAAAGAAAACCACCAGAAGGCTGGACCACTGCATGCCTTGCAAAAGTAGATCCCACTACAGAAAAGGATGATTCTCTATAGTTTGACTCTAAGACTGACACCAGTAGAGTTTGAAGTCTAGCTCTAGCATGAACAAGCAATCCTATAAATCCCCACTGCATTAGCATCCAAGAGATTATGCTACTTCTATTGTCATGGGACAAAAGATGTATGCAGATAGCTAGTAGGGATCATGCGCACAGATGGAAAAAAAGTGCAACATGGGTAGGCTCTGGCTTATTCGGTTTTGACTGTTACTATTTCCTAAGACCTAGTTGCCAAACAGTAAATAGCCAAGACAAAGGGTCAAACATCAGTTAGATCTGGCATTTCAATTCAGGGTAATATTTCACCTATGTTGAAGTTCTATTTGACCTTCCAATTCTCAAACTCAGTTGAGTTTAACATAAACGAACTGGCATTTCGATGCCCACCACCACCAAATGCCTGCGAAATCCCAAGAAATACATTATATATGACGTCAAACTATATTTTATTACTCAATGAAAGACATGAAAAGCAAACAAGGCAAGAATACCCTAAGAACCTGAGAGATAGATGTTGTGTCCTCATCACCAATGCTCCTCAGGCTAACTTTTAACATTTGATCATTTTCAAGCTCCGGTACCTTATAAACAACAGCTCCAATCCCCCTGACATACAGTCCACGAGAACAATGAAGTATTATTTCTACAAGCATCACTCGGCAATTAATAAAATAAGATTAATAATCATTGCTAGCTTGATTTTGAAGCTTCGTGAAATGACATGATTGTCGAAATTCAAAGTATGGTTCAAGAAGAAACCATGACTATTTTTCTTTAAAATTAGTTCAAGTTATCATTCTTTAAAATTTCTTCTTTCATGAATTCATGATCATCCACTTTTTTGGAGTTATAGGACCGAGCGACATTGATGCAAACTTTGTCACTCACCCTATACCAGATATACACAGTAATCAAGTCTTGGTAGGTATTAGGTGCAGTGGTAATGAAGAACATTTTTATTAAAGTTAGAACTAACGAAGACCAACTCTATATTTTTCATAAACCCTCCAATATTTTTCAACAGCTTATTGTCCTGTCATTGTCAAAAAATTTGAAACAGCTGCTCTCTCAACTTTCTTAAGCAAGTCCTCAACTTCATGCATATCAAAAATAAATCTATTGATGCATGAACATCTTTGGGGTCAGCTACTCAAATTGCTGCTCTTTCAACTTTCTTCCGCAAGTCCTCAACTTTATGCAAGTCAAAACAGATCTATTCAGCCTTCAGTTATATAGGAATTCTTCTATATACTATGCCAGAATAATAAGTCACGTCATTCTGAATTTCTACCAATAAACTGGGCCAAATGCTAAAATTTGTAAACATTGTCCAACTACAATCATCTTATGTCAAGAGAGTAACACCACACTGCTTTGTACTCTCTAATATTCCAAGTTCTGCTTATTATGTTACGCGAACTCTTCATTCGCCTAATACACATGGCAGCTCATTTAGATCTTTCAACGACCAACCTACCAAAGGAAAGTATAAAAACAGAAACAGAAAAGTGAAACTAGCAATACTGGTTCAGGTTACAAGTATATTTGAAGTAACCACCTGAAATCTAGTTTTCAAGGTAAAAGCCTTACTGTTTTCTGACACAAACCCCATTAATCCAACTTCCAACCTATAAATGAAATGAGTGGCATTAGCAAAACAAATTTGCACCTTCGTGATGCAAAAAGGTTTCTTTTCATAGTTTTAGACAACTACATACTATTAAGAACTTATCACATAACTAAAAGTGTCCTCTATCCAACCAATTTAGCTTCTAAATGAGGTGATCGCGTACTTCAACATAGTATGAGCGCAGGTAGAGATCCTGATTCAAGTCTCACTGCTATCAACTATCAAAAATTTCCATGTGCTTGACCCAAGAAAAATATCAAGCTTCACTTAGGAAGCATGTTAAGACATAATTAAAAAGAAACATATCATCTTTCTACCAACTTAAGCTTTTAGATAAGGTGATATATTTCAATAAACCGAAAAGTGCATTTACATCATCCCAATTTCTTTGAATAAAGTATGTTCATGAAATCAAAAGTGCTTGCTTCAACTATAAGATAGGCAATTAATTATATTAACCTTATGTCAAACTCATATAATGAGCAATGCATCACAAGATACAGAGAGATGGTCGGAAAGGAGGAAAAGAAAAGAAATAAGGCATGAAAAAAAATAAAAATAAGGCATCATAGAAATTGAAACACACAAGAAGCAGGGAAGTACAAACCTCAACTTCATATTACGACTTCTAACAGCCAATTGGTTCCCAAGCTCACTTCTTAACTCGGACAAAGAATCTGCATTAACTGCCTGCAGAAAAAGATTGAATCATCTTGTCATTCTCAAATCCTCAGAGCAATATGTAATTATTTATAAATCTAGTCTATAGTAAATATTGCACCAAACCATAACATCTGGTTGCTGATAATTTCTGAGTTTAAGCATTGTGACCAAAATAGGGTATATTAATATTAAGTGAAATTAGAGGAGCACCCTTAGAAAGAATTCATGTATAAACACTGGGCATATTCATTCTTTTCTTCCAAGGCACCAGATACATATAAAGTAGTACATTGAGCCATTGAGCATTTGCAGATAAACAGCCTCCATAGTCCTTTGGGGACAAATTGGAGACATAAACAGCTTCCAAATAATAGACACATGATATCCATACCCTTGAATGAATCAGATAAAAAAATGACTTCATCCCCTCGCACACCTTTGAACCATTAATTTCACATACCTTATACAGGCAGGACCTTTTCAATAACCAGGACGCCACTAGGGAGAAATGACACATTAAGATTCAACTTCCACTTGATATAAAAATGAATGAAACTTTAGGAATTCCTAACATGAGTGGGATAAACACCAAACAGGAGTTTCCAGGGGTAAATAAAGCCAATCTACAATTTAATCTACTCAACTACAAACCTTAAATTATGTGACGGACATTAAGTATGATGACTATAAGACATAAAACAGCAACCTCACATGATTACTACAGACCTTATCTTATTTCTAACAGATTAACTCAAACTCCTGCCATTTGTTTGCTCTGAGTGAAGCACACAATTTAGATCGCACAAAAATGTACAGAAGATAATTTTTATTTAGGGAAAACCTCAGCAAGCAATATAGCATGTTTTTCTAGCTTTGCGCGGGGAATATATTGCATTTTTCCCTGCCCTTGATGATTTAGCACACTCTTTGTCTCCTAGACCTTTGCGCAGTAAATGATGACAACTTGTCATATCACTCTGGAAAATGTACATGTGCACATTTCTGTGAATACACTTTAAACAAAGAGAGTGGCAGTAGCTTGCCAGGCAGCCCAAGGCCACTTTACAATTGAGGTCTCCAATATGAAATGAACATTAGTCAGGAATTCCATTGGCAGGTTACAATGACGCAAAGAATATTCGAAGAAATGTCAGAACTACTACATTGAACCTTGAATGGGTTGACACTGCAAACCACATCTCTCCAACATTATAATCTGATTTCTGGTATAAAGTAAGATATTAAGCAGCAATCTCACATAATCAGATAGATTTTATCTGTATGCTGAGCTTGCTTATCCTTAATCCAGAGCAATATGAGGTACTGGGAGGATGGATAATTAACTTAAAGAGTAAAATACAGATATCTTTGGCTTTCAATTCCTATATTCTGTAGCCAAACCTCAGAAAGTTCATAAGGAGTTGACTTTTCTAGTTCCCATCTGATGTTACCTTAGCTTTTGCTTGTGTATCCAGCTGAATGTGTACGACTGGTAAGATTATATAGATTCTTAAATGCCCTAAGAGGGGATTAGACACATGGAACAGGAGGGAGGGGGTGATATTTTACAAATTCAAAGAAAAGGCCCTTAAAGGAGCAAGAACATAAAGATGTATTTAAGAGATACATTAAAGCGAAAAGGAGAAAAGAAAGAATATAAACACTTCCAATATTACCTTGTCCTCTTGCTCTAAATATGGTTAAAAGCAGTTCCACAGTAGAAAATTGAGACTATTTGTTTTCTTAAAAGACGCTGAGTTTTACAGAATTTGTGCCTAAAGTGTCAGGGGTCATTATTGGATATATAACTGATTAACATAAATGTTGTATTCCTCTTTTTTCTTTAGTTTTTGGCCCCCTTTGAATGAGTCAAAAGTCTATCACAAATGAGCCAATAGAAGCAAAACCTAGAAGTTGAAACAACCAAAACAAAACAAAAAAAGCAACATATCAAAAACAACAAAGAAAATGACCTACTCAAGCTCCATAGAGCTAACAGGAAGGGGGGGGGGGGGGTTATTGGCGAAAAACATGTCCTTCCAGACAATTATCCTTCACTTCGCCAGTTCCATACACGAGTTGCCTACATCCTTAGTATTATGCCTAATCAGCTAAGACACCTTACTTCCAACCTTCTACAATATTAACCAGCGCTCTCATTGTCTCCTCAAATCAAAATAAAGTAGCCATACAATTTTCCGCAAGTTGTTATACTTCTTTGGGTTTTCTTCTGGAATCAATATAACTAAGAGGATCACTAGTAGAATAATAGCAGCTAAAGGACATGGTTCCCTACAACGATAAGACTTCGATAGCTCAATCTCATATGATCCGTAAAACCCTAAAGAACAGCCTTTGCATGATAAACAAAAGAAATCTGAATGACCGGTCATACAAGAGGAACCGGCCTAATCATTTGACTGTCATGACTTTGGCAACTAGTTCATGTCAGCCAAGAGTAAGATTGGGAAAAGATCATATTAGAACACTACCATAAAACAAAAGATTTACGGCTAGTTATTTAGCTAATCTTCTAACACAGCTTGAAGGCAGACTCCTGAAAGAGTTGTTCTGATATGAAACCAAGAAGTAAAAGACACATAACCTATATCGTAGAAGCTTGAAAAATTGGAGTGTAACACCTTATATGATGTTCAATTGTTCATTCACCTCCTCACAAAGAAATAGTCATTAAGTACATTCAAGATATTCAGATGTAGAATACATAAGGCACCTTGTAAATTTTTTTTTAATAAGAAAAAAGTAAGTATCATTTTTCATACCATATACACGTTCCACTTCCTAGAACCCCCCCCCCCCCAATCATTTTTCATTTGAAAGCTTAAATTCCAATTACAAGTGATGGCAAAAACTTAGTCTTTGGCTCATTGACAACTTCCAAAAAGCGATCTAGTACTATTAAGGTGATCTCACAAGCTCTAAAGCCATGAAAGGTGCATCATGGGTTATAAGAATAACAATACTCGTTTGCTTTTTAACAGTAAAAAAACAAAAAAAAATACTTGCTTGCATTTATCATTCTTCAGAAGGATTCAGAATGCAGTATGAGTCCTTCAGCAATCAATAGTTTTTCCGTGAGCATTGGGAGTTAGCACAAAATCATTTGTTTATCCATGTGTGAAGAGCAAGCCATAAAGCCTAGAATGTATTCAATGTAGCTGCTCATAGCTAGAAATAGAAACTAGTGTTGATTAAATGCACGTGATGGCATATTGCTTATTTAACAACCAAAAGTTCATTATGAAAAACCTCCATAGTCACGAGATGAACAGGTCTTGGATCTTTACCAGGCAACAACCAAATGTTCCAGCTCCAAGTGCTATCTCAAACGACTTCTCAAGGACCTCATCAATTCTTTTCTGCTTGTGGGACAAACTTATCTTTCCTTGCTCAATAAGAGATTTTAGATCCAAAGCAAGCAACTGCAGGAAAGGAAATCATTAGAGTACGGAACAGCCTGCAAGACACAAAAGTAAATTTGGGCAATAGAAAACTGCTTTGATTATGTTCAAGTATATGAAATTGGTGCAAGTAACCAGGATTCAAAAATTCAAATGAATCTGCTGGACTTTGTGCCAAAGAACATCACCAATTTTCCCAAAACTTCTAAGCCTCTCAGTTATTTGCGGAAGCAAAAAGGGTCAGAGCTATATTGAGTTGTTGCATCAGTTCCTTACTTCCAGTGGATCTAATTCTGGCATGTGATACACTGACACTTCTTTATTCAGAAAACCTATTCAACCACGGGTATATTCTGTGTGCATGAATATATCAGTCCCGGAAATTGACGCTTTAATTATCATTTGCACGCATAGTATCTTCCCTTGGCAGAATTCACAGTCAATAGGACTCTCAATTAGTTGGGTTTATAACCACTTCAATAACAAAACAGTTGCTCATTAGAAAATAAAACAGGCAGTAGGAACAACCTGTTGAAACAAGGAGGGGTTCAAATTGACATCATATTCAATATTACGATCATCCAAGCCGCTGCTGAATGCTTTACTGTCTGGAAGTTTCCATCTCCACAAATCTCTGTCCTCTATATATTCGAATAATCTCCTAACATTGTCAAATTCACCAATCTTTAGTGCATCGACATCGGCAGCTTTGTTATTGTCCCCATTTATGAGCTTCTCCTTGAAATAATCATAAGCAATAGTAGCCCCACTTCTATCCATGTCGATCACTTTAATCAAATTTTCACTCACATATGTCCCTCCACCTAACAGCTCTCGTGCCGTTTTGTGATGGTCTAATACTACTACACTGCATACCAAAAAAAAATAGAAATGAGCATAGAAACCGCAAGCATTTTGTGATTTCATAAAATTCTCAAATACATACAGTTAAAAACATTTAGCCCAAAAGAATAAACTTTAAACAAAAACAAAATGTGCTAGTGGGAGTCAGCAGGTAGCCAGTGGAATAGTCGAGGTGTGCCTAAGCTGCCTGGACACCACCGTCATAAAAAATAAAAAAATAAAAATTTTAACAAAAAAAATTCAAAAAAATGAGTCACGAGATGAAAATTAAGTGATGAGAGGGTGGAAAAGAAAAAAGGTGTCAAAATAGAAAGAAACTGTAAAAATTAGTCACCATTTTGGCAACAACTACAAAGACAGAAAATATAGAATCTATGAAGGCTATAGTTTCCCAATCAAAGTGACTTCTAATGCAATTATCTTTATGTCACCAGTGTGTCTAAACTTTGCTGAAGTAAGCATAAACCAGATATGCTAAAACTGAGAAGATAAGAAAAACTTACCAGTCAACTTTAGAGTGGAGTTGGTGAACAAAACCAGATGGACCCACAAAATCCAAGAGGTAAACATGATCAATTTCATTTAGAGGAAGGTCTTCCACCCTATAAACAGAAAGATAAAGTAGAAAATACCATTTAACAATGACTTAAAAGGGAATGTACAAGAAACAAAGAGAGATATCTATTTACCTGATAGGAGAGTAAACGGCGTTTGGGAAGTAGAGGGGAGTAATGTGAATGGAAGAAAAATAAAGGTGAGCGGCCAAAGCAGCAAAAGCTCCATCGGGGCAGGGGTAATGGTAAAGAACTGCGGGTCTCTTCATCAGGGTTGACGGTGGCGGTTTTGTTTCTCCTGGGGTAATAGACGTAGTCCTGAACTTGGAAATCAAACTGGGAACTCTGTGATGTCTACACAAGGAGAACATCTAGGCTCATAACGCCGTTCAGTTTAGAAAGCTCTTTTATTTCTATTCACAGTTTAATATTATTTTTTTAAATAAAAGATAATTATCAAAATTAAATAAGCTTTTCCACGTTACACTAATTCTTCCTTTTTCTTGAACTGTGACTCTTGCCCTCTAACAAAAGGGGAAGAAAAAAAAAATAGAGACTCTAAACATTTCTCCTTTTTCATATCCCTTGATTTTCTCTCTCAAAAATCAGTGTTCCCCTCACTCGCTTTCTCTCTCTGCAGACCTCTTTGGGTGCTGTGGAGGTTCAGGTAATAATCGGGTTTCTGATGTTTTCTAATAGACGTGGTTGGTTTGTGTATTTGCTTTTGGTCTGTCTGATTTTCACCGGTGAGCTTTACTCTCGTTACAGATAGAAGGATAATGGGATCTCGGTTACAGATTGAAGGAGATGAATCCGTACTTGTACGGGTCACTCACTCCAATATTAAGAGCTTTTCGCCTGAAATCCGGTTTTCACTTCAGGTACTCGCAAGTTTCTCACCTTTGCTTAGTAGTAGTATCAGTTATGCTGGTTCCTCTATTACTATAATTAGATCAATTGTATAGTTGGACTTAAATTTCAAATCTGCAAAGACATATGATCGGCTTTACATCTGTTCTCGATGAGTTTATTAGTTAGACTTCCAAATGGCTCATCTTTGATATAATAGAAGTAACGATTGGGGCTCGTAATTCATTTGAATGTATTTGTGCTGTGCATTACAGTCCAATGTCTCTTTCTTTTCAGATGACAGTGGAAGCCGTTAAAGAGAAGCTTTGGAAAAAGTGTGGTACTTCTGTCAATTCAATGTCCCTAGAGCTCTATGATGAAACTGGTGCTAAAATCTCAGTCCTAAGTGATAATGCAAGACCACTTGGTTTTTATTCCCCATTGGACTGGTTAGTAAAATTCTTTCAGTTCAAAGACCTAGCATATTTTAATTGTCCTTTTCTAGATAACAAACTCTCTGTATTATGTATTGAAATCAAGTCCTGTCTGCATTTTGTGCAGAAAGAACTTGAACTAATACGGACATATATATTTGGATTAACCAATCTGCATTTGCAGTTATCGCCTGCATGTCATTGATCTTGATCCATCATCAGTGACTTCTGGAGGTTGGCTCGAGGACACATCACTTGTGGAGAAGTACACTATCTCTGACGAGGCTTATGGGAAACTTGGTGGTAAATGCTGACGAGTTTCACTTGGCATATTTGCTTTACAAATGTCTTCTTTAATTTTATTTCTCCTTGGCTCGAATACAATGCCTCTTCAAGTCAATTTACTCCTCAATTTGTTTCCCGGGCAATTAGGGTTTATTAGTGGATGACATAATTTGAAAAATAATTCCGTGAGATGTAGAGCCTTTGGAAAACAGTGGATCTTCCTGAATTTGCTTCAGTTTCTTGCCCTTGTGGTTCTAAGATGACTGTAGAACACTCGTACTCTTTAGATCTTTGGTTTTCCTCCATTTTTCTGACGTAAGTCACTATGGACATCTTTCTAATTTTACATGACAAGTTACCTATTATGGTTTAACCAGGAAGGAGTCACATGATACAAATGATTATATATATTAGAGCACACTTTACCTGTTCCAAAAAAAAGGATATAAATTTTGTAGCAAGATTTTATTGTCCAATCAAACATCTTTTGTTTTGCTATTACGCTAGGTGCAAGTTTTATCTAATTGATCACGTTCCTAACCTACAAATGAGACTCTTGTAATTTTTGACTGGTTGACTTATGTCTTAATATCCAACTGCATGGTCCATGAAGTTAAAATGGAGGCATGTTCAGTCTCTTTGGAGATGCAAAGAACTGAAGAAGTAGCCGTATGACTGTAATTCTTTTTTTCCATTTGTAGAATTCAAATGACAGTTTTGCGATGGCTTATAGTATGTCTTCAGTCGCTAAATTAACATGATTTCATTGGAGGACCAAATGCTGCAATATGCTAGCAAATATCTTTTTTCTTTGATAAAGTAATTTTTTTATAAATGTGGAAGTACCCGCGCGTATAAGTCGTGTACCAAAATATAGATACCCTACAGGATAATACGGCTTTCTACAAATGGCATCCAATCTTGTAAGAAAACATGGATTTCATGGGTACCAGAAACTAAGTATAAAAGGCATGCTAAACTTATTTTTTGTCCCTTAAAAGCTCTGATATTTCTCTCTTTCCACAAGAACCACATGAATCATGATGGCTCCTAGGGTGGCGTCCCATGCTCTCTGTCTTTTCTTCCTGGGTTGGGTCCTTGAGTTGACAAGTTTGCTGCGACTTTCTAGGTACTTTCAGAAAATTCAAGGAAAAATTGCCGCTTAAGCAACCGCCTGGTCAAGAATCTAAAGTAAGTTTTCTACTAATATTCCAATGTTTATAAAAAGTTAAAAACTTATGGTAAATTACTTAGACTTCTGCTCAACAAGAACAACATCCCAGTGAAATACTACTAGTGGGGTCTGGGGAGGGTAGTGTGTACGCAGACCTTACCCCTACCCCGATGGGGTAGAGAGGCTGTTTCCGAAAGACCCTAGGCTCAAGAAGACAAAAAGAAGGCGAAAAGAGGCAATCTATCAGTACCATCAATAGAAACCATAGAGCAAGGAACAATATCACCAGAACCAGAAAATAAGTGAAAAGCAAAACAATAACCAGTAGATAAAGCACAGCACTAAGAGGAACGAAAGAATAGTGTGAACTCAACATTAACCACTAACAGTCGAAGACCAAGTCCTAACAGACTATCCTCACTCTGCGACGCCGTAGAGATATTCTCAACTACCTCCTAACCTACAATCTTAATGCTCGATCTCCACAACTTCCTGTCTAGGGCCATGTCCGCGGTAATCTGAAGCCTCACCATGTCCTGCCTGATCACCTCTCCCCAATACTTCTTAGGCTGCTTTCTACCTCTCCTCGTGCCTACCAAAGCCAGCCGCTCACACCTCCTCAATGACGCATCTGGGCTTCTCCTTTGGACGTGCCCGAACTATCTGAGCCTTGCTTCCCGCAGCTTGTCATCCATGGGGGCGATACCCACCTTCTCCCGAATAACTTCATTCCTAATCTTATCTATCTTGGTGTGCCCGCACATCCACCTCAATATCCTCATTTCAGCTACTTTCATCTTTTGGATATGTGAGTTCTTAACTGGCCAGCACTCAGCCCCATACTACATGGCCGGTCTAACTCTAACCACCGCTCTATAAAATTTACCTTTGAGAATCTGAGGCACTTTCTTGTCACACAGGACTCCAGACGTTAACCTCAACTTCATCCACCCAACCCCTATACGGTGTGTGACATCCTCGTCAATCTCCCCTTCCCCTGAATAACCGACCCAAAGGTACTTGAAACTACCCTTCTTGGGCATGACTTGTGAATCAAGCCTCACATCCAACCCCGCTTCCGTCGGCTTAGCGCTGAACTTGCACTCTTGGTACTCTGTCTTAGTCCTGCTCAACTTGAAACCCTTAGACTCAAGGGTCTATCTCCAAACCTCCAGCCTCTCGTTGACGCTGCCTCGCGTCTCATCAATCAGCACTATGTCATCAGCAAATAACATACACCATGGCACCTCCCCTTGAATATGGTGTGTCAGTGCATCCCTTACCGGGGCAAAAAGGAATGGGCTGAGCGCAGACCCTTGGTGTAACCCCATAACAGCCGGGAAATGCTCCGAGTCGCCTCCCACTGTCCTAACCCGAGTCTTAGCTCCATCATACATGTCCTTAATCACCCTAATGTAAGCAACCGACACACATTTTGCCTCCAGGCACCTCCATAGAACCTCTCTAGGAACCTTATCATAGGCTTTCTCCAAATCAATAAACACCATGTGCAAATCCTTTTTCCTTTCCTTGAATTGTTTCACCAACCTCCTAATAAGGTGGATAGCTTCCGTGGTAGAACTCCCCGGCATGAACCCGAACTGGTTGTCTGAAATAGATACCGTCCTCCTCACCCTCACTTCTACCACCCTCTCTCAGACGTTCATGGTATGACTCAGTAATTTGATACCCATATAGTTGTTACAACTCTGGATATCACCTTTGTTCTTATACAACGGAACCACCGAACTCCACCTCCACTCCTCCGGCATCCTCTTTGTTCTGAAAATAACATCAAACAACCCAATCAGCCACTCCAAGCCTGCTCTATTCACACACCTCCAAAATTCTACCGGAATTTCGTCTGGTCTGTAGCTCTGCCCCTACTCATCTTATGCATGCCTCCACGACCTCACCAACCTTGATGCACCTACAATACCTAAAGTCACAGTGACTCTCGAAATGCCCCAATTCACCTAGCACAATATCTCGGTCCCCTTCTTCATTCAAAAGTTTACGAGAGTAGGTCTGCCACCTCCACTTAATTTGATCACCCACCATCAACACTCTACTGTCCACGTCTTTAATGCACCTCACTTGATCCAGATCCCGAACCTTCCTCTCTCTCACCTTGGCCAGCCTGAATGACTTCTTCTCCCCGCCTTTGATCCCCAGGTCCTCGTACAGATGAGCAAAAGCCGCATTCTTAGCCTCCGTAAGCGCCAGCTTCGCCTCCTTCCTAGCTACCTTATACCTCTCACTGTTCGCTCTCCTCTCCTACTCGTCAGTGCTCCCTACTAGCTTCAAGTACGGCGCCTTCTTCGCTTCCACTTTACCTTGGACCACTTCATTCCACCACCAGTCGTCTTTGTGACCACCAGAGAAGACTTCTGCTCAAGTTTAACAAAATATCATGGATCTCCCCTTTAGTTTACTATGTTATTAGTTAGGACCTTAAATAGCTAAATTATTTTGAAAATTTCAACTTTATCTCCAAATTAACCCTCCAATCCGATTATATTACCCCAATAACATATGGTGGAGAGTAAGAGAAAAAGGTTGTTACTATGTTGATAGATCATTCTGTATGTATTTGGCATCAGCCTGATGCAACAATAGCAATAAAATTATCCTGATTTGTAAAACTAAAAAGAAGATGAAAGGGTTTTTCAAGCTTTAGCTGATTAACAGTTAATTCAACCGGCTTATTTTAACTGGATCACTCCCTTTCCCCTTTTCCCAGCATATTTAGTCTCCCACACCCATTTTCAGAGCAAACACTTTCACTTGACAAGCTCTAGCCTCACAACCCTCCCAGGCTCCCAGCACTTCACCCTTTCCCTCCCACATATCTTGTCTTATACCCACCTCTTCAGCACTTCACCCTTAAATGAAGGGCATTTTTTGGCATCTTACCAAATTTAGATGCCATCTAGAGTGGATGTTTGGAAGAGAAGGTCAGGTGGTTATGGAACTGCTGCAACGTTTAAGTTAATCACTGTCACTAAAATATAGCAAGTTCCTTGCCTCGCTACTTCTTTTTGGGAAGAGCTTTTTGGTGCTGAACAATACCAGTCGCTGAAAGTACTATTTGCTTGTCATTTTTGTGTCATGTTATTATATTTTGCGATGCTAGGTCTTTTATTCATTTCCTCACTTTGCTTTTTCTAACAGATATCTGACAACTTTATGGGAGATCTATGTGCAAATATTAAGGTTAGTTGATCTTTCCCTATTGCGGTTCTCTTTCAAGCTATTTAATATGTCTATTGCATTCTCATATTAAAGCAGTATATACATTCTTGACCATACTTCAGTTTTCTCACGTGAGCCTTTTAAATATGCAGTTATTGAGGCTTGCCTTTATGTACATTATTTTGGTATACGCTATCTCTTGCTGAAGCAAAGAGTTTGTTTGCTGATTGTCAGAGAAGATGCTATATACCTAATGAAATAGTTGACTAATATACCTGCCCTAAGTACCCTAAGAAATTTCCTTGTATGCATATTTCCTTTTAAACAATTTGCAACAATGTATTTTCCTGCAACTAAAAGTGCCTCCAACCCGAATTAGAAAATATATACATTCAAATAAATAGAAAGAGAAAGGTTTAACTTAGCATACATTAGGTAGTTATTGTAGATTAGTTTTTTTCTTTGATTGATCATTGATAGTTTGACTTGTAACTATGGGTGGAGATACATAATCTGTAGTAACACTTTCCATTTCATAGTTGTTACTACTGATACTTGATGGTAGGCCATCAATATGTTTATGACAAAACCATTTATACCTCGAGTGCTTCTATTTCTGAATGGAATTAAATTTGCAATTTGTTACCTGACCTGAAACACAACAGATAGGTTCTTTAGTTCATATACAGTACTTTTGTTGTTAAATTTGTTAAGATTCTTCCTTCTCTTTTATGTTTTCCTCTTCCCCTTTTTAGATATTTTTTTTCCCTCAGTGGGGGTGCAGGAGTTATGTTCTTCTGGATACTTCTTTCCTTTATTTTCTTTCTGCAACTTAGCATTTTCTGTTTCAGAAGAATAATCGTTTTGCGTTATGGTTAACTTGTTTGGTTCCAATTTTGTTATCTTCGTGATCACAGATAGGGGACAGATGTGAAGTGGAACCTGGAGAGAGAAGAGGGACGGTCAAATTTGTTGGTCAGGCAGAAACACTTGCACCTGGATTTTGGGTTGGAGTTCAGTTTGATGAACCAGCAGGAAAACATGACGGCATGTATGTCAGAAACACAAACTTCCTAGTTAAATCTTAGTTTGAAGTAGCTATACATATATTTTATTGGTAGTAACTAGCAGTAGAGAGTTTACTCTGTGAGGAAGCATGTGTTATGCATCTCTCTTATGAATGACTTGCCTACCGGTGAAAGATCGTATGGTTTGCTTGTATTGGCTCGTTTGCACCAATCCTTGATTTAGAAACTTTAGCCATGTTTACATGTCCAATTTCAACTGTAAGACATGCGTTAACCAATTCTTCACCCTTGGTGCTTATTATAGTCAGAAAAAATTTACCCTTGCATCCACAAGCTTAATAGATCTTTACTTGCATGAATTATTTTGAAGGAGATTTCAGATGATAAACTAGTTACGTGTTCCTTCTGTTATGATTGAACTCAATCTGGTGTTGACGATTCTGTTTTCAAACAGAAGCATTAGATTTCTTCTTCTCCAGGTCTAACCAAATATTTAGTCAATTGACTGTAAAATCTGTTACTAGCCTAGAGTTATTTACTGCTTTAGTTTCACGTCCTAAAGTTGGTGTACACAAATTTATGGCAAAGAACATACTAATTTTTGATAAATGTGATTTTCTTTTCTGGTGGGGTGGGTGGGCAGGTAATGGTGCACGTAAATAGCTATTGGTATATGCATTCACCAAATTAATTGGAAAATTGTATTTGAACTATTGGGATGCTACAGGATATAGAGGAGTGGAATAGATCCAGTTCCAATGGGGTTATAACTTAAGAGTTACTACCAAAGCACGGATGGTGCATAATCCACTCGAGATCTTGCTTCATAAGATGTTGGGATAAGTTTCATTTATGTGAAGAAAATAATTATCAACAGAAAATTGGGAATTTTAAAATAATGGGATAGCAATTTATAGGTAACAAGTTCAATTTATAGGTAACAAGTCATATGGAACTCACCTGTCCTGAGCAGCAAATGATGTATCTGCTCTGCTGCATTATAAAGTGTAATGCTTGGCCAGAGTTCTCTAAAGGTTTATTGCTGCAGATTCCTTTTGCCATAAATGCTTGCCTTGTGTATTGGCACACCGCACAAGTGATTTTTTTTTACTCTGATATATATCGTCTCCTATTGCTTTTTTGAGCCGAGGGTCTCCTGGAAACAGCCTCTCTACCCTTCGGGGTAGGGGTAAGGTTTGCGTACATATTACCCTCCCCAGACCCCACTTGTGAGATTATACTGGGTTGTTGTTGTTGTTGTATACTCCACACTTGCGATTTCACTTCTGAAGAAATGCTATATTTGGGAAACTGTTCAAAAGGTTCCTACAATAATTGCTGCATCTAAACCAAATTCTTCTCATATGTTTCACAGGGTGAAAGGGAAACGTTACTTTGACTGCCCTCCCCTTCATGGTGCAATGGTCCGACCAGACAAAGTAAAGGTTTGTATCAAGGGTATCGTTGCCATATTTCAATGCCCTAACAAACTTGCCGGATAATTTTCTGATAAAAAAATTATACTTGTCAGTTAATGTTGCTTGTATCTGTTTCATGCGTGGGCTGAAATGTGATATGGTTTATCTTCTTGAGATGGATATATTTACACTTATTACAAGTCATAGAATCTTGATTTGGGAATATTCATAATGTGAGAAGTTGGAGATGCTGTGATTAGAATGTCGTAAACTAACATCCAATTCCACTGTGCCTTTAGTGATTTATAAAATGAAGAGATTATTCTCAGCTGTTAATACTAGGCATTCAATATTAGCTATGGGACATCTAATGCAATTCAAGCTATACAACCTTGTTGCTTAGTTGAATGTCCACGTTTAAGAGCATGCTATGAAGATAAGAAGAGTCAGAGGCCTTTTCAAAAAAGATTCAGAGTTATATATCTTAAATCAAATGACTGCTAATTCTGAAGACTGGGAAAAAATCCTCCTCCTCTCTAGGAAGAAGGTGAATAGTAATTCCGTCACTATTCATCGGGCCATAACACCGGCATCCGGCGGTGGATTGTCGCAATCTTGGTGTCAAAAGAAGCATCTACTCTTTGCGCACAATCCCTAATTGGTTTCACTCTCAAATTCATAGCCAATTTTTCCAGATCTTAATTTTCATTTCGCGATTACTGTAGCGATTACTGTAGCGCGCAGAAATTGTAGTTAAATTCATGTGCTTCTTCACGACAATGGAGCTTTGAAGATCTTCGTGTCTGCTGCGACCTCTCCCCAGCCTTTGGCTGTGGGAGAGGCAATCCAAAACAACAAAGAAACAGTCCATAATCAGAATACAATGCAGTCATATGCATCGCAGCTGTTGCAAAAAAGTTCTGCCGCAAAATCGTCAAAATTGGAGTTATGTCCTGTTACGTTTGAACATGGTGAACCTTCTGTGGAATTCACCATTGAGGAGGTGAATGCTTTCACCATAGAAGAAGGGTTACATCAAGCAGTCATCATCAAGTTTTCATATGGAAAACCTGATCTTCAGAAGTTGCGACAGTTGATACCTAAACAATTCGACGTCAAAGGTTATTGCAATATTGGACAGTTGGAATATCATCACCTGCTGGTCAGGTTTGATTTATTCAATGATTATGTTCAGTTCCTCTCGAGATCGACTGGATATTTTAAATCCAAAGGCGACGAATACTTCTTCAGAACTTTCCCATGGACGCTAGGCTTCAATCCGAAGGAAGAGACTTCTATGGCAGTCGTCTGGATATCATTACCAGGTTTTCCACCTAATTTCTTTGCAAAGAGGTCTTTACTGTCTATAGCATCAGCTGTTGGAAAACCTCTTGCTGTGGACAAGGCCACACAACAAAGAACCAGACCTAGTGCTGCTAGAGTTAAAGTTATAATTGATTTGTTAGACAAACACCCCAAAAAGGTTAAGCTTCAGATTGTGGATAGAGCTACTGGTAAATATGTCGTGCATTATCAGGAAATAGTGTATGACAATCTTCCTAAGTATTGCAATTGTTGCAAGCATCAAGGGCATGACAAAAATGTGCGTCGAGTAATGAAAGTACAAGATGAAACAGAGGGAACGACAGAGAGGGTGCATATGAACAGTGATCTGCCTGTTATGGAGGGTACTAATGTAGAAAAGTTACAAGGGGATGCAAGGGATTATTTAAATGCTATTAGAGCTGGACAAATAGGTAAGGATTTACCAAATAAGGATGATAAACAAGGACTTGACACAGCAAAAGAAAATGCTGTTGATCAGCAGGTTTTGCAAATTGAAGGAGGAAAACAAAGTGTTAGCTTGAGCAACCAGAATGTCAATAATCCAGGCTTTAAAGAAATCACTGTAGGTGATGTTGCAAAATTGGATAAGGGTCCAACAAAGCCTTCACGAGATGTCCCTGCTAGCATAGCCTTAGCTAGGATTTCAAATGTCGTGAATCCAATTGTACAGGCCTATGATAACATGGCTAGTAAGGCAGCTGTATTTTCATCTGGTATAGGCTTCAAGAGTAATGCTGTATATGCCAAGGAATCTGATCAAACAATTAAAGGTGTCTCTATAGGTGTTGTTGATAAGGATGATCGAAGTGCTGGAGAACATACCAGCTTGTCAAGGAAAATAGTGGATAGCCCTACTGAGTTAATTGTTACAGCTGAAGATACTCCTAATGCTACAGCTGTTACACAGGTCTTTATGCAGCAGCAGACTTTGAACGTGCAAGCTGGGGTGCATGCGACTCTGAATGACATTGCAAAACCACGTAAAAATGCAGCAGCTACAGATGGTTCAAATTTGAATGCTACTGTTGCATTGATCTCTCATGCTGATAATTTCCCTTCAGTTACTAGACAGCTTGATACAAGGCGGATTCAGTCTAATTCTCAGCAAATATTAGGTGAAAAACTAGTAGCCTTTGTTGGTATTCCTGATGGTGTGAAGGCTAGCAAAACAAATGTGGAACTACTAGGTTCAAATTTGGAGGAAGCTGGTACATCAAGGGCAGTTGCTGATCGGGCTACTGCTGGGGTTATTAAAACTACTGCTTCACCTAGCAAAAACAATATTTCAGTTCATAAAACAAAGACGAGTGAAACAAACAATGTTACTGTTTCGAACTCATTTGAGGTTTTGATGAATGAACAAGATCTGGAAGATGTTTGGAAGGAAGGGCAGCAGGTTCAACATGAGACAAATATAAAACCCAGGCAATCATCAGCCACTAGAAAACAACAGCAACAATCAATTCCGAGTTCCAACAGTGGGAAACCAGTTCAAGGCAGTGGTAATGTGACGAAAGACAGGGTGTTCGACGAAGTGACTCTAAAAAATGAATTGGCAGAAATTTTGGGTGTTCGACGAAGTGACTCTAAAACCAAATTGGGAACTGAACTAACAAGCAACCAAGCTAATAGTTCCAATGTACCTATGTTGCATTTTTCCAATCATCATGTAGAGCGAATCATCAAAAATGCCCAAAATGAAATGATGATGAATTCTACTTTGGTTAAACAACCTTTGGTCACGCTGAATACTTCCGTATTTGATGTCCTATCTCAATCAGTGGAGTCGTTTGGGGATTTTGAAGGTGAATCTGGGCAGATCATGTTGTCAACGGGGAATAATAACGAGGTGATACAGTCAAATCTGAGGTTGATGGCTATCAAATCCAAGCTTGGGCAAGAGCAGCGTGAGGATGACGATGAAGAGGATTAGGGCGATGGTTTCGCTGGTTATTCATCAGAAGACGCTGATAAAGAGGTTAATCATGATAGTGCAGGGAAAGAGATTGATTCAATGGCCATGAAAAAACATGGTCAAGTACGAGCAGCAAGTGCCAAGAGTAATCTGAACCTCAATGCTCCTGCTTTTGTTCCCAGAAGTTATTCAAATTCTGGTATGCAAAATGCAGCAACAGGATCACCTTCAGTTACTGTGCAGCAGCAGCAAATTGATCCCAATTCCTCAAATACTAATCCTACAGGTGATCGAACTACAATAGTACCACCAAAAAATGGGCAGCTTCAAGGTGTGATAACCAGTACATATGCAACACCACCTACAACGAAGGTTAGTACAGCATCTAGTTCTAAAGGTGATCGAGAAGTCACAGCAGTGCAATTGGGACAGAATCAAATTGTTACAACTGTCCCAGTTATTTCAGAGGAGGAGAGAAAGCTTTTGGATGCAATTGGGAGTTCTACTTCGTTAAATCCTGTAAATCTAAATGCATATAGCACTGGACCTGTGAGTAAGAGCAGGAATAAAATGCAAAAAACTGATCAACATCAAAGCAAGGCAATGGTGACAAATACAAAGGGACAATCTGCATTGGTGACACTAGACATCGTCCAAAATGCTCCACAATCTGTGAATGTGGGGAGGGAAATTTTTGAAGAAGGAGAGGACGATGCAATGATACAACAATGCAGGGCAGCAAGAAAAGGGGATCTATCACCAATGCATAGTGGAAAAAGTTGCAAATCTCATACAAGGAAAAATAGTTGGGATGACAAGGTTAGTGATTTTTTAAATGTTAGGCGACCTCCAATGAGAGTTGCCAAACAAAAGAAGGCCGCCCCAACTGCATCTACAAAGTCCAATCGTTCAAAAAAGAAATCATGAATTTTGAATACATCTTGAAGAATTGGGGCTGTGATGAAAAAGAATTACAAATTGAAGAAATTACAAGTTCGGACAAAAAAGGACAACATTTTAATTCCTTCATCATTTTATTCTACCATTATGTTAGTATACTCATTTGTAATATCATCACAGAGTATGTTATAAACTCTGTGATGATCATTAAATATTTGGTACTTTCCAGTTCTTTCTTTTTACATGCTTGTTAGTAAGTGAGGCTTTTTATTTGCCTCAATAGGATTAGTAAGGTAAGGTTTAGCCCGGTTTGTGTTGCCTTGTTCCTATGCCTTTGGAAAATATCCACACGGCTATGAGATTATATGCCCTCGTGAGACGTTGCCGACAGCTACACCATGAATCCTCTACATGAGGCTGTCATCATAAGGCAGTGTGAGGCGCAGAGGAGTGATTATATAGCCAAGGCATATGGGTAACAATTCCGGTGCTATTGTCCCCTTATTTGTACTTTTCCTAATTGTTGTATTTTTCTTTTCTTTTATTAATAAAAAACTAGCCCTAGGCGCTTGCCTAGTGGATTGCCAAAAAAAAAAAAAAAAAATCAAATGACTGATAATTTAATGAGGAACATGGAGGACTCATGGCTTACCTTAGTTTTAAGAAGTTGATAAAATAGAAGTCAAGCTGTATTGGAGAATGTAAATGTGGGTTAGCTGTTAAGTTTTGTGATCTTGGGGGACACAGAACAGGGTGTGTAGTTGACTTCACATAGTCTGGTTGATCTAAAACTACAATTTTTGAAATTTCGTTTTCATAAAGGAGTCAAGAAATTAGAAATGGCTACCGGAAAACAAGTGCAGCCCCTTGACCGACTTCCCCAAGAAAAATGTTTGGGATGCAAATGTGAAAACAGTTCTGTGTTAGTGTTGTAAATTATTACATTAGATCTGGCCTTTTGACAAGCTCTAAATTTTGCGTTGCAGATTGGAGATTATCCAGAAAAAGACCCCTTTGAGGAAGAGGAAATTTAAATTTCAAGAAATCGCCAGTCTGCTGCTCCGTTTGCTTTGCTTGATCTTTTAATAGATTGGAAATGCTGGTTTTAAATATACAATTGAGCAGAAAAGATGAGCAGGCTTACCTAATTGAAAGTCACGGTAATACTCAGAAAATTTTCACGTCGATGACGAAACCTGAGTGAGTTATAACATTTGCTTGGCAGTTGTATACCAATTGCTATTGTGATTGTGAATGTGTTCTAACTGTTGATCATAAGTACAAATCGGTTGGCAAGTTTCAGAGATGTTTATTTCAGTGGACAGAAGCTAGTGATGGGGTGACATAGCAACCTAAGTGAAATATATCATATAGGATAGCCTCTTTTTTAAACTTCATCTTTTGGAGAACATTCTCCTTAGCACTTGTATCAATATATTCATCCCTTTCAAATCATTTACTGCAAAGTGTCCTACTGTCTTTAACATTTGTGTGGTTTCAGATAGGAACTAAAGCTAACTTTCAGCCTCTCCAAGAGGGTGCAAGTCTGCAAGATTAGGGAATGGAATGACTTGAATGCAAGAACATGTGACATTGGCTGTCCCAGTGTATACTTATCTATCGTAGAGGTTATCTACCTACAAGTAATGTTGAAGAACTGAAAGAAACAAGAAATCAGAGTCTCAAATAATGATAAATGTAAATATGCTGCAATTGTGACTTATTACAAAAATCTGAAGAGAAAAAAGCCGTAGTGCGTTTCCAGCAACCAAAATTTGCTTGAAACCGTCGAGGAGACGCGGCTCCCTAGAGGAACAAAAGCTGGCTTAGGAGTCTTTTTTAACCCATCGTTGGAAGTGCTGCTCACTGCATAGCATAGGTGTAATTATCTGCCTAACTAACCACATTAGAGGCCCTTGGGTAGTGCATTTAGAAGCCATCAGTCATCTCTGCGGAAAAACAAGGGAGTTTATTCAAACAGTTAAGACCACTATCAAAAGGGGAAGAAAAGACAACTGCGTTTCAACAATGCAAACTAAGTCATCTCTTCCTTCACAAACTGGAATTATAGCCATGGAAGCTACAGAATGAAACATAACAGAAATATGTATACCAGAGAAATGCTCAGGGTCAAGAGAAGGACATGCGTTTCCCGTAATCCTTCGCAAGACACTTTCTTTTCTTTTTGCTAATTCTTCTATTGTTGGTAGAAGATTGAAGCATATCATCAGAGGGTAGCTGTAACATCAACCATCCACTTACCAAGTTACCAATGTATCACTACTAGCTGCTGATTTAATCACGTTATGATGAATGATTACAGAAAAGGCATCACCAGGCTGTCATACAACTAATCACACAAGTAATACATATACAATATCTACAGTTTCTGTTATCATCATTGGAAAGAAAAATCTTTCTTTCTACTCACAACATGACAGTAACAGCATATACTAAGCGCAAAGGCATCACTCACGCCCTTGTACGAAGCCAACCAAGGGCAGGTGCTTCATAGTTAAGCCCTGACAACAGCCATGTAACAGAATGTGACACGTCATATAACAGGCATGTAACCCATCCCAAACTGGCGAAATCTTGATTTTCACGACTTAAGATTCATCATCATCTTGCAATAGTATTTCATAAATATCAGTCCTCAAATTGAGTTCTTTATCCCGCATTACTTCCTGGAGATCCGACAACTCTTTTGCTGTAAGCACAGAAGCTAACTTGATGAAACCATCAAGCCAGAGCCTCTTTGACCTGTGAAAATGTAGAGCAACAGTAATGAGGTTATTACAAAGCACAGCAATAAAAATTACCTGATTGGTGTTAAAATGAATACACTGCAATCTTTCAGCGTTGCAAACTACAGTTTTAAGGTTAGGTCAATGCTAAAGAAATATTAAAATAAGAGAGTAAGAAAACCCTACAACTGAGCGACATGTGTGTTATGGTAAGCAAGGAGACAACTTGGGAAATGTAGGAATTGACACCATAGTGCTAGAGGGACAAAAATGGTAGGCCATCCATGGGAAACAAAAAGTTATACAATAAATCCATGACTCGATAGAAGTTGCACCAAAGCTACAAGATACGAGTAAACAGAGGCTCACTCCCTCAAGGGCATTTAACTGCTGAAGTGAAATGGGAGGCTCTAATACAAAGTACATGGATATTGTCCAACAGTTGGAAGAGGGGAATGACTAGAAATAAAGAGTTTGATTTCCCTTCCTCTCCCCGTGAACCCGACTCTAGTAACAATTTCCTCTTAGTCTTTTTCTTTTTTTGTTTGTTTTAATAATATTATGTCGAGTTCTTTCCTTCTTGGCCTCTTAAAGTATGAAATTCCTTTTTATCCTGAATCATTTCACTGTTACAGCATATCATGAATAATATACTCACCACGGGCAAGCATGGATGGCCCGAAAAAAAGCTCTTCTAGCTGCAGAAGGGTTGCATGCTATATCACTTTCATAGGCAATATACGAGCGCCAGATTAAAACTGAGTTACGTAGCTTCTCATTCTCCAATGCTCTCTCAAAAAGTCTGCGTATTCTATGCTCTGTACCACCTTTGCTCATGTCGAATGATAATGCAAAGAGCCAAGCAACAAGCGATGGTTTCCTGGAAGTTTAAGCAAGGGACACAAGAAAGAGTGAGAATAAATCTTTGAATCCAGTAGATGCAAAACAATATAAACACAGCTTTAAACAGCTACAAGTTTAGGTATGTATGCTTTCTGCATCTTCTTTCAAAAGGATAGATTTCAAATACAAACCAAGAAAGATTATAATACCGTCAAAAAAGGCGTCATCCTAACTTTTCTTGTTCGTGTTTTATTTTCATTTTTGAATTTACTGATTTAAGGAGGACGGAAATTAGATCTAATTGTCCATTATAAGGCTCTCCGACATGAAAGAGGCGGAACTCTTGACGTTGGAGACCTTCTATAATACATGCTTGACACAGCTTTTCATTCCAAAAGCCTGCCACAAACAGAGCCCTTAGAGAAAGATCTTTTAAGAAGTACTCAGATAGAAAAATGCACGTATAAACATGCATTTGAAAGTCAGATTAAATACTTTTAAGAAGCACTCAGATAGAAAAACGCATGTATAAACATGCATTTGAAAGTAAAGATTCGCAAACTTAGCTGCTTGAGAAGTCGTACAAAAAATAAGAGAACTAACATTGACTGACTACTGACATAGAATTGGGGGAAAAGTTAAGAGGGCCATACTTTTGGAAATTTTCGTCAAAGATCCACCGCAGCTTATTGGGTGACACATAGAGATGGCCAATTTCAACTAAAGCATTGTAAACATTTGGACTGCATGGATATATATTCAGTCCTTTCACCATAGATTCCCAAAATTTTGACAGCTTCATTTCTTGATGATGTCTGCAAAGCATCCTCATGTAAAAGTTGAACAAATGCTCCAGATGACTACTGTTCCGCCTCCTTTCTACAGCAAGGTCATTGCAGTAACCATCAGTAAGATGAAATATTCCATCCGGAAGAGATGTGTGAGATTCAAGACAATGATAAAGCACATAGATTATCAATTAGTAACACAACTTCTTAAAAAAAAAAAATAATAACATACTCCTGTTTCTCTCTTTTAATTCTTGGCCGTGAGGGCGTCGAGGTGAGGATTCCAAACTACAGAATAAGTTATAACTAGAGAAAGGTATGCCCAACAAGGATAACTTAATCTTAACGTAGCTTGGAGGATTTACACGTACTGTCAACACAACTTTTAGGTCTAGCAATATTTACAAATAAATGCAGGAACAATACAGATATGCCTCCCCTCTCATCAACTATCTAAACTCTACTTACATGGACGTCTACAACATATAAAGTATATTTTCTACACCTGAATTGAACGTAAGTATTAGTAGAATTTCATTTGAATATAGTCCTACTCTATTGAAACAGACTCTGAACACCGAATAGTGGACTTGTATCCAACTAGCAGCTATACTGAAGACCTCTTTTTGATAAAGTAATACGTTTTTGTTAATGATGCTTGTATACAAGAAGTATACCAAAATGTAGAAACCTACACAAAGATATGGCTTTCTCCAAACAACACCCAATCTTCTATACATAAAGGAACCTAATCGGTACACCAAAAAGAAAAAAGAGATAAGAGGCTACTCCTCAAATGTACAAAATCAATCTCTACACCTTCAAACACTCTTATAAAGCAAAACCCAACGAGAGAATTAGTTTGATTCCAGACGCATATTACACCAGTATTCAGATGTCTAATTAATATATAAATTCCGTGATCACGGTCTGAAAAGAAAATAACCCCATTGATTCAAATAGCATATTAACAAAATCAAAATTTATCTTTTCATTGGTTTCAGCTTCTTTTTCAGAAACACATATCAGCAAGTTACATTAGATGAAAATGTTACTAGTTGCATTGATTAGGAAAAACATTATCCAAAAGAGAAATCAAAATTCTCATGGAATAGTAAGATGAATTTCCGACAATCAATACTCCCCCTCCCTCCCCCACCCCCCACCACCCCCAAAAAAAAAGGACAAAAGAAAACGAGCATCCAGTTTAAACAATTATATAGACATATTTTCACATAAAATTCATAACATTCAACAGGAAAAACAATAAGAAATCAAGAGATTGGAATGCCGTGAAGGTCTAACTATGATATCCATATCCCCCTTGATTAATCTCCGACGGGATTAAAAGGCTTTGCTTCAACATAATGAAATGTTTTCTAAGTTAGGGACAAGTCCTCTGCCCCATATTTGCTGTCTAGTTCATTAACTCTCTTTCTCATTAAAATACCAATTACAACGGTATGTATATAATAATAACAATAATATGTGATATGACATGATAAAGGCACATCAATTGTTCACCAATTAATACTCCTCATGAAAGAAAGGAAACGGAAAGCAATATAGTAAAATAAAATGGAGCATGGAGATATAGCATCAGCAAGAATGTCGTTTACCCTTAACGCAGTTTACGTTTATCCTTAGCATCACGATATTCTTTAGGTAAGACCATTTGTGCTAGAAAAAATGAAATTGTGCAATAGCTTTAAAGAGCCAGAAACAAATGTATAACGAACAAAGCTTGGAAAAATCAAACTCAATGAGAGCATGCAAACAGGCGCAGCTAGCTACAATAGACCCAAAGGACATGAAATTCCATGTTTAAAAGGGAGAAAATGAGAGGCAGCGAAAAACTGATTACCAGGAAGCACCATCGTGAATGCTTGCTCCAAAATTTGAACACCTTCAGTCCATCCAATTGTTATCTCTTCAAATAAAGCAGCTGAACATATGAGAGTAACTGATTGATCATCAATTAAACCGCGTGTCCATGATGAACATAGCATATTCACTTGTTCTTTGAATCCTTGGCGTGCTTTCAGCTGTTGCAGGCTTGATGGTTTACATTTATATGGACTGTATTTCATACCGCTTCCCAAGCAAGATAAAATATGCATAGCACGTAAAGATGATTCCGCTGATACAGAGCCTCCACGAGTACCGTTTCCGAGCTCCACTTCAGCGTACCAGAGATATAGGAGAGATGCATTCGTCTGAAAATCCTACTTATTCAATAAAAAGTAACACTACAACATCAAATGACAAAAAAATTTATAGGTAGCGAAGAAAAATTAACCAACAAGAAATAAGACCAGTAATTGACTGAGATTGCTGGAGAAAATATTGGCTGGAAAACCTTATTTCATGGTGAAGGAAATGGTGATTTAGGCACTATCTAGAGAATAGAAGAGGCCTCTTATAAATCACAGGGCCTGTTGAAGCGGTACTGCTCTCCAATGAAGGGATACAGCACGCGAACATCATGTTAAACAGGAAATAGAATGTACCTGTGGAATTCCATCCATTGAAGACAATGCCATGTCGAAAATCTTTCTAGCATGGTCAGTATTTCCAAATACTGCTTCTCTTCGTGCATAAACTCCACAAAGCAATACATCCTGTGAGGAAAAAAAAGTAAAGACAAACAAGTGACTTTCAAGTTGAGCCATCAGAAGCATAAACCCAATGGAGGCATCAGAAGCACACAAAGTTTACAGCACAAATCCATTTGTGACGCAAACTTAATAAAAAAAAATCGTGATGAACAGGGACGAACGAAAAGTAAATGAACCAAAATGACAATCATGGGGAAGGGCAGGGCCCAAGTGAAGTGTACACCAATCATTTTCGAGGATACAAATCAATATCAAGTCTCTAACACCTATCACACTGCTACTGTCTCTAAGCACCTAATAGAGCAATGAGGTAAACTACAAAGTTGAGTTTTGATCAACAAATTATGCAGCAGCTGTAATCACATGAGATCCTGATCAATCTCCAACATATTCAATAAAGTTCAAAGGAATTGACAGAAGAGCATAAAAGGTGCACCTTATTTACTGTCAAGCTTTAAAGAAAGAAAACGAGCGAGAAAGAGAAAAGCTGACATCTCAGTAAAACAAACAAGCACCATTCTGATGAGGACTTGCAAAACCTCAATAACCTATTGTCACCAATGAGACCACTATTCGTGCATTGATGTTCTTACACAAAGATATCATGAAATTACATAACCAGGAGCGAGTTACCATTTCTTGATTGTTCAAATTTACCTCTTTGTTCAAATTTACCTCTATATTTATTTGCAAGCAATTATTTTATAAAAAGGTGGCGTGCAATATGAAAGATTAAAGACATGTACTCTACTATTTTAGAAAACAATGTGAATATACCACACACGTAGAATACTTGACCAACAAGATGAATAAAAGATGTACCTGACGGTTACTCTTCAAAAGGCTTTTTGCTAAAGTTCGACATGGTGTTACTGAACAACTAGAAGTATTCATCGCTGTATTTGATAGCTCCTCCGCAATAAGAACAGCTTCTTCCAAAATGTGATTTTGGGGAAATACAGTGCAACAAAGCAATGTAGCATTTCGAACAAATTCCATCATGCTAGTCCTCATAGAGATATCATCGGAGCTACTAAAAACTTGCTCCAAACTTGTATCAATTTGGTTCCTTCCTTTTTTGGTTAAAACATCGTGCACTCTTCTTAGTTCATCAAAGAGAGAGTCTGGCATTGCCTCCAAACTAAGGCTTTTTTCAGCCCAACTTGAACTGTTTGTACAAGTCCTGCAAGCATTAAAAGGAAGTAACTTACATACAGCTAAGTATATTACTCTTGTTTCCATTCCTTATATAGTTTACCAAGCACCTCCGAGTGGCTTCTGATCTCAGTTAACAGTGTCGATTGTCAAAGAGGAAGAACCATAGTAACACAGAGAACCAACATATCAAACCATATATTTTGACATGATTGAGAAACTAAAACACAAGTAATAATCTCTGAATCACAACTCACTCTCAGCAACTTGTAAATATTTACTTATCAAAAGAAAAAAAACAACCCACTCCTCAGCAACCAAGAAAAAGAAGACCTAATTGAATGTCACAAGGAAACATCTTTTAAATGCAGCAAGTTTTTTGTCGATCCTTCTCCTAGATCTTCTCTTGAATCTTTGATTTCATATTGCAGACAGCATTTTGGAAACGATTATTAGAATTTGTAGATTAAAAAGTTTGCAGTTCTCCATCTAGGTTCCCTTAACCTCTAAATGGAAGTCGATTATATCCAGAGACTTGCAAAGAGAGAGAGAGAGAGAGAAACTAATTGAATTAAGCCAAAAAAATTCAAAGAAATATCCAAAATCCTTTTTCTGCATATAATTTTAACATATTGACCCTTTCCCTTCTAAAGTGTCAAGGAAAAGCAGGGCAGATTCAGGGTTTTAACCAAAACAACATTCTTTATATTCTTAGGCAAAGCACTAACTAGCCAATGCTAGATGCGAATATGTAGAACAGTCAACACAAATAATTTAACAATTTAATATCATTCAAGGTGGAAAAAAGTATCAGGACATAAAAAGGATGATCCTAGCTAGTTGAGCAAAAGTGCCGAAACTTTAGGGCTTTAGGCTCACCAAGTAATAGCAAGCTCAGGCGCTTTCTACAGGAACCAAGCTGAACCTAGATAGCATTATCCAACCCCTACTTGTAAATGTGACAGGATGACTTGGTTCTCAGTTCTCAGAGTTAAAAAGTTCATAACTTTAGCATATGAGATCCTTCCCAAGTATGCTAGAAAAAGACCACCCTTTTCTATCCAGATACATTCACACAGTAATAAGATCCTCAAGCATGAAACTCTAATGCGTGACATGGACCTCTGCGTTTCATTTATTGGAGCAATATGACATGTTTAACTCTATTATCTAGTAAAATCAATGTGAGCACTAGTGAAATCAATCTAATATTCAAGTTAAGAAGACGAACCATTGAGCCATCCTCCCGCCATAAAAATCAATGAACTGCGATACCATGGAAAAACGTGCTTCTTCAGAACTTATCGAGAACAGGTAGTCACTCACGTCTTCATATGCTATTACTCTCAAAAGCTGTTCCTCATCTGGAGCAGCAGCAGGATCCTCGCTATGAGAACTCCCAGCTGTTTCACAAAAATACGCAAGAAATTAATTGTCTACCAGATAACAGATGCAAAGAGAAGAAGAGAAAAAGGAGGCAGGAAGCAACTCATCGCTTGGAAACTACAGGCAGTACACTGACACTTAGAACAGTTAGTTCAAAATCTTTACAAGGAAAATAATAACAAGCTATTATCACACTCCATTTGCAAACGCAAAACATTCTTAAGCATAAAATTAGCCCCAAAATCAAAATAATAGATATTCATAGTCATGGCAATGGATAGACATAACTGGGTGGAGTTAAGCATGATAGGTGAATGCTGCTAACAACACAGCGAAAATGAAAATGAAACGGGAGCTATTATTATAAGTACAGGGTGGAGAGCATGACACTGAATTTTATCCAGAAAATTACTATTGTTCATGACTCAGTCACACGATAAATAATTTTGGACTGCCGCTTTATTGGCATGTCTACTGTCATTTAGCCTTTGGAGACAGTAAAAAGAGATAGAATTGCCAAGCTTTTTGAAGAAAAGAGATAGAGAAGCTAAGCCATTGAAACAGAAATTGACCCTAAGTGTTCAGAAGTGAACAGTTCTTTTATTGGGAGTGAAAAGTAAAAGGTCCATGAAGTGACAAAGAGAGTATTTAGTACAGAGAATGTTTCAGCTTTCCACTCTAGCGAGTGAACCTTCCAGAGAACAGTTCTCCCTTGCACAAAGATCAACCTTCCTTTTTTTTTCTTGGGGATGCCAGCCTTGTTATCCCTCTGTTCAGTCTATATCCTAATTTGTATATTTTTTCCCTGATTTAGTTAGTGATGGCCTCTCTTCAAGCAATTCCTTCACTTGATATTTCTTCCCAAAAAAGTGTAATTAAACTTAATAAGGAAAGGAAAGATCAGTGGAATGAAAAGGGATGGGATAAAGAGGATTACTTTTAGCATGGACTGGCATCCACTCGCTTGAGTCTCTTGCTACCTCTTCTTCTGACCACCTAGTCCAAGTTCGTGTGTCTTTAATCTCACCATTAGCTTCAGTAGCAGCATCAATCCCAAGCATTTTCAGCAAAGCTTCAGTATCATCTGTCTGCTCATCATCTTTTGTTTCAGCTAATTCGTCAAGAGCACCATCTGTCTCTGTTATATTTTCTATAGCGTCATTATTTTCTTTACTTTTAGATAACGGTTCTGACCAACCAGTCCAACCACCTTTTTCAGAATCATGTGAAGGCTCCTCCCTCATAGTTTGCCTCAGCTCTTCCTCTTTCTCCAGCCACTTTGACCAGCCGAGTGCACCATCTTCCCCAGCCCTAGCACCATTACTGTTCCAAAAATGCTCAAATAGTCTTTGCTTACTTTGCTCACTAAGAAGTAAAGAAGGGCAGAACAAGCTGTATTCAATCTCCGCCTGGAACATGGCAGTAGCCAACTCTCTGTACCCAGCCTGCCACTCAAACCGACATAGACTGAGAAATATATCAACCAGACCATGTTCAAGTCTTACAATAGCGGGATCCATAGAAGGCGAATTAGCACTTCCAGAAACCTGTATCCAACAAATACATCTCCATCAGCAAATGGAGTGACGGAAAAGATCAAGATGAATTTAGTAGTCAGTAACTCTAAACTCTTGCACCACAGCATGTGCTAACCCTGTAAGATTTCACATACATAAAATCAAAGAGAATATACTGAACTATTTAAAGGATTACTTCCTATTAGTTTGATCTAAGTTTTCAAAATTGCTTTACAATTAATTTCTAGATATAACACAGTGGAAACATACAGTACTTAATGCTCATGAGATCCATGCAAAATTTCATTTTTACAAGGTAGTGCTGCACCTACAGTAAATTTTTATCTTTAAGTTGTGAATGAATCCAATATTCTGGATATACATGGACACTAATATGTATAAATTTAGTAATGATCATACAGTTTGACCCTTGAGCCATTCAAAGGCCTCACTTAGCAACTTCTTATTTGGAAATCTTTCACTATTATCCTACTTCAGCAACCAAATAAGGACATTCTAGGATATGCACACACCAATATTTGTTGATCTGGTCCTCGCCAAGTTCATGCTGGAAGCTACTACCCACCCTACCCTTCCCCAACAACTTCAAGGATTTATCCTTCATAAACACTTGGATACAGTCTCTCTCCCAAGAGTCCAGAGAAGGTGCTCTTAGGACAAATGCACTTTCAAGGATCTACGGCAAGCAGTAGGATTTTACTATGCAGTTTCTCATCTATTTGACGGTTAATGATACCATCAGTTTTGACCCAGAAGGGCACGATCATCTTTATCATTTACCTTGTATAAGATGATAAGGACTTTATCAGAAGCCACACAAGCACCCAACACAAAGATCAAATTTTCAGAACAGCAAGAAAACTGAAAGTCTGTATGCTCAAATTAATAAATATCTTATGCCAAAAAAAAAAAAATAAATAAATAAAGAGCATAATGTGTCAAAGGTGAGGACCTGCCTATGTTGCTTGGACCATGCACCAGATAAAGCTTGGATTGCATTTGCATACATTTTTCTCATTTCAGAAACCTTAAACCTTGAAAAGTCGCCCTGAACAACCCGCAAAAATTCTCTCCACAATGTGTAACTACCTGAGTTCTGGAGAAGTATCTTCTCCCATCGACTAATCAGGTCATCAATGCTATCTCTGCTCTGATAAGCATTCATAAGAGAGAGAAGCAGGTCTTCGCTGTCAGGGTTCAGCTCAGTAGCCTTCTCCAGAATACTGATCTTCTTTTCAAGTGTTTGCAAACGGGCACCTTTCTGTGGTTGCATACTTGCTACCTTATCTTGGAACTGCGCAAAAGCCAACCAAATTTGCGCGTCATGTGGTCGTTCCCTTGTCATTTTGTTGAACTCCTTTGTTTTGCGAAAGACCTCATCCTCCCAAGATTCCTCAACCACTGCATTACCTGAAACAGTATCTCCTCTGATTCCTTCATCTGACTTAACTTCATCTGGCAATGAAATGAAATCAGCTGGCATGCTCATCATGGGCTTGAGAGGAGCCAAAAATCTTAGACGTTTCAAGTTCTTATGGTGCTCAATTGCAGCGTATGTTGCAGACCAATAGCGACCTCCAGACCTTAGTTTATTGTCCAGCGCATCAATATCACTTTCTCTTTCAAAAGTTCTCTTATCATTCAGCCTATAGTAATTGAGCTCAGAGTTTTTCCTCGAATTATGAAGCTTGTAACGAGCAACATCCATTCTACAGTGCAGCAGAAAATATTCTACAGTTAGTAAAGTGAAGTGAATCAAACTAAGACCTAAAACAAATTAGGTGTTTCAAATGCACCTTTTTGTGTAGAACAAAATTAAAAATCCTTTTCCTCAATGATGAAATCAAGTATGATTCTACGAAAGCTCAAAAAATCAATTACATAAAATCAGTTTATTCCTTCATACATTATTTACCCTCACCATAATAGAAAAGAAAGCACGAGTTCACCATGTCCATATGTAACTCATAAAATCATTGTGCATGCCCCTATGATAACAAATGGACACTAATCTCATTAACTCTATTTTACTACACACAAAAAAGAAATCATAACTGATCCGTGTTTGAGGCGTAGTTGATTGATTGATGGACTTTGCTGCAAATACGAATAGTTTAACAAAAAAAAAATTGCACTGCAATGATTTTTCAGATGACAATTCCACTGTGTTAACTGGTTGAATCGTCATTCTAACATTTTCAAATTGCTCCCACTGTGGTAGATGTTGAGAAGAAATCTCACTTTATGTTTTACGATTGCATTGCCCATAGTGAACCAATAACTGCTAAATCCACATATAAGTTCCAATTATGTGTAGTTTTAAATTCTCTTGACAGCTAACAAATCAAAGTACAGTAAAATTAGAAAAATTAAGCAAGTTGCGTCACGACTCTTTCTGATTACTTGTTCTACGTAGCTTAAAAGAATGCATAGAAAAGCAGCATTCGCACCTGTAGAGAGTACCAAAAGCTAAATTGTCTCGATCGCCACGAGAGTCAAAGTAATAGTCTTTATCATTAGCAGTAGCTGAAGAAGAAGCCCAAGTTCGAACATCACGTTTTCTAGAAGAAGAAAGTGCATAGTCATAATGTGGGCCCTCATCACTCAATCGCTGCCTTTTCTTTCTCCTCTTTTTCTTCTTCTTACTCTTTCTCTCATCATCATCAGAAGTAGACGAGTGGCCCCGCTCCGACGCGGACGAGTCCAGCAACTCATACCGTGCTCCCTCTTCCTTTTCTATGTCTTCTCCTTCTTCGTCTTCTAGATTCTCGGGGAACTGGATATTACCGTAGTTCGTTGAAACGGTGTTGTTTATAACGGAGATGTCGGTTGTGAAGCTGGAATTGCGAAGCCATTCAGGAACGGCGTCGTGTGAGGTGGAGGGATTGGGCGGTGCACATATCTGAGATTGGGGGAAAACGGGAAATAGCGATGAACTTTTTGATTCGATTTCTTCCATGGCGGACTCTGTTTCAATCTTCTTCTATAAACTACTAATAAACCCCGCGTATTTTCCAAGTCATAATGTCATATTACTGAAAATGTACCTATTAATAATAAATTGATTAAAATAATTGTTACAAAAAATCAAAATAAGATAGGTAGCTATATACTAGCAATTAGCATAAACCACAAGAGATATTAGTGTGCCAAAACGGGAGATCTATCAAATTATTCTTTAATTTTAAATAAAATTTCTTCTATAAGATTGTTAATATTATTCTATAATTAATGTAGACATTTAAAAAATTATTCTTTTTGTCTAATTGGGTATATTAAATAGCGTAATTTAAATTTTCAATTTACATTTCTAGCCCTTTCAATTCCCGTCCAGAGCGTGTTGTGATTTAATTAATTTGAAGTGGGTCTAACAAGTTAATCTTACATTACCTATTGTATCGCATTGTATTATTGTCACAAAATAATATTTGTTTTGATTGTTTATTTAAAATTGATTGTATTGTATTATTAAATTTATTGTTCTGGAACAATCAAAACCCCTATTTTATGAAACAACCGTTTTGGTATGGTGAGATTGTATCCTATTTTCTTTTTTAATTATGCTCTTATTTATTACTATAATTCTATTTTATCATTTACATTTTTTTTTATTTTAACTCCAAATCTCCAACCTATTGACATACTTTATTTTTTCCATCTTTTCTAGAGTTGGCTCGCCGTGTTCTTTTTATTCAAGTCTCCATTCGATTCTTTGTCTCTTTCCATCATTTTAATTTAATTTTTGTTGCTAATATTAGTTAACCTTTTTCTTCAGAGTTTTTTCTCTTGTTTCCAAGCTACCTAATTAATGATAAATTAGTAGAAAGATGTTTTCTCAAATTATTTTTATGTGTAATTCTTGATAAATTTTATTAAAATAATTGCGGGTATTTTAGCGAACTTATCAATTACAGTACAGTACGATACAGTCAAACCAAACAACAAAACGGTTATTTAACAACAGCAAACGATACAATCTATTCAAACGTTGTATCCATAAAACGATACAACACAATAGAATACAGTACAATACAATACATTATAAAATGATGAATAACAATGATCCAAACATGGCGTTACTATAGATAATCAGCTAGGTTGGCAATATGTCTTTTGATTTGGCACTTGGCACCTATGGTTAAACAGATACCTTTAGAAAAGATAGTGCTGCAAATCTTTCTGATAAGAGTGTACATGTTAGACCCTTAGAATATAAGTTTTTTTTTGTCAACAAACGAATTTATATTAAATTAAAAGTCACCACTTGGAAGCAAAGTGTATGCTTTGCATATTGTTACAAAAAGAAGTGATATATGGACCATTATAATGATCCCTAGGTTGAGCTACAATATTATCGCCACTGTCATGTTCATGCATACCATAGGACATGTTGTTTGTTGATGTAGGCATTGTTACGTTTCTTGCGTAAGCACTACCCCTTTGGTCGTCTAGAAGTTGCTGATTCAAAAAGGTGGGTGGTTGTTGTAGAATGAGTGTTTGTTCCATTGGGGTTTATGTGGATCCACATTGTGCAAGTTTATCTGCGATGCGATTCTGCTCCCTGTATGTGTGCTTGATGTTTGGGTTACCCAATTGCCGGAGCAAGTACCTACATTCCCTTAGTATTGATGAGTAATGTAAACTATGATGGTTTAGCATCGAGATTACCTTTGTAGAATCCACGTTGATTTCTAATGGGATGAACTGATGATGACATGCTAATTGTAATCCTTGTAATAAGGCACATAGTTCCATATATGTAGAGTTTCTTGTTGGTCGTGTGCCCATGAATCCAAGTAATCAATGTCTCATATCATTTCAGAAAACTCTGCATATGCCATTTCTGGGTGGTTGGCCTTTAGAGGATCCGTCCGTATTTAATTTAATAGTACCCAATATAGGAGGGTACCATTTGATATACATGGGTGTGACTGTTGGTTTTTGTGATTGACTTTGAATAATAAAGTTATATTCAGCTCCTTGTAAAACTAATTGCTTAATTTTTGGAAACTAATTGCTTAATTTTTGGGGTGGGTGTTTGATGTTGGAAGATGAATCGATTGTGTAGGTTCCATATATGCCATGTTGTATATGGAATTAATAATCGTGAAGGTAGATTTAACGGCCGATTATTTATGGTAAGTAAAGTGTGGATGATTGAATAGGTTGTGTGTTTGGAATATCCATATAGTGTAGATTGTTTGCGAGACCTAGTTGAGTCCATATGCGGAGAGCATTTGGGCATTGGAACGAGAGGTAGTTACTTATTTCCTTGCTGTGTAAGCAAATTGAACAGATGTTCGAAGTTGTGATTTGTATCTTATAATGATGAGTGGCGGTTGGTAGCCTTTGGTGGAAAATTAACCACAGGAAAGGATGATTTTTGGAGGTAGATTTAATTTCCAAAGCCAAGCGTAGGGGTATTGGTTATGAGTGCCAGTTAATACGTTGTATAGAGATTTTATTGAGAAATATCCTGAAGATGTAAGGCCCCAAATTATTTGATCAACGGATTGGAAGTTAGCAAGTGTTGGAACATGAATTTTACGGATTTATGAAAGGGTTTGGATAGGTAGGTCAAAAGATAAATTAGTAGTATTGATCATATTACTTGTGATGTGTTGATTGACCTTGGAATCTTCTTCGTGGTTGGGTAATGGCCCTTCTATGACTTTCCTAAGTGTGATATTTGGTCCTATCCAAGGTTCATTCTAGAAGTTAATATGTTGGCCTGTAGTGATATGCCAGATAACTCCTTTTTGGCAAACTTCCAGCCTAATTGGATAGCTTTCCAGATGTTAGAGGTTTGGCTTTGGTGAGTTGATGTAGTAAATCTAGCTAGTAGTAGGGCGCCCATAATGAGCCAGAAAATTTAAAACGTCGTCATGCTAAGTTTCCTAGTAGGGCACTATTCTTGGTGTTCAAATTTTGAATGCCTAGGCCTCATTGACATTTTGGTTGTTGAACGAGTGACCACTTAATAAGGTGAATTTTCTTTTTGTATTGAGTAGTACCCCCAAAGAAAATTACGTTGATACCGGTTGATTTTGGATATGACATGTTGCGGGAGTTTAATGACTTGCATTACATGATTAGGGAGTGTTTAGCGTAGATTTAATGAAGGTAGTTCGCCTGCCATTGTAAGCATATTCACTTTTCACCTCGCCAATTTTGCTTTAAAGTTGTCTAGGATAAACTGAAAATCGAATTTTGTGGGTCTTTGTACAAATAAGGGGAAGCCCAAATATTTTCCAAACTAGACTCCTTCTTTCTTATTGAAGGAGGTTAGGACAAAAGATTTATCAGTTTGAGTTACATTTCTAGAGAAACAAATTTTTAACTTAATAAAATTAATGCTTTGTCCTGATTTTTGTGTGAATTAATTAAGAGTATCTATAATAAAGTGGACCTTGTAGTGGTTAACCTGGAAATTAATGTAATATCATCGGCAAACAGTAGGTGAGAAATTTCTAGGCCATTTCTTGAGATCGTTATGGCCTTCCATTTTTGGTAGTCAACTAAATTATGAATTTGTCGTGATAAACGTTCCATACATACATAAGATGAAAATGTAGGGAGATAAGGGGTCACATTGGCGAATGCCCTCTATGGGTGAGAAATATGGTGTCGGATGATCATATAGAATGGAAGAGGTGTTGATACATGACATAATTAGGTTTATGAATTGGCTTAGAAAATTAAAGAAGTGCAAAGTTTCTTTGATGAAACTCCATTTTATTTTATCGAAGGCTTTTTCTAGGTCGAGCTTGAGTAAGAAATTAGCATACTTACCCTTCTTTTTACGAAAGGAATTAAGGATTTCTTGGACTATTAAGGCATTATCCGAAGCTTGTCTTCCTTTTAAAAAAGCAGACTGCTCGGGGCTAATTATTATAATTATAATAGGCTTGAGTCTAGAAACTATTATTTTGATAATAATTATAGATAGTATCGCAAAGGCCAATTGGCCGGTATTGAGTAATGGATGATGGATGTTTAACCTTGGGGATAAGGCATATATAGGTCTTGTTAATTTGTGGTGGGATACGCTGATTAGTGAAAAAGTCATTACAGAAGTCTATCACTAAGCAGGCAATTTGGGGGTAGTAGGTTTGATAGAACAAGGGGTGTAGACCGTCTGGCCCTGGAGCTTTGAGTGATTAGAGAGAGTTTATGGCTTGGAAATTTCCTTTAGGGTAAGAGGGCGAGTCAGAGTGGTGTGATCCATGGAAGTCAGTATTCTATACGGAGATATATCATGAGACTTTCTGGATTGGGTTTGGGTGGTGGTGAATAAGTTTTGGTGGTAGTGATGTATCATATTATTGACTTGAGATTGTTCAAGAATCCAATTACCACCTAAATCTTTGAGAGTTGTTATAAGATTTCATCTCCTTTGTTGAAGAGTAGTGAGATGGTAAAAATTGGTGTTTGTATCGCCTTGTTGAAGCCAGTTGATACGCGATTTTAGTCGCCAAAAGTCTTCTTCAAACTAGAGTAAATTATTATAATTATTAATAAGATCGATTTCCAAATATTGGAGGAAGGGGCTTGTGGGGTAACTAGGGGAGGATTGGATACCAGCTATTCGGGCTAATAAATTCTTTTATTTTTTAAAAATGCTACCAAAAGTATTTTAGCTTCATTCTTGAACCTCTTCTGTGAAGTCTTCTATGGCCTGTAGTAGGCTCTTATTAGGAGTCCAATTATGGTTAATTAGGTTGGGAAAGTGTGGGTGTGTGGTCCAAATTGTTTCAAATCGGAATATTTTTTTTGGTGAAAAGTGTGTTTTAAGTTGATTAATAAGGGACAATGATCTGAGTGCGTTCGAGGTAAATGTTGTACATTTGCTTCTGGAAAAAAGTTAAGCCAGACATAATTGCAAACATACCTATCGAGTCATTCTAGTATTTTGTTTGCTAGGCAACATTTGTTGGTCCAGGTATAGCGACTGACTTTAAAACATAAGTCCAATAATTGGCAATGATTGAGCCATTGGAGGAATTTATCGTATCTAGTATTATTTAGAGGGTTTCCTCTGAATTTTTCTGTTGCACAAATTGCTTCATTAAAATCCCCTCCAATTAACCAAGGCATATGAATAGTGTCATGCAAGACCATTAGGTTAGACCATAAGAATGAACTTGCATGTAAATTAGTTTTTGTATATATCACTGAAAATAGCCAAGTAGTAGGGTTTGCTGGTACATGGACAATGGAATGAATTGCCTGAAAGGTAACCGCTGTTTATTCAACTTGTAAAAGATCCTTATGCCAAAGTAGTTCTATACCACCCGAGTGTCCTTCCGTCGGTGCATGTGCCATGTTAGTAAAGCCAAATTCTTCTTTCAAGTGATCATGGCATTGGAGATGAGTCTCCAATAGTGCCATGAGTGCAGGTTGACGGTAGTTAAGTAGAGATAAAAAATTTATCTTGAAATCCCGTGAGTGGGCTCTTCTATAATTCCAGATGATGAACTGCATTTCTTTATTGTGGGAAGGTGATAGTGGCAGGTCTGGGTCCCCTCCACTTGTGTTGTCGTCGTTATTTTCATCAATGGAATCATCACTAGTCCACATTTACCCATCTCTAGATTGGTTGTTGGACAAATATTTAGGGAACAACTTCTTAGTTCCATTGGGCAAATTATTTCTACTTTTCTTGCATACTGCTCTTTGAGGATGTAAGATTTATTGTCGTTGATGAGGCATAGCATTGGTCGTGTTTCCCTGATGTTCACCATTATTGCTGCTACCTCGAGTTATTCGATTTTGTCTAGTGCATTGGGATTGGTTGGGGTTGGTGGTACTGGGCTCATTGGTGGAGTCATTGGTTGATATGGTGAGGCTTGTGCATGTAGTGGTGTTAAGATATTGAGGATGACTTGGGTTAAATACACGGAACTATGGAATATGGTGGGAGTTGAGAGAGGTAGAAGGGTTCTGTTGGTTGTAGTGGTGGTGGGTAATTGTTGTACTGGTGGTGTATTGCTTGTTAGTAATATAAAAGTGGTAGTGGTGTGCGGTACTAGTAGTTGTGCATTGTCGAGGGTGGGTGCATAGCCCATAAATACTAGTTGTAGAGGTCGACCCTCATCCGCATTCCCTCTGTCACTATTTCTTCTATGTCTGTTGGGTTTGGATCATGATGATCACATCATGCCCGTCGATCTCCATTGTGAAGGTGAGTGCATGTTCCTAGAGGCTCATTTCCAGCCAAGATTGAGGGTATGTATGTATTGCTGGATATTGAGTGATGTAGATTGGTAGGGGTATTGTGAAAGGTGGTTCGATGGTTGCATAGTGAGTGTGTTCAAGGTGATGGGGTGTTAGAGTAAGTGGATGTTTGTAGAGTGTCTTCCTGTGTTGTAAATTTAAGGGCAAACGATTCATTTGAGTGGAGTTTAATTGTGGTAGTAGCTTTACTTATAGTAGAGGTTGTAATGTTGGAAATGGAGGGTAATGATGGAATGGAAGATGTATGGTTTATTTGAGTGGTTAACGGTTGCGGTTGATTAGATGGGATAATTGATGATGAAGCTTTTTGTGAAGGAAAGTCACGTGACTGTGTTTCATGTGTATTCAGTTGAGTGTGCTGGGCTATTAGATGAGAGGCATTTGGAGTAGAAGATTTAGGTAATGGTAATGGGCTTGGCAAAGTAGTTGTCACAGGCCTATTATCATTTAGGGAATTGGGTTGGGTAGATTTGGGTAGTGTAGTTGTTTGTAGCAATTGGGTTGATGTGTCGTCGTAATGTGTAGTGTCAGAGGCGTGTGCCATGTGGCCTATCATTGTGGTCGAACAATTTGGCGTGGAGGGATGATTGTTAGCTTGGTGTACTATGGAATGAGAAGGTAAGGCTATACCTATGTTTGGCAGATTTGACTGGGTGTGAGAGATGTAGTGGGCTAGTGAGGGTGTGTCTTTGGGCTCAATGTCATCGGGTTAGAGTCCAACATAGGTATATCTTCAATTTCCTCTATGACTTCTAAGGTGGAATTATTAAAAAATTTAGGGAGGGTAGTCAGGTCTTTTCCCTTTGTTAGGGGGCCAAAAGTTTGGGAGTTGTTCGTTTGAGGGCGTACCTATGGGGTCCAGTGTAGTAGCCGCCATTGCATTGATGTATGAGTATCCGAAATTTGGTTATTCTTTGTTACATGAAGTCATAGGGCCTTTCCTATGGGGTAGGCTTTTGTATTTAGTTTTTGAAGGAAAAGTAACTGTTTTCCATTCACTGGTGATAGAGGATTGTGGATTTTGCAGTTCATTTGTTTGAAGGGGCTGTTTTTCAAGCAGGGGTCCGGTGGTAGGGGATGAGCATACATGAAATAGGATCGGTTCGAAAGTTAATAGTTTAAATGTGCAAAATATTTTGTTGTAGCCCAGCCTTTCACAAATGGTGCATAACAGGTTGAGACCTTCCTAGAGGATTTGTTGTCGATGCGTGCCAATGAATACATGTGTTTTTAAAGGTTGTTCCATGGGTACTTTAATACAGATGTGTGCGTACCTGCCGCTAGTGTTGGCCGATATACAAATATCAATTTTGAGGAGGGTACCAATTTTGGATCCAACTCTTTGTAGGATGTCGAAGTCCTAGAACTCAGTAGGTAATTCTGGTAGTCGTATCCAAATTGCTGAGTAAGTAAGTTGGGCATTAGAGGCGATGAACTTAGGCTCCCACCTACGCACTGAGAGGAAATAACTAAATATAAACCAAGGTCCTTCATGGAGTAATTTGTTCATATTCTCTTTATTTTGGAATTTTATGAGGAAGAAGTCTGAGCCTAGATCAATTAGTGGTAAGTCTTCTGTAGGTTGTCATAGGGTACGTAATTTGGTTCGTAGTGTTTGATGCCCGACTTTTCGACCAAACACTTTGACTATGGCAGACGATTTCCATGGGGAATATAGGCGAGTTTTGTAAGTTGAGGTTAAATGAACAAAGGTGTCATATTGGTAGTCATTGGAGGTTTCATCTGAGAAGTCAATATGTGAGTGGGTTGTATGACAAGTACTTTGTAAATGGTGAATTTGGTTGTGTGAAAGTAGGGTGTTCTTGAAGGATTGTTTCACGTTTATTGAGGTATTATTGGGTGACACTGGTGTATCAATGTGCATGGTGTTCAAATCAAGTGGTTTCGGCGGATAGTTGGTGATGGTCATTTATATGGTGAAGATTGTTTAGTGATATAGAGGAAGAAAGGGATATAAGTAAGTTGTAGAGAGAAGGGAGAGTTTCTTGCTCTAACCCATTACTTTTGTGTATCACAACTAAGAAAGTTATTACTTAGAATATAAGTTGTTGACAACTTATAAAATAGACAAAGCCGGTCTCTAGTCTCCACACAACATACATTTAATGGAAACCTCCCAAGAGTTGTAGATTCAAACTCAACATCGATGGAGTCTGCAATCCGCGACATATAGACATTAAAAGAATTGTGAGAATTATATATGCTAGTTCTCTTATTCTGCTCAAACTAAGTGATGTCCAACCATCGAAACATAATACTTATTATTATGAAACAAAAGACGGGAAATAAAATAAAGACGATGACTGCAACCCTTTAACTTTGTAACGTTAGTTTTTAATGACTCTACTAACTCCTAGTATACCTTAGTTTTTCTTAACTAAGCTTGGTGTGGGTAAGTACACCATTCAAAAAGCATAGTCGTCCAAGTCCAAAAAAAGAAAAATGCATTATTATCACCATAATCTATTGAATCATGTGTTGTTTGTGAGCACGTGATTTTTGACCTATATGAATTACTCTCATAAATTCAAAACAAAATAATTTCTTTCAGTGTTTGCAATTTCGGGGATTTTCGTGGCATTTTCTGGTAATTATTTGCATTTGTTTGTACATTTTTATTTTATTTAATTAATAAAAATTACAAAAAAATATGTTGCATTTGCATTTAGTATTTAATTTTACATTTGTTAGGATTAATTGACAAATTATTTTATAAAAATAGGAAAAAATCACAAAAATAGTTTATTTTGCACTTTTAATTTTAATTTTGAATTTTGGTAGTTTTTCCTTTAATTTGGTTTTTAATTATTTGTAGTAGCAATTATTAGGGTTAATTAATTTAATGTGATAGGATAATTTAGTTTATGATTTAATTTAGGTTTTAATTTTAATTTTGGAAAGAAGAAAAAGAATTTTTAAAGAAAAATGAATTGGGAAAAAGAAGAAAATAACGAAAAGGAAAATCTGGGCTAAAACCCATTTAATTGTCCCCAGCCCAAACGAATCGCCCCAGTACCCGGCCCAAATCCACGCCTCACCCGGTCCAAACCCCCTAGTACCATGCGACATCGTTTTCTGGAGTCCAATCTCAGCCGTTGATCCCATATGATCAGACAGCTGGGAACTGAGCCCTTACTTGATATATATATGTCCTAACGCCCCTCCCCCCCTTCATTTCATCGTTCCAACACCCCTATCAGAGAACCCAAGCCTAACCCTAACGGATCCGCCCCTTTTTCCACCACCGTCCGGTGGCGGCGGCGCCTCCGTTCAACCCCAAACTAACACCCCACAACCCCCAAGATCCCCTCATACCAAATCCACAACTACTCTTCTTCGAATCGGCCCGGAGCTCCGTGAATCTCGAATCTGAGGTCAACCCAAAAGTTCAAAACCACTTTTTCGTCAATCTTGGTACATGCATGGTCAGAAGGCACCGTTCTTCGAGTTTTGAAGTTCGGATTCAAACGATCGACCTTAGCTTTGTTAGGGCTTTTGTCTCCGAAGGATTTCGAGTCTAAATCGGTAAGATCTTTTATTCTCTTGTCTTTTATTCCTTTTTGATTGTTTTATTCTCTTCTTCCTCTCCTTTTCTTTATCTTAATCTTCTTATACTAGTCTGGCTGAAACTCGACTAATCTCTCGAGTTTAGATTGGTCTTCCGGTCATTGTCCTTCTCTTCTTCGTGAAAGTTTGTTTTCTAATTTCTTTAGTCCATTGTGTTAATAGCATGGATAACTCTCCGATCTTGTTTTCTGTTTAGCCATCCAAGTTATTTTAAAATTAAGTTACTTCAACTGAGTTAAATCCTTGCCTAGTCATCGTTAATTGATCAGTAAGTTAGTAGATTTGCTTTGAAATCGTTTCATGTTATCATGGCTTGCAGATTTTTCTTTTCAAATAGATAAGTGTTCGTCTGGGCTTTGGTTTGTCTTTGGTCCATTTGGCAAAGAGCAGCCCGTCCAAATTGGTTTGGGTTCTTGGGGTAAATTCAGCCGTGGGTTAATTTGACCCATGTCTCAGTTGGGGTTTAAGGTAAATAACAGGGGTATGAGGGTTAGTTTGGGTAGTCTTAGTGAGGGAATCTATTTGTAACTGTCTGGGAAGCTTCTAGGAAGCCGGGAAGGGGACTACTTTGCAAAAACTGAATTTAAATTAGGGGTGTTTAAGCTAAAATGGAAACTAAAAAGGACTGAATGGCAAAAACGTATCTCCTTGGGTCTGTCCTATTTGCTTGCCTATAAAGGCATCTCTTCCTTGTCATTCAAGGCAGAATTAGAGGGTTCTAGAAAAATAAAATGGTTGTTTCTCTTCCAAGCTTCTGAAATGATCTGAAATTCCCTTAAATTCTTTGGAAAAATTATTGAAAATTCTGTTTGGTTCTGTCCCTCTGATCCTCATATTCTAGCTCAAAACCACTGAAATTTCACAGTTTTATATTCTGGTTTGAAAATGGACTGAAGGTTTTGGTTTGAGTTTCTGCTGGTTGATTTACTATTCCATTGCTGGGTTGGGTCCGATTTTTGCTGGCTGCTTTTCACTACTAGTTTACTGCTGTTGTTCGTCTATTCTTGATCACAAACTGAGTTTCTGGTTCTGTCTTGTTATATTCAGGTACATGTCTTTGAATCCCTGTTGATATGAGACTCTCATTGAGAGATGAAATGGAAACAACATTTTCAAGTCATAGCAGCAAACTATTCACTTGTAGTTGGGTCTTATTTTCTTTCCTTTTCCCTGATTCCCTTAGTTATTACTTGTTTTAAGTGTATCATATTATGTTAGTTGTGTGTTGCACTCTTCTAGGGGTTGAGTTGGGTTTGTACTTAGCAGGGGATTCAATTTTCTCGCAAAGTTCTATAGCTGAATGCTGATTTGGATAATCTGATATCCCATTATCCTCCTTGATCATGAATTGTCAGGAGAATTGAGTTGACAACCTGACTAATCAAATCAAATGGCTAGGTTTGAATGCAATCTTGTCAAATAGTGTGATTACATTGGAGTTGTCTTCCTATTATATGATTCATATGATGTGTCGTGACATGATTATTGTGTTTAAATAACCTTAGGATTCACAAGCTGACTAATTGAATAGGTTTCAAGTTATGGTCAATTTTTCTTTACAAGTTATTTCTGGGCATGCTTTAGTAGTATTTGAAGTTCTGGGTGTATCAGCTATGGGGGTCGCAACACAATTTGTCAGTGTATGTCGATTTTTAAAAGCTGCCTCGCGTCAGTGTGGACTCGATGTTGAATCTAGAATCATCAGCTTAATCCCCTACGAGTGCTGAGTCCATTGAACCTAGGATACAAGGGTCGTTGGCCAGAGAAGGTGGCATGTTATGGTTATTTGGGCTTGTCCTTTAAGCCTAGGATGTTTGATTGAACTAAATGCTTTGTGTAACTTCATATTTTCATATGGTTTTGGTTAATTGTTGGTCAATTGATTTTGCATAAGTTTTAAAGCCTGAGAATTAGGCCTAAAAACTGGCCCAGTTATAGAGTTAAAAGATCAGATCTGGTTTGTGGGTTATGCGTTCTGGGTTGTCCTTGTCGTTGCCCAATTAGGGCCCAAAATCTGCAAAGCATTTAAAAATAAGAAATGATAGGCTGGGCCAACTCGTTCTGATAGATGGCCCAATTCGTCATTGTTAAATTAGTTTAAGCAGGTTTTGCGAATTTGACTCGATAATTTCTTACGCCATCTAGCCAATTAGCCAAGCCCTTTAATAATCAAGGCAAGTCGTATTATGTAACATGGATGGTTCACGGATCTCCGAGGTTTAGTGCGATTTCCTTTTTTTTAAAAAAATAATTGAGGTGACCCGCGCCAAATAAAATTTACAAATATGCAGCCATCATTTAACTATTTCTTTTGAATCCCTAGAAATCGAGATTTGCCATTTAGCGAATTTTCATGGCCCTCGCAAAGTTAACAACGCGTTAGTTACTTTAGGCGAGTTATTTTTAATAATATTACCTTCTTAAACTCGGGTACGCATTTCATGTGACCCAAATCCAAATCTTAAAACGTTGAATAAAACATGTCTAGGATTGCGGGTGCATTTCATGTGGCGCGAACCAAAGACGTGTTTTAAACGACGTTCAATCTTCTTTAAAATTGATTAAAAGCGGTTATAATGTTAAAATGCATATAGGTTCAAAATGTTCTAAAATCAGATAATAGGCCACTTATAACAGTTGAGCGACCGTGCTAGAACCACGGAATCCGGGAATGCCTAACACTTTCTCCCGGGTTAACAGAATTCCTTACTCGGATTTCTGGTTCGCAAACTGTATTACAGAGTCATATTTTCCTCGATTCGGGATTCAACCGGTAACTTGGGACACCATAAATCTCCGAAGTGGCGACTCTGAATCTTTATAATAAATTCCGTTTTGATTGTTCTTTAATTGGAAAAACTCCCTTTATTCATACCCTTCCGGGGTGTAATGAAAAAAGGAAGTGTGACAGCTCTGGCTACTCTGTTGGGGATCGAACCCAGAATCTCTGGTTTAGGGTTTAAGAATTCGAGCTTAGAATAATTGTTATAGTTGGCTTTATCCATTATCTGATTTTGTTACCTGATTTGAGCCTAATGTGCTAATTGATTGCTTTTACCGCTTTGATATTCCGTGAACTGTATATAAATTGTTGTGGAGATTTGATCGCACGAATAAGTTCATATGATGGTTTTGAGTTAGTATGCATGCTTGCTTTGGAGCCCGATGTAAGCACGTGATTTTTGCCCAATATAAGAATTACTCCGAAAAAATTCAAAAATAAAATAATTTTCTTTGGTGTGCAATTTTGTGATATTTTTGTGATATTTTTGAATAATTATTTGTATTTGTCTGTGCATGTTTATTTGTTAAATTATTAAAAATACAAAAATATGTCGCATTTTGCATGTAAGATTTAATCCTATAATTGTTAGTAATTAAGTTTGGTTTACAAAAAAATAAAAATTACAAAAATAGGCATCGTTTGCATTTTTAGCATTTAATGTCCAAATATATAATTTTATGCTTAATTATTACTTAATTGTGCGTTAATTGTTATTGGGAGTTAATTTGCGCTTTTATAACTTAATTTAGTTCTTAATAATAATTTAAGTATTTTTATAATTTAGTTTTAGAAAAATAAAAGAAGAAAAAGAAAACAAAAATACAAAAAAATCGGAATTGAGCCTCTTCTTCAAGTTTAAGCCACAAGCCCAAAAAATACCCAATTTTCCAAAACGACCCAGTCCATTTCGAACTGGGTCGACCCAGTCCATAACCCAAAAGACCCAAACCCCCTTTGTCTTTCATTTTTTACAAAACAAAAACAAAACAAAAAAATAAAATAAAAGAAGAAAACCCTAGACTTAAGCCATCCGCCCCCCTCTCCTATCTTCTTCTCCAAACCTCACACAACCTCCCCATCAATGGCTACTTTCCCTTCCATGGCTGCCCGACAACCATCCTCCAAATGATCACTCCAAGCGACGGAAAACCAGACCCCTCCACCGTCCGCCATTGACGAGCAACGTTGTTGCTGCGTTTTGCTCGTCGACCAGCTCAAACCTTACGTCCAAACACGCCTGTCGCAGCTGCTTCCTCGTCATTACTGCCCCGTCCAGCTCGAGCTTGTTTCAGTTGCGTTGATGCTGCCCGTTTCTGCCCCCGCTGCTTCTGCCGATGTTTCTTCTTCTCCCCGTCGTCCTCCTCGACGGACAGCTGCTGCCATGGTTGGCGTTGCTGCTGCCGCAATGTTGCTGCTGTCGTGATGCTGTTCATTTTTGTCCTTCCAGTCACGACGAGGTCGAGCTGCTGCTGTTTTGAATCGGCATCTGCTGCTTCACTTCATCGTTCCAGCTGCGGGCTGCTTCATCTTCTCTTCGTCTTCGTCGTCATTTGTTTGAGCTTTGGTCGAGGCTCGTCAAAACAGTCCCTACATAGTCAAGTTCGTCGTTTGTTTAGTCGATTTCGTCGTTGATTCATCTAAACAAATCCCGTTTTGATTGTCCTTTAATTGGAAAAAACTCCTTGTACCCTCGCGGGGGCGGAAAAAGGAGGTGTGACAGTCATATTCCAAATTTAGAATGAGGTTCGGACAAGTTGCAAAGCCGGCGAAGCTTCTGTATTCCCGGTACGCTGCCCCCCCCCCCGGCTCCGGCTCGAGCTGTCCGCTCGGGTAAGCCAGGTCTAGAACAATAAACTCAGGTTTTAAATCTAGTATAACAAGACCTCATGTCGTATCCCTAGTAGGAATGTTTGCTGCATCATGTGCATTTGACTTTGGAGACTCAACACAGGGGTTGGGTCTGTCTAGGACAGGTGCACCCGAAACAAAAAGACCATCCTGATGCATCCTACTTGCTACTTGTGCATTTATTTGCTTCGGACTTGCATGCTGACCGGCTTATGAATATTGGAAAGAGAAATAGCAGTATGAGGGTTAAAGAGAGTTAATCGCCTGTTCTGAAAAAAAAAACCAATGTCTAAATAGTGCCAAAACTCTGCCGAATTTTTGAGAACATAAAAAGGGAAGAAAAAAGGGGTTTTATTTTCAAAATAGTTTGTTTTATTTACCAATGAAATGAAAAAAAAGAAGAAAAAAGTTGTTGTTTTCAAAAAATAATTTTCTTTGCCAATGAAATAAAAAAGAAGAAGTCTTGCTTTCAAAAAATAGTTTGTTTTGCTTGCCCGAACTACGCCAGTTTGATTCTCACAGGGTGTGAGATACGTAGGCAACCCCCATCGGGTCCAACTTCCTTTTGCGAAAGTAGCCAGGAAATTTTTTACTTTAATTTGAAAATAATTAGGCTGATGTCATTCTTGTCAGAAATAGCCGAATGTCCTTAAAAGGGCGCCAGAAGGCTGTTTTTGCAAGAACAACCACTTTTGCCACTGTTAAAGGTTTTGGCTGGTTAGCTGACACAGCCTTAAAATCTTCGTTTTTGAAGTGCTGAAAGGCCGTGTTGGAAAGGCTGGATGTTTTGTGGAAATTTTGAAAATGGTCTTTTCTCTTATGTCGAAATGAGTCATAGTTTTCTATTGATTAAAATCACCTTAATAAATGCGCAGGATGAGCACAAATCAAAATGAACCTTTCTTAGTCCATGAAGATATCCCTTTGGAGCTACATATGTGGTGGCATGATTTGGGGGACGATAGCAGGAAAGTTGTGACAAAAGCATTGGACGGTCTTATTGGGCTTTTAAAGGTCAAGCCCAAAAAAGACGTGACTGAGGCCTTGATACCGTTTTGGGACCCAACACATAATGTGTTCCACTTTGCGGATTTCGAGTTAACTCCTACGCTAGAAGAGATAGCAGGCTATGCCGGTTTCGAAGGGAATCTCAGAAGTCAATACCCGATAGCACCAAGAACAGTGACCCCTCACAAATTTTTGGACTTGTTAAGCATCAGTCGAGACATCCGAGATGGAAATTTGGCCAAAGTATTTTGTACCTTCTACTTTCTGTATCGACGATACGGGAATCCCCGTGGCTTCAAAACACCAGACACTGGTCTTACTCATGTTGGGAATCAAGACAAGTGGGAAGCTCGGAGAGGATTAGCTTTCATAGTGGCGTTCTTGGGTCTTTTGGTTTGCCCGAGAAAAGATGGGAACATAGAGATGGGGCTAGTAGGGATAGCTGACTTTATGATGAAAAAGGCAAATGGGACTATAGTGCCGTTGATCTTGGCAGAAATTTACCGAGCTCTTACTCGTTGTCGAGAAGGAGCAAAGTTCTTTGATGGGTGCAATATGCTGTTACAAATATGGGTGGAGGAACACCTTTGCCACCGTCCCGGATACTTGAATTGCGGTATGACTGCCCTCGAGTGCATTGAAAAACATGAAAAGCGAGTAGAGGGTTATGAGTTTCCAGATGGTACGGAAGCATGGCATGCTCATATGAGATCTTTGACCACAAATAAGATCGAATGGACATTCGGTTGGCTTTCAGTCGACGAAGTAATCTATATGTCGGCTGAGGTGTGTTTTTTGCTATTAATGGATCTTCGGAGTATCTAGCCTTATGCTACGCACAGAGTCCTACGTTAGTTAGGCCGATACCAGACCATCCCGCACAATGAAGATTTGAGTCAGCAAGTCATTGAGTTAATGCCAAAAGTGGCCTTCCCAGAAGAAAAAGTGCGTCGGGTTTGACATTGGTGCAAATTCTTAAGGCCCAACATTCAAGTACGAGACCTATCTAGAGGCAAGGTGGAGCCCAGTTATATTGCTTGGTATGGTAAAATATCCCGAGTTCAACATGAGCCTGACAGGCCCGCAAAGAGACCTCATGTCCAACAATTCACCGACGGAGCTCAGGTGCAATGGGATTGGCTGACCAAAAAAAACGATTACAGGGCTACCATAAGCAAGTTGGAAAGTCAAGTCAGAGAACTTCAATTCGAGAATAGCTTACAAGTGGCAACAGATTAAGGAGAAAAGAAAAAACTAGCCCAAGAAAATGAGGCCCTTCGAGCTCAAATTCAGAAATTGAAAGTAGCGGCAGAAAATCCAGTCCGAAGTGACAGAGATGAAAAACTCATAGCTAACCTGAGGCAGAAAGTAAATGACTACAGTTTTGATTTGAATAAAGTAGAAAGTGAATTAGCCAAGGCTCGAAAGCAATTGTCTAAAAATGCAAATGAACGAGTACGCTTGGTTAAGCAATTGAGAGAAAGGTACGACGATGAGGTTGCAGGGTTAAAGAAAAGGGTCATCGCCACGGAAAACAAAATGATCAAACAGGCCAAAGACTTCAAATTTGAAAGGGAACATTGTTTACCGCATTGGCGCAATTAGAAATAGATTTGCAACAACTTCAGGAGCAAAATCATGTGGCTGAGCAAACTTTGGAAGCCAGTGCCCAGCAGATTGGGCGTTTGTTACAAGAAAAGGGCGCCATAAGAGAGAGAATTAGAAGCATTGCCGACTACATTGTTATGAAGTGCCAGATTTGTGAGGATATGACCCACACTACCTTCTTTGCAGCAGTAATGACGTTTATCAAACAGATAATGAATGACTTGGATCGACTTCAAAGGGAGCTTGCATATAGGCCCGCGGCGAGGCCGAATGATGTCCCACAGGCACCAGGAGCATTGATGTATTCATGATTTTTTTCGCTTGAGTCTGCATTTCCCTTTTGTTAAGCGTCTGTCAGTCATGTGGAGTTTTCCTTTCTGCTAGGGTCCGTCGAGTTGTTTTCGAGTCTGTGTTTTCATCTGTTGGAGTATGAGGTCTATTTTCGGAGTCTGTATTTCATCTTTGCATCGCAATCGGTTAGTCTTTTAGAATTAATTTTGAGTTTGTAATAGAAGCATACGTTGTTTTTTTTACTTTATTTTATGAAAATTGAAAATCCTAAAATGTTATATTTTGCACTTATCTACAAGAACTACGCTTGGTCTGAATTATGCGGGGTCATAATACGTAGGCAATCTCTATAAGATTCGACCGCAACCAAATAAAAAAAACCAAAAAAAGAGAGAAGAAAAGAGGGAAAGAAAATAAGAGGAAAAACATGAGAGTAAAGAAAAGGAAAGAGCGGAAAAACAAGAAAGAAAAAAGAGAAAATAAGAGAGAGTAAAAACAAAGAGAGAACAAAGGCCAGAATGAAAGGAAAGGAAAGAAAAGAAATGAAAAGGGGATGTTTGCAACTAAAAGAAGAAAAGGTCGGGATGACGCATGCAACCGATCTAATACATAAAAGAGACGATTAACTGTTTAGGTGCATTCATGCCCAATGTGCGGTTACCAATCTGTTAAAGCCTAGTCGCTAACAAGGTTGTTTGTTTGATGTATTAAGTCCAGACAGGTGGTTAGTTGGCTGGCATTCTGGCAACTCACTCCTACAACACCCGATCGAAAGACATGCTGAATATGGTTGACTAGGAACCTGAAACAAGTATTGTCGACCCATCGAAAGAGGTGGAAGAAATGGATGTTAATGCGATGAGGGAAGAAATGTATAAGCTGAAACAATAGATGGATGAAATGTACCAAGCTTGGGTGAAGGGGCATCCACCACCGTTTATCCCGCCAATCCTGCTTATATCCCACCATCAGCCCAACCTCCGGAGCTTCCCACTGTGAACTCATCTCTAGCCTTTCCCCTCTACCAACAATGTCATGGCGCCACTTCCCATACTTCTCAAGCTCCACCACCCAAACAAGTCTCATACCATCCTCCGCCAATTACACCTGTTTTGTGGCACCTCCACCTGTTACATTACACCGATCCTTTAGTGAACCTCTATTCCAAACTCACGACAACCAGTATTATCCCCCTGAACCCACCTTCAAAGTTCCAGAACCATATCCTTACACTTCTCATCTTGATATCCCAGCGGAGACCGAGAAACTGCCCAAAAATCTCGAGCATGAAGAGATGATCAGAAAGGTCAAAAGCTTAGAGCAATTGTTCCGAGATATAAGGGAGTTAGGGGGCCAAGTAAGTGTAGCCTACTAAGATTTATATCTGTTCCCAGATGTTCAGTTGCCAGCGGGGTTCAAAATGCCCAAGTTTGATTTGTACGATGGGCATGGTGACCTAGTAGCACACTTAAGAGGATTTTGTAGCAAAATGAGAGGAGCAGGCGGAAGAGATGAATTGCTGATGGCGTATTTCAGCCAAAATTTGAGTGGGTCGGCGCTAGAATGGTACACCAGACAAGATCATAGCAGGTGGTACACATGGGATGATTTGGCCCAAGCCTTCGCCTGTCATTTTCAGTAAAATCTCGAAATCATCCCAGATCGTCTGTTGTTGAGAAAACTTGAGAAGAAGCCCGGTGAGAGCTTCAAGGAATATGGATTCCGTTGGATAGAGCAAGCGGCGAGGGTTGACCCTCCGATGAAAGAAAGCGAGATGGTTGATTATTTCTTGCAGGCTTTGGAGACCACTTATTTTGGTCATTTGGTGTCAGCAGTGGGTAAGTCCTTTAATGAAGTTGTGAAAATGGGAGGCATGGTTGAGGAGGGACTCAAGTCCAATAAGATCATGAGTTATTCAGCAATCAAAGCAACCACTCAGGCTATTCAAAACGGTACTGGGGGTGTGCTCGGGAAGAAGAAGAAAGAGGATGTTGCAATGATCGAGTCGGCAGCTTGGGGTGGATCTAGGAACCTTCCACCATTCTACAACCAGCCTCGACCCTATCCCCAAACATACCCCCACACTCCATATAGCCCACCACAACACTACTACCCACCGCTAGATCCCTATTTTTCTGTCTATCACGCACAAACCTATACCCGACCTCCCACTCACGCACAATGGCGTGCGCCGGCTCCGCAGAGTCCCTACCAAGCTCCACAAAATAACCATCCACCCCCAAAAGCCTACAAAAACCCTTCTGGAACAGGTTTTCGACCCAATCAAGCCTTTAAGAATGAAAGGTTGCAGAAATAGAAGACTTTCACTCCATTGGGAGAATCATATACCAGCCTATTCCACAAACTTAGACAGTTGGGTATGTTGAATCCGATCGAGGCCAAAATGTCGAATCCCCTTCCCAGAAATCTTGATCACCCGGTGAGTTGTGAGTATTGTTCAGGGGCCCTGGGCCATGACATAGAGAAATGCTAGAAATTAAAAACAGTTGTACAAGAGCTCATTGATACTCATCGAATCGAGGTTCAGGCCCCAGAAACACCAAATATCAACCAGAATCCGCTACCAGCTCACCATGAGACCCATATGATTGAGTTGATACACAAGGGATAGGAGGCTAAGAAACCCTCGCAGACGGTGATGATGATCCGCTCCAGTGAAACCAGTTCAAAGGAAAAGGTAACCAGTAGGAAATTAGTGGTCCAGTTGAAAGGGGTAGATAATAAGCCAGTTGTGGTAGCCGAGAAAGGGTCTTCAAGCACTGTTGCAGTGAAACCAGAGAAAGCTAAAGTGGTGGTATCAGGGGTTACAAGTAAACCTGTTGTGATCGTGAAGGGTGCTCGCACAGAGCCTGTTATTATAAAACCAGTAACTCAGCTTCCAATGATCAATAGCAAGGCGGTCCCATGGAATTATGAACGAATGACAGTAACTTACCAGGGGAAAGAGGTTAAAGAAGAAGTGTGTGAGACTCATGGTTTGACTCGATCGGGCAGATGCTTTGCCCCCGAAGAGTTGAGAAAAGCTAAGACCTCAAAAGATAATCCAGTGTTGGTGAAGAAAGCAGTAACTAAGGAAGAAGCAGAAGAATTTCTGAGAAAGATGAAAGAGCAAGACTATTCCATTGTGGAACAGTTAAGGAAGACACCAGCTCAGATCTCGCTCTTGTCATTATTGATCCATTCAGACGAACACCGTCGTGCTTTGATGAAGATCTTGAACGAGGCTCACGTTCTTGACAAAATCTCAGTAAACCACTTGGAAAAGATAACTAACAAGATATTTGAGGTAAACCGAGTCACTTTTTCCGATGATAAGTTGCCCGTGGAGGGTACTGAGCACAATAGAGCCCTCTATCTGACGGTGAAATGCGAAGACTCCATGGTTACTCGAGTACTGGTTGACAACGGGTCTAGCGCAAACATCTGTCCTCTCCACATTGAACAAGCTGCAAGTGGGGGATGAAAGAATTCACAAGAACAATATTTGCGTTCGGGGATTCGACGATAGAGGGAAAGATTCAGTCGGGGACATAGTGCTTGAGCTCACAATAGGGCCAGTTAAATTTACTATGGAATTCCAGGTGCTCGTTGTGGCTGTTTCGTACAATCTGCTATTGGGACGACCCTGGATCCATGCGGCCAAAGCAGTCCCATCTACTCTACATCAAGTGGTCAAGTTTGAATGGGATCGACTGAAAATTGTTGTACACGGCGAAGATAATTTGTGTGTCCCCAATGGTGCCATCGTTCCGTTCATAGAGGTTGACGATGACAAGGGACCATGGGTTTATTAGGTTTCCGACACAATATCGGTAGAGAAAATTCCAGAAGGAAAATGTGTTCCAACTCCAAAGATGGCTGCGACATCAGTTATGGTAGCTGTTGAAATGTTGAAAAATGGTTTCGTATCGGGCAAGGGTTTAGGTGCATCTCTGCAAGGTATTGTGCAGCCAGTTTCTCTTCCAAAGAATCTGGATACTTTTGGTATTAGGTTCAAGCCTACCGTTTCAGATGTGAGAAGAGCTAGAAAAATGAAAAAGAAAGCATGGGCATTGCCAAAGCCAATCCCGCGTCTGTCTAGATCATTCGTCAGGCCGGGTATCAGAAAGCAACTGCTGTCAAAGGTCCCTGGACCACTGATTGGTGCTGATGAGATTTGGAGAAGGGGTTTGAAAGGTTATTCATCGAGGTTAACATGGTTCAGGTTGGGGAAGGGTCCAGTAGGGCAGATGTGCAATTCGTGGGACCACGTGCAAAAGTCAACAACTGGGAAGCTACTCCTCTTCCTATCCGGAGGGAGTCTTGGTAGCGAGTTTTGATTTTCTTTAGTTATCTGGATTATTCCAGGGTCTGTAATTCAGATATTATGTTCCGTCCAGTTGGATGTGTTAAAACCCTATTATCTTTATATTCAATGAAATGCAATTGTTCCTTTTCCTTCATTTCTTCTAATTTTATTTTTGTTTTTATTTTCTTCTTTTGTACAGTTCTTTTTATGCTGATATCAATGACATGACATGCATGAGGAATCTTCGGCCCAGTTTTAAAAGCCAATCTAACTTTGAAATAATAATACAAGAAATTGAGTGTGATGACGAGTTGGAGTTTGAGGATGATGAGGCCTATGAAGAAATTAGTAAGGAACTAAGTCATTTTGAGGAAAAGCCCAAACCTAATTTGAATGAAACAAAAACAGTTAATCTAGGGGACCAAGAAAATGTCCATGAAACTAAAATAAGTGTCCATCTGGAACCTCAACTCAAGGAGGAGATAATTAAAGCATTGTTCAAATACAAAGACGTTTTTGCATGGTCCTATGACGACATGCCGGGTTTGAGCACTAACTTAGTGGTTCACAAGTTGCCCAATGACCCGGCATTCCCTCCTGTCAAACAGAAGCTGAGAAAATTCAAAACGGATATGAGTGTAAGATCAAAGAAGAGGTCACCAAGTAGTTCGATGCAAAAGTTATTCGGGTCATGCGGTATCCCACCTGGTTAGCCAACGTTGTGCCTGTGCCAAATAAGGATGGCAAGACCAGGGTATGCGTTGATTATCAGGATCTCAACAAAGAAAGTCCGAAGGATAATTTTCCCGTGACAAACATCCATATATTGATTGAAAATTGTGTTAAACATGAGATTGGTTCTTTTGTGGATTGTTACGCAGGTTATCATCAGATCTTAATGGACAAGGAAGATGCAGAAAAGATGACATTCATCACGCCGTGGGGAATGTACTGCTATCGGGTCATGACATTCGGTTTGAAAAATGCTGGGGCGACCTACATGAGGGCAATGACAATAATATTCCATGATATGATACACCAGGAAATCGAGGTATACGTGGATGATGTGATCGTGAAGTCTAGAAAGCAGTCTGACCATGTCAGGGATCTGAAGAAGTTCTTCCAAAGGCTTCGCAGGTACAATCTCAAGCTTAATCCTGCAAAGTGTGCTTTTGGGGTGCTGTTTGGAAAGTTATTGGGGTTTGTAGTCAGCTGCGGGGGTATTGAATTGGACCCATCAAAAATCAAGGCCATCCAGGAATTGCCACCTCCGAAGAACAAGACCGAGGTGATGAGTTTGTTGGGGAGATTGAATTATATCAGCAGGTTCATCGCTCAGCTCACGACAACTTGTGAGCCTATCTTCAAGCTGTTAAAGAAAGACGCTGCGGTCAAGTGGACAGATGAATGTCAGGAGGCGTTTGATAAGATAAAGGGGTATTTGTCAAATCCACCCGTGTTGGTCCCGCCAGAACTAGGGCGACCTTTGATTCTATATTTGACGGTATTGGACAATTCATTCGGCTGTGTATTGGGTCAACATGATATCACTGGTAGGAAGGAGCAGGCCATATATTATCTCAGCAAGAAATTTACACCGTACGAGGTCAAGTACACTCAGCTTGAGAGGACATGTTGCGCCCTAAACTGGGTGACGCAGAAGCTGAAACATTATTTGTCATCTTACACTACCTATCTTATATCTCGCTTGGATCCATTGAAGTATATCTTTCAGAAGCCTAAGCCCATAGGGAGGCTTGCAAAGTGGTAGATCCTGCTCACAGAATTTGACATTGTCTACGTGACTCGAACTGCAATGAAAGCGCAGGCCTTGGCGAACCATTTGGTCGAGAACCCAGTTGAGGAAGATTACGAACCTTTTAAGACTTATTTCCCTAATGAAGAGGTGATGCACATTGATGAGTTGGAACAAGTCGAGAAGCCTGGATGGAAATTTTTCTTTGATGGAGCTGCAAACATGAAGGGCGTGGGGATAGGAGCAGTACTTATTTTTGGAACAGGGCAGCACTACCCTGTTACGACTCGACTTCTTTTTTATTGTACCAACAACATGGCTGAGTACGAGGCATGTATTCTGGGTTTGAGGTTAGCTGTGGATATGGATGTCTAGGAAGTCTTGGTCTTGGGTGACTCGGACCTCCTGGTGCACCAGATTCAGGGAGAATGGGAAACATGAGATTTGAAACTCATACTGTACAGACAATGTTTGCATGATCTTTGTCAACGGTTTCAGTCGATAGAATTCAGGCATATCCCGAGGATCCATAATGAAGTCACCGATGCTTTGGCCACTTTGGCGTCAATGTTACATCATCCAGATAAGGCTTATGTGGACCCTTTGCAGATTCAGGTCCATGATCAGCATGCTTACTGTAATATGGTGGAAGAAGAACTGGATGGGGAGCCATGGTTCCATGATATCAAAGAATACATTAGGATGGGGGTATATCCGGTACATGCCACTAGTGATCAGGAAAGAACAATTTGACGATTGGCAAGTGGATTTTTCTTTAGTGGAGGGGTATTGTACAAAAGAACTCCAGATATGGGATTGCTAAGATGCATAGATGCTAGACAGGCCACAACAATCATGACTGATGTACACTCTAGAGTTTGTGGACCGCATATGAGTGGGTACATTCTGGCAAAGAAGATTCTCCGAGCAGGTTACTACTGGCTTACTATGGAGCGGGATTGCATCGGTTTTGTGCGTAAATGTCATCAGTGCCAAGTGCATGGAGATTTGATTCATTCTCCACCATATGAATTACATACAATGTCTGCACCATGGCTTTTTTTGCTTGGGGCATGGATGTCATTGGGCCAATCGAGCCGGCAGCATCGAACGGACACCGGTTTATCCTGGTAGCCATTGATTATTTCACCAAGTGGGTTGAAGCGAAAACTTTCAAATCTGTGACCAAGAAAGCAGTGGCCGATTTTGTGCATTCAAATATCATCTGTCGGTTTGGGATTCCAAAGGTAATCATCACGGATAATGGCGCTAACCTCAACAGTAATCTGATGACAGAGACATGTCAGCAGTTTAAGATTATACATCGTAATTCCACCCCATATCGCCCTAAAGTGAATGGAGCAGTCGAGGCAGCCAATAAGAATATAAAGAAGATACTTCGAAAAATGGTGGAAGGTTCTAGACAGTGGCATGAAAAGTTGCCGTTTGCATTGTTGGGTTATCGCACTACTGTCCGTACTTTAGTAGGGGTCACTCCTTATTTGTTGGTGTATAGCACAGAGGCGGTAATACCCGCAGAAATTGAAATCACATACCTTCGGATTTTCGCTGAGGCAGATATTGATGACGTTGAATGGGTCAAAACCCGCTTGGAACAATTAAGTCTGATCGATGAAAATACATTGGCAGCAGTGTGTCACGACCAATTGTACCAACAGAGAATGGCGATGGTATATAACAAGAAGGTACGTCCACGGAAGTTTGAAGTGGGTCAGTTAATGTTGAGAAGTATCTTGCCTCATCAGGCTGAAGCAAAAGGAAAGTTCGCCCCAAACTGGCAGGGGCCATTTGTTATAACTAGAGTGTTGTCCAATGGCGCGTTATATTTGACAGATGTAGAAGGAAAATGTGTAGAAATGGCTATCAATTCCGATGCAGTCAAAAGATACTATGTATGATTTCTTTCTTTGATTGTACTTGTTTGTATTTGGCATATTTTGAAGATTGAAATGACGAGGGCATTTTGTTCTGCTATCTAAACACTTTATCCTTTGTGACTCCCTTTTGAGCCTTATTTATCTTCTTTCATACCCCTCTTTCGAGATCAATGGAACGATTTAGAAATGCAAGTACGGAGGATAAGTAAGTGAAAAGAAAAAGAAAGGATGAGCAGGAAAGGAAGAGGGAAAAGAAAAATGAAAAGAGAGAAGAAAGAGAAAAAAAAAGAAAAGAGAAAAGCAAAAAGAAAAAAAGGAAAAAAGAGAGAGAAAGAAAAGGAGCAGAGAAAAGAAAAATCACAACAACGAAGTAATTTCTATGACATGAACTACGTTCGACCTGATTCCTTTTAAGGATACGTAGGCAGCCTCACGGTTCGGTCTCATCAAAACAAAAATCCAAAAATCCCCATGCAAGAAACTGGGGCAGAGGTTGTGGTTGTTGTGAGAAACCTGATTCCGGAAGTTGTAATGTTAACCCATTTGTGTTTGTTTTGAGCCTTTTATACCTTTTCTTCCTAACCCTGTCCAAAAGTCCGCATTACGATCCAAAGAAAGACCTTCTGATCAGTCTTTGAGAAATGTCAAGTCGAGCAGGTAAATGTAGTGTCAAGGGTAACACTCTGGTTCAAGCAGGAAAAATAAAAATGAGAGAGTCTTATTGGTGAAAATCTTCACAGGCACCGTATGGCGAAAGTGAGTTGAGAGATGAATGAATGAAAGAGGTCTGCTGGTGAAAACCTTTCAAGGCACTGCAGGATGAACAAGGTCAAGAGTTGGGTAAAGTAATTAGGTCATGGAAATCCTGAGGTAACAAAGTACAACAACTGAAAGTTGATTGGTTGGACAGATTGGGCCGATTAATCCGAAATGCATGTCATGATCATTGGTACTAGCTGTTCCACTTAGATAAGTTTCCTTTTCTTTTTCCTTTTCCTTTTGTAGCAGTCATCTGGTTTGGGATTCTTCTTATCCTTAACCCGCAAAGTCATTGCATTTCATTTTCTTTTGGGTATTTATTTAAAGATGTTTCAATGTCAGTCTTGTTCAAATCAAGGGAAACGAATTTCAAAGCTCACTACCAACTTACAAACTTGCAATGCACGGAGTAGTCAAAGCATACTAAGGATAACATGATGTAAGAGAGGGGTACAAGGAATCACCGGAAGTTTCATCGGTGGAATGGATTGGTAATGTCATGGGAGATGCAAAGTTTTAGATAAAAAGGTCAGAGGTAAAACAATAGCGGGGGTATAGAACACTCGACTCGTCAAAGGTCATGGGGTTTGAAAGTCAGTCAGAAAGTCAAAGCGGTTCGGGGCCAGTCTGGAGAAGCCTGTCAGAACAAAACATTGTAGCAGAAAGATCTTCAGCAGGAATGCCATCAGCTAACCACTATTTTAAACTGACAAAATTTTCTTTGATTGAAACAGGGGCAGAAAATTCGTTTGATTCGGAGAAACTCTCCGTAGGGGAAAAGGGAAAGCACTAAAACAGGTTTGACCGTAAACTTTTAGGACCCTCCTGGAAAATGGGACCTAGTTTAAAGTTCAGACGTAGCATAATCTAGCATAAATGTATCTTAAAAGAATATAAGTTAGCTTAGAAGTTTGCATGTTCGAGATATGATTCAATTAGGAGTTTCCAGGACCCTCATGAATAATGGGACTTAGTTCAAGAGTTCAATTAGATAACAATATTTAGCGTAAAGTCTGCTGTAGGGTAGTATAATTCAGCCATAAAAGTTGTCACTCTTAAGATAAAATTGGACTTTCGATTTTCAGGACCCTCCTGGATAATGGGGAGTAGTTTAAAGATCCTCTTAGATAGCAAGATTTAGAAGAAGCCACACTTGTAGAAGATATAACTTAGATTTTAAATTGTCGTTTAGTTAAGAGTTGTCAGGACCCCCCTGAATAATGGGACCTAGCTTGCAAATCCTTAGTAATACTTGGTAATATGATTTAGTTTTACAATCACATTTGTCCCCAGCCACCAAACTGGGGCAGGAAATGTTCTTTGTTTTTGTCTGTTTTGTTGAAGTCAGGAGCCCGCCTGGAGAGCAGGTAATACTTTCAAGTGCAGCAGTCAGGAGCCCTCCTAGAGAACAAGGGAGTACAATTTAAATTTTAGATTTCAAATTCTTTGTTTTGTTTATCTTAAAGTCAGGAGCCCGCCTGGAGAGAAGGGAATACATTTCAAGTCAGCAGTCAGGAGCCCGCCTGGAGAGCAGAAAATACATTTCAAGTTGAAGTCAGGAGCTCGTCTGTAGAGCAGGGAATACTTTCAAGCGCAGCAGTCAGAAGCCCGCCTGGAGAACAAGGGAATACAATTTAAATTTTAGCTTTCAAATTCTCTATTTTGTCTATGTTGAAGTCAGGAGCCCGCCTGGAGAGCAGGGAATACATTTCAAGTTGAAGTCAGGAGCCCGCCTGGAGAGCAGGGAATATTTTCAAGCGCAGCAGTCAGGAGCTCGCCTGGAGAACAAGGGAGTACAATTTAAATTTTAGCTTTCATTCTTTGTTTTGTTTATATTGAAGTCAGGAGCCTGCCTGGAGAGCAGGGAATACATTTCAAGTTGAAGTCAAGAGCCCGCATGGAGAGCAGGGAATACTTTCAAATGCAGCAGTCAGGAGCCCGCCTGGAGAACAAAGGAGTACCATTTAAGCTTAGCTTTCAAATTCTTTGCTTTGTTTATGTTGAAGTCAGGAGCCCGCCTGAAGAGCAGGGAATGCATTTCAAGTCAGCAGTTAGGAGACCGCCTGAATAGCATGGGAATACATTCACGATTTGAAGTCAGGAGCCCGCCTGGATAGCATGGGAATACATATCAAGTTCAGCAGTCAGGCACCCACCTGAAGAAGGGAAAACATCTCAGTTTACAATTCAAGTTGGCAACAAACAGATGTCCCTGAGAGAATGGAGAACAACAAGGCAACAAGAAACACAAGAGCAAGTTTGAAGATATAGATAAGACTTTTGTAATCCATAGATCATAGTCTAGTCTAGCTTTTGTTTTGTTTTGACATGGTGTAATAAGGAGGTTCAGTAAGTAGTAGCAGCAACAACATCAACAGTGGAAGCCCAGCTTCATGGTAGTCCCACCTACCAAACATTCCTGAACTACACTGACCTGATTCCTTTTTAGCCAAGGATATGTAGGCAACCTCGGAAGCAAGGTGCGGTCAAATCTTTCAAAGATGCTTCCCACGGAGTATTCAGACGGGCAAAAATCGCTCGTATCCGCTCACTTTATCTTTGCACAAAAACTCTCCGTGTTTTTGCGCAAAGAGGGGCAGCTGTGAGCACGTGATTTTTGCCCTATATGAATTACTCCCATAAATTCAAAACAAAACAATTTCTTTCAGTGTTTGCAATTTTGGAGATTTTCGTGGCATTTTCTGGTAATTGTTTGCATTTGTCTGTGCATTTTTATTTTATTTAATTAATGAAAATTACAAAACAATATGTTGCATTTGCATTTAGGATTTAATTTTACATTTTTAGGATTAATTGACAAATTATTTTATAAAAATAGGAAAAAATCACAAAAATAGTTTATTTTGCACTTTTAATTTTAATTTTGAATTTTGGTAGTTTTTCCTTTAATTTGGTTTTTAATTATTTGTAGTAGCAATTATTAGGGTTAATTAATTTAATGTGGTAGTATAATTTGGCTTAGGATTTAATTTAGGTTTTAATTTTAATTTTGGAAAGAAGAAAAAGAATTTTTAAAGAAAAATGAATTGGGAAAAAGAAGGAAATAATGAAAAGGAAAATCTGGTATAAAACCCATTAATTGTCCCCATCCCAAACGAATTTCCCCAGTACCCGACCCAAATCCACGCCTCACCCGGTCCAAACCCTCAAGTACCATACGATGTCATTTTCTGGAGTCCAATCTCAGTCGTTGATCCCATATGATCAGATGACTGGGAACTGATCCTTTACTTAATATATATATATATATATATATATATATATATATATATATATATATATATATATATATATATATGTCATATATTTTACCCCCCTTCATTTCATCGTTCCAACACCCATATCAGAGAACCCAAGCCTAACCCTAACGGAGCCGCCCCCTTTTCCACCACCATCCGGTGGCGGCGCCGCCTCAGTTCAACCCCAAACTAACACCCCACAACCCCCAGGATCCCCTCATACCAAATCCACAACTACTCTCCTTCGAATCGGCCCGGAGCTCCGCGAATCTCAAATCTGAGGTCAACCCCAAAAGTTCAAAACCACTTTTTCGTCAATCCTGGTACATGCATGGTCAGAAGGCACCGTTCTTCGAGTTTTGAAGTTCGGATTCAAACGATTGACCTTAGCTTTGTTAGGGCTTTTGTCTCTGATGGATTTCGAGTCTAAATCAGTAAGCTCTTTTCTTCTCTTGTCTTCTCTTCCTTTTTGATTGTCTTATTCTCTTCTTCCTCCCCTTTTCTTTAGCTTAATCTTCTTATACTAGTCTGGCTGAAACTCGACTAATCTCTCGAGTTTAGATTGGTCTTCCGGTCATTGTCCTTCTCTTCTTCGTGAAAGTTTGTTTTCTGATTTCTTTAGTCCGTTGTGTTAATAGCATGAATAACTCTCCGATCTTGTTTTCTGTTTAGTCATCCAAGTTATTTTAAAATTAAGTTACTTCAACTGAGTTAAATCCTTGCCTAGTCATCGTTAATTGATCAGTAAGTTAGTAGATTTGCTTTGAAATAATTTCATGTTATCATGGCTTACAGATTTTTCTTTTCAAATAGATAAGTGTTCGTCTGGGATTTGGTTTGTCTTTGGTCCATTTGGCAAAGAGCAGCCCGTCCAAATTGGTTTGGGTTCTTGGGGTAAATTCAGCCGTGGGTTAATTTGACCCATGTCTCAGTTGGGGTTTAAGGGAAATAAAAGGGGTATGGGGGTTAGTTTGGGTAGTCTTAGTGAGGGAATCTATTTGTAACTGTCTAGGAAGCTTCTAGGAAGCTGGGGAGGGGACTACTTTGCAAAAACTGAATTTAAATTAGGGGTGTTTAAGCTAAAATAGAAACTAAAAAGGACTGAATGGCAAAACCGTAACTCCTTGGGTCTGCCCTATTTGCTTGCCTATAAAGGCATCTCTTCCTTGTCATTCAAGGCAGAATTAGAGGGTTCTAGAAAAATAAAATGGTTGTTTCTCTTCCAAGCTTCTAAAATGATATGAAATTCCCTTAAGCTCTTTGGAAAAATTGTTGAAAATTCTGCTTGGTTCTGTCCCTCTGATCCTTATATTCTAGCTCAAAACCACTGAAATTTCACAGTTTTATATTCTGGTTTGAAAATGGACTGAAGGTTTTGGTTTGAGTTTCTGCTGGTTGATTTACTACTCCATTGCTGGGTTGGGTCCGATTTCTGCTGACTGCTTTTCACTACTAGTTTACTGCTGCTGTTCATCTATTCTTGATCACAAACTGAGTTTCTGGTTCTGTCTTGTTATATTCAGGTACATGTCTTTGAATCCCTGTTGATATGAGACTCGCATTGAGAGATGAAATGGAAACAACATTTTCAAATCATAGCAGCAAACTATTCACTTGTAGTTCGGTCTTATTTTCTTCCCCTTTCCCTGATTCCCTTAGTTATTACTTGTTTTAAGTGTATCATATTATGTTAGTTGTGTGTTGCACTCTTCTAGGGGTTGAGTTGGGTTTGTACTTAGCAGGGGATTCAATTTTCTCGCAAAGTTCTATAGCTGAATGCTGATTTGGATAATCTGAGATCCCATTATCCTCCTTGATCATGAATTGTCATGAGAATTGAGTTGACAACCTGACTAGTCAAATCAAATAGCTAGGTTTGAATGCAATCTTGTCAAATAGTGTGATTACATTGGAGTTGTCTTCCTATTATATGATTCATATGATGTGTCGTGACATGATTATTGTATTTAAATAACCTTAGGATTCACAAGCTGACTAATTGAATAGGTTTCAATTATGGTCAGTTTTTCTTTACAAGTTATTACTGGGCATGCTTTAGTAGTATTTGAAGTTCTGGGTGTATCAGCTATGGGGGTGGCAACACAATTTGTCAGTGTATGTCAATTTTTAAAAGTTGTCTCGCGTCAGTATGGACTCAATGCTGAATCTAGAATCATTAGCTTAATCCCCTACGGGTGTTGAGTCCATTGAACCTAGGATACAAGGGTCGTTGGCCAGAGAAGGTGGTCTGTTATGGTTATTTGGGCTTGTCCCTTAAGCCTGGGATGTTTGATTGAACTAAATGCTTTGTGTAACTTCATATTGTCATACCTCCTTTTTTCCTACACCCGAAGGTAGGGGTGTAAGTGGAGTTTTTCCAATTAAAGGACAATCGAAACGGGATTAGTTTATTTAAAGATTCAGAGTCGCCACTTGGGATAATTTATGGTGTCCCAAGTCACCGGTTCGAATCCCAAATCGAGGAAAAGATTTACTCTGTATTGTAGCCTGCGAACCAGAAATCCGGGTAATGAATTCTGTTAACCCGGGAGAAGGTGTTAGGCAATCCCGAATTCCGTGGCTCTAGCACGGTCGCTTAACAATTTATACTTGGCCTAATTATCTGACTTATTACACATTTTAAACTTATTGTGTATTTTTAGCTTTTATTACCACTTTTAGCTTGATTATTTGTAATTATAGAATTGTCTTGAAACGAATCCCGCGTACGTATATTCGTTTTATTTTTTGTATGTAAGGAATCATGTCACGCGTACGTGTACATAATTAAATTAATAACATTTTTTATTAAAAACGAATTTGGCCGAAGTTGCGCGTGCTTAAAACAAACTACGAACATTTGTCATTTTTTGTATGATTAAATGGTAGGTAGCACACTTCGGACTATATGAACTAATTTAATTAATAACCTCCGAAAACCCTTCTTTTTATTTATTTAGAAGGTTTGTTCGAAGTTGCGCGAACGCATACTCCGAATTATTTTTTTAGAATTATAATCATGTCACGCGAACGTGTGCACAATCACAATTGTATTTTAAAGATTAAGATTATTTTGCTCAACATTGCGCATACGTGGGTCTTAATTCTGGAACCCATAATCATGCCACACACAACAGAAAAGGTTATTAAAAGGTTTTACCTCTATCAAGTTCTTTCTCAACTTATTCATTCTTAGAGTTTAGCCCAATAGTCCTCTCTTTATTTCAATATCTACCTGATTAGCTCACAAAACAAACCAAATAATCATTTCAACAGACACATTACAAGATATTGAATTTAGAAGCTCTTTGTGATCAAATCACTTCGAAACTGCCTAGGAGGAATTAACAGCATATTGAGATATGAGACCAAGAGAATCCATATCGTTAAGCGCACGAAATCATTAGCCGGATTGCTAAAGCTCAAGATTTTTTGCATCAATATGTAGTACTTTAGGCATGAGTAAGAATCAAAAAATATATTTTTTCCTACCAATTAGCAACTATCAAATTAAAAGGCCATAATCATTCGCCCAATTGATATGATTATCCCTTTTAAAGAAACTAAACCAATTGGTTTGTAATATTGGGGAACTGGGCCGATCTTAAAACGGAATTGTACCCACCCCAACTATCAGAGAAGAAACATGTTTTGAAGCAAATAAAAGAAAACTCATGCAGCAGGGGCTATCACTTTCATTTCTTGTTAATTTTAAAATTCTGGGCCCAAATTGAGCCCAAGCAGAAGGCCCAAATTCTTTAAAACCTCAGAACCAACACCAATTAGACTCGACACCGAATCTGTATCGTGATCCAGCGATGGCTGAGCAGCAAAAGTTCAGATTGAACCTAAATAGCTAGTCATAACATACAAACAACTTCAAGATTTTGAAAATAGAAAACATTTAAGGATCCAATTATTAAGAAACTATATAGCATATGGTTCTAAATTTTCAAGGCCCTAATTAACTTGAAATGCTGATTTTTAAACCTTAATTAAACATCACGTGGACAAAACTTATAGAATTTAAAACAACCAAATCTACTCAATTGACATGCAAGCAATAGTAGATAACCAGTGAATCACTTTCAACATAACTAAACTAACTTGAATTTCTCCTAACACTGATAGTTGCCAAACCAGTACATTAGAATCTGGTTCCCTCATGAATTCCAGAAAATCATACTAAAGCTTTCAATATGATCCTTAGACATTTCAAACTCATTCAGGAGCAAATGTAAACACAGAACATGTTTGCCAAATTCTTCGAACCATACTGATCTCAAATAAGCACCATACGTACATGTCCAATTACCTATACATACAACTATTGAATATGTTCAGCAGAATCATACATACATGTCCAATTACCCATACATATAACTACTGAACATACACAACATTAAATGTGCAAATGATAGCTTAGATAACCTCTAAAACTACATATTTATTACAGAATATTAAAGCAGTATGAGAAACAGGGGTAAACTAGGTTCAAATGCAGCCTGTATCCAATTAATATTCCATCTGATTTATATGTTCAACAATCAATCATCATTCAGGGGCTAAGAAGGTACCTGAGATTGAAGGGACAAAGAAATAACGAAGGATCAGCAATTTTTAAACAGCAAAAATCGACAGCAGCAACAATACAGCCCCAGATTTAGCAAGTGAAACCAGAAAATTGATTTAAAACCCAATAGAACAGTAGTCTTTAACACAATTTGATCAAAACCTTCCAAAAAACTAGTATCAAACCAACTCAAATCCCATCACTGAACATTACTGTTTTCCAAAGCTTAAAAGAATCAGGAATTACTGAGGCTCAATTGTACAGTAGAGAGTTTTCAGCTGATTTATCGGATTCTTATTTCTAAAAAATTCTGTATTTTTTCAATACTTTTAGAATATCGGACTGTTCTTCTCCTCTCTCAGTATTTTAGAATCTCTCTTGTCTTCTCTGTATTCAATCTCTCTCTCAGAATGTTCTAGCATGTCTCTTCTATATCTTAAGCTCTATCTCTGTATCTTTTTTCTATCTCCCTCCCTCTTAGAATGTTCCCTTAGAATGTCCTAGCCTTTTCCAATGTTTTTTTTCAGAATGCTCCCCTCTCTCTCTCTCTCTCTCTGAATCTCTCAAAAAAAATCCTGATCCCCCCTCTTATACAAACCTGCCTTACCTTTTAAACCTACTGTCCGACCCCTTTCCCACTAAAAATCTGAATTTTTCCATTTAAAACCCACTAAGGAAAACTTTTCCTTATTTTCAGCCCCCATTCCCTTTTGTTCCCCATTACCATATTAATTTAAAGACACTAATATCCCAGTAACAAAACACTAACATTAAAATATTATTCTAACTGTTTCATTCCCAAATCACCCCTGAAACCCCTTAATATTACTGTCCCAGTACAAACCATTCATCTGCATTAAAACCTTTAACTCTAAAATCTTGTTCAAACTAACAATTATCTAAAACTAATTCTGAATAACAGCTATAGTCAATTCTCCTAACAACTGAATGACTAAGGTTGAGTTCCCATTGAATCCCATGGACTGAATTTAAATCACAACACAGAACTCAACAGAATCATTATAACTGAAACTGAAAATTGAATCAAAATGAACATGAATGCAGGTTCATTGCCAGCCTATTGACAATGCCCTGAAGATAAGTGTCCCCAGATCAAACATACACAATAACCATTTGACGAACTTATTGGTCTACAAACAAGAACGAATTAATCGACGAAAACTAATTAACCGATTGTCTTCAACAATTGACAGCAATTACTCAGAAATAGATAATCAAGCCATTCAAGTAATAATGACAAGAACATGGATTTGTAATAAAGCTTAACTAATCGACGGAACTTATTTGAATTGATTACACAGCCTATAATTATACACAATAAAGAACAGAAACAAATTCGACCAAATAAAAAGGTCTGAGGGAGAAGAACAGAACAATCGACAAAACTAAAAAATTAATATAATAATAATACTAAACACATAAACAGACACTTAAAACATCAGAAGTTAGAATAAAAGAAAAAAAGAAAAAAACCTTAAATGGAACAAAGAACAGACGGACTCGAATCGGCTCGAATTTGAACTTTTTTGAGGTCAAACAGACCTTAATCAAGTGTTCTCAACTGAGAACACTTCGACTAAGGTCAGTTAAACACCCAAATCACCTTAAACTTCGGACAGAAACCAGTTTTGGTTTTCTAGGGTTCTTACGTTTCGATTTGGGGTTCAAGTGTTTCTAGCCAAATTCGAACCAAACCAACGGTGGTTTGGTCATGAGGGAGGTCAAGGGGTGCCAGGGTGTGAGTTCAAGGAGGATTGGGGTAGGTCCAGGTTTTGCTTGAATCTTCGATTGAAGATTCGAGAAGCTGTAGGTTAATTCGAGCAAAACGGGTAAGGGATTTGGATTGGGGGTGGTTAGAAGGTTTAGGGGTGTTATTTTGGTGGGCGGCGGCATCGTTGCCACCGGGTTTCAGGCGAAGGAATGCCATGGCGGCTAGGGTTTGGGGGAAGGGCTTCGTCTCTAAGAGACGATGATGAACAGGGGTTTGGACTGGGGGGGCTGGGTATGAGGTTTCATTTATATAGTGGGGGGGGGGGGTGGTTTGATCTTGGCCGTTCGATCAAGAGAAATCGAGGGTCCGGATTAGTTCACTTAACTCAAACGGTGTCGTTTGGAGTAGTACTGGGGCAGTTCGGGTATTGGAGTGACGGGTCGGGGTCGGGTTTGGGCAAAGCTTTGGGACCGTTTGATCAGTTGAGATCAACGGTTCAGATTGAAACGCCTGAAACGGCGTCGTTTGGTTGCGGCTGGAGATGGGCTGGATTGGGGCAGGTTTGGGCCGGGTATGATGGGGTGTTTGGACGGGTTTGGGGTGTATTTTGTTTGGGCATTCTCTCTTTATTTTCTTCCTATTTCTTTTATTCTTTTCATTCATTTTGATTTCTAAATTATTTTCTAAAATCATAAACCAAGTTAACTTACTAAAAATACTAATTATCTTTTAATAACATTTATCACATACAATTAAATGCCAATTAACAATAAAATCACACAATTCAACATTAAATGCTAAAAATGCAAAGTACATTATTTTTTTATGATTTTCATTTTCATAAAACAAATCACTGGTTAATTAATCCTAAATTGTAAATGCAAATGCAACACATATATTTTTGTACTTTTCTTAACTAAAGTAGAAATAAACACGCGCAGACAAAAATACCAATAAATTACAAACAACACAAAACCATTTTATTTTGAATTTTTGGGAGTAGTTCTCATAGAGCAAAAATCACGTGCTCACACACAGTCACCCCATGAGGAATACTTCTAAAATTCTTCTGTGCCATAAAATAAAATTTGAACTCTAGCAGTCGATGTCCGAAAACCCAAAAGGTTTTCGTGCAAAGATAAAGTGAGCGGATATGAGCGATTTTTGCCCGTTGGAATACTCCGTGTGAAGCATTTTTGAAAAGATTTGACCGAACCTCTGCTTCAAAGGTTTCCTACATATCCTTAGCTAAAAGGGAATCAGGTCAATGTAGTTCGGGAAGTTTTGGTAGCTGGGACTACCATGGGACTGCGATGTTGCTGTTACTGCTGTTGCATGCTGCTACCACTACCTTTCGACCTCCTTATTACACCATGCTATAAGAAAACAAGAAGCTAGACTAAACTATGAATTACAAACTCCTATATTTTCAGCTTGATCTTGCATCTCTTGTTGCCTTGCTGTCTTGTTGATTTGTGTTTCCTCTGCTGTTTCTTTACTTCTGGCTCGACTTGTGGTCTTCCTTCTGAGCTCTGCTGGGGATTTTTGTTGTAACCCTCCGCTTTACTGACTTCTGAATTGCTCTTGGAATGGATTCCTTTGTTCTGCAGGCGGGCTCCTAACTTCATCAACTTCAAATATAACAACCTCCGTTCTAATAGGCGGGCTCCTGACTCCTTCAACTTAAAATTTAACAACCTCCATTCTACAGGAGGGCTCCTTACTCCATCAGCAACTTTGAAAATAAATCAGCCTCCATTCTCCAGGCGGGCTCCTGACTCCTTCAACTTAAAATTTAACAGACTCCATTCTACAGGCGGGCTCCTGACTCCTTCAGCTTAAAATTTAACAACCTCCATTCTACAGGCGGGCTCCTGACCTCGACAACTTCTTAAAATGTAACACCTCCATTCTCCAGGTGGGCTCCTGACCTCAACAACTTCTTAAAGTGTAACACCTCCATGCTCCAGGCGGGCTCCTGACGTCAACAACTTCTTAAACATATAACACCTCTTTTCTCCCGGCGGGTTCCTGAATATAACAAATTTGAATTGTATTCCCTTGTTCTCTAGGTGGGCTCCTGATTGCTGAGACTCGAAATGTATTCCCTTATTTTCCAGGTGGGCTCCTGATTGCTGAAACTTGAGTTGTATTCCCTTGTTCTCTAGGTGGGTTCCTGATTGCTGAAACTTGAACTGTATTCCCTTGTTCTCTAGGTGGGCTCCTGATTGCTGAAACTCGAAATGTATTCCCTTGTTCTCCAGGTGGGCTCCTGATTGCTGAAACTTGAGTTGTATTCCCTTGTTCTCCAGGTGGGCTCCTGATTGCTGAAACTTGAACTGTATTCCCTTGTTCTCTAGGTGGGCTCCTGATTTCAACAAAATAGACAAAAGCAAAGAAAATTTCTGCCCCAGTTTGGTAGCTGGGTATATATATGAGTGTAAACTAAATCATGTTACCAAATATCAGTAAGAACTTGAAAACGGAAACTTGAATTGTACTCCCTTGTTCTCCAGGTGGACACCTGATTGTTGATACTTCAACTGTTGTTCCTTGTTCTCCAGGTGGACCCCTGATTGCTGATACTTCAACTGTTGTTCCTTGTTCTCCAGGTGGACGCCTGATTGCTGATACTTCGACTATTCTTCCTTGTTCTCCAGGTGGACGCCCGATTGCTGATACTTCAACTGTTGTTCCTTGTTCTCCAGGTGGATGCCTGATTGCTGATACTTCAAATGTTGTTCCTTGTTCTCCAGGTGTACGCCTGATTGCTGATACTTCAACTGTTGTTCCTTGTTCTCCAGGTGGACGCCTGATTTCAACAAAATAGACAAAAGCAAAGAAAAATTTCTGCCCTAGTTTGGTAGTTGGGGACAGATGTGATTGTAAAACTAAATCGTATTACCAAATATTATCAAGAATTTGAAAGTTATGTCCCATTATCCAGGGGGGTCCTGACAACTCTTAACTAAACGACAATTTTAAATCTAAGCTATATCTTTTAAAGGCATGACTTCTGCTAAATCTTGTTATCTAAACCAGTTTTAAAATATGTCCCATTATACAGGAGGGTCCTGATAACTCTTACGCGAACTTTGAAGCCAACTTATATTCCCTTGGGTGCACATTTGTCCTACATTTACTACTTATGATTGTTTTAGAGTTTAACCTAGGTCCCATTTTCCAGGAGAGTCCTGAAGTTTCTAATTGAGTCTTGTCTTAAAAAAAAATTCAAACCAACTTATATTTTCACAAAGTAGAGCTTATGCCAGATCTTGTATTCATGAATGTTTTGAATTAAAGCTAAGTCCCATTTTCCAGGAGGGTTCTGAGAATTTATACGATCAAACCTGCATGGTACTTGCTTTCCTCACAGGGATCTTTCTGAAACAAATGCCATCTTTGCCCCTATTTTCACATTAAAGAAAATCTTGTCAGTTTAAAACGTGGTAGTAGTTGTGGCATTCTTGCTGGGGAGGGTTTTCTCTTTGCCCTGCTTTGCTTCATCAGACTGCCTTGAACCGGTCGAAAGGACTGTTTTGACCTCATGATTGATCCTTTACTGCAGGATCCCCAACTGTTGTTTTCACTTCTGACCCTTCTATTCGTAACCATACATCTCTCATGACATTACTGAACCATTTTACCGATTTAAATTTTGCTTACACCCTATGTCTCATTTTTCATCATATTATCTCCAGCATATCCTAGCCGTATTTTGCTTTGTGCAATTTTGAATCTTGGTAGTATACCTTGATATTCCTTATTATTTGTTGGAACAAGGCTAACCTCAGAAGAGCTTTAGGGGAGTAAAAATTAACAGCAATGAAATGCGACAATTTTGCGAGTTAAGAATAAAGAAGAAAATCCAAATTTGGATGACTGTTGGAGATAGGAAAAAGGAACTTATCTGAGCGGAGTCACTGGCACCAATGATCATGGTATGCATTTTGGAGTGATCAGCCCAGTCTATTTAACCAATCTCCTTTCCAATTGTTTTACTTTGTTCTCCAAGATTTCCATAACCCAATTTTACCTTCTGTCAACTTACGGACCTTGTTCGATTTGCAGTGCCCTTACGGGTTTTCACCGACAAACCTCTCTCATTTGTTTTCTCAGCTTTCGTCATCTCATGGTGCCCATGAGGGTTTTCACCAATAAGACTCTCTCATTTTTTGATTTTTCTTGCTTAAACCGGAGTGTTGCCCCTGGTATGAATTCTCTTTACATTACTTGATTTGGCCTCTCTCGAAGACTGATCAGAAGGTCTTTCTTTGGACCATAATGTGGGATTTTGGATGGGTTAGAAAGAAAGGGTATCACAGGCTCAAAACAATTTGACATGGGTTTAAATTTACAACTCTTGGAATCACATTTCTTATTACAAGTACAACTTCTGCCCCAGTTTCTTGCTTGGGGATCTTTTGATATTTTATTTTACTATGACTGAGCCGTGAGGTTGCCTACATATCCTTAACAGGAATCAGGTCAAACATAGTTCACACTCGAATTTCCTTGTTGTTGTACTCTCTCTTTTCACTTCTTTTCTTTTCTCTTTTTCTTTCTTTTCCTTTTCTTTTTGTTATTGATTCTAAGAGTGGGGTATGAAAGAAACAAACGCGGCTCAAAAGGGGGAACAAAGGGTACAATGTTTAGATAGCAGAATAAATTGCCTTCGTCATTTCAATCTTCGAAACAATGCCAAGTACAAACAATCAACAATTATAACAAAGAAATCATACATAATATCTCTTGACTACGTCGGAATTAATGGCCATGTCTATGCATTTTTCTTCGATATCTGTTAAACATAGAGCGTCATTTGATAATACTCTGGTCACAATGAATGGCCCTTGCCAATTCGGGGCGAACTTGCCTTTTGCTTCAACCTGATGTGGAAGAATACGTTTCAGCACTTGCTGGCCCACTTCAAACTTTCGGGGACGCACCCTTTTGTTGTATGCTCTTGCTATTCTTCTTTGATATAACTGGTCATGACATACTGCTGCCAATCTTTTTTCATCAATCAAGTTCAACTGCTCCAAACGGGTTTTGACCCACTCATCACCATCAATCTTAGCCTCAGCGACAATCCGAAGGGAAGGGATTTCAACTTCTGCAGGTATTACTGCTTCAGTGCCATATACCAACATATAAGGAGTTGCACCTACCGAAGTGCGAACAGTAGTGCGATATCCCAACAACGAAAATGGTAATTTTTCGTGCCATTGCCTCGAACCTTCTCTACCATTTTCCGAAGTATCTTGTTGATGGTTTTTTTGGTTGCCTCGACTGCTCCATTCGCCTTGGGCCGATATGGGGTAGAATTGCGATGTGTAATCTTAAACTCTTGACATACCTCTTCCATCAAGTTACTGTTAAGATTAGCACCATTATCTGTAATGATCACCTTTGGGATTCCGAATCGATAGATAATGTTTGAGTGAACGAAATCGACCACTATTTTCTTGGTCACCGATTTGAATGTTTTGGCCTCAACCCACTTGGTGAAATAATCAATGGCTACCATAATGAATCTGTGCCCGTTGGATGCTGCTGGCTCAATTGGTCCAATGACATCCATGCCCCAAGCAACGAAGGGCCATGGTGCCGACATTGTGTGTAATTCCGATGGTGGAGAATGAATCAAATCTCCATGTATCTGGCACTGATGGCATTTGCGCACAAAATTGATACAATCTCGCTCCATGGTAAGCCAATAATAGCCTACTCAGAGAATTTTCTTTGCCAACACATATCCGCTCATGACTCCCGAATGTACTTCGGACATGACAACCGTAGCTTGTCTAGCATCTATGCATCTTAATAATCCAAGGTCTGGTGCTCTATTATACAAAACTCCTCCACTTAAGAAGAATCCATTTGCCAACCGTCTAATTGTTCTCTTTTGATCCCCTGTGGCTTGCATTGGATATATCCCCATTCTGATGTATTCCTTGATATCGTGGAACCATGGTTCACCATCAAGTTCTTCTTCAATCATGTTACAGTAAGCATGTTGATCTTGGACTTGAATATGCAGAGGATCGACATAAGCTTTGTCTGGATGGTGCAACATTGATGCCAGAGTAGCCAATGCATCAGTGACCTCATTATGGACCCTTGGAATATGCCTGAACTCCACTAATCGAAACCCTTGACAAAGATCATGTAAACATTGTCGGTACGGTATGAGCTTCAAGTCTCGCGTTTCCCATTCTCCTTGAATTTGATGTACCAGAAGATCCAAGTCTCCCAAGACCAAGATTTCCTGGATATCCATGTCTGCAGCTAGCCTTAGACCCAAAATACAGGCTTCATGCTCAGCCATATTGTTGGTGCAATTAAACCAAAGCTGAGCCGTAACAGGATAGTGATGCCCTGTTTCAGAAATAATCACAGCTCCTATCCCGACTCCTTTCATGTTGGCAGCCTCATCAAAGAAAAGTTTCCAGACTGGTTTTTCAATTTTCTCCAGTTCATCGATATGCATCACTTCTTCATCGGGAAAATAAGTTCTCAAAGGCTCGTAATCTTCATCGACCGGGTTTTCGTCCAAATGATCGGCCAATGCTTGGGCTTTCACCATAGTCCGAGTTACATAGATGATGTCAAACTCTGTGAGCAATATCTGCCACTTCGCAAGTATTCCTGTCGGCATAGGCTTTTGAAAGATATAATTCAACAAATCCAAACGCGAAATGAGGTAGGTAGTGTAGGATGACAAATAATATTTCAATTTCTGAGCCACCCAATTTAGGGCGCAACATGTCCTTTCCAGATGAGTGTACTTAACCTCATAAGCCGTGAACTTCTTGCTAAGATAGTAGATGACCTGTTCCTTTCTGCCGGTGATGTCATGCTGCCCCAGTATACAGCCAAATGAATTTTTTAAGACTGTTAAATAAAGAATCAAAGGTCTTCCTGGTTCTGGCGGAACCAGCACGGGTGGGTTTGACAAGTATCCTTTTATCTTATCAAATGCTTCTTGACACTCATCAGTCCACTTGACCACAACATTCTTCTTTAACAATTTGAAAATAGGCTCACAAGTTGTCGTGAGCTGAGCAATAAACCTGTTGATGTAGTTCAACCTCCCTAACAGACTCATCACTTCAGTTTTGTTCCTCGGAGGTGGCAATTCTTGGATGGCTTTGATTTTTGATGGGTCCAACTCGATGCCTCGCCGGCTGACTATAAATCCCAACAGCTTTCCGGATGGAACACCAAATGCGCACTTGGCAGGGTTAAGCTTGAGGTTGTACCTGCGAAGTCTTAGGAAGAATTTCCTCAAATCCCCAACGTGGTTGGCCTGATGCTTTGATTTTATGATCACATCATCCACGTATACCTCAATCTCCTTATGTATTATATCATGAAACACTGTAGTCATTGCTCTCATGTAAGTTGCCCCGACATTCTTCAAACCAAATGGCATTACCCGGTAGCAATAAGTTCCCCACGACATGATGAATGCCGTCTTTTCTGCATCTTCTTCATCCAATAGAATCTGATGATACCCGGCATAGCAATCCACAAAAGATCCTATCTCATGCTTGGCACAATTATCGATCAAAATATGGATATTGGGTAATGGGAAGTTATCCTTCGGACTTGCTTTGTTGAGATTGCGGTAATCGACGCATACTCTGATCTTACCGTCCTTTTTTGGCACATGCACGACATTAGCCAACCAAACAGGATATCGAGTGACCCGAATGACCTTTGCATCCAACTGTTTGGTGATTTCTTCTTTAATTTTCACACTCATATCAGTTTTGAATTTCCTCAATGTTTGCTTGACGGGAGGAAACACTGGATCGGTGGGCAATTTGTGGACCACTAAATCAGTGCTCATGCCCGGCATGTCGTCATATGACCATGGAAAAACATCTTTGAATTCGATGAGTGCTTTGATTAACTCTTCCCAGATCTTTGGCTCGAGGTGGACACTTGTTTTAGTCTCTCGGATATTATTTGTGTCTCCTAAATTGACGGCTTCTGTATCATTCAGGTTGGGTTTGGGTTTTTCTTCGAAGTGAATTAAATCCTTACTAATCTCTTCGAAGGCCTCATCTTCATCGTATTCTGATTTGTAATCACAATCTACTTCTTGAACTATTATTTCAGAATCAGGTTGATTTTTAAGACTGGGCTGAGGATTCCTTATGCATGCCATATCACTAGAGCCAGCGTAAAAAGAACTGTACAGAAAAGAAAAGAAAAACAAAAGAAAAACTATCAGGAATGATAAAGAAGGGGAAATTGCATTTCATTGAATGAAATAACATTTGCACACTTCAAACAGACTGAAAGATAAAAATCTGGATTACAACCCTGGAATAACCCAAACAAACTGAAGGACAATCAAAATAAACTACCAAGACTCCTTATGAATGGGGAGAGGAGTGGCTTTCCAATTATTAAGTTTTGTTTCTGGCCCAACGAATTGAATTTCTGCGTTGCTAAGACCTTCACCACTTTCCACCATGTTCACACTATCAAACAACTTTTCAAATATTTCAATTAACTCCTCGTCAGGATTAATCATAGAACTGGGAATTGTTGTTACCGGGCGACTTCTGGTACCGCACTTGACGAATGATTTGGAAAGACGTGGGACTGGCATTGGAAGGAACCATGCCTTCTGTTTTAGCTTTCTGGCCTTTCTTATGTCTGCGGCAGTGGGCTCGAATCCCAAACCAAATGTTCCCAAGTTTTCGGGAAGAGACACCGGCTATATGATGCCTTGCAAAGACGAGCCCAAACCTTTACCGAGTACAAAACCATTCTTAAACATCTCATAGGCTACCATGACTGATGCGGCGGTAATCTTTGGATTTGAAATGTATTTCCCCTTCGGAACTTTCTCTACCAACATCGTGTTAGAAACCTGGTAGACCCACGGTCCTTGGTCATTTTTCACTTCAATGACTGGTACAATGGCATTGCTGTGAGCACATAAGCTGTCTTCCCCATGTACAACTATTTCTTGTCTATCCTATTCAAATTTGACTACCTGGTGTAGTGTTGATGGGACTGTTTTAGCGGCGTGGATCCATGGTCGACCCAATAGTAAATTATAGGAAACAGCTATATCCAGCACCTGAAACTCCATTGTGAACTCAACTGGCCCTATCGTTAGCTCCAACACTATGTCCCCAACTGAATCTTTACCTTTGCCATCAAATCCCCGCACACAAATATTGTTCTTACGGATCCTCTCATCTTTTATTTTCAACTTGCTTAAAGTGGAGAGAGGACAGATGTTTGTGCTTGACCCGTTGTCAACCAATACCTAGGTCACCACAGAGTTTTCACATTTTAATGTAAGGTAAAGAGCTTTGTTGTGCTCAGTACCTTCTACAGGAAATTTATCATCAGAAAATGTGACTCTGTTTGTTCGAAGATTTTGTTGGCTATTTTTTCCAAGTGATTCACGGAGATCTTATCGGGAACGTGTGCCTCATTCAAGATCTTCATTAAAGCTTGACGGTGCTCGTCCGAATGGATCAGTAATGACAATAGTGAAATTTGAGCGGGCGTCTTTCTTAATTGTTCCACGATAGAATAGTCATGCAGCTTCATCTTCCTCAAGAATTATTCTGCTTCTTCTTCAGTTACGGCTTTCTTCATTGGTGCTGGATTATTTTTAGCTCTTCTTAACTCCTCGGGAGTAAAACACCTTCCCGAGCGAGTCAAACCCTGTACTTCAAAGATTTCTTCTTTGACTTCCTTCCCTTTGTACATCACCGTTATCTGCTCGTAATTCCATGGAATAGCCTTGCTATTGATTATTGGTAATTGGGTTACTGGCTTGATAATAACCCGATCTGTGCGGGCTCCTTCCACGATTATGATAGGTTTGCTGGCCACTCCCGGTACAATCACCTTTACCCCTTCCTGTTTCGTTGCAACTTTGCTTAAAGACCCTTTCTCAACTGCCACAGATGGCTCAACACTCTTTTTGCTCTACTTGAGCACCAACTTCTCATCTTCTAATTGTTCATCTGTCTTGACTCAACTAGACCGAATCATCATGACAGTTTGTGATGGCTTCTTGGGTTCCCCCTCCGCATGCACTATTTCGATCATATTCGCCTCCTGATGGGCTGGCATCGGATTCCTGCTGATATTGGGTGCTTCGGGAGCTTGAACTTCAATTCTATTGGTATCAATCAACTTCTGTATCGCACTTTTCAAGTTCCAACACCTTTCTGTATCATGACCCGAAGTACTAGAACAATATTCACAGCTGACAGTATAGTCAAGATTCTTTGGAGGATGATTTGGCAGTTTAGACTGTATCGGCCTTAGCATATCTAGCTGTTTTAGCCTGTGGAACAGACTAGTGTATGATTCTCCCAATGGAGTAAAGGTTTTCTTTTTCTGCAACCTTTCACCCTTGAGTGCTTGACTCGGCCTGAAAGTTGGTCCGGGAGTGTTTTGGTAGGCTCGTGGATGTGGATAAGTATTTGGTAGGACAGGAGCACGCCATTGAGTGTGGGCAGGAGGTTGGTTGTATGCTTGTGCATGGTGGACGGAAAAATGAGGTTTTGGTGGGGGATAGTAGTGTTGGGGTGGATTGTGGTGATAAGTTTGTTGGTGGGGTCGAGGTTGATTGTAGTGGTAAGGTGAACCTCTGGATCCGGACTAAGTTCCTGAATCAACCATTGCCGCTTCCTCTTTTTTCTTCTTCCCAATCCCTCCCATGCCGCCTTGAATAGCCTGAGTAGTCGTTTTGATAGCCGAATAGCTCATGATTTTATTCGACTTGAGGCCTTCTTCTACCATGCCCCCCATCTTTACTACTTCGTTGAATGACTTTCCCACAGCTGAGACCAAATGGCCATAGTAAGTAGGTTCCAAAGCCTGTAGGAAGTAATCTACCATCTCACTTTCCTTCATTGGGGGATCCACCCTTGCTGCTTGTTCCCTCCACCGGAAACCATATTCTCTAAAGGTTTCACTATGCTTCTTCTCAAATTTAGTCAGGTATAGTCGATCTAGAATGATCTCAAGATTGTATTGGAAGTGACAAGCAAATGCTTGTGCCAGATCATCCCATGTGTACCATCTCCCATAGTCTTGGCGGGTATACCATTCCAATGCTGATCCACTCAAACTCTGACTGAAGTAAGCCATTAACAATTCGTCTTTTCCTCCATCTCCCATCATCTTGCTGCAAAAACCCCTCAAGTGGGCTACTGGATCGCTGTGCCCATTGTATAGATCGAACTTGGGCATCTTGAAACCGGCCGGTAATTGCACATTTGGGAACAGACATAGGTCCTTGTAGGCCACACTAACTTGCCCTCCTAATCCTCGCATGTCTCGGAACGATTGTTCTAAGCTTTTAACTTTCCTGAACATTTCCTCATGTTCGGTATTTTTAACTGGTTTATCAGCTTCTATTGGGAGGTCAAAGCGAGGAGTATATGAATGGGTTTCTGAAGCTTTGAAAGTGGGCTCCGAAGGGTAGTATTAGTTGTCTTGGGCCTGGAATATAGGCTCGCTAGGATATTTGTGGAGTGTAGCTGGTGGAGGTGCTACGAAGACAGGAGTTACTGGTGGAGGAGGGTATGGAATTGGTTTAGGGGGTGGAGATTGTGTTGTATGAGAAGTGGTGCCCCGGTAGTGCTGGTAAATGGGAAAGCTCGGGGATAGATCGGTGGCAGGATGACCCTGAGTTTGAGCCGGTGGTGGGGTGGAAGCAGGGTTAGCAGGGTAAGCTGGGGGTGATTGTCCTTTAGACCAGGTCTGATACATCTCGGCCATATGTTGCTTAAGTTTAAGCATCTCCTCTTTCATTTTACTGACGTCCAGCTCCTCTACCTCAACACTTGTGTCGACATCCGGGATAGACATGATTTCTGGTATTGGTCCTTTTGATCTGGTTTAGTAATGATAATGTGCTAGTATACTCTATATAAACTAACTGCTTGAATTCTGGAAAACAACAAACTTGTTAGTTTTTAGAGTTTAACACATGCAATTACACGTTGGGATGCAATGCACCTAGGCAATTAACCATTTTCTATCATGTATTTGCTCGGTTGCTTGTGTCATCCCAGCTTTTCCCGATCTTTCCTGTTATTGTCCCTCACGCCTATCTTTATTTCCCTCCCCTTTTTCATTTTATTCCTTTCTTTTGGTTGTGGTCGAATCTTATAGAGATTGCCTACGTATCATGTCCCCGCATGAATCAGACCGTGCGTAGTTCTAGCGGAAACAATTATTAATACTCTTATTTATTTTTTAACAAACAAAACAGTACAAAGACAGAAATGACATTACATTTGGACAACACTTTAAGAAAATAGTTTAAAAGACTTGACGCAGACTCAAACAAAAACATGACTATTATATAAAAAGTTCCAACAACTATGACTACGCTCCACTCCACAATCTTTTGCTTTCAATTAATGGAACATCTGCTCATGGTGGGGCTTGACCCGGTTGACCTCCTAGTGTACGGTACATTCTTTCTAACTCCATTTCAAGATGACGGGCAAAAGTAGGTGCATGCTCTAGAAACCTTTCATAATCCATCCCTTGGCAGTTTACATAACTTTGAGAGGTGTAAACAGCCAAATCATGGATTTGTGCTCTGAAATCTTGGAGATTTTGGTCTTGGTTTTGCAATTGCTGTTGGCGAGTGGTGGCTATATCTCTTATGCGGTCTTCGTGATATAAAATTGACTCCAATTGAGCTCGAAGTCTGGCCTGATCGAGTCTTGCATGTGCTCTTTCCCTATCAATATCTGCGTGCTGATGTTCTCTATTGTACCTTCTTATTTCTTCCAACTGTGCATGGAATTGAACTTCTGAATGTATCCAATGGTCCCTCTCTCTCTTGAATTGAGTCATGTCTTCTTCAAATCTTATTACTTGGCGTTCCTTACTAGATTTGGCCTCCTCATTTAACTGTATGATTTTTTCCTTAGCTTTATCTAACGCCTTTTCAGTCTTTGTCAAGATGGAGTCATAATCTTGCATTTTTTCCATCAGATTGGCAATGATTTTCTGATCTTTCCAACTTCTCACTGGCGCTTCAGAGGCTTTCTTCATCCGTTGAAACTGAGCGCGGAGAGTTTTATTCTCGCTAATCAGAATCTTCTTTTCACCTTCTGCTTCTTGTGCTTGTAAGTCTTTCTCCAAATGTGGTTCCTCAGGCTTTCTTCTAAGGCATGAATAGTTGCTTTGTACCCCTTTTCCTTTTCACCCCAAGACAACCGTTCTTGGATTTTGTCATCAAAGGTTTGAACATGCGGTCTTTTTATGGGCCTTCTAAGATCAGGTTCTGGTGCATCATCCACGCGGGATCTTTTCTCAAACCACCTAGCATATCCCGGATTTATCTCGCCTTTCGCAGGATCTGGAACTTGAGTATCATCTTTCAAGTATCGACAACCATTCCAAATCTGCTGGATTAAATCCTCAGGGAGGGTGGCTTCGGGGTGTAGCTCGATCACTTGCACACTCAAATCTTCATCATCAGACACCACTTGGTATCTCCCTAGCTATCTTAGAACTCTCTGTGGCGTATACGGCTGGACTCTTCTTAAACCCAACATCAACAAATAACTCTTCAAGGTTGACATGTGTATCACCTCTCTTACCGGGAGCCATCCCAAAGTCCACTCAATTTGACTTGCCATTAAAGATCTTAAATGGGATATCCAGGCTTCCACCCCTTCTGGAGATTTATAATCTTTTATTCTTTCTTCATAACTCTCGATGAAATTGTCCTTGCTTGGACCATACTGCATGAACTTGGGGTGATGTCGGAGATGTTGAGTCAACCACATTTGCAACAAAATATTGCACCCTTCGAAGAATTTTGCCCCGGATTTACATAAAGTCAATGCCCGATAAATATCTGAGAGAATGATCGGGGCAAGGGTGTGACGTTCCTTGGTAGTGAGGACTTGTACGACTCTGGCTATGCGAATATCAATTGTCCGCTCTTTGTTTGGGAAAACCATGATTCCCAGAAAAGCCACCATGAAAGTGAAGCGTCAGTGAATCTGCCAGGTGTCCTTGTTTTGTTTGTTGGTAAGGCCCTTTTCATGAATTTTAAATCCATCCGGCTTTCCGAACCTTGAATATAGGAAGTTGAAAGAACAACACCCTTTGACAACGTTGCTTTTTCTGATTTGATTACTAATATTCAGAAGACTAAAGAATCGGTGTACTAAGGGAGCCTTTGGGAATATAAGATTCCGGTTTCTCAAATCTCCGTCAAAACAGGAATATCCAGCTATTTCTTCCAATGTGGGAGTAAGCTTGAAATTAGAGAAGCGAAAGACACTGTAAACAGGGTACAAAAAAGTCACTAGCGTCGTAATCAAATCACCGCGTGGTTTAACGTTCATAATATCTGTGAGAGCTCCCAAATACTTAATGACCCATTTCTGACCATCTCCTCCTAACTCATGCCACCACATCTGAAGCCGAAATAGAAACTCATCTACATCTGTGAACGGTGAGTTTTGGATGGTGCTCATTTTGTACCTATGAGCGATGTTAATTTTAAAACCCAAAATCAGGACTCATTTTGAAAAAATCATTAATATTAAAAAAAACACTTCGATGAAGAAGGTTTAAAGGCTGTGTTTTCTGACCGGCAAAATATTTTTTGAAGAAAAACGACCAAAGGCGGATGTTCTTGCAAAAACAGCCTTCTGGCGCCTTTTGGGGACATTCGGCATATTTTGGACAAGAATGACATCGCCTTACTTATGACAACACAATGAGATTTATGTACCCATGCTTTTAATTATTTATTATCTATATTTTTTTTATTTTTTTTAAAAAAATAGTTGGGCCCGATGTGGGTTGCCTACGTATCTCACATCTGGCGAGAATCAAACTTACGTAGTTCGAAATAATAAAACTATTTTTAAAAGAAACACAACATTTCCTTTTCTTTTCAAAATTTCGACAGAATTTCAAAATATTTTGGAAATTTTTTTTTTTTCGAAAACAACCAATTTTCTTTCTCGGTTCTCACCTTGATTTTCCTTTTCTAACTTTTTCCTATAAGCTGGTCAACATGCAAATCCAAAACAAATGAATGCACAAGTAGCAAGTAAGATGCATCAGGATGGTCTTTTCATTTCGGGTACACCTGTCCTAGACAGACCCAACCCCTGTGTTGAGTCTCCGAAGTCAAATGCACATGATGCAAACAAACGTTCCTACTAGGGATCAGGTATGAAGCTGAGTTATTCTAAGTGTAAAACCTGGGGTATACTGTTTTAGACCTGGCTTACCCAAGCGGACAGCTTGAGCCGAAGTGGGGGCAACGTACCGGGAGCACGAAAGTCTACCCGGCCTAGTTACTTGGCCCAACTTCGTTCTATTTGGTATGACTTCTAACAGAAAGGTGGGCCACGCGCACGTGTGCACCATAAATTCAGAAGACTCAGAAAGAAGAAGGGTTTCATAACAGTTTATATATACAGTTCAGATAATATCAAAGCGGTAAAAAGCAAAATTTCGCATATTAAGCACAAACATGTGAATAAAACTAGATAAAAATAAAGCCAAATATAACAATTATTCTAAGCTCAAATTCTTGAACCCTGAACCAGAGATTCTAGGTTCGGTCCCCAGCAGAGTCGCCAGAGCTGTCACACCTCCTTTTTTCCTACACCCAAAGGTAGGGGTGTAAGTGGAGTTTTTCCAATTAAAGGACAATCGAAATGGGATTCGTTTATTTAAAGATTCAGAGTCGCCACTTGGGATAATTTATGGTGTCCCAAGTCACCGGTTCGAATCCCAAATCGAGGAAAAGATTGACTCTGTATTGTAGTCTGCGAACCAGAAATCCGGGTAAGGAATTCTGTTAACCCGGGAGAAGGTGTTAGACACTCCCGAATTCCGTGGTTCTAGCACGGTCGCTTAACAATTTATACTTGGCCTAATTATCTGACTTATTACACATTTTAAACTTATTGTGTATTTTTAGCTTTTATTACCGCTTTTAGCTTGATTATTTATAATTATAGAATTGTCTTGAAACGAATCCCGCGTACGTATATTCGTTTTATTTTTTGTATGTAAGGAACCATGTCACGCATACGTGTACATAATTAAATTAATAACATTTTTTATTAAAAACGAATTTGGCCGAAGTTGCGCGTGCTTAAAACAAACTATGAACATTTGTCATTTTTTGTATGATTAAATGGTAGGTAGCACACTTCGGACTATATGAGCTAATTTAATTAATAACCTCCGAAAACCCTTTTTTTTATTTAGAAGGTTTGTTCGAAGTTGCGCGAACGCATACTCCGAATTATTTTTTTAGAATTGTAATCATGTCACGCGAACGTGTACACAATCACAATTGTATTTTAAAGATTAAGATTGTTTTGCTCAACATTGCGCATACGTGGGTCTTAATTCTGGAACCCATAATCATGCCACACACAACAGAAAAGGTTATTAAAAGGTTTTACGCCTATCAAGTTCTTTCTCAACTTATTCATTCTTAGAGTTTAGCCCAATAGTCCTCTCTTTATTTTAATATCTACCCGATTAGCTCACAAAACAAACCAAATAATCATTTCAACAGACACATTACAAGATATTGAATTTAGAAGCTCTTTGTGATCAAATCACTTCGAAACTGCCTAGGAGGAATTAACAGCATATTGAGATATGAGACCAAGAGAATCCATATCGTTAAGCGCACGAAATCATTAGCCGGATTGCTAAAGCTCAAGATTTTTTGCATCAATATGTAGTACTTTAGGCATGAGTAAGAATCAAAAATATATTTTTTCCTACCAATTAGCAACCATCAAATTAAAAGGCCATAATCATTCGCCCAATTGATATGATTATCCCTTTTAAAGAAACTAAACCAATTGGTTTGTAATATTGAGGAACTGGGCCGATCTTAAAATGGAATTGTACCAACCCCAACTATCTGTGAAGAAACCTGTTTTGAAGCAAATAAAAGAAAACTCATGCAGCAGGGGCTATCACTTTCATTTATTGTTAATTTTAAAATTCTGGGCCCAAATTGAGCCCAAGCAGAAGGCCCAAATTCTTTAAAACCTCAGAACCAACACCAATTAGACTCGACACCGAATCTGTATCGTGATCCAGCGATGGCTGAGCAACAAAAGTTCAGATTGAACCTAAATAGCTAGTCATAACATACAAACAACTCCAAGATTTTGAAAATAGAAAACAATTAAGGATCCAATTATTGAGAAACTATATAGCATATGGTTCTAAATTTTCAAGGCCCTAATTAACTTGAAATGCTGATTTTTAAACCTTAATTAAACATCACGTGGACAAAACTTATAGAATTTAAAACAACCAAATCTACTCAATTGACATGCAAGCAACAATAGATAACCAGTGAATCACTTTCAACATAACTAAACTAACTTGAATTTCTCCTAACACTGATAGTTGCCAAACCAGTACATTAGAATCTGGTTCCCTCATGAATTCCAGAAAATCATACTAAAGCTTTCAATATGATCCTTAGACATTTCAAACTCATTCAGGAGCAAATGTAAACACAGAACATGTTTGCCAAATTCTTCGAACCATACTGATCTCAAATAAGCACCATACGTACATGTCCAATTACCTATACATACAACTATTGAATATGTACATCAGAATCATACATACATGTCTAATTACCCATACATATAACTACTGAACATACACAGCATTAAATATGCAAATGATAGCTTAGATAACCTCTAAAACTACATATTTATTACAGAATATTAAAGCAATAAGAGAAACAGGGGTAAACTAGGTTCAAATGCAGCCTGTATCCAATTAATATTCCATCTGATTTATATGTTCAACAATCAATCATCATTCAGGGGCTAAGAAGGTACCAGAGATTGAAGGGACAAAGAAATAACGAAGGATCAGCAATTTTTAAACAGCAAAAATCGACAGCAGCAACAACACAGCCCCAGATTTAGCAAGTGAAACCAGAAAATTGATTTAAAACCCAATGGAACAGTAGTCTTTAACACAATTTGATCAAAACCTTCCAAAAAACTAGTATCAAACCAACTCAAATCCCATCACTGAACATTACTGTTTTCCAAAGCTTAAAAGAATCAGGAATTACTGAGGCTCAATTGTACAGTAGAGAGTTTTCAGCTGATTTATCAGATTCTTATTTCTAAAAAAATTTGTATTTTTTCAATACTTTTAGAATATCGGACTGTTCTTCTCCTCTCTCAGTACTTCAGAATCTCTCTTGTCTTCTCTGTATTCAATCTCTCTCTCAGAATGTTCTAGCCTGTCTCTTCTATATCTTAAGCTCTATCTCTGTATCTTTTTTCTATCTCCCTCCCTCTCAGAATGTTCCCTTAGAATGTCCTAGCCTTTTCCAATGTTTTTTTTTCAGAATGCTCCCCTCTCTCTCTGAATCTCTCTAAAAAAAATCCTGATTCCCCCTTCTTATACAGACCTTCCTTACCTTTTAAACCTACTGCCCGTCCCCTTTTTCCCACTAAAAATCTGAATTTTTCCACTTAAAACCCACTAAGGAAAACTTTTTCTTATTTTCAGCCCTCATTCCCTTTTGTTCCCCATTACCATATTAATTTAAAGACACTAATATCCCACTAACAAAACACTAACATTAAAATATTATCCTAATTGTTTCATTCCCAAATCACCCCTGAAACCCCTTAATATTACTGTCCCAGTACAAACCATTCATCTGCATTAAAACCTTTAACTCTAAAATCTTGTTCAAACTAACAATTATCTAAAACTAATTCTGATTAACAGCTATGGCCAATTCTCCTAACAACTGAATGACTAAGGTTGAGTTCCCATTGAATCCCATGGACTGAATTTAAATCACAACACAAAACTCAACAGAATCATTATAACTGAAACTGAAAATTGAATCAAAATGAACATGAATGCAGGTAACATGAATGCAGGTTCATTGTCATCCTATTGACAATGCCCTAAAGCTAAGTGTCCACAGATCAAGCATACACAATAACCATTTGACGAACTTATTGTCTACAAACAAGAACGAATTAATCGACGAAAACTAATTAACCGATTGTCTTCAACAATTGACAGCAATTACTCATAAATAGATAATCAAGCCATTCAAGTAACAATGACAAGAACATGGATTTGTAATAAATCTTAACTAATCGACGAAACTTATTTGAATTGATTATACAGCCTATAATTATACACAATAAAGAACATAAACAAATTCGACCAAATAAAAAGGTCTGAGGGAGAAGAACAGAACAATCGACAAAACTGAAAAATTAATATAACAATACTAAACACATAAACTGACACTTAAAACATCAGAAAATATAATAAAAGAAAAAAGGAAAAATACCTTAAATGGAACAAAGAACAGACGGACTCGAATCGGCTCGAATTTGAACTTTTTTGAGGTCAAACGGACCTTAATCGAGTGTTCTCAACTGAGAACACTTTGACTAAGGTCAGTTAAACACCCAAATCGCCTTAAACTTCGGACAGAAACCAGTTTTGGTTTTCTAAGGTTCTTACGTTTCGATTCGGGGTTCGAGTGTTTCTAGCCAGATTCGAACCAAACCAATGGTGGTTTGGTCATGAGGGAGGTCAAGGGGTGCCAGGGTGTGAGTTCAAGGTGGATTGGGGTAGGTCCAGGTTTTGCTCGAATATTCGATTGAAGATTCGAGAAGCTGTAGGTTGATTCGAGCAAAACAGGTAAGAAATTTGGATTGGGGGTGGTTAGAAGGTTCAGGGGTGTTATTTTGGTAGCCGGCGGCGTCGTTGCCGCCGGGTTTCAGGCGAAGGAATGCCATGGCGGCTAGGGTTTGTGGGAAAGGCTTCGTCTCTGAGAGACGATGATGAACATGGGTTTGGACTGGGGGAGCTGGGTATGAGGTTTCGTTTATATAGTGGGGGGGTGGTTTGATCTTGGTCGTTCGATCAAGAGAGATCGAGGGTCCGGATTAGTTCACTTAACTCAAACGGTGTCGTTTGGAGTAGTACTGGGGTGGTCCGGGTATTGGAGTGACGGGTCGGGGTCGGGTTTGGGCAAAGCTTTGGGACCGTTTGATCAGTTGAGATCAACGGTCCAGATTGAAACACCTGAAACGATGTCGTTTGGTTGTGGCTGGAGACGGGCTGGATTGTGGCAGGTTTGGGCCGGGTATGATGGGGTGTTTGGACGGGTTTGGGGTGTATTTTGTTTGGGTTTTGAAGCTCTTGGCCCAAATTCGGGTCTTCTAATTCTTTTCCTTTCTTTTTATTTCTAAATTATTTTCTAAAATCATAAACCAAGTTAACTTACTAAAAATACTAATTATCTTTTAATAACAATTATCACATACAATTAAATGCCAATTAACAATAAAATCACACAATTCAACATTAAATGCTAAAAATGCAAAGTACATTATTTTTTATGATTTTCATTTTCATAAAACAAATTACTGGTTAATTAATCCTAAATTATAAATGCAAATGCAACACACACACACACACACATATATATATATATATATATATATATATATATATATATATATATATATATGTTCAATACTCAAAATATAATAAAACATAGACAGACAAATACAAATAAATCACAAACAACACACAACTATTTTATTGAGATTTTTTGTGGGAGTAGTTCTTATATGGCAAAAATCACGTGCTCACACATATTTTCATATGGTTTTGGTTAATTGTTGGTCAATTGATTTTGCATAAGTTTTAAAGCCTGAGAATTACGCCTAAAAACTGGCCCAGTTATAGAGTTAAAAGATCAGATCTGGTTTGTGGGTTATGCGTTCTGGGCTGTCTTTGTCGTTGCCTGATTAGGGCCCAAAATCTGCAAAGCATTCAAAATAAGAAATGATAGGATGGGCCAACTCATTCTGATAGCTGGCCCAATTCCTCATTGTCAAATTAGTTTAAGCAGGTTTTGCGAATTTGACTCGATAATTTCTTACGCCATCTAGCCAATTAGCCAAGCCCTTTAATAATCAAGGCAAGCCGTATTATGTAACATGGATGGTTCACGGATCTCCGAGGTTTAGTGCGATTTCCTTTTTTTTTTTAAATAATTGAGGTGATCCGCGCCAAATAAAATTTTCAAATACGTGACCATCATTTAACTATTTCTTTTGAATCCCTAGAAATCGAGGTTTTCCATTTAGCGAATTTTCATGGCCCTCGCAAAGTTAACAACGCGTTAGTTACTTTAGGCGTGTTATTTTTAATAATATTACCTTCTTAAACTCGGGTGCACATTTCATGTGACCCAAATCCAAATCTTAAAACGTTGAATAAAACATGTCTAGGATTGCGGGTGCATTTCATGTGGTGTGAACCAAAGACGTGTTTTAAACGACGTTCAATCTTCTTTAAAATTGATTAAAAGCGGTTATAAAGTTAAAATGCATATAGGTTCAAAATGTTCTAAAATCAGATAATAGGCCAATTATAACAGTTGAACGACCGTTCTAGAACCACGAAATCCAGGAATGCCTAACACCTTCTCCCAGGTTAACAGAATTCCTTACTCGGATTTCTGGTTCGCGGACTGTATTACAGAGTCATATTTTCCTCGATTCGGGATTCAACCGGTGACTTGGGACACCATAAATCTCCCAAGTGGTGACTCTGAATCTTTATAATAAATCCCGTTTCGATTGTCCTTTAATTGGAAAAACTCCCTTTATTCATACCCTTCCGGGGTGTAATGAAAAAAGGAGGTGTGACACTATTGTCTGTTGGTAATCATACCATAGCAACTACGACATGCATTCAGAGTTGCATTTGAGTCAAATAGTGATTTAAAGATGACACCAGAGAATATTGAAACTAAAGAAAGTCCCACACACGAAGAACCCACGATTGCTTCTGTGGTTTTGAAGAAAATAGAATATTAAAAACCAACCAATGATGAAAACCAAGAAGACGAGAATTATTTTTTATTTTTGATAAACAATAAGAAAAAAGTGTGATCTTATTAACTTGAAGCATGTCTACTAAGACCTTGAAATAAGAAATTTTACAAAGCCAAAATGTAAGAATATTGGTCAATCTATTCATTATTAAGTAAAATGTTAAACTAGATTTGCATCCGCGTACAATCTTCCAAATAGATCACCAGAAGAAGATTGTATTAAGATGTATCACATTATTTATAGCTTTAGAGTAGTTGTACTTATAGCTTTAGCAGTTGTACCAATCAGTTAGTTTGTTAGTTAAGTCAGTTACATTTTTATTAGTTAGTTAGTTGATTAGTTTAGATCTTTTGTTAAGCTTTCCTTTTGATTGTTTACTGTATATATACAACATTGTTGAGTCAATACAATTGAGACTTTCATTTCCAAATTCATTTCTTTTCCCTTCTCGTACATGCTCCCAGTTTGGGGCCTCTTCTCTAGGTCTCCATTTCCACCATTGGAGCTCACCTCGAGTCAATCGATTCATTACGCTACTGATTTTTTATATAGTATCAGAGCTATGGACGATCAGATCCAGTAGTCTTATGCGTATGATGTTCGTGTAGATCATCGATTGCTTGATCTACACATGTAATTGGAGGTAATTCTTTCTTTTCGCAAAATTAGGGTTCATAGTAAGTCGTCTTTGTTTCTCTGCTTCATTTTCTTTCAAACACTGTTGATTAAGCAACTCTCATGGCTATTGATGAGGAAATCAAACACATTGATGTGGACTCAAACAAAGAGTCCACCATTGACTCGAGCAGTACCTTATACATGCATCCATCAGACAATGCCAGTTCCTTTTAATAGGATTGGATACAGGTCTTGGAGACAAAGTGTGCTTCGTGCATTGTCTGTTAAGAACAAACTAGGGTTTATTAATGGAGATTGTAAGAAACCAGATCTGAGTCTCCGAAGTATAGACTATGGAAGAGGTGTGATGATATAGTCACCTCATAGATTTTAAATTCTTTGGGGAAGGAAATTGTTGATAGTGTGGAGTATGTCAATGATTCTATTGAGTTGTGGAAAGAGTTGGAGGATCATTATGATAAGACAAATGGTGCGAAGCTATATTAAATTCAAAAGGAGATAAATGATCTGTCACAAGGAGCACTAGACATTACTGGTTAATACACCAGAATGAAGAAATTGTGGGAAGAACTCAACACCTTAAGTGCAAAAACTCAATGTAGTTGTCATCGCACATGTGGATCCAAAGAGAATATGCATAAAACTAAACAAGACAGGCGATTGATTCAGTTTCTTATGGGACTGAATGAGATGTGTACTGTAGTGAGAGGTAGCATCCTTATGATGAATCCCTAATCATCCTTGGAATAAGCCTTTTCTTTACTGATTCAAGAAGAGAAGCAAAGAGAAATCAAACCTAATAACCAGCTGATGTTTGAGTCTGCTTCATTGAATGTCAACACCTCCAAACAACCTACTTTCAAAACCAACTACAACCTAGCAAACAACTACACTTCCAATAGTAGATCTCGTCCAGTATGTGAGTATTGCAAAAAACCAAGACACACCAAAGAGAAACGCTATAAATTCTATGGTTATCCTCAAAACTTCCAAAGTTCTAGCCAGTCCTTTCAGAAACACAACCAGAAATTTCAAGGAGCTAATCAAAACTTCCAAAGTCCCAATCAAGGTTTTAGATTCAATAAAGGAAAAGGAACAGTAGCAAATGTTCATGGTTCTTCGACTGACATGGTAACTGGTAATGGAGATGGAGGTGAACACCATGATAGGAATCATGGAATGAGTTTCACCAAGGACCAATATGGCCAACTCATGAGCTTGCTGCAACACTTCCAAACTAATAGTGGAGGAGAGAATTCCAACAACATGAACCTGAACTGTGGAGCTGCAAACTTTGCATGTATTATGGTCTGTACCTCTTCAATTGATTTTGGTAAACTATCATGTGGGTGCTTTAAATCTAAAAATGATACATGGATATTAGATTCAGGGGCTTCAAATCACATGACCTCCAATAGATCCTCAATATGTGATATCACTATTCAACCTTATTCCCAGTTGGTTATATTGCCAAATAGTTATAAAGTTAGAGTAACAGAAGTTTGAAGTGTGAGACTTGCACCTAGGATTGTGTTGTACAAAGTTCTTTTTGTCATTTCTTTCAAACATAACCTCTTTTCTATTCATTTGTTGACTTTATATCTCAGAGGAATTGCATTCTTCACTGATTATCTTTGTATGTTACTGGCCCCTTCACTGAAGAGGCCTCTAGAGATTGGTAGAGTCAAGAATGGACTTTACCTCTTGTGCTCTTACTGTTTGAAACAAAAGGATACAAGTTCTTCTTCTGTCACGGTCAATTATGTTCCCTGCTTGTCTGTTCATCCATATGACATGCAAGATGCCTACTTTCCCTCTGTGTATAATTGATCTCTGAATAAAGCTACATCTTCTGGTAATAGTACTGCTATAAATGTTTCCCCACCTATAAATAAGATAAAAAATTGTGTTCTTTTGAATCCTTGTACATCTCATGAGAATGATATTTTGTGGCACAATAGACTTGGGCATGCGCCCTTTGTGAAAACGAAGGGAATAACATCTATACCTATCACCTTTTCTTGTAAACAACCCTTTGTATGCTCCATTTGTTCTATGGCCAGACAAAATAGATTGCCCTTTCCCCAAAGAACCAGTACATCTAGTAGCATTTTTGAATTACTACATGTTGACCTTTGGGGGGCCTTATCACACTACTACTCATGATAAATATAAGTATTTCATCACTATGGTTGATGATTTCAATAGAACTACATGGACACACCTCTTAACCTGTAAGAGCAATGCAATTCAAATCATCAAAGCCTTTGTTTTAATGATAGAAAACCAGTTCAAAACTACCATAAAGACCATAATAACAGATAATGGTCTAGAGTTTACCAACACAGTGTTGATACCCAATTTTTCCCTAGATATTTTTGTACCCAAAATACTTCTAAAATAGCATGTATGTACATATATAAGCACACCCAAGAGTTTTAGTTTTTTTTTAATGATTTTTAAACCGATTTACTACCCATTTTAATACCACAAAATCCAATAGTTATTCTCAAAATTATTATTTTTTGGTGAATAACTTATTTCATTCCCGTATTTACACCAAAATATAATTAAGGTGATTTTTGCATATTTTTTACAAATTTATTTGGCATTTTTAAGCTAATTGCATGTAATTGCAATTATAGCCTATTTTACAATTAACAACATTTTATAATTATAAGATCACTTTTAGTATTTTTACATTAATATTTATATGTTATTAATTATTTCAGTGCCTTTAATTTACTTTTAAATCATCTTTTTACTATTTTATAAAATAATAAAAGGGGAGATTGGCTATTTAACAAACATCCCTTATTATTTCAATTCTAGCCAAATTGGCCACACCCACTATCAGATTCAAATGGCCCAATATCCTGATTAAACTAACCCAGCCCAATCCCCAATATAATCTGGTCCAATCTGAGCCATTGATCAAATAAGATCAACGACCCAGATTTAATTCCCTTAATTAAATTCAATTACACCCCCCCAAACCCCTCATTTCCACAGACGGTCTCTCTCTCTTTATCGTCTCTCCCTCTCCCTTCTCTCTAGAACCTTCTGGTTCTCTCTTCTCCGATGATCTCCACCGTCTTCCCGGCCATCTCCGGCCACCTCCCTTCAACCACAAGGCTCTGATGGACCTCTCATCGTCATGTTAAACACCTCGAAGACCTTCGAGGCTTATGGACCATGGCGATTTGAGACCTAGGGTTCCTGGTTCTTCTATATGCGAGTTCTCCGGTGTGATTTCAGGCGAAATCACACCCTATATGTCACGATCTATGAGGTTACGACAGGTTTTTCCCACTTCTATTAGGTTTCCTTTTTTTTTGAAACCCTAACTCTCTCCTGAATCTCTTAAAAATGGTGTCATTTCATGCTATTCTCATGTTTTCCTCTGTGCTCTGTTTATTCTCGAGTTTATTCTGAAAGATCCTTTGCTTTGAACCATTTTTTTTTACTTTCTTCGAAATTAGGATTTCTGGGATTTCTTTTTATGCATGCTTCGATTGATTTTCTTTATGATTAAAACTTTTTCTTTGTTTATTCTGACCGATTTCTATGCTCTTACTGTTTTTTAGTTTGACTCTGCTAAAATCCCTAATTTCTAGAAAATGTTTCTTCATTCGATTATGTGTGTTAACATGTTTCTTTGCTTCGATTACCTGTGTTAGCCTAATTTCCTTTGTCTTGTCTCTATGTGTTAGCATGTTTCCTCATTTGATTGTGTGTATTAGTCTGATTTTCCTTGCTTTGGTTCTGCCTGCTGGCCTATTTGCTTGATTCTTGTTGATGTTTCATAGTCACCATGCTTCGAATATGTCTTGTTGAATCTTAACTTGTTTTCACTATCTCTGAGTGGTTATGTTTGTTCATCCCTTGTTCCTTCTTAGTTAACTTTGCTCGCTACTTTTGTTCATTTACCTCTATTTATATGTTAAAAATGCAGAATCATGACTTCACATGATTGATTCTGATTTTCCTTGATTGATTGGTAATTCAAAAACTTTCTTAAAAAAACCTAACATTCTACCCGCCCGTTTGAATTAATTGGTTTTGTTACCTCATTTGTTATAGTACTCTGTTCTTTTAAGCCTTTCCTTAATTGGAATTTTCCTGAATTTGGTCTTACTCGACTACTATATGCAATACTGAACCTTGACTCTTTCCTTATTTAATCCTACGCTGATTTTTCCTATTTGCCTTATATGGTGCTGAATCTTTTCGTTTGATTTTGATTCCCTTAATTAACGGGAGTACTTCCTTGATTCTTTGATTAATTGATTCTGAGTTCTTCAATTAACATATTTCCGTAATTTTTACCTTATTTTACCCCCTACTTTTGACTATAAATACCCTAAGTCTTTACAAAATAAAACACACAACAGTCTTCTGACTTACACACACCACTGAATACTTTCAAAATCTGCATTCCCTTTTGCTCTTTTGCTCTACTGTTGTTCTTTGCTCCTTCTTATTATTAGCCGGCTAAAAGCCAAGGCTAATATATTATTACCGCTTTGTCTTTGCACCCTACTCTTGCTCTTTTACTGGTATGTCTTAACTCAGTTCCCAGCAATCATCCTAATGTGTTTACTTATAGTCTTTATATCTATGCCTATTACCTACAGAGTTTGACATGTTCATATGCTACTGTTCGCTTTACTTCCCTGCAAATGCTTGATCCCTACTCCCTTACCCTCTATGTGTTTATAAATGGGGATTCAGGGCATGGCAACATGAATTGTTGTCTATGAACTAAATTTTGACCCCAAGTAAAGAGTGTGTCAGTATGTTCATTGTTGATCATGCCCTTTGCCCCTTCTTCCTTTGTTTACTGTTTCTGTTATGAATTCCTTATCATTACCCCCTATGTATGTTGAGTTAAAGTTTATGGTCTGGTAGCCTTTAAATGGCTATCCAGGCCTGAACCTGGCTTTCAATAAGTCATAACTCCTCAATTTGAAAATGACAAATTGGTTAGGGGTGTGCCAGCACTTCAAATTGCTTGGCATGACCACTAGCTTATCATTTCCCCTCCCCTGCACTTGCACTTACTCTTAGACTTTAAGTTCTGCCCCTCTCATTTGAGCCTTGCCTTGGGACCTTAAGTTCCCTCTGAACTTGGACATTTGAGGGCTGGCTTTTCCACACTGCACTTTACTACAATTCTGGAATGATGTTTGGGGTGTAAGCACTGCCTGGAGCTCTTGAAGTTCCTTGGAACTTTGACACATACCAAATAAGAGAAGGTTTTGGAAACCTGGATCCTTGAAAGTTGGTTTACTACATATGTCAGACTGGGAGTCGGAATTAGGCCCTCTTTGGTTGGAATTCTGATTTCGGATGTATTTTATTTATTTTTTGACTAATTCTGGTCTGTAATAATTTTGTAATAACATTTTGGGTCGGCTAGTAAAAAAGGGGTGGGGAACTATGCATGCAAGAGGTAGATATCATGCCTATAGGGGTTATCATTTCTGAAATTTTGTATCCCATCTAGAGATCATGCTTGTAGGAATTACTGTCTCTAAAAGTTCTGCATCTTATACAAATCACTGAAACTCTGCATTTTCATATAGATGTCATAGGAACTCTGCATTTTCATACTATGCCTATATCATTTTCTGCACTTTCATATATATACCATGTCTATAGGATTTTCTGCAATTTTGCATGTGCATCCGTCATTAGGCAAACTTGTTATAGGATTTAAACAACTAACCAATTGCATATAGATGACCTGCCTATAGGATTTCTGTATAATAATAACACTGTTTAAAATCAGTGACACTTATAAAGCATGCCTATAGGAGCTGTTAACTAACTTGAATCGCCAATTCGTCTAAAATCAGTAGCAATAATGCGTAAGCACCTGCAGAACTTATGTTTTTTGTAACTAACAAATCTTTTTTGCAATCAGTTTACTCTCTTTGTTTTTCCTGAAATTGATAGATATCATGCTTATAGGTTTTGTTTAACGCCTAGGCAAGCCTTAGGGTAAAATTTTATAACTGCATCAGTCTTTGATAATTACAACCAGCAGGCAGGTCTAATTCGGACTTCTTATCTGAAAATATGTGATAAATCAGCCTGCCTTAACGTTTAAGTTTAATACAGACCAAACCAGTATGTGCAAGACATGTTAAACTCTATGGCTTATCTGATTTAAGGAGGTTTACTTGAGTCTTACTTGCTTATTTTCCCTCCCATTTATTGCATTATGTGTTTTGATTGACGCCTTAGTATTTTGTCCTTTGAAACTCCCCAAAAAGCCCCAACTCCCTCCCCTTTAGGATTAGTAGTCTCAATGCCTCCGAGACTGATAGGATTGTGGGATGGGTACTAGCATGCAATAAGTAACGATACCATTCTGCACTTTAATACCTTAACAGGGTGGGAATGGTAGATATGGATATGATGACCGGTGCGTTAATATCACGTGCAACCCCTCTTCTGAGGAGTGATCGCTGGGTATTGCATTGAAGTGATCCATATTAATTATAAACTTAGGACCCCCTCCCTTTATTTGCTTTCATCTTTTCTTGTAAAATTATTCAAATCTTTTTTTTTATTTCTGCCCTCTCTATATACTTTCAAAAGTTTTCAACCTAATTGCAATGTTATATGCGAGTCCTTATTTGAGCTTTGATTGTTTACCTGTAAAGTCACAATTGCAACATGGTCGGGAACCACGCTAGTGGATCTTGAGGGGTGCCTAACACCTTCTCCTCGAGATAATTTCTAGCCCTTACCCGAACTCTGGTTTTCCAACTCAAACTCTTCTAAAAAAGTGTCTTAATGCACTATAATCATTAGGTGGCGACTCTTCAACTTCTAAACCCAATTCTCGAAAGGGAATAGAGTTATCCTCCCAATGTCATATACCCGATTTCTGACCCCACGGTTAGAGAAAAAAAGGGGGCGTCGACACACAAAAGTTAACATTTTCTTTCAGTTAAAAGGCATCATTCACCAAAAATCCTGTCCATATACACCACAACAAAATAGTGTGGTAGAAAGAAAATAGAAGTATCTACTTGAAACAACCAAGGCACTCCTATTTCAGTCAAAACTACCTTTGAAATACTAGGGAAAAATGTGTTGACATCGACCTACATTATAAATAGACTGCCCACTATATATCTTAAGAACAAATGTCCATTTGAATTCCTATATAAGAAGAAACCACTATATTCCCAAATGAGAAGTTTTGGATGCTTGTGCTACCCAACAATACCTAAAGTACACAGGGATAAATTTGAACCTAGAGCTATCCCACACATTTTCATAGGCTACCCCTTTGGAACCAAAGGGTACAAGGTCCTGAGTCTTGCTACCAAGAAAATTCGAGTCTCAAGAGATGTATCTTTTCATGAAAATATTTTTCTTTTTGCAATTGTTCCAGATGTCACTTCTTTTCCTTCTATGCTAAAATGTGTTCCTTTTGTTGATTTTGTGGATGATGTTAATGGTAGTGTGCAAGTCAACGTAGAAAATAATCTAGATGGTGCAAGTCCCATGGACAATGAACTATCACCTGCTAATGTTCCGCCTATATCACCTTACAACAGTCCAATTGTAAGTTATGATAGTCACTGACTTTTAGATCCACCTTCAACATCCAGTTTTAAATGATCATTCACTTCAAATTGATAATCAGAACACTCTTATACTTAGAAGAACACAGAGAAATCAAAACACCTATATACCTAAATGACTACATTTATACTATTCCTAAACTACATTCCAACGGCTGTATACCGTCTCTTAATGCATTACTGTCAAACCATCATTTTGTCTCTCCTGAAGCCTTAATCCAAGATAGTCAGTCTTTGATGCAAAGTGTCTGTTATGATAATGAACTTTTATGAAGAGGCTGCTATTAATCATGCTTGGAAAGTAGCTATGACACAGGAATTTGAGGCATTATATGCCAATCACACATGGGACCTGGTCCCATTACCAGCAGAAAAGAAGGTTATAGGTTGCAGGTGGGTGTATAAAGTGAAGCATAAAGCCGATGGAAGTATTGAAAGGTTTAAAGCTCGCTTGGTGGTAAAAGGATACATACAATAAGAAGGAATAGACTACACAAAAATATTCTCACCAGTGATAAAGATGACCACTGTGAGAGGGCTTATAGCAGTGGCTATAAAGAGATGGTGGGACATGTTTCTACTAGATGTAAACAATGTCTTCCTTCATGGAGATTTAAATGAGAAAGTATTTATGGAGATCCCATATGGATTAATGGTCCTTGAATCATGGCTGGTTTGTAAGCTAAATAAGTCTCTATATGGCCTGAAACAAGCCTGTAGACACTGGTATGCGAAATTAATAGAAGTACTTTTCTCCAGAGGTTATGAGCATTCTATGCATGATTATTCATTGTTCTACAAAAAGAATGGGACATCTTTGTTGCATGTAGCAGTGTATGTTGATATTGTGATACTCATAGGAATAGATCTGGAAGAAATAAAGCTTTTGAAGAAATTCTTACATGAAATTCTTTATAAAGATGATGGAGTCATTATCTCCCAAAGAAAGTTTTATTGATCTCCTAAAAGAATATGACTGTCTTAGTTTGACCTCCTTATCATCACCTCTTGATCCAAATATGAAACTAAAAGCAAAGGAAGGAGCTCCCCTATCAGATCCTATCTGTTATAGAAAATTGATTAGGAAACTGAACTTTTTAACCAACACAAGATTGGATATATCTTTCATTGTTCATCATCTAAGTCAGTGTATGCAACATCCAAGGGAACCACATTTAAAGGCAGCCTATCACCTGTTAAGATACCTGAAGGCTGATCCTAGCCTAGGAATTTTCTTTTCTAAAGATATCGACTGCATGGTAAAAGCATATTGTGACTCTGACTGAGCATCCTGCCCAGACTCCAGGAAATCAGTCACTCGCTATATTGTCCTGCTGGGAAATAGCCCTATTATCTGGAAATCAAAGAAGCAGGAAACCATTTCCTTGCCATTAGAAGCAAAATATAGGTTCATCATGAAAGTAGTTGGTGAGTTAGTGTGGCTACAAAGGTTACTTGAGGAACTCATAGTCCCATTCTCCAATCCCATTGCAGTGTTTTGGGACAGTCAGTCAACACTTCATATAGCAAGGATCCCAATATTTCACGAACGAACGAAGCACATTGAGGTCGACTGCCATTTTGTTCGAAACAAACTACAAGAGAGCCTCATTTCTCTACATCACATTGGGACTCATCATCAGCTTGCAGCCATTTTCACTAAAGCCCTCACATGGATTAAACATTCCAACATTCTTAGTAAGTTGGCAGTGATACCCTCACTTCCAACTTGAGGGGGGTATTGAGATGTATCACATTATTTATAGCTTTAGTATTTGTAGCTTTAGAGTAGTTGTACTTGCAGCTTTAGCACCAATTAGTTAGTTTGTTAGTTAAGTCGGTTACATTTCCATTAGTTAGTTAGTCGATTAGTTTAGTTCTTTTGTTAAGCTTTCCTTTTGATTGTGTAATGTATATATACGACATTGCTGAGTCAATACAATTGAGACTTTCATTTTCAAATTCATTATTTTTCCCTTCTCGCACATGCTCCCAATTTGGGGCCTTTTCTCCGGGACTCCATTCCACCATTGGAGCTCACCTCAAGCTCAATCGATTCATTACGTTGCTGATTTTTTATATTGTTTTTTGCATGCTCGTAATTTTACAATCATAATTACAACATGTATCGAGAAATTCATATGTCAAATGATCATGTTAAAGATGACTCCAGAGAATTTTGAAGCTAAAGAAAGTGCCTCACGAGCCGTAGTTGCTTAAATGGTGTTGAAGTTAAGGATACGTAAAGGTTAAAACTGACTAATGATGAAAATTGAGAAGACGTGGAAATTTTGTACTTTCGGTAAACGAGGTCATAATTTGTGTAGAATAAAAGTAAAGTCCAAGTTACCTTCTATTTAGGGGTGTTCGTCGGCTGGTACGGTACGGTATTTAGACATTTCAGTTTGGTATTTTCGGTATTCGATTTCTTAAAATGCTATACCAATACCGTACCTAATTAAATTCGGTATGGTTCGATTTTTCTCCTTTTAGTTTCGGTTTATTTGGTTCGGTAACTTCGATTTATTTAGTTTGAATACTTACTAGTGTGTTGAATCATAAACTGTAATATTCTTAATTAAAATACTCAAAAGTACAAAACAAAAAATGCTTGTCGACAAAAGTTTTGTCCAAAACCAGCAAATATCAACCCAGAGAGAGAAAACTGTATATAAAGGAATAAATTTGATCTTTAGAAATGTCTTGTTACTTGCTTAGAGTCAATTGATGAACTTAAAGAATAAAGGAAAGTAAAATTTTAGATTTTTTATATTTATGTTATAATTAATAATATGTGTATTGTGCAATATAATATCTATTTCGGTACGGTATCAGTATTTCGGTATTTCATTTTAAAATACCAAATACCATACCTCAGGGGCGGACCTAGAGTATACAATACGGGTTCCCGGGAACCCAGTAACTTTTGCATAGACCCTGTATTTATATTAAGAAATTCACTTAAATATTTATAAATATCTAACTGCGAACTCAGTTATTATTGCATATTAATTTGAAATTGCAGTAGGAACCCATAAGCCTTAAATCCTAGATCTGTAGTGCCAATTGTTTTTAAAAATTAAACCAAATACCATACCTAATATCAAAATATCGAATATCAAATACCAAAATTTTCGATTTAGGTACGGTAATTCGATATTTACCAAATTATGCACAACCCTACTTCTATTAGGTACTATTTTCCTTATTCATAATTAAAATATTAAAAAATGAAAATAATTAAAACTTAAAGTTACCTAACTGTGTACGGAAAAGGTGTGGTGTCCAGCTAAGGTCCATACCAATGAAGACAGAGAAGTTTTAGGTTATATATATGATTTCTACCTTGCAGTTATACTCGAAAAAGAAGAAGAAGAAATCAAGTACAAGACAAACGGCGAACAAAGCAACAAAATATTACTCCCTCCGTTTCAATTAATGTGAACCCATTTGACTGAGCACGGAATTAAAAAAAAAAAAAACTTTTGATTATGTGGTGTAAAATAAGGCACATATATTTTGTGTGGCTATAAATTATTGTGTAAAGGTAAATTGTTTCCAAATAAGGAAATGGGTCATTCTTTTTTACACGGAAATAGGTTCATATAAATTGAAACGGAGTGAGTATAATTTTGCACTATGGAACTGAGTGATGACTTAGTTGTGTAAATCATCTCCTATTTGTCTTTGAAGCTTGCAGTTCAATGTAAAGTTCTAAACAAGAACTTTAATACTAGGATTTCTGATCTTAAATTTTCTCAAATTTGATTTCCACATCAAAAGATTTCTTCAACACTATTCATCTATGATTCATATGTACCCAAACACTTCCACAAAATCTCCATAAACCCTCCTTTCCCAACCACTCACTATGAGACATCTTTTTTACCTTTCCCCTAGTTTTGACATCATGCAGGGGTCTACTTCTCCTTGACTTTTATAGGTGTAGGAATTTCTGTGTTTTCAATCCTATAACTGGAGCGCACCAATTGATATCATACCCAAAACCTATAGATGAGTTTATGATTTTTTGTAATGCAGGCTTAGCCGTTGATTACCCCACTTCAGATCAATATAAACTGGTAATCATTGTGAAGCTGGCTAAACAAGGGTATCAATTTTTTGTATTTTCACCCGCGCGATCTGGTGTGTGGCATGAAGTCCATTTTAGAGTGACTTTCAGCAATTTGACTCTCCGTATTAAACCTGTTTACGTGAATGATTCCTTGTATAGGCTAAGAACTGATGGTCGTGTTATTGTTTTTAATACAAAAAAAGAAAAGGCTACGATTCTTGACCTTCCTGAGTTCATGATCAGTCATCATGATCCCATCAATGGTAAAATTAGTCCCGATTTTGATACATGGTTAGGGGTGGCACAAGGTTTACTTACTCTTGTTTGCGTTTTCAAGAAATCCATAATCATTGCTACTTATGATTATGTAAGCAGCAATTGGAGAATTTCCCACACTTTGGACAACTTCATTAAGAGGCATGACCTTTTTGATGGTTTTCCCTATCTGGATTGACAGCAAACATGTGCTTCTCCTAGAAGATCGTCGCCTAAAACAGCTTCGACATTTGTATGTGTATGATTCTGAGATCAATGGGTATAAAAGTGCTGGTGTCTTAAACAAAGACTACATCATTAATAGTTACCTGTGCTCCTTCCAACCAACGTTAGCCAGTGTCCATAAGACAATCTCAAACACAGTCCACAGAAAACATCTGTTAGCTATTACTGCAACGTTAGATGAGCTTAGACGACTTATTAATGAAGGCACCACTTAGTTTCAGTTCAATTTTGTAGTTTATTTGTTGTTTCTATGTCCTAAAGGATACTGAAGGCCAAGATTAGCTAGTCCTTTCAAATTTAATGTCTTATTTTAGAACTATTTCCCCCTAACAAGTCATATAGATATTTCGTGCCTTATTTGTCTGCTGACCAAGTTGTTTCCTAACAGAGTATGGAATCACTTCAAGAAATAGAATAAGCAAATATTGCTTCAAACCGTGTTGCCCTCGCCACCACTCCAGTGACTAACTGCAAATAAGCAGTACGAAAACGCTGTTAAAGGAGCACAGATACGACATAGGCTGCGCGTTGAAGATGCAGAACAGTTAAAAAGGTTGTTACCAGAATAGAGTTTACAATCTTGCAATTCTGCATTCAGCACTATACGCAGGCTAGGACTGCATAGGTGAAAACTAATTAGGTAGGAAATAAGTCATAATAGCCAACTAAATAAAACAGCTGCTTTGAACCATAAACTGATGCAAGAATATCATATGTAGGCTGAATGGCTGGCTTAGAAAACCAACTGATTAAGACTCTAAATTGAACTATGACATGGCCGCAATACGAATAGAATCTTTTGGTTATCAGCCTTGCCACTCCAATTTCCGTAGAAAGACTGGTTTTCATGTTAACAATTAAGATGCTTGATACTACTTTTTTTTTTTTTGAAATATCCAGTAGCAATCTAGTCCAACTCTGTCATTATAAACTTCAATTTATTTCTGATCATAGAGTTACAAAACTAGCCTTCTCGAGAAAGCATGCAACCACATGAAACTCATACACTGACTTCATGAAAAAGAATATTCAAATTCCAAAAAATAAATATTTTATGATATCTCATCTTTAAATCCTGCAAAGTCTAAAAGTGAGGGGAGATCTATGAAAATATCCCTTATTTTAAATAAAATCGGCAACTGTTGTCTTTATTCTCTAATTAATACAGGCATTTGAAAAATAATGAAGTATTTTTTATCCAATTGAGTAAATTAAATAGAGTCAGTTAATTATTCAAATTGCACAATTTCTGCTAGAACTTTCAATTGGAGCTTGTCATGATCTATTTAACTTGAAGCATATCTACTAGGACCTTGAAAGAAGAAATTTTATAAGCAAAAATGTAAAAATGTTGATCAATCTATGCCCAACATTATGGTTAAGTGAAATGTTTAACTAGATTTGCGTCCACCACGATTCAAGAAGCACAATCGCCCAAATAGATCACCAGAAGAAGATTGTATTGTTTTCTGCCTGCTCATAATCTTACAATCACAACTACAACATGTATATATCCAGAGAATTCATATAAGTCAAATGGTGATTTTAAAAATGACACCAGAGAGTTTTGAAGCTAAAGAAAGTGCCACACGAGAAGAAGCCGTAGTTGCTTCAATGCTGTTGAAGATAACACGATGATGAAAACTTAGAAGACGTGAAATTTTTGTATTTTTTGGTAAACAAGGTCATAATTAGGGTAGAATAAAAGTAGAGTCCAAGTTATCTTCTATTAGGTACTATTTTTCTTATTCATAATTTAAATATTAAAAAGAGAAAATAATTAAAAACTTATACACGTAATAGGCTTAAAGTTACCTAATTGTGTAAGGAAAAGGTGTAGTGTCCATGCCAATGAAGACAGACGTTTTAGGTTAAGTATATGATGTCCTCCTTGTATTTAGACTCGAAAAAGAAAAAGAACAAAACAAGTGCAAGACAAACCGCTATTCCCAACAGAGCAAAGAAGAGCAACGCAACTGAATATTATAATTTTGCGACTATGGAACTGAACGATGACTTAGTCGTGGAAATCATCTCCTACTTGCCTTTGAAGCTTGCAGTTCAATGTAAAGTTCTAAGCAAGAACTTTAATACTAGGATTTCTGATCTTAAATTTTCTCAAATTTGGTTTCCACATCAAAAGATTTCTTCAACACTATTCGTCTATCATTCATATGGACCCAATCGCGTCCACAAAATCTCCATAAACCCTCCTTTCCCAACCACTCACAGTGAGATGTTTCTTTTACCCGACCACTCTTCAGTTTTGGCCTCATGCAGGGGTCTTCTTCTCCTTGTCTTTCTTAAGTTTAGGAATTTTTGTGTTTTCAATCCTATAACCGGGGCACACCAGTTGATATCATACCCAAAGCCTATACATGAGTTTATGAAATTTCGTGGCATAGGCTTAGCGGTTGATTACCCCACTTCAGATCAATATAAACTGGTAATCGTTGGGAAACTGGCTGAACAACAAGGGTATAAATTTTATGTATTTTCATCAGAGCGATCTGGTTTGTGGCACGAAGTTCGATTTAGAGTGAATTTCATCAATTTGGCCCAATGTACTAAACCTGTTTACGTGAATGATTCCTTACATTGGCTCAGAAGTGATGGCAGTGTTCTTGCTTTTAATACAAAGAGAGAAGAGGCTATAATTCTTGACCTTCCTGCGTTCTTCAGTCATCATGCTCCCATCTATGGTAAACTTTATCCTGGTTTTGATACATGGTTAGGGATGGCACAAGGTTTACTTACCCTTGTTTGCAAATTCAGGAAATCCACAGTCATTGCTGCTTATGATTATGTAACCAGCAATTGGAGAGTTTCCCACACTTTGGACAACTTCATGGGTATCCCAGTCTGGATTGATAGCAAACATGTGCTTTTCCTAGAAGGTAGTTACACGAAACAACATCGATATTTGTATGTGTATGATTCTGAGAACAATGGGTATAAACTAGCTGACATTTTAAACCAAAACTACATCATCAACAATGACATGTGCTCCTTCCAACCAACTCTAGCCAGTGTCCAGACGACACGTTTAGACACACTCTCCGATGAACATCTACCAGTAATTACTGCAACTTTAGATGAGCTTCGACAATTTATTACTATTGACAATCAGTAAAAAGCTGACAAATGAAGTTGTGAGCACCCATCACTTAATATGATAATTGGGTGCTGATTGGAAAGCAGGATTAAAGAATGGCGATGAATATTCCGATCTGGTTTGAAGTTTTTCATTTGCTTGCACATTCTTCTTTTTTGCCCCTTACTGGATTGACATTTCTCTATCTTTTATTGCTTCTCTTTTGTCCTTTAAAAGTGAAAATTTGTTTAGCACTTTAAGGTCATTCTAAATTCTTGTAGTCCTCCAATTTTATCCAATATTTACCTCAATGTCTCCACCAATTTATGAAGAAAAAAAATCTAAATTCTCCATCACATTTCCTATATTTAATACTCTTCTCTTTTTTTTTGCTCATTGTTTTAGGAAAAGATACTTTCGGTCAGGAATAACACCATTAAAAGGAGATTTTCAACTCATAATCAGCTTGACAAACAATTCAATTGATTCAGATAATGATTATATGATGATTTTCCAGCCGTATCTTTCGATTCTTGTTCTCTGTGTTGTATAATTTCCAAAACTAAAAAAGGGTTAGTTTCAAGTTTGAGAACTGACAGTTTTGGGTTTGTTGAGGCAGGAATTAAGAGCTTTCTTATCCATGAAACATGGTGAAGAAATTTAGAATGTTTGCTCAGTTTGCTATGTATAACAAAATATGTTTGCACCTGTAAGCAAGATGTTGTAAACTATTCTACCTTTTCAAAGTATGAAAACTCGTTGAGAATGATTCTAAATAGAACTTTTCTTTAATCATGATAACCTTAAATTTTGTTTTCTCCGTATCTTTTTCACCCTCAAGTGTTAAATATCTATGTTCTTATACTATGCAGCCGATAACAACTTTATTGTAAAAATACTGGAGCAGCCATCACTTTAAAGTCCTGGATAAGCCATGAGATCTCTCGGCCAAACTAGGCATTTTATATACATATTTTCTAGAATTGATCTATTATTTTCTATTGGTCAATTCCGTTAGTCCTAAGGATACTAAAGGTTAAGATTAGCTAGTCCTTTCAAATTTAATGTCTCTAGTTTTAAAACATTTTCCCCATATCAATTCAACTGAGTCAATCGGCCTTTTCATAGAGGTATTGTATGCCTTCTTTGTGGTGTCAAGATTTTGACTTCAGACAAACGAGTTATCGCATAAAACTAATGTCAAATTCAGTTCCCAAATTCAAATTCATGAACCTGTTCCATATTTCTGATAGTGGTTCTAGCTTCTTGTTTTCTGTTGACGTTGCCCACCAAACCTAAAAAAGAAGAGGATGGATCTGGTCAATCACTTCAATAAATAGAATAAGCAAATATTCTTCAAACAGAGATGCCCTCGGCCACCAGTCCAGTGACTAACTGCAAATAAGCACTACAAAATATTGCTCCCCAACATGCTAGATGTTGAGAATTTAAATTCTCCTGACAGTTAACAAATCAAATTACAGTTAAATTAGAAAAATTAAGCAAGTTGCGTCGCGACTCTTATTCTGATTATTACTTGTTCTATGTAGCTTAAAAGAAGGCAAAAAAGAGCAGCATACGCTAAAAGAAGGCATAAAAGAGAAGCATACGCACCTGTAGAGAGTACCAAAAGCTAAATTGTCTCGATCGCCACGAGAGTTAAATACTAGTCTTTAAACATTAGTATTAGCTGAAAAAGAAGCCCAAGTTCGAACATCACATTTTCTAGAAGAAGAAAGTGTATAGTCATAATGTGGCCCCGCTCCGACGCGAACGAGTCCAGCAACTCATACCTTGCTCCCTCTCCTATTTCATTTTCCTTTACTGTATCATATCCTTCTTCGTCTTCTAGATTCTCGATATTACCGTAGTTCGTTGTTTATGACGGAGATATCGGTTGTGAAGCTAGAATTGCGAAGCCATTGAGGAACGGCGTCGTGTGAGGTGACGGAGCTGGGCGGTGCTGATATCAGAGATTGGGGAAAGACGGGAAACAAGGATGAATTTTGAACATCTCCTACATAACTCCTCATTTTACTGAAAATGTATACAAATAGCATAGGAAGGAGGTCCAAGGAAGCAAGGACCGTTAAGGTTACTTTTAAATATTACTAAGGGTAAATTACTCTAAGTTGTATATTTTTTATAACGATAAATAGGTTAAAAGTATTGTTTGTAAAAAATCAAGCTAATATCCTAAACCACAAGGAAGGTTATCGTGAGTTGTGACGAAGCTAAACTTAAAAGGATATGAGATTATGCCTTAAATCTTAAATAAAGTTCTTCCAATTGAGACAATTGTTAAATAATTATTTATAATTAATACAAACATTTGGAAAATTATACTTTCTTTATCCATTGAGTATATAAGTAGTGTAATTTAATTTTTCAACTTGCATAATATAAAAGATTGATCAATTTGTATGACAATATTATGATTAAGTAAAATGGTAGATTAGATTTGCAATCGCCACCATTCAAAAAGCACAATCGTCCAAATAGATCACCAGAAAAAGATTGTATAAACTACTGAACCATGTGCTGCTGCCTATCGTAATCATACAATCACAACTACAACATGTGACCAGAGAGTACTAGTTAGTATATATTCGTAGTGATATATTAGTAGTGATCACCCTATATAGAAAATAGATTTTGATTGAATGCAAAAGTACACTCAAATCTTGGGTCTGACACCAGGGAATTTGAAGCTAAAGAAAGTGCCACACGAGAAGAAGCCGCAGTTACTTCAATGGTGTTGAAATGGGCTAATGATGAAAACCGAGAAACGTGAAATTTTTGTATTTTTGGTAAACAAAGGTCATAATTTGTGTAGAGTAAAATTAGAGTCCAAGTTACCTTCTATTAGGTACAATTTTCCTCATTTATACTACAAATATTAAAATACTTAAAAACTTATACTAGGCTTTAAAGTTACCTAAATCTTTAAGGAAAAGGTATAGTATCCATATAGACAGACGTTTTAGGTTAAGTATATGATGTTCTACTTGCAGTTAATTCTCTAAAAAGAAAAGAAGAAATCAACGCAACTGAACATTATAATATATATTGCGACTATGGAATTGAATGATGGCTTAGTTGTGGAGATCATCTCCTACTTGCCTTTGAAGTTTGCACTTCAATGTAAAGTTCTAAGCAAGAACTTTAATACTAGGATTTCTGATCTTAAATTTTCTCAAATTTGGTTTCCACATCAAAAGATTTCTTCTGCACTATTCGTCTATCATTTATATTGGCCCAAACGCTTCAACAAAATCTCCCTCATGCAAGGGTCTTCTTCTCCTTGAATTTCGTGAGTTGAGGAGTTTCTGTGTTTTCAATCCTATAACTGGAGAGCACCATTTTATACCATACCATGATTTTGAGACAATTGGCGATGGCTTAGCTGTTGATTATCCCACGTCCCATCAATATAAATTGGTAACATTTAATAAGCTGGTTGAACAAGAAGGGTATAAATTTCATGTATTTTCATCCGAGGGATCAGGCGAGTGGCATGAAGTCCAATTCAGAATGACCTTTAACAATTTGGCTTTTGACAGTAAACCTGTTTACGTGAATGATTCCTTGCATTGGCTCAGAAGTGATGGTCGTGTTCTTGCTTTTAATACAAAGAGAGAAGAGGCTACCATTCTTGACCTTCCCGAGTTCATCAATCATCATAATCTCATCTTCGACATCAGGCTTGGTACATGGTTAGGGATATCAAAAGGTTTACTTACCCTTTTTTGCATTTTCCAGGAATCCATAGTCATTGCTGCTTATGATTACATAAGCAGCAATTGGAGATTTACTCACACTTCGGACAATGTCATTACTGGTCATGTGAACGGCTATATTGATGGTTTTCCAATCTGGTTTGACAGCAAACAAGTGCTTTTCCTACAAGGTAGTCGTCGGTTGATACGACATCAGTATTTGTACGAGTATGATTCTGTGACCAATGGGTATAAAAAAGCTCAAGTTTTAAATAAAGACTATATGATCAAGGACTACCTCTGCTCCTTCGAACCAACTCTAGCCAGTGTCCACACGACATTTTTAGATACAGTCCGTGATAAACATCGGCCAGCTATTATTGCAACGTTAGATGAGCCCCAACGATTTATTACTGAAGGTATTAGATAGTTTCAGTTCAATTTTGTATTTTATTAGTTCTTGTTATGTCTTAAAGGAGGCTGGAGGTCAAGATTAGCTAGTCATATGATGTCAACTAAATAATGTCAAATTCAGTTCCAAATTTCAAATTCAAGAACTTGTTTCCCATTTGTTTTGTCTAGTGGCTCTTGTTGTGTCCTTATTACTTCCATTGTATCTATAGTATGGTGTTATCTTTTTGGCTTCCTTTGGTGTTACTGCTCCACTGTCTATATCCATCATTGTGAGTCGAGGGTCTGTTGGAAACAGCCTCTCTACTCCTCCGGAGCAGGGGTAGGTCTGCGTACACACTACCCTCCCCAGACCCCACTTATAGAATTCCACTGGGTTATTGTTGTTGTTGAACTTGTTTCCCATTTCTGATACTGGTTACTATTACTTTACTAGAATAGAGTTAATCTTGTAATTCTACACTCACCAACATAGGCGAAAGCTAGCAAAAAGTTATTGGTTAATTTCCTCCTCAAAAACTTAATGTGTACAGGAAATAATAGTCATAGCCAACTAAATATGATGCTTATGATCTCTCATACTATTCCCTTACAGCTAAGACAGCTTCTTTGAACCAGGAACCAATGCAAGAATATCATATGTAGGTTACATGGTTGGCTTAGATAACCAACTGATTAGGATTCCTAGTTGAATTATAAAATGGCCACAAAACAAATCAAAAGTGGACAAAGTAAGACAAATAGTCTTTTGGTTATCAGCCTTCCAGTTCAACTCCAATTTAATGACTTTGTGTCACCTCCTTCTGCAGAAAAACTGGTTTTGATATTAACAATTAAGATATATCTTCCAGTAAGTAATGTATTTTCTTTTTTATTTCTTTTTGAAATATCCGTAGCAATCTAATCCAACTCTGCCATTATAAACTTCAATTGATATGTACTTGTTAAAGAGTTACAAAACTAGCCTTTTCAAGAGGGGGATTTGCATCTATACCCGCTTTTTCGGTCACGTTTTAACTTGTGTCCGCTTTGCAAAAAAAATTGCAAGAGTACACACTTTTTCGCGTAACTTCAGCATACGGGGCTGAAGTAGCAAAGACTATCACGCAAAACTTCAGCATTCTAGTAGACGAGCATGAAGTAGCAAGTGTGATGAACCAAGTGTGCTGAAGTTTTTGTTTGTAATTGCTGAACTTAAGCATAGTAGCTGAAGTTTTGTTCTCTATTTGCTGAAGTTTTTGTTTGTAATTGCTGAACTTAAGCATAGTAGCTGAAGTTTTGTTCTATATTTGCTGAAGTTTTTGTTTGTAATTGCACTAAATAAGCTGAAGTTTTTTTGTCCTGGATTCATTAGTTTGTCATTAAGCTTTTTCAAAAACTTCAGCAGAAGATGCTTTAGTTATTTAGTTCATTTATAAAAACTTCAATACTAAATAAGCTGAAGTTTTTTTGTCCTGGATAAACTTTTTCAAAAACTTCAGCAGAAGATGTGAAGTTATTTAGTTCATTTGTAAAAACTTCAACACTAAAAGCTGAAGTTTTTTTAATTAGCATTGACATCATCTACACAATATGAATAGTTTTGCCCGAATGCAACCATATAGTGATGAAGGTAGTCTTGTTTAACTGTAAGACTATGAACTTCCTGCCTTAATTAGTTGCCTAAAAGCAATTCCTACAGCAAATAGTGCTGCTAAATCACACTTATAAATTAAACTCACTGCCATTCGTCCATCTTCTGGATATGTAAATAAGAATTTTATTGGGAAATTATCCAAGTGGGACGAAACTCCCATATGCATTTATGCCTATAAAATAATTTATCCTTTGTTAATGTCTTTGCTGAACATATAAGTGCTAGTGATCTTCTCCGAGCTGAAATAAAATCTGGTTCCGCCAGAAAGTTCACAATTACAGAAACATCTGGTTCCAGTTTCATCATACAAAGAACAACTTCAGAAGAAAAAAAAAAAGCAACTGTATATAAAAAACTTTGAAAAATTGTACAGTTGCTTTAGCAGCACCAACAACAGCAGAAGAAAGAAGAAGAAGGAGAAAGAGGAGGAGAAAGAGGGCTGAAGTTGTTTAAAAAATGGGTACAAGTTAAAACTTTTAAAAAAAATGGGTATAGGTTAAATGGGGCGACCAAATAAGGCGCCCCATGCAATTTTTACTTTTCAAGAAAGCACAGAACTACATGAAACTCGTAAATTGGCTTCATGGATAAAAATATTCACATTAATGTCGATTGTTTACTCCTAGCATAAATATATTAAGATATCTCATATTTAAATCCTGCAAAGTCTAAATTTAGAATTGCCATATGGGCAAGTCGTACTCTAAAGAGTTCATGTCGGAGAAAGTGCACAAATACTTATTTTCAGGGATGTTATTTAAATATTAGCCAACACTTATTTTGTCCTGAAATTTTAAATCAAAAATCCCAACTTCAGGACAATCCAAGACATTTTATCCCAAAAATTTGGACTGAAAAACTGAATTTATGACACACTGGCTAATTCCTAAATAGCCACCTTTTAGAGTGGCTATATGGTGTCATTTCTACGTTCCTGTCTTCCGTTTTATATGCAGTCAACACAGTATGTAAAACTTGAAATTTAGGAGCTAAGTCAATAGACTTCGCACGTGGATTTTCAATAAGTTACCAGTAAACTTATCCGTTTAGGTTAGCAAATAAACTTATCCCAGCAAGCGATTACTTCTCTGTTAGGTTTATTTGAGCTCAGCAAGCGATTGATACAGCTTTTTCTTCCTTGTGATTTTCATTATTCAAACGTTACGTTTAGAAACTTCCAAGAAAACATTCACTATCAAATAAATAAAATACTATGCATTACTCACTGTTCTGTGAACATGATTTTCGATCAAGATTGCACTAGATACTCAACCTCAAATTCATTTCTATGATCTGTTTTTAGAACTTATAAACTTAAGGTTCGTTTGCTATTATGGATAAGTATGATGATCTCTTGTCTAGATAAGATGTGAAATTATTTTATTCTCTATGTGATTGAATTTTTTTTCCCGAGATAAGTAATTCCGAGATTATTTATAACACAATTGTGATATTAATTTCCAAATTATTGCTAATCTCCGATAAAACGACCAAATGTCAATGATGCTCTCGCCAAAGTGCTTAAGAAGACCAAAAACTAAAGCCGGAAATAAAAGTTTATCTAGTATAAATCAAGCAAATCTTTTACATTGAATCCTATATATACCATTCTTAATCCAAACCAAACATCTACCAACCTCTAATAATCTCGTTATTGTTCAACTTATGTATATAATCCCAAATTATAATCTCTTAAACCTATTAGCAAACCAAACGACCCCTTGTGTTTTCATTTTTAATGAAGCAAATTAATATGACGTTTGCCCTATCAACCTGCGTTGACCCAGACAAATGAAAAGGTATTCAAGAATAATAACTAAACTCACACACACGATTCCTCAATTGCATCTCATCGCCCCACCATAACGTGCATCGATTTGCCACGAGTATTGGCTATAGAGGGATGATCACATAGTCCACAACCATTCTTGGCAAAATTTAGAGATGTGCTTGGGCGTATGTATATATGAGAGAGAGGGAGAGAGAGAAACTTAGGAAAAGATTTCATCAAGTGGAACTTGCATTATGACCATCCGATGAAAATGTGAGTCACTGAAAATATGTTTCTGATCTTCCTTCATTTTGATACATTGCAGCAAATGAGGGAAAGCAACCAAAATTGGATAGAGCTATTTCACAAGCTATCACTAAACACCTAAAAGAATCAACACACATCATGTACAAACTGCATGCATCCCCTTCCATCAAACAAGACAGAAAACCCTAATGTTACATAACATTTGTAAGACTACATACTCAGTTGGGTTAAAATAGAAATACAGAGCCCAGTGATAAGGAAGGAAATGCGGACCACCTTGAGATATCCCTCCTTTTTCATCACTGGAGCAGCCATATTGGAGCAATTGCAGAACTTCAGCAGGTTAAGTTGCCAAAGAAATATCACACAATTCAAGATGAAATTGGCTCGTATGGATATGATAACCACGGATGCTTTAAAGCCTCTGAGGCAGATGGGCGCTTCTTTGGGTTTACTTCAAGAAGATGAGCCACGAAGTCAATAAATCCTTGATCCCCCATTGGTAACCGATGCCTCAAGGATGTCTTTTTCGGTATCAAGTATTCCAATCTGTTTGTTTCCTGAAAAAGAAAACGAATTCAGTAGATAATCAAGAATGGATATTAGCAAGCAGCAGACAGACATAGCAACATTAACAACAAAGAGAACACAAGTGGAGCCCTCTTATAATGGGAGAATCTTTTGTGTATGTCCAATTCACAGACTCAATACAGAGAATAAAGAAGGCGAAATACATAAAGCGGCCATTTAAGTTGTCCCCAACGATCATTTGAACACCTTAACTTGCCATATGACCAGACAGGCACTTCTATTTAACACAGGTGTGTCTCATGAATACTCGAGTTCAACAAGCCTCATGAGTGAGTTACACTCGATGATGACATGTCAATCAGACAAATTATAGAATGACACGTGTATTTCTTAAATAAATTATAGTCTATATAAAGAAATAGTTGTAATTTTTAATTAAAAATAAGAAAAAGACCCTACTTTCCCAAATCAGACCTTAAACCCTCCATCTTCTTCCCTGATCTCTCTCCGCCTTTCATCATCTTCTTTCTCCCAAAAAAGTGCCCACTTCACTTATTATCCCCCAATTTCATGGCCAGCAAAAATAACAAGAAAATCCACATCCGGCTATATCCACCGTTGTGACACCACTGCGGTTGGCTTGACTTTGCCGGCCAGTATTATTTTGGAGCTTCCGAGTTTTTTTTTTTCCGATTTCGTTGGGTATGCTGTGATTCACGAAATTATGCCTCATCACTTTTGAAATTGCTTGATTTTGATGTGAAGAATCCATTTTGATTTCTGAGTAGGTGAAATTGTGGGCTTTTCTTGCTGGGTTTCTCCCTGTTTTCTTTAATGTTGTGGTGGTTTTGCCTCTGATTACCGAGATAAAGCAAGTTAATTTTGAAGGCGAATACGCTGGAGCCGCCGTATGGGGAAGCAGCCCTTCCATCTATATCCGGCAGAACCACGTCTACATTGCCACCGGAAACCTCTACTCCGTGCCTAAACACATCGAGGAATGCCAAAAGGAGCAGAATAAACAAAACCAGACGAATCTGACCCGACCCGACAAGTGCATTGAACCCGAGAACCACTCCCACTAGATTGAAATTCGAAGGTTTTAGATGGGTTCTTTTTAGTTTTTCAGATTTGGGGTCAATAAGGGAAATTGAAGGAAGTGTTAGTGGTTATGTGGTGGTGTGATAGTGGAGATTTATTGTTTTTGGATTTGTTTAATGACGGACGGTGATTGTGGAGGTGATGGAAATTTTTCTGTTTTTTCCTGTCATGGAGGGTGAAGATGGAGAAGATAATTTGGGGCAATGGCAGAAGATGGAGGAGAAAATTGGAGGAGGTGGTGGGTTCCACATTGATTTTAGGGGAAAAAAAAAGATAAACCTAATTTTAAAGATCTTCGCGCGCTTAGATTTAAGTGTAACACACAAAATTTGCCATGTCAGCGTAAGGGATTTAAGAGAATATACTTCTACCAAGCAGAGGTGTCTCTGTCTGGTCATATGACGAGTTAAGGTGTTCAAATGATCGTCGGGGACAACTTAAATGGCGCTTCATGAATTCTGAAGAGGAACAGTGGCCTCTGGAAGAGTACTATATGCTGTCCCAGACTTGTCCATCTAATCACCAAGAAAATTGTAGCAAGACACACTTGGCCTTTAATAAAAGAAAAGGTTTTGATCTTCTGAAGGGGAGTTGCCAGAGAGGACTTAAGACATAGTAAATCCCCCCCCCCCCCCCACCAAAAAAAAAAGGAGAGGAAATTTACCTGATTTCGTTCATACAGCATGTGATTCTTTGTGAAATACTTGTAAGTATCTCGTCCTTTGACAAGCATATCTTGGTCAATGGGGCTTATAATACCAATCACCCTAGCGAGTAAAGTGGCAGGAGAGTCATTTTGAAAAAGCACCTGCACACATGAAAAGTAACTCTAAACTTCCAATTTGAAGCAATATTGCAATCAGAAGAATACACTAAAGTAACTACTATGCATTGTATGAGCATCAAATAAAACAAGTATTCATCACAAGCACACTTGAAAACTGCAAGCTTCATTTCTGACCACTTATTAGCAAAGGATGTATGAGCAGTAAGTTGACTATTGGTCCTTAGCTCTTTGCTTTACTTTTTGTTCTGTCCATTGGATAGTTGCATATTAGTAACTCAAGATGGATTTGGCTCTCAGCAAACTACCACGTGTCTAACTAGTATCACATACTAAGGTCGATTGACTACTCCTGCCTGTCAAACAATATGCAAATGTTTTAATTGTCACCAATATTCCACGTCTACCAGAGAGAATATATATACTTGAACGAAATATTAATTCGTAACAGATGAGTTGTCTCCATCTAATTGCGCTACATATGCAACTTTAATAGGTTTGCTTCATCCTTCCACTTAAGAAGAATGTCACCCAGCACAAGCAATGTCATATTTAAAAGCCATAGTACATGCATCGTAGTACAACTGGTGTAGTAAAACATGGGGACGAATACTGATCTTTTTAAAAAAGAATGGGACTTTGACACAATACATTAGAGAAGATGGGTGGCTTAACGCCACCAGAAATGTTCTTAGATATTAGGGTGAACACGACAGAGATCATTAAGGTTTCCTACAGTTTTGTGCCAAATCTAACTCCAAAACATCGTGTAATCTGTCGCATTTCTCAGAAATCAACTCTTGTAACTCTTAAAAATGCGAGGAAAAAGGGCAAGGGTTGAAATAAAAAGGGAACACATGCTTACGAACACTTGTAATGCCTTGTATGACGGGTAAAAGATCCCTAACATCAGAATCATAGTTTCATTACTTATAAAGAGCTAATAATCAGAAAATGCTTAAAGAAGGAACCTACATTGCCGGTGCAAAGTTCAGCTAGGATGCAGCCAAGTGACCAGATATCGATCTTCTTATCATATGGAAGTCCCAAAATAACTTCAGGTGCACGGTAGGATCTGGATTGGACATAGGAACAAAGATGATCTGTTTCAAAACAACTGCTTCCCAGATCAATCACCTTCACTTCACATCTACTGTAGCTTTTCACCAATATGTTCTCGGGCTTCAAATCACAGTGTATAAGCCCAAGGCCATGCAAAAACTGAAGAGCCTCCAAACATTGAATGGTGATTGACTGCACAAGAGATCAGTATTAAAGACAGAAGAGAAGCATCATCGATGATATAAAATCTTTATGGATATAGCCATGCAACAAACCTGCAGTCTTGGCATCGTAAAATAGACTTCTCCTCCAGATTCTCTATTAAATTTATGGAATTCATAAAGATTTGCCTTCAAGAGTTCACATACAATTAACAAATGTTCCTGATAACAAACATAGGGATCAGTGCCGAATAACTTGTCACAGTCCAAAAGTTTATTCAGTTTATCATTCAAAATTATACATAAAGGAGTTTCCTTATATGATTTTGCTTTCGAAACAGATAAGACAGTGGCCCAGCATAGATCACAGACACGATGGAACTTAGCATTTAGAAGGACTTCTGAAGGTTGGGAAGTAACAAGGATGGTTCAGTTTTAGGGAATTTGGAAGGGGTAGTTAATTTTCAAGAAATTCCAGATAAACTGAAGCGGCGACACCAGAAGGACAGTACGAATTATGTAAAATCTGCCCACAAACTACTTTCATCTGTTAAGCACAGTTGTAAGTGGCCTTGAGGTTCATTAGGGAAAAAGTCAAGCTCCTCCTAAGATTGTTGGATTTTGTTGCATTGCAGACCATGAGCTTGGCTGACTCATTATCTGCAGTGGAGGGGATTCAATATACGAAATAGATGCTTTATATGTGAGTCAGAAGCCAAAGATGTTAATCATCTTTAGCTACACTGTAAAGTGGCCAAACAACTTTAAGACATGTTTTTCAATTTATATGGACTTGGTTGGGTAGTTCTTAGAACAGTAAGTGGCATACTAGCAGGCTGGTCAGATAGAAATTTAATCAAAGAACACAGGAAAGTACAATTCACCTTTCCAGCCTGCAACTTTGGGATGGTATAGTAGAAAAGAAAACAGAGATGCTTCAAGGGCTAGCCTGAATCTATGCAAATGTTTATTTACATTGGTTGGTACTTTTCGGTATTGGTATAACATGTTGATTGTATATGACTTAGAACTTTGTTAGATCTCCTTTGACTTCCTAAAACAAAAGGCAGATTGAGATTTTGAATTGTACATATCCAAGCCCCATCTTTGAGATGATTTTTTTTTTTTGAGCGTATTTGTGCTGATTTAAATGAATAGAATCTTATCTTTTGCTGTTTATACTTTATACAATCGGAAAATCTCCAGCTTTTTATGAAGAATCAGAAGATCTGCACTTAAAAATAAAAACATAATACAGAAAACCAAGGTAGGAAAAGCTAAGGTGGGTGATGCCAGCATCGGTCAAAGATGTTACGTTCAGCTGGGCATTCAGACATCGGAAAGAAGATGCAGAACCCCGGGTGTGGTTCCTCTAGCACTAATGTGGGTACTAAGAGAGAAATAGGGGAGCTTTTGAAGATATGGGAAAATTTTGTCCAAATTAGGGATTTTTTTTTTTGTTTTTATATAAATAATTTTATCTGAGTTATATGATTCAGAGATTTTGTAGAGAATCATGTTTTTGTGTCGGTTTTTACTCACTGTAAACAACTTGTATACCAGGGCAGTCACAACACACGAATGAAGTATTAGTTTATCAAAAAAAAAGAATTTTTACTTACTCGATAATAAAAGTAATCATACAACCGAAGTAGATGGTACTTGTCAGCAGGATCATGCTTATTGACATACTTGAGAAGCTTTATTTCATCAAGACTCTGGTCAAAGAAATCTTTGTTGTTCTTTATGATCTTTACACAAACATCCATGCCAGTGTGAAGGTCGTGTGCTTGGATAGCTTTGCTAAATGCAGCAGATCCAAGATACTCAGTAACTTGATACCGCCCCGCTAAAACTGAATTTAAAACGACATGGAAATTCTTGTCCTCCTCAAAGCCAGTTCTGATCCAAAAGATAAATCCAATTAACAAAAGACGTCAATTCTAAACATAAAACTAGACCAGATGAGGAAAATTCATGACAGAAATTCTTGGAAGGCTAGCATATTAATCATATTAAAATTTTGTTATGGGTCTTATCTCTTAATCACTCAGATCTATTCAAACCCATTAAGTTGTTGTAAAAAAATAAATGGTTGAGATCTAGATGATTAAGACTTCAATCAAAAAATAAATTCACTTGACGAATGATATCTGGATGATTCAGATTTAGACCTTTCTCAAGTGCATCCAAATGAGTCCTAAAACTGATTCAGCATCATTTAAATGTTCCAATAACACCATGAGCAAAATTCAAGAATACATTTAGACTTTATCTTAATAATAGAATCAGCAGTCATTCTGTCCAAATAGTCCACCAAATGCATGCAGGTACCAAATTACCACCTATTCTTCTTTCTTTGTCCAATTCTGTTCCAGAATCTCAGCAACTCAGTTGTTGAACTAACCATGACAAAGGGGGGTTTTCCTTTTTTCAATAAGTACATCTTCAATTATTAAGCAAGCTTGATCACTGTCAAGCATGAAATATAGGTTCAGTAGGCACTAATGCCTAGCACCCTTACAGCAAGAAATCTTAGCAAGGATTATGGACTACTACACTTAGTTTAAGGGCATGTATATTTGAGCTCCCTCTAAGCTCTAAAATAAACTGATCTTCCTTAAAAGAAGAATATAAAGATATATATAATATGTGTACGTGTGCATATAAGCTACATCTTCAGAGCAACATATGATGTTCTTTTTTGTTCTTCTGTTATAAAAATGTTTGATTGATCTAAATAAGGATATATAAAATCCACATGCATAAACAAGATCCAAGCAGAATTTCGACTATTAAAAGGGAAAACGTCGCCACAGGTACACCTTCGCCAGAATGACCAGCTGCCACTTTCCAAAGAAAGAGTACCAACTACTGACCTAAGATAGAGCTGTGGACAAGTTCCCAATTTACTTGGTAGAACTTCAATTTTGCAACACAGTGCTTTTTTAAAATGCATCACAATTAACAGTCTCGGCCTTATTATAGCTTAAGTTTATAGATACAAACCCAGCAAATTTTGTTTTTATGAGTTAAAAAACCAGCTAAGTGCATCGAAATAGGAAGATTCTTATTGCAAGTAACTAGCTATTTCCTCTGACTAGAACAATTGCAAAGGGAAAGTATTAAAGCGGATTATGTCCTACTCTGAATCATAATAGCCAATAGGAGATTGAACATGCCTGTTTTTCCTATGCACAATCTTAAGATCAAAGGTTTCAAATTCCTCCTCCTGTGCCTTGATCTGCCTCACTTGCTCCTGCACTGCAGTAGCTTCCTCATCCTCCAGTGACGCCCCTACATCTTCTTCTCTTGCACTGGCTATTTTTGTCTCCTCTTCTTTCTTCACATCCTCTCGGTCAGCATAGCCATAATTTGAAAAAGATGAAGGACTAGAATTTTCTGATCCTGCAGCATTTGCATTGCTTTCATCTCTTGAGCTCTTGACAGGTGAAGACTCACTGCTTTTGCGCCTCCATGGAGCAAGCATGTCATCATTTGCCAGCAGAGAATCATCAGCTTCATCACTGACAACAGTGTTGCACTTGTTTGACCATAAAGATTTACTCGAGCTTGTTTGAACTAACTGTCCATCTCTAGGAGGGGGAAATGAGAATCCTCCATCTAAGTGATTCATTTTCTGCACCAAACTTCCTTTGTCAACCCCAGTAACAAACTTGTCAGAACTATGTTTAGCTGCTTTCTTTTCTCTCTTTGATCTCTCTGAATAAGGCTTATCTGAAATGGGTGGTAGGTGTCTGGACCCACCAATACTGGAATCATGATCGTGGAAGTAATCAACATCCCCCTCACTACTCCCTCCAACCAAGCTTTCACGCACTTCGCTTCCAATATCAGCAGTATCACTGTTAATCCCCACACCAATAGACCGAACTGAACCATGTTGATCATCGTCCATGCAAATATCATCCGGCCGAGGCCTTCCACACTCATTCAGGACTTTACCATCCCCCAACATGACAAGTTCATTTGTTTGAGTAACAAAGCCCCGCCAAACTGGCTCTGCTCGCATCAAACTTAGTTCTTCTTCATCCATCAACTGTCCATCATATTGGGCAATCAAATCATTCTCATTAGTTCTCCTGTACACTTCAGGTACTGATAGCCCTATGTGATCATCTGCGGGCCTAACTGGATCAACATCTTTTGATTGGAAATATCGCTCACCTGAGAAGCAGGAATCCTCTTCTGCAAAAGATTGTTCATCATCCTCTTCTCGGTTTTGCCCTCTTTGAGGATCTGGAACACTCCCATGCCCTGTTCCCTTCTCATTATCACTGGGGTAATCAATTTCATGCGCTAAAAACCAAGCCTCATCTTCAATAGGTTGTCTTGTGTAGCCAACATCCTCATCGTCATCATACTCATCGGAGTCCCAATATTCATTGGGGTAATCAATAGATTCGCTCAGTCCATCACCAATTGTTGCAAAACCAGAAACCAGATCAGAAGTGTCCTCAGCAATGCCTTGACTTACAGACAGCCAACTACCTCCTGCAGGCCTTTTTCCACCTGACATTCAGTAAAGAAATGATGATTACTGCACAAGCCATGAACAAGAAGATTCTAGAAACTACCTGTAATGGAAACTTAAATATGATACGAGAGACAATCAATGGTCTATGAACAGTTCATATCTAGAATTTCCCGCTGTAATGTCTTTATTTGAGGAGGCAGTAAAAGAACAGGTCTTACATGCTTCACATAAACGCACAACCAGCATAAACATGACTCTGATATCAACTGTATTATATTTTAAAGTATGAATTACAAAAACATGCAGAGTTGTACGTTCATAATACAACTTGTTTTCTTGAAGTTTGACCATTTATCCTATGGACTATGAAGCAGCAATTTATCCCCTTGAAGTATCCCATAACTTGTTTTTGAAGCCTGCTCCCTCACACACCAATCATAGGATTTTATACTAGATTTTTTTGGTTATAGGAGAATAAGTAAGCATCCCGTGGACTAAGCAGTTAAAACTTGTAATTTTTGGTTATAGGAGAATAAGTAAGCATCCCGGGGACTTAACAGTTAATGCCATTTATCTTGTGATACAGTTCCACAATACATTGGTTAGCGACAATGATCAGTTATCAAACATATCCAGATTGATGACTTGTATGCAAAGTTTATACCCTCTAAACTGCATTATCTTTTTCTTTGATAACCAAAAAACAGTTCTTGGCCATATTTTTTATTACTTCACAACATTCTGAGATTACAAATTTCTGGTCCAAGAAATTCTGGCACCATCTGTCATTTCTTCTATGATAAAGATATTGATCTCCATTACTCATTTGAAGCATGAAAAGACCCAGGATTTTATACAAGGGCATTCAAAATGTTACACATGGGACTTGAACATGTAACTTAAAACAATTTTTGAACCCCCTTTGCCACTTTACAAGAATTTTCCCTCATGTCGAGGGGATTCAACAGCTTTTATATATATATATATATATATAAAGGAAAAAAGTAGTTGTTATCCTATTTGCACAATAGGAATTTTCAAGCTAGCTCCACCCCTGGTCCCAAGACTCTGAAAAGCCATGATTTCAGCAAAGCTAATGAGAACCCTATATTGGGGAAATAATGCCAATGGGACTCTACTCAAATCAGTTAGTACTCAAATCAGCTTATATGCTCCAAGACTCTGGAGCATGTTAGGAAGAATCACATGCTCCAGAACAGGGTACCTGGAGGTTAAAGTGCAAGCTGAACGCCACAGGCTAAATTTATTTTCCTCTAAAAGCACAAGCTAAAGTTGATCATCAAAGAAGCAAACCTGAACCAGTAAGATCTTGTCCAATAGGAACATCTAGAAAAGAACCTATGAAATATGTATCATCAGCGTTACTAATCCTTGAGGCAGGTCCACCTCGTTCAAACTTTTCCTCCCAAGGAATACTGAAGGACTTCTCTTCTGATTTCAATCTAACAGGTGGCAACCTAGGGAATCCTTCTTTCTGGCTTTCAGAAACAAATGAAAAGCCTAGGCAGCTGAATTCTTTTGGTTCACTTCCTTGTGTCTTCCCAAGAAACAAAGCTCTTCCCACCTCATCCACTTGTTCTTTTATTGCTGCCCTAACATCACTAACTTCTGTTTTCCGTTTTCCTTCTTTCTTATCAGTACTACTGATGTCATGATCATAACTTGTGGAGACATCTCCTTTTGGAAATGGGAAAACAGTTTTAACTGTGCAGTCTTTCCAAGGCTCAGATGAAGGGTGCGTAAATTCATCACTTTTTGACCAAGGGTTATTAATTATTACATCTTTGGAGCATGCCCCACTTAGCTTAATTTGGTGATCAACCTCCTTGAGCTCAATAGTTCGACTATTGTCATGCTTAGGTTCCACAGTGTCTTTGCTAGTACTTCCAGGCCAAGAAGTTCTCTTTTCACTAAAGCTGACATCCTCCTCATATTTTGCATGAGTCTTACTACTATCAAAGACCTCGGAAGAATTTAACTTTGACTTTCCAGAACGCACCAAACCGGAGAGGTCAATGGTACCAGTAGTTCCACCTTCATTCTGATAAGAAGTAACCGGACCGTTAACAGGAGTGTATTTCCACGAATACAGATCGATAGTATCTTCTGAACTGTTGGCGAAACTGAAATTTTTGTCACTTGTCCCAACAGATTCATTAACTTTCTTCTGCTCTTGGACATTTTTCCAGTTGCAGTCCGAGCCATTTCTCCCAGTGCCACACTCTATCTCCTTCACAATAAGCTCCTTGGATATTTCACCGCTGCTCCTAGAATTTGTCTCCTTGTAAACATCTTCACTACTCCGAAAAGTTGTCCCCGGAGTCTCCGTGGTTGCTTTCCCTCTATTTGCTCCTTCTGATGATTGGCTCAACTCTTTGACCTCAATGGTAAGCTTCTGAAGAACACCATTCAGATCAGGACGATTATTCAGCTCGCCCCGCAAAGCGGCCTCGGCCCTTGTAAATTTGTTTTTCCGTAAATATTCCAGTATTACATCTACTGAGTTTGAGTCCCCCATTTATATAACGGCGAACTAAAATATTTCACAATGTTCTACTACTACAATGAAAATTCCGCCAAACCTGAAAAACAAAAGAAATAAAAGAGAATTAATGAAAAATGCTGTGCCAAAAAGTTAATTTGCTATTTTGTGGATCCCAATAAAAAATCAAAACGTTAATCAGTAAATCAATTCAAAAACGAAGTTTATTTCTACGGATTTCCCACACTCTCTGGGCAATCAAATACCAAAACCCTAGCTAGATTTCCCACTCTCCGATTCAAAGATCTTCACTTTTTTCAAACCCTAGAAAGCAACAGTTACTAAAAATTCAAATAATAAAATATAAAATAAAAAACAACCACAAGAATAACAGAGACGAATTGAAAAGAGTGAAAATGAGAACTCACAGATCGAAGGTAAACGATAGGACCCAATTGATTCCATGGGCAGCATCCACAGAAGGGCAGAAATGACAGAACTCAAAATACTTCGTAATCAAACATCACATTCAACTTCACACCTAGCTGAATAGTGGTGCTAAGCAAATGACAGCGTTTTGATTTTGAATATTTCTCCCCTTTTTGTTTTTTTTTATTTTTATTTTTTATTTTTCCCCCTTAGCTCTTGTGATTTGTGATTGTTTCTTTGTTCGCTGTTTGGTGGGGGTGCTCAACTGATTTTTTTCGGGTTTGGGTTTGGTTTAATTTCTCTTTCGCTTGGCCTGCAAAAAATTATGGGGCCATATTGGTATCTATCCAATTAAATAATTCTATCAAATCAAAACCAAAAAAATAAATATCTACACTAATTGAATTTAATATTTAAAAGCATGGCCGTATGGGCATGGTAGTTGCATTAACTTTTAGCCGTTGATTCATCATAATTTTCACAGAAAATGATCAACGGCTAAGTGGTTTAATTGCTGCATAGCAATATTTAAAATATTTCTCCCTCAATTCACTTTTAGTTGTCCACTTTGAACTTTTCGCGCCCTTTAAAAATAATAAATAAAATATATATTTTATAATTTTACCCATAATAATGATAGTATTTCCTAAAGTCTTGGGGAATGAGTAATTAATTATAAGAATAAAACAAGAAAAAAAAGATTGTCTTTCTCTTGATTTAATATAGTGGACAAACAAAAATAAAAATATATTTTTAGTATAGTGAACAAATAAAAGTAAACGAAGTAAATGAAATTTTATTAGTTTGTTGATTCGTATATTCCACAATTATGGGTTCGTGTGGCTGGCTTATATACTATATATGATGCTGCCGAAACCCCTCTCTGGCTATTGCACCTAAAACTTTAGCTCACATAATTTTTTTCCAGCAAAATTGTTCTTTTGTTCTACAAGCTAGTTTGGGAGAGAGTGTGTGGGTTGAACTATGGAGGTGTGTGGGTAGAGCAGGCTTGGAATGACTTACTGCATTGTTTAGTGTTATATTCAAGACTAATAGGATGCCTGAAGAGTGGAGGTGGAGTACAATGGTCCCGTTGTATAAGAACAAAGGTGATGTCCAGAGCTGTAACAACTATAGAGGCATCAAATTACTAAGTCATACCATGAAAGTTTGGGAGAGAGTGGTAGAAATGAGAGTGCGAAGGACGGTGTCTATTTCAGACAACCAGTTCGGGTTCATGCCGGGGCGATCTACCACAGAAGCTATCCACCTTATTAGGAGGATGGTGGAACAGTACAAGGATAGGAAGAAGGATCTCCACATGGTGTTTATTGATATGGAGAAAGCGTACGATAGAGTTCCTAGGGAAGTCTTATGGAGCTGCTTAGAGGATAAAGGGGTCCCGGTTGACTATATTAGGGTGATTAAAGACATGTATGCCGGAGCTAAGACTCGGGTTAGGACAGTAGGAGGTGACTCTGAACACTTTCCAGTTATTACGGGGTTGCACCAAGGGTCTGCGCTCAGCCCATTCCTATTTGCCCTAGTGATGGATGCACTGACTCATCATATCCAAGGGGAGGTGCCATGGTGCATGCTATTTGCTGATGACATTATTCTAATTGACGAGACACGAGGCGGCGTCAACGAGAGGCTAGAGATTTGGAGACATGCTCTTGAGTCTAAAGGTTTCAAGTTGAGCAAGACGAAGACGGAATACCTCAAGTGCAAATTTGGAGTTGAGCCGACGGAAGCAGGAGTTGAAGTGAGGCTTGACTCTTAAGTCATTCCCAAGAGGGGTAGTTTCAAGTACCTTGGATCGGTTATCCAGGGGACCGGGGAAATGGACGAAGATGTCACACACCGTATAAGGGTGGGGTGGATGAAGTGGAGGTTAGCGTCGGGAGTCTTGTGTGACAAGAAAGTGCCACCGTTACTAAAAAGTAAGTTTTATAGAGCAGTGGTTAGGCCTGCCATGTTATATGGAACTGAATGTTGGCCGGTAAAGAACGCACACATACAGAAGATGAAAGTAGCGGAGATGAGGATGTTGAGGTGGATGTGCGGGCATACAAGGATGAATAAGATTAGGAATGAAGATATTCGAGAGAAGGTGGGCGTGGCCCCCATGGAGGACAAGATGCGGGAAGTAAGACTCAGATGGTTCGGGCACATTCAGAGGAGGAGCACTGATGCACCGGTGAGGAGGTGTGAGCGACTGGCTGTGGTGGGCACACGGAGAGGTAGAGGGCGACCTAAGAAGTATTGGGGAGAGGTGATCCGACAGGACATGGCTCGACTTAGGATTACTGAGGACATGACCTTTGACATGGGATTATGGAGGTCGAGCATTAAGGTTGTAGGTTAGGGGAAAGTTGTGAATATTTCTACAGCACAATAGAGTGAGACTAGCCAATTAGGAGTTAGACTAAGAAGGTCATTGGTCGTCTATTGATGTAGGGTTTTACCTGCTAGTTTTACTATACCAGCCATGTATTTCGTATTTCGTATTCTGTATTTAATATCTCTTATATTGCTGTTATTTTATTATGTATTTTTATGGTACTAATATATCGGCTCCTGTTGCTTTTTTGAGCCGAGGGTCTCCTGGAAACAGCCTCTCTACCCTTCGGGGTAGGGGTAAGGTCTGCGTACATATTACCCTCCCCAGACCCCACCTGTGGGATTATACTGGGTCATTGTTGTTGTTGTTGTTGTTGTTCTACAAGCTAGGTAGCTGCCTTTTGGAATTTGCTATATAAGGTTGTAACTACGTTAGGCATTAACTATCCTACGAATATTATGATTTTGTACTTGCTGTGTAGTACTCTACAAATTAATACCAGTTCTTTAAGTAAACCCACTTTTGAGTGCTTCATGTCGAATTGGTCCTACACACTCTTATAGTCTTATGTATAGTGTATTATCATTGCTCGGACGTACTGGCATGGAATGTCATGAATTATGATTTTAGCTCATTCAATTTAAGGTTAAATTTGATACCTTCTGGTTATAAATTTTTCCCCGTAGAACTATAAAATGATTCATCTATACTTCTATCCAGACTTCATAAAACCAAAGTCATTCAGCAATCAGCACCAGCCAATATTTTTGTTAATTGCGGTGCCTACATAAACAATTTGGATATTTAATCTCAATGTTTCAGAAGAATATACTCCATAAAAGATGGAATTAAGTCGAGTGTCGAAAATGAAATGAAAAAGACATTTCGGGATAGTTTGGTCATGTCACAAGTTGGCCTCTAGATGTATCAATCCGTGAATATAAAAGGGCGATGTGCACAAATAGCCACTAAGAGCACGTGTCTTTATTTTAAAGTCAGTGTTTTAAATGTCTTTAGTCTTTAACCACTAGTCTAATAAACTTATATCTGACTGGACGAAATACTCTTATGCTATAACTTATACCTACGCTTTTATTAACGATCAGCAGCAGCGCACGTAACTAACTTCACTGTGATCGTCGAATTTCAAAGTATAGAATTGCAGAAGCTTCTCTTCCGATTTCAAACTATAGAATTTAACTTTCTCGTCCAAAAATCGACATAAATTTACAGTAAGTTATACTTTTGTGTGTTTCTATTAATTTTTATTTCGTTACTAGGAATTTGATGCTAGAAATTTGTTTTTTTTTTTTTTGAATTTTTGGACTGATAAGGTTAAGGACATCGCGTCCTGTGATAATGCTATAAAAATTGAGCACATAATATTAAGGACATTGTGTCCTGATTTTGCAAATTGAATTGAAAAAGTTAAGGACACAATGTCCTTAACTTTTTTGTTATTCTTCTGTATATTAAGGACATACTATCATTGTTTTGCAAATTGTTTTGAAAAAGTTAAGGACACTTGATTTTGAAGTTTGAGTTTCAAGTTGAAAAGTTAAGGACATTTGGTCCTGAAGTTTGACTTTCAAGTTGAAAACATGTTTAATAGTTAAGGACACTTGGTCCTTAACTTAGAGTTCCAAGTTAAAAAGTTAAGGACAGACAGTCCTTAACTTCAAGTTTCAAGTTCAAAAGTTAAGGACACTTGGTCCTGAACTTAGAGTTACATGTTCAATAGTTAAGGACAGGCAGTCCTTAACTTCAGGTTTCAAGTTCAATAGTTAAGGACACTTCGTCCTGAACTTTGACTTGCATGTTGAATAGTTAAGGACACTTGGTCCTTAACTTAGAGTTCCAAGTTAAAAGTTAAGGACAGACAGTCCTTAACTTCAAGTTTTAAGTTCAAAAGTTAAGGACACTTGTTCCTTTACTTACAGTTCCAAGTTCATAACTTAAGGACACTGGTCCTGAACTTTAAGTTACAAGTTCATAAGTTAAGGACACTTGGTCTTGAAATTTGAATTCCAAGTTCAAAAGTTAAGGACACTTGGTCCTTAACTTGGTCTTGAACTTACAGTACCTGTTCTTAATTATACAAGGATTGCTCTATAAAATATGTCCTGAGTTTCCCATTCTCTTGACTTGCATGATGGAAACAATATGCATTATAGTTGCTTTTAATGGTAGATGGACTGAAGACTATAAGTATCTTGATCATCAAACAAAGCTTGTTCTAGTACCTGAGGCAATTCGGTTTGAAGATTTCATTAAACAGATCTTTGAAGTTATTGAATTGGATCGAGACAAGTTTGAAGCGTTGACATGGTTTGATATCAACCTTGGAACAAGCAAGGAAATGTTTGTATCACAAAGATTTAGATCTTCACATATATATAGAGTTACTAAAAACTCATTCACTCTTCAAGGGCTGTCGTTTCATTGTTGATATTTCGGAAAGAGTTTTTGGATCAACAAGCACCTTTGAACATGTCAACAGAGAAACTCAACATGACAATCAAAACAAATGCCAACAGATAATGGAAATAGATATGGTTGAAGCTCAACCAATAACTGAAGAGGTGCTTCAAACACATGTCAACAGAGAAACTCAACATGACAATCAAAACAAATGCCAACAGATAATGGAAATAGATATGGTTGAAGCTCAACCAATAACTGAAGAGGTGCTTCAAACATTTGATTCTATTCAAGTAGAACGACAAAGCATTATAGAGATTGACAACGAACAAGCTTTGAGTATTCAAGTCTTAGAGAGTGTACCGATAATCGAAGAAGTTGCTGACAAAACCTCTACTCAACTAACTAGACGAAGGTCAAATTTGAAACAAAAAGAATCCCCAACTACGATATTAAGAGAAAATGCTTTGTTGGATGAAATAAAAGTGGGATCAATATTTGACAAAAGAAGAGTATAGTTAACTGTTTTTCGAATATAGCAATTAAAGGACATTTTGAATTCAAGGTTGTTAGATCAAGCTCAACAAGATATTCGTTGAAATGCAATGATGATAGGTGTGGGTGCTGTGTGCGTGCTTTCAGAATTAAAGATTCAACACTGTTCAAGATAGTAAAGATTGAGAAAAATCATGACTTCTCTGTTAACACTATGAAAGCTGATCAAAGGCATGCAACTTCAAAGTTGATTAGTGATTACATTATCGACAATCTTCGAGACCCAAGGTTTGAAGTTACACCAGCTTTTGTCATGGCAGAAATGCAAAAATTGCATAGACTAGACATTAGGTATCACAAGGCGTGGCGTGCCATTCAACTTGCTTCCACTTTAATAAGAGGAACTCCTGAAGAGAATTATGAATTATTGTCTTCATACTTGTATATGATGAGAAGTAAAAACCCGGGAACATATACTAATATAAAGATAGACGACAACAACAGGTAAACAATCAAAAAAAAGTTTATTAGTCCGTTTTATAAAATTTAGGACATGCTGTCTTTAACTAGTTAACTTTTGAGCTTGTAACCTGAAGTTCAGGACTGACTGTCCTTAACTTTTGAACTTGTAAGTCAAAGTTAAGGACTGCCTGTCCTTAACTTTTGAACTTTGAACTCAAAGTTAAGGACTGCATGTCCTTAACTTTATAACTTGTAACTCTAAGTTAAGGACTATCTGTCCTTAATTTTTGACCTTGTTAGTCTAACTTGAGGACTACTTGTCCTTAACTTTTGGCCTTGTAACCTGAAGTTCAGGACTACCTGTCCTTAATGTTACACCCCATAAGTTTAACAACCTTAATACTATTAGATATTATGTTAGTGTGGTATTTTCTTTTAAGTGAAGTATTTTAGTAAAAGCTTTATAAGTATAAATTTGGATAGTTACCAGTTTGAGTGTAACATTTATTGTAGAAAAATATTTAAAAAATATGATTTTCTATAGTTATTAATATTACTACTTTCGAAAATATTTTAAATTATACATATAATATGAGAAAAGTTTATGAGATTTTCTTTATTGTAAAGATAAAAATTATTTTCTCACAAGAAAAGAAGGTTATCTTTTTTTTTGACCATTTTAAGAATTAAGCGAACGAAAGTTTGTACTATTTATATGAGATTAAGAAAATTAGAAATTGAGAAAAAATATGTATTTTTACATGGATGTTTTAATGAAATAATAGTGTATGTATTTATTTTGTATGATACCACATGACCATGATAATACAAGTATATTATAGTAAGTGATATAATGTATTAAAAGTGAGTGATATTTTAAGTAAGTTGAGATAATTTTTAATTATGGGGATAATTGAGTAATTATTAATTTTAGTGGGAGTTTAATTAATTAATAAATTTGGATAAAAGTTCAACGTGGCAATGATATGTGATAAAATAAAGTGACTATTAAATCACTTTGAAAGGTGGCTTGCTAAGCCAGAAACACCTCAGTAGCCTTTCTTGATTATTATTATAACCATAAAGCTACTGTAAGCTCTCTTTTCTTTCATTTTAATATATCTTTAGATGCATTTGTGTAGATAGCACTTTGTTCTCTTTACACTTTTGCATCTGTTATTAGCTCATCTTCTAAGGTTGTGAAATCTTGTAATTTCTGTTCTCGTTGTGGAATACTATATGAAGATTTCACAACCTCAGTGTCTCAAAATTAGCTCAGCTCTCAATTTCCTTTCATTTTTCGTTACTAGTAATATTCTGATGCTAAATTCAGAATTTGGCAAACTATTCCTATGAGCCAATATATAGTTGTACTAGTCTGTAGCTTGTGGACAGTTAAGAGAAGAGCGTTTTTAGTTTGTAAAGGGATTGTGAACCAAAAAGGTTATGCGGACATTATAAGATAGAAAACATATGAAGCACATAAATAGAAAGTGCCGCTCGCAGAGTGTAGCATTTGGAAGTGTAGTATTCTATTTCTGAATGCGTTCATCTTTTGGTCCCATTTGGAAGTGTATATAAATAATTAAGACATGGTGTTTCAATTGTGCATCAACTGTGCATCTAGGTTTTATTTTAAATCTTGCATTCAATAAGACAACATTTCTATCCATTGATACTGTGGACCTTTAAATAATGGAAGCTTCAAAATATTGGTGTATGGGCGATAGTGAATGATGGGGAGCCTTTGGAGAACGGTAAAAGTTGTCACCATACGACTGGGAGGTCACAAGTTCAAGCCATAGAAACAACCTCTTGCATTTTAATGCAAGGTAAAACTACGTAGGTAAGATCCAATGTTGTCCGACCCTTCTCTCCAAACCCGCGCATAGCGGGAGGTTAGTGTACATGGCTGCATTTCTTATGATGGGCAATAGTGAATCAGTTGAAGCTAATCTACCAAAGTAAGTAGCTTGTTATGTATAACCATGAAACAAGAGAGTGGTTCAGTACCCTTTTTTTTTTGTTCTTATAAATATGTTTTTAGTACCCTTTTATCCAATTAGGGGGGATAGAAATAGAATATGTTTTGTACTGCGTGGCTTGCATTCAAAATTTGCCTAGATAACATGCTTTCGATAACGTAAATAGACGCGCAATTGGGACTTGGGAGTTAGTGGCGTACGCAGTATTTTTTCGAAATTGGTGTCACATTTAAAGAAGCGGATGAATAAACAAATCACTATAACAATGGCATATGTTCTTATTGGCACCTTATTAACAATTTAAAGTTTCATGTGTTGTCATATCTGGATGTGTTGTCATATCTGGATGATATATATATATCAACACCTAGCTTTTTTTTGGTACATCTGTAGAAGCTACTTGTAGCAACAGGTCATGATATTTCAAAAAAAAGAAACTTGTGAGATAACTGAAATATTTATAAATAAAGAAAGGAAAAGGGTAAAAAAAATTAAATCTTGTGTGTCTACTTCCAAAAGAAGATGAAAAAGAAAATCAGACACAAACTTGCTAGATACTACAACATGAATTGGACATGCAACTAGGTACCCGAACATGCTGCTCTTGTCTATTCTTCAAGGTTGAGGAAGAATACTATGAGATATTTTGATGTGATTTTATTCATTAGCTGCTAGCATATTAAGTTATTTGAAATGTAAAGAAGATGGCATCTGCATAAAGGTCTTATGAAACTTCGAAAGATTTTATTAACGTACTTCTCATGCATTGCATTCATTTATATGTGCATTTACCCATGACTCGGACGACGTTATATACGCGTACATATGTATATTATATGTACATGGGATATGGAAAAATGGTTATGGCGTTATATACGCACCACCACCTGATCAGTTGGTATACGTTGATGATTTTGCCCACTGTGGCACCAGATGACGTTATATACGCATATATATGTATATGAGATATGGGAAATGGTTATGACGTTATATACGCACCACCACCGGATCAGCTGGTATACGTTGATAATTTGCCCACAGTGGCCGAGATGATATGATGGGATGCCCTCAGAGGCTTGATGATGTTATGTACGTACAGACCTATGCATTACATGACATTTATATGCATGACATTATAAATATTTCATTATTTACAGAGCTATCCAGACTTACAGGTTGAGTCCTTTACTCCATGTTTCTTCCGTGCTTTATATACTTATTTACATGCCTTACATACTCAGATACGTTATTCGTACTGACGTCCTTTTGTTGGGGACGCTGCATTCATGCCTGCAGGTATAGATAATCAGTTTGACGAGCCCTCATTATAGACGAGATTTACATTCAGCGAATGATCGGTAAGACTCCACCTCATTCGGAGTGCAGCCGAGTCTATGAGTCATCGTATCAGAGTTCTGCCAACTTAATTCTGAATCTATTTCTTGGAAGAAAATAAGTTTCTTGAAATTTTTCATCTCGAATTGTATTCCCACAAAAGGAATGACAGATTTATGGGTAGGTCGGTACCCTATTCCATTTTATGTCAAAAAAAATCTTAGAAACTTTAGAGACAGAGGTTCATTTTGTGCAATATGTCAGAAGCCTTGACGGCTCATATGTATTCATGTTTTAAGAACGATGGTTCATTCATATAATATTTGCCCACTTACAATTGTACATTACGAGTTGTGGCCATGTTGGCCCATGATAATTACAAAAGGAATGAATGAGTTATAGAGTGGTTCGCTCGGGCCACTACGACACCGGGTGCCAGCCACATCTCCCCATATTTGGGGCGTGGCTCTTAACTTCTGTTAACCTTGTTTTATACTATATTTTTAGGTTTCTTTATATGTTTTATGCATATGGATCATCAATATCTGGCTGGAATCATTGTAGACCAGTGATTGTTGTTGATGCAACTTTTTTGAAGTTAAAATGTTGTGGTGTTTTAATGATTTCAGTTTCAAAGGATGCAAATAACCAAATTTTTCCATTAGCCTTTGGAATAGCAGAATCTGAAAATAACAATTCCTATGAGTGGTACTTTAGTAAGCTTCGCAATGCAATTGGGAGCCGTGAGAATTTAATTTTTTTATCAGACAGGCATCAAGCTATTGCATATGGCATTGCAAAGGTATATCCTGAAAGCCATCATGGGATTTGTATCTATCATTTGGAGCAGAACCTAAAGCGAAGGAAAGTGAGGTCATAAAACTTTTTCAAAGTGCTGCAAGAGTATACATACACAAAGAATTTGATCTATACATGTCAGATATAGCAAAAGTAGATAAGAAGACTTATGACTACTTGATGGAAGAACCACCGGAAAGGTGGGCACGTTCTTGTAGTCCACGACGAAGATATGACATGCTCACAACAAACATAGTTGAGTCAATGAATTCTGTGCTATTAGAAGCAAGGGAGTTGCCTATATTAAGAATGATGGATTTCATCCAAGTGAAGCTACAACGTTGGTTTTATGAAAGAAGAAATGAAGCAGAAGGAACTTTTTATGACGTTTCTTGTTGGGTAGAAGAGGAATTGAAGAAAAAAATAGATTTAGCATTTACTTTGAATGTAAGTATTATGTTCTATGTTTAGCTTATGATTTTAATATAATTTAACATAATGTACTAACTTATAATTTTTCAACATTGAAGGTCTTCCCTGTTGATTCATGGCGTTCTAGAGTTGAAGAAGAAGGAATAACTTTCTTGGTGGACTTAAACAAAAGAACATGTGATTGTTTTTAGTTTCAATTTGATAAATTACCATGCATACATGCAATTGCAGCTATTGAGAAGAGAAACATCAAGCAGTCCAACTTTTGCTCGCATTGGTACTTAAAAGAATCTTGGTTGAAAACATATGAAAGATAAATACATCTTGTAGGACATACTGATTCTTGGATTGTATCATAGAGTGTTAAGTCACAAATTATTAAACCTCCAAATTTCAAAGTGCCACCATGTAGAAGGCAGAAGAAAAGGCATATTCCAGCTACCGAGTTATCAAAAATAACATTCAAATGTGGTCGTTACAGAAGAATTAGTCATAATAGAACAACTTGTATATATTCTCCGGCAGTCCATCCATTTTCAAGAAAGCATAAAAAATAGTAGATATATCCACTTATGTTTATCGACTCTTTTAAGTTTTTGCTATAAATTGGATTCATTTAGATTATTTTTATTTGAGCAGATGTCTGCATTTTCAAAATTTCTTTCTGCTTACGTTCTTTTTGTTTCTTTTGAGTTCACAGTTAAAAAGTTAAGAACGGACAGTCCTTAAGTTTGACTTACAGGTTCAAAAGTTAAGGGCAGACAGTTCTTAACTTTCAGTTCAAAAGTTAAGGGCTGTCTGTCCTTAACTTTGACTTACAAGTTCAAAATTTAAAGATAGACAATCCTTAATTTTGAGTTTCAAGTTCAAAAGTTAAGGACAGAGAGTCCTTAACTTTGACTTACAAGTTGAAAAGTTAAGGACACTTGGTCCTTAACTTACAGTTTCAAGTACAAAAAATAAGGACACTTAGTCCTGAAGTTTGAGTTCCAAGTTCAAAAGTTAAGAATTCAATTTCAAAAGTTGAGGACACATGGTCCTGAACTTAGACTTTCAAGTTCAAAAGTTAAGGACACTTGGTCCTGAAGTTTCAGTTTCAAGCTCAAAAGTTAAGGACACATGCTCCTAAACTTTGACTTGCAAGTTCAAAAGTTAAGGACACTTGGTCCTTAACTTTGAATTTGAAGTTCAATTACACTTGGTCCTGAACTAATACTAACAAGCTCAATGGATAAATCAATACTTGACAAAAATAAAGAAATTAATAACATGATGCCTTCATATTACTTTAGAAATTGTAATTTTGCATAGCTGTGACAAAAAAATATGCTATGAAAACAAAATAAAAGTACCGTTTGAGGAATTTACAGGATATTTCAGAATTCATATGGATTCTTTACAGCAATTTTATACAAAAAATCAACCACAACTAACTTTCTTTACAACTAAACTATAGCTCCTTCGGACAGCAAGTTTCATTTTCTATCATAGTCGTCACCAATATTTTCTGGTGGTGTATCATAACCAGAATTTCTTTTTCACTCTCCATGTGCCCAAATATTTGCTGCAAGTTCTTTTCTAAAGTCTTTTATGTCTTCAGGTTGGAATTTCTCCACATCCTTTGCCATCATCAACAACTCCACATACTTGATTAGGAATGCATCACAATCAGTCCTAAGAAAAATATAAGATACGGAGTCAATTAAACAATAAATCTAAAGTACATATAAATTACATAACAAATAACAACATGTACGATCTAGTTTGGTGTGATGATCTTTGCCACCGAATATCAAATTTGTTGAATGCATTTTCAAAAGACTTGTGATGTTTGTCAAACTGTGAGAACTTTAGCAAGTCGGGGATCATGCATGCATACATTTCAATTTGATTCATTCCTGCCTCATATGGCTCACTATATATGGAATCGTACACATCCATCTTTTTCACATTCAAGTCCAATACCACCAAAATAAAATGTGTCACAACATTATCATCTTCTGAAGGAAGCCGACGTGGAAAAAAGATTTTGTCAACCTTTGTCCAAGCAATTCTACATCTACGACTGTCACCCCACACATATGGTGTTAGAAACAATTGATTATCACCACACCAAAACTCATCTGCATCATCTTCATTGAAATCCTTATACACAAGCATCATATAATTATTAAAAAGTATATCCATAGTTGTGCAACAAAAAGGATGGTTGCGAGGGTGGTAGCATTCCTTCTTTCTCAGATAATATAGGGCAATGTTAATATGCTTCACAAAAAGGCAAAAAATAAAACATATCCATCAATCATAAAATAATTAAAAAAATGATAAATTAAGAATAAAGAAAACAAATGCCTTGCGAATTATCAAACCTTATCATCAAGTACAAAGCTACTATCTGAAAGCTCAAGGAAGAACATTTTGCTACTGATTTTTTGATGATACAATTTGTATGGATTTTTTCTCACACCATTATCATCAGCATATATATCAGTTTGTCCCCTGAAAATTTTGAAAATATCAAAGTTGTAAGTTAGTCCTGAACTTAGACTTTCAAGTTGAAAAGTTAAGGACACTTGGTCCTGAAGTTTGAGTTTCAAGTTCAAAAGTTAAGGACACATGGTCCTGAACTTAGACTTATAAGTTCAAAAGTTCAGTTAAAAGTTCAGGACACTTTGTCCTTAACTTTGACTAACAAGTATAAAAGTTAATGACAGACAGTCCTTAACTTATAGTTCCAACTTCAAAAGTTGAGGACATTTGGTCCTGAACTTCAAGTTTCAAGTTCACACATAGTCCTGAACTTAGTCTTTCAACTTCAAAAATTGAGGACACTTGGTCCTGAACTTAGACTTACAAATTCAAAAGTTAAGGACACATGGTCTTGAACTTTGACTTACAAGTTTAAAAGTTCAAGACACTTGGTCCTGAACTTTAAATTCCAAGTTGAAAAGTTAGGGACACTTGGTCCTTAACTTTGATTTCCAAATTCAAAAGTTAAGGACACTTGGTACTAAACTTAGACTTACAATCACAGAAGTTAAGGACACTTAACTTTAGGAATTTCAATATGAATACACTTAGTCCTAAATTTAAAATTACAAGTTAAGGACACGAATTTAAGCAATTAACAAATAATGAAATTCATTAAGGGACTTACTATTTTTTGCGACCTTTCCTTTTCTCCTTGCCCAACCACCCAATGAATTTATTCAATAATTTTGCATCATCTTTGGCATAATGAAAAATACATCTACGAGTATATGTTGATTTTATCCAACCCGAACTCTTGGGAGTATTTTCATTGTGCGCCATCGATGTTCCTGTTTTTCTTTCCTGATCAAAAAGAGATTTCAATTGCCAACTAAGCTTCTTATTCTTTTTACCTCAACCAAGCTCTTCTTCAACATTTCCTTCAACCTCCTTAGACAAACACCCATCAATGCTCATTTGTGTACTTGGAGGAGTAGGAGTAAGAATAGAAAATGACGGACCATCATAACCAATACTATCTCTCTGTCACGCCCCGAACCTGGGCCTGGACGTAACATGATACTTGGTGCCTGACTACATGTGACCGAGCGAACCAACTGGCTGGCTGAATCAACATGTGATATTATAACATACTAAATGCGGAAGATAAACTAACACATGCTAATATACTGAAAGTCTGAATGATAAAAGTCAAAGCGTGGAAACACTAATACAAGTCTGAAACATGTCTGTAGCCAACATTGCTTAACACAAAAAGCTTGTGACTCTATCTAATTGATACTCTAGTCTATGAAGCCTCTAATGAAGTACTGAAAACATTGACTATTTGAAAATACTGAAGACTATAAGATAATTATAATTCCCTGAAAGAACTGGGGATCACCAAATAGCTGATACGAGAGTCCTCGTGCTCTGAATCGTCAACCTGTAAATCATTACATAAATTGTGAGATGCAGGCCCCGGGCAAAAGGGGCGTCAGTACATTTGAATTGCACTGGTATGTAAAGCAACTGAAAGAAAGAATTATAAATGCTAAAACAAAAACTAAGCTGATAAATGAGATTTGATAATTGATAACTGAAGTGATAACCATTGAAGCTGAAACTGAAATGATAACTGATAACTGATAACTGAACTGATAACTGATAACTGGCAACTGAAATGATAACTGATAATTGAACTGAACAAAGGAAGTAAGGATATGAATACTCCCTCTTCTAAATGATGAACAACATATTTATCTGAATAAGCTACGGCCTCGGGCCCAATATATATGTGCACAAGCTACGGCCTCAGGCCCAAGTATACACATACATAACTACGGCCTCAGGCCCAAGTATACATAACGCATATAAAATACGGCCTCAGGCCCAAATAAGGCATTCAACATTTAGGGATTTAAAATCAGGAACTAAGAATCATACTACAATACATGATAGTGAAATACTGAATCACACTGAGTTACATGATATTGGAATACTGGATCACACTAAGTTACATAATACTGAAATACTGAATAGGACTAGGCTGAGACATGTATTCTTGAACTGATTATGAACACAAAAACTTCAACTATTTATGGCATACTGAGTAATCTATACTAAGACTTGGGGGCATCAAAACCAAGTCTATATTGAATACGCATTGAGCTCACAACGTTCAGAATAAAAGTCATGAACGAGTTATGAAGCTAAAGAATAGAAGTTCTACAAATATTCAAGGAACTAGGCTAAACTATATTTCTGAGGCAATTAGTAATGTGGTAAAAGAAACATAGTGTAGGGAGAGTCATTAACATTCCCAAACATAGAGCGTTAGCCTCACATACCTCAATTTCACCCTTTAGTGATACTATAATGATCCACAACAATAATAACCTTCAATCTATAATAGAACATCCAATGGAACCAATATTAGTAACAAATTCCATAATTTAAGTCATTTAGGCATATTATCAAACGCATGCATAAATCTCTACATCTCATCGCCATATAGTTAGTTCATCTAATTACCACCATTCATTAATAATTTATCCCATCATCGTAATTAACCAATTTATAACTTCCAACATCACATATATGACCATCCATCCACACCCAACCAATAAAATTCCAACAAATATTCATCTTTCAATCTCTACTATAGTTATGTAATTAAATTGGGAACTTATGGCTTCCAATCACCATAACAAGAGTTCTATTACTTATTCATACTCATATTCCCTTAATAAATCCATACATGTAAGTCTAAAGGTGTACGATTACCTTTTTGGAAGAAATCTTGTAAAACCTTCCTTTGAGTTCTTGAAGAAATTTATTGAAGATCCAAGTATGCTATATGTAGATTTCATTAATACTAGTGTAGAAATAATGGAATTCATACCAAGATAGTGGATATTGCTTACCTTGAATATGGGAGGGGTTGATGGTCTTGAGAGAGCGGAGGAAAACCCTAAAAGTCGTCCAAAAGAAATGGGGGAAGATGGACCCCGAAATTGTGTTTATAGGCCCAGATTTCGGATGCGGCCTCGGATGCTTCGCATCCCCACTTCACTCCTCTTAGGAGCTCGGATACTGACCCAGGTGCTATGGCATCACTTCACTACTAGTACCTCTTTTTGGACGCAGCCTCGGATGCTTCACATCCGCACACTCTTCCGCCAGACTTTGGTAATTTGATCATAACTTCTTGTAGGAATGTCCAAATGACGAACGGTTTGAAGCTTTAGAAACTAGACTCGAAGATATTTCGTAGGTCGTGCATCACATAACACCTTATATATCTGTAGTTATGCTCATCCAAAATGTGGTCTTGTGCTTACCCATTTGGAATTTTAGTCCTTCATATAGTTTTCAAACTTGGCTTAGACTTAGGTCTCTCCTTGGACCCCAAATCACTTATGATATACCTCGTACACTTATTATCATATATAATTTATAACAATCATTTAAATAGTCCTCGTTGTGAGTACGTGATTTTTGCCTCACACGAATTACTCCAAAAGAATTCCCAAAATTAGGTTTTTTCTTTAATTATGTGTTATTCTAGGAATTACTGTGCGATTTTTCTGATTGTTTGCATATCTTTGTGTGCATATCTAATTTTATAAATGCATTAAAAATACAAAAAAGTATAGCGTCTGCACTTAGGATTTGATTTTACATTTTTTTGGTTAATTTAGTAAAACGTTGTTTTACAAAAATGAAAAATTCACAAAAAATAATGCATTTTTGCATTTTAGTGTTTAATGTCAAAATTTTGCGATTTTTTTTAATTTGATATTAATTATGTGTAATAATTATTATTTAGAATTAAGTAGTATTTTTGATAGGATGATATGGTTTTATAATTTAATTTAGGATTTTAGTCTTAATATTTTGAAAAAAAAGGAAGAAAAGAAAAGAAAAAGAATTAAACAGAAGGAAATCAGAAGTTGGGCCAATTTAATTTAAAATCCCAGGCCCAAATCAAATACCCACCAAAATCAGCCCAAAAACCATGTTTCACCCGGTCCGAACTTTCAGGTCTCTGAGACCAGCGAAACGACGTAGTATAGGGACAGAACTACATCGTTTCGATTTCAACAGATCTCAACCGTCCATTCATCTACATCCAACGACCAGAACTTCACCCCATCACCCGTATCCGATCCTGACCCGCCCCTGAACCGGTTTTTCCCCATGAAACCAAAACGACCCCGTTTCCCATTTATGATTTAATCAGAGCCGTTGGATTCCAATCATCCAACGACCCTAATTAAATCAAATGTTTCAATATATCAACCCCCCAAACCCGACCCTTCCCATCTCATTCCCCCCATCTCTTTAGATACCCGATAAAATGCCACAATGAACCGCCGCCTTCCGCCCACCGGAAATCGCTTCACGACGGTTCCGGTGGCCCAAATCATCCCATCTTTACACCATAGAACCCCCTCACTCCCCTCTTCCGAATCCACAAACCTTATCCCTCAAATATCCCTGGAATCCCTCGAATTTAAGATCAAAGGGATGAACCCTAGCGCCGCCCTAAGTTTCTCCGGTGGCGGCGCTACCTCCAATCGACCCCAAACTAACACCCCTTGATCACCACAACTCCCTCTTCCCTAATCCATAACCAGTATCCTTCGAATAGGGCTCAATCTGCACGAATCTTAAATCCAAGAGCCAAACCTGAACTCAAGACTGATGATAATTTTAGAGCCGAGCTCGTCACAAAATAGTGTTACTCACTTGTTTTGACAAAGAACAAGTGACTAACATTATTTGGAGATGGAATTGGAAAGTCAGGGAACCAAGCTTTTCCAATTTAATCGGTAAGTTCTTTCATGTTTTTGTGTTTGTTTGATTAATTTTATTCCAATGGTCATTTCCCTCTTCTCATTTTCTTTGGTCAATTTCAATTGAAATTCGATCAGTACTCTGGTATAAATTATTTCTGTTCACTATTTGTTTCTTTAGATTGGTTTTGTGGATTTGTTTCGTATAATTGGGATATCAGTAGACTTTGAAATCGTATTTCGTTTAATCACTTAGTCAGAATAATTAGGATTAGTTCAATAGTTTGGTTTAACTTCTTGTTTAATTATGTTGATAAGAACTGATTAATATAAGTATAATTCAAGTGTTTACCTACTTAAGAAGCTTCTAATAGTGGTAGGGTTGGGATTGCAATAGCTGTTTAAATTAAGAAAGCACTAAGCTAGTGGGTAGTTAAAAATGAAAAGGCGAATTGATATTGGAGGATACATTAAAATGAATGCCTATAAAAAGGCTGAACTTGAGAGGTGTTAGGGGACACAGACAAGAGAGATTCTGAAATACTGGAAATAAAGAAGAACACTTTCTGAAAAATACTAAAAAATAGAGAGTGATAGACATTGATAGAGAAGAGAACTAAGAGATAAAAATCAAAAAAAAAATCAGAAATGGTTGCAGAATTTTAGAAAAATACACTGTTTCATTGAGCTCATTTGGTATTTTCTGAAGTTTTCCTCTAGTATAGAAGTAATTTCTGGTTAGCTGATACTAAAAAGGGTTTAATTCGAGTCTTGTTTGGGGTCTGTTGATTCATTGAGACTGAAATTAGAGTCTGGACTATTGTATCTCATCTTTTGGTTTCACAACTAGTCTGCTGGTTCATTTTCTGGTGTTGAATGCTACTGCTGCTGCTGTTTAGTGTGATCACCCCTTTTTCCTTTTGTAATATCCAGGTACACTATCAAAACTTATCATGGAATTGAGCATTGATTAGCATGTAGGGAGCTTTGGAAGTTCAAGTTGAAATTTGAATAGACTTCTTAAAGTTCTGATATGGCTATTGTTAATTCTTACCATTATATGTGAATGAGATGCTTCATCTCATTTGATTTAACTTCTGGTTTGTGTTAAGTGTTGATTCATGCTAATAACTTAGTGTGATGTAGTTATTTAGATCTAGTGTATAATTTCAAAATACTGGGGTTATAATATTGTTTGAACTCTATGTAAATGAACGGACTGCTTTAAACTTTAAAATAGTATTGTTCAAGGCATGTCAAGCCTGCTATGTGGGAATTTGAGAATGAATTCATATGTGTTCAAGTTGTTAATGAGCATTAAGCCATGAAAATAGCCTTTCTAGATTTCAGATGGATCGTGTGTTCGACTGGAGTGAGCCCCTCTGTTTTCTGTTTTGATTCTTAAGCTTAATACTGATTGGAAACTCGAGTCTTGTTGATTTTGCTAGTCATTCTTTTTCTTAGAAGCTAGAAGATTGTTATGGTTAAAAGCATCTACTGTTTCTTTAGTACTCTCAGTTTGTCATATTGATCCTTAATGGTGTGGATATATTCAGTCGAAAATGTTGACTAATTAGTTAAGGGATTAAAATTTCATGGTTGCTATCTTAACTTGTGCAAATATGCGGACACTTAGCATGAATAAGCATGTGTATTGTTTTTTTAAAAATGAAATTTGGCTTGGTTATTTACATAATGTCTGTTAAAAGGGAAGCCCAGAGTTAGTACTGTTCAAGCAGGAGTCATTGTTTGATTTAAATTGATTTGAAGTCGTCTGCTGGGAATAGACTAAGCATTAAATTCGAACATTGCAAATTCAGTCATGTATTCAATATCGTTTGGGCCAAATGGATCAATTGGTCAAGTAGAGGCCTAGGCGACTTCAAATTAGTTTTGTAAAGCTCGGGATTTGGATTCACCTCGGTTGTCTTTAAATAATTCAAGACGTCCAAGGGTAGGGACTCGATCTGCAGTCCTGTTTTTCCGCTGATGACCAAGCCGCCCCAAAAACTTGGGCCCAGGATTGGGCCTAAGATGGAATTGGTTACTTCCCTTTGTATATAGGGTCAGTGATTAAATGAGTCAATATTTGGTTCAGGTTCAAAGATTTTATGAAAGATGTAGTGTTCCCTCATTTGTTAAGGTTGACGCATCAAAATTGGGTTGTCAACATCAGTCCCTTTGCGCCAAACTCCCCCTCCCCCTTTATGCATTTTCGGTTCTTGATTTGTGCGGCATTGTGAGCCCAATGGTGCTCATGTTCGTCAAGTAATAGGCCACTAGCAATTGGGCTCAGGCCAGGCCAACCCTTGGAATAAAATAAAACGGATTTCGTGTGTTGTTTTCTTTGATTAACAAATTAAGCTTAAACTTTAGACAAAAGTAATTATAATTTCTTTAAGCCTTTCCTTAATTAATTAATTGGGCTCTTGAAAGTGCGCCATATTAGGCAAGATGTAGTTATGGCCCTCAAAAGCGTAGTTTGAATTTCCTTTAGAAAATTAGAATCGAGGTGCGTCGTACCAAATAAAATCTCAGAATGTATGACCCTCAGATAATTAATACTAACTCTTTTAAAACCGGGGTGTACCATCAATTGAATTTTTTATGGCCTCCGCAAAATTCTTTTGTTATTTTGAACGATAGTAGTTTGCTTTAGAACCGGTTTAGATTAGTATTGTGATTATGTATACGCTCGCGTAACATAATTGCAAATTTAACTCTAAAAAAAAAGACTCGAGGGATGCGTTGGCGCAACTTCAACTAAAATTTTCTTAAATAAACAAAAGCGTTATTAATTGTGGACACGTTCGCGTGACATGATTTTTTGACGCGCCAAAGGGAAAGAGTATACGTACGCGTAACTCAATTCTTTATTTACGAATAAATCAAGTGATTTAAAAAGCAGTTTAATAGTTGAAAATGCACATAGGTTCAAAATTGTTTTAAAATCAGATAATAGGCTAAATATAACAGTTGAGCGACCGTTCTAGAACTACGGAACTCGGGAATGTTTAATACCTTCTCCCGAGTTAACAAAATTCCTTACCCAGATTTCTGTGTTCACGGACTGTATAACAGAGTCAATCTTTCCTCGATTCGGGATTTGAAACCGGTGACTTGGGACACCATTAAAATATCCCAAGTGGCGACTTTGAAATAAATAAAATAATCCCATTTCGAATAATGTCACTTAAATTGGAAAAACTCCCTTATACACTCCTTCCGCGGGGTGTAGGTGTGACAGCTCTGGTGACTCTGCTGGGGATAAGAACCCAGAATCTCTGGTTCATGGTTCAAGAATTTGAGCTTAGAATAATTGTTATATTTGGCTTTATTTTTATCTAGTTTTATTCACATGTTTGTGCTTAATATGCGAAATATTGTTTTTTACCGCTTTGATATTATCTGAACTGTATATATAAACTATTACGAAACCCTTCTTCTTTCCGAGTCTTCTGAATTTATGGTGCACACGTGCGCGTGGCCCACCTTTCTGTTAGAGGTCATACCAAAATAGAACGAAGTTGGGCCAAGTAACTAGGCCGGGTAGACTTTCGTACTCCCGGTACGTTGCCCCCACTTCGGCTCAAGCTGTCCGCTTGGGTAAGCCAAGTCTAGAATAGTATACCCCAGGTTTTATACTTAGAATAACTCAGCTTCATGCCAGATCCCTATTAGGAACGTTTGTTTGCATCATGTGCATTTGACTTCGGAGACTCAACACAGGGGTTGGATCTGTCTAGGACAGGTGTACCCGAAATAAAAAGACCATCCTGATGCATCTTACTTGCTACTAGTGCATTCATTTGTTTCGGATTTGCATGTTGACCAGCTTATAGGAGGATGCCAAACTAGCAATTCAACATCAAAGGAGTCTCAACGAAGCCATGCAAAAGGTTGTCAAAAAGGAGATCATCAAGTGTTTGGATGTCGGGGTTGTTTACCCCATTTCCGATAGTTCGTGAACTTCTCCAGTTCAATGTGTCCCAAATAAAAGGGGCATGATGATGGTCACCAATGATAAGAATGAGTTGATTCCTACAAGATCGGTGACCGGGTGGAGAGTGTGTATGGACTATCATAAGCTCAACAAAGTCACAAGGAAGGATCATTTCCCACTTCCTTTCCTAGATCAAATGCTTGATGGGTTGGCCGGTTGCGCTTTCTATTATTTCCTTAATGGGTATTCCGGCTACAATCAAAGTCTTATTACTCTGGAGGATCAAGAGAAGACTACTTTTACATGTCCTTGTGGTACTTTTGCGTTCAAGTGGATGCCATTTGGGTTGTGCAATGCACTTGCGACTTTTTAAAGGTGTATGATGGCGATCTTCACGGACATGGTGGAGGATTACCTTGAAGTCTTCATAGATGACTTCTCGATGGTCGGGAATTCTTTTGATGATTGCCTAGCAAACTTGGACAAAGTGTTGGCAAGATGTGAAAAAACAAACTTGGTACTCAATTGGGAGAAATGTCATTTCATGGTCGAGGAAGGCATTGTCCTTGGCCACTAGATTTCAAAGAATGGCACTGAAGTCGACAAGGAAAAGAATGAGGTAATTTCTAAACTTCCACCTCCTACTTCAGTGAAAGGCATATAGAGTTTCTTAGGCCATGCGGGATTTTACCGGCGGTTCATCAAGGACTTCTCTAAAGTGGTGAACCCGTTGTGCAAGCTTTTGGAGAAAGATGCTAAGTTCCACTTCAATGATGATTGCATGAGAGCCTTTGAATATCTAAAGTTCAGGTTGACTGCTACTCCCATAATCATCGCTCGAAATTCCTTTTGAGCTCATGTGCGATGCAAGTGATATAGCGGTAGGGACTTTTTTGGAGCAATGCATCAACAATATTTTTATCCGGTCTGCTATGCTAGAAAGACCATGAATAGTGCCCAAGTCAGCTACACCGTTACGGAGAAAGAGCTCCTTGCCATTGTCTTTGCTATGGAGAAGTTCCGCTCATACTTGATGGGTGGAAAAGTCATTGTCCACACGGATCATGTGGCACTTCGCTATTTTATGAGCAAGAAAGATTCCAAAGCCCGGTTAATTAGATGGGTGCTTTTGTTGCAAGAGTTTGATATAGACATCCAAGATCGAAAAGGAAGTGAAAAACAAGTGGCGGACCACGTGTCTCATTTGGAAGAGGAGGGGAGGCTGGATGATTGCCTTGAAATCAATGACTCCTTCCTCGATGATCAACTCTTGGCTATTTCTATTAAAGATATGCCTTGGTTCGCGGATCTAGCAAATTATCTTATGAGTGGTATCATTCCGGTTGAGTTCTCTTCAAACCAAAGAAAGTAGCTCAAACGGGATTGTCAAGACTATTATTGGGATGAACCATACCTTTTTCTGAATTTATAAGGATGAAGTGATTAGAAGATGTGTATCGGAGGAAGAACAAGTTGAAATTCTTGGGGCTTGTCATTCTTCGTCGTATGGTGATCGCCATGGTGGGGCAAGAACGAGGACCAAAGTGTTAAGTTTTAGTTTCTATTTGCCCACTCTTTACAAGGATGCAAGTGATCTCGTTAATCATTGTGATGAATGTTAAAGGGCCAGTGGAATCTCAAAGAAAAATGAAATTCCCTTTACTACCATTTTGGAGATTGATATTTTTGATGTGCGGGGTATTGACTTCATAGATCCTTTTGTAAGTTCTTGTGAAAACACCTACATCTTGGTAGCGGTTTATTATGTGTCTGAATGGGTTGAGGCCATTGATTTGCCCAACAATGAAGCGAGAAGTGTGGTGGCGTTTTTGAAGAAGAACATTTTTACAAGATTTGGTACTCCAAGGGCTATCATAAGTGATGGGGGATTACATTTTTGCAACAAAACTTTTGATACTTTACTCACCAAGTATGGTGTCACTCATAAAATTATGACTCCATATCATCTATAAGCAAGGTTCAAGTGGAAGTTTCCAACCGGGAGATAAAGAGTATTTTGTCTAAAACAGTGAATGCTAACCGGACAGATTGACCTAAGAAACTTGATGATGCTTTATGGGCTTATAGGATGGGTTACAAAACACCGATTAGAATATCTCCATACCGGTTGGTGTTCGGAAAAGCTTGTCATCTTCCGGTGGAACTTGAGCACAAAGCCATGTGGGATTTAAAGAAGTTGAATCTTGAGTAGAATGTCGCCGCCAACTTAAGGGTGGCACAATTGAATGAGTTTGATAAGTTCTGATATCATGCATACACAAGTTCGTCCTTAAACAAGGGGAAGATGAAGTACCTCCATGACAAGTACATTCAGAACAATGAGTTTAAAGAAGGTGGTCTTGTGTTGTTGTTCAATTCTCGATTATGGATTTTTTCGGGAAAGTTAAACTATTAAAGTCTAAATGGAGTGGCCAGTTTGAGGTTGTGGGTTTGACACCCTTTGGTGCATCGGACTTGAAGAATAAAAATGATGAAGTGTTAAGAGTCAATGGTCACCGGGTGAAGCATTATCTGGGAAGAGTTGGTGATGGCCACGCCGTGGCGTTAATCCATTTCAAGTGATGGTAATTTTCATCATGCCGCGACGTTAAATCAGGCGCTTCTTAGGAGGCAACCCATGTTACTTTTTTCTTTTTTTCTTTTTCTTCTTCTTTAGATATGTCTTATTTTGTGCTAACTGGTTTTAAAGTGTGTTTCAAGAATGAGTGTACTTTACAAGAACTGTGCTCAGAAAAATTGGCTAAGTATGGAAAAAGTGCTGACCGCACAATTTTGAATGCCACAGCAGAAAGGGATCTGCGGCCGCACAATTCTTGTGCGGATTGCACAACTGGAAATCAAAAATTGCACACTCGCTAAAGTTTGCCTGTCAGAGAAATGACCAATGTGTGGCTGCACAAGGAAAAAGTGCGGTCTATACCAGAATCTGTGGTTGCAAGGAATTCTGCGGACCATAAATCATCAAAGGGAAATTGTACAAACACGTAACAAAGTGCGGACCATAGAAGAAATTCTGCGGCCGCACTTGTCTCACGAACTCTTGGCCCAACACGTTAAGTATAAATAGTAGACCTTGTTCTACTGTTGAAACTTTTACAACTTCTGAGAACTTAATATAAAGGATAAAATCTTGCACAACTGAATCACTCATGTGCCTCTTAATTCATCATCTTTGATCATTCCTTAGCATCACTTCATCACTGGTATGTTCAAATCATCTTTAGAATTTTTCAATTTTCTTAATTTAGTTTAGAAAATTTTAAGTTATTTTTAGAACCATTTGCTAAATTCATAACCTTGTGGGTCATAATTTGTGTTGGGTAGACTTCTATTTTCTATATGGGGAATGTATATTTGGTTGATGTTGTTTAATTTCTACTACCATGTCAAATTTGTGTGCGAAAAAAAAATCAAAATCCTAGAAGTCTGCCTGATAAATTTTGAAATTGTGCGGCCGCACAAGGAATTGTGCGGTCCGCAGATCTGTAGGTTAGGGGCAATTGGTGTAGTTAGATTATGCGGGCATACTTGAAATTGTGCGATCCGCAGAAATTCAACCGCAGCAGCAGAAAAGTGTGTGCAGTCACAGATAAGGGCTTTCTCTGTTGTCGGAGAGTTGCCACTTTTGAGTTATTCATTCTATGGCCGCACTCAAAATTGTGCGGACCGCACTTTAGATGTGTGACTGCACTCAAAATTGTGTGGGCCGCTGAATCATCACTGCGGCCGCACTTTTAAGTTGTGCGATCCGCACAACCCCATCTGCCGTCGCACTCAGAAATATGCGAGCCACATTTCCCTACCCTGCATAAAGTTTTGGTCTGCAACTGTCTACTATTGTGCACTTGAACTATAACTGAATCTTGTTTCTGTCTATTATAGAAAATGGTTAGGTCTCGTGGACGTGGTGATACATCAAAAGGGAGAGGTGAACCCTCCCGAGGCCAAGGCAATAGCACCTTACCACTCGCCATTCAAAGAGTTATATCCAAGAAGGTGACAGCTGGGAGAGGTAGAGCTAAGCCCGGTGAATCAAGTTCATATGTCCCATCTAGGGAAGCATCAGAGGGAAAGTCTGTGGAAGAGCAACCTGATGCTCAATCACAGTCACAGTTGCTTCAGGGGAGATATCAGCTCCGAGATGAGCCCTCTACCTCAGAGAGCACTTCCGAGGGTTTGGAAGATGATAGTTAGGGTTCAGAGCCCTCATCTACACATGTCCTCGATGCACCAGCTACTATAGTGGACGAGGATGATATCCTGTATGATGGCCGGGGGGTGATACCAGAGTTGCAGGCCTTGAGAGGTCGAAGAAGAAGGAAGTTTGGGAAGATAGGTTTGTGAGCCTAACCGCATTCAACAGGTCCTGAGAGCGGTAGATACAGAGATTGATCACTCTTGAGCGACAGTTTTTGTTGAAAGATCTGGATAGATACAACCCAAATTTGTCAAGACAATTCTGGGAGAAAAAGGGTGGACATGGTTTACTCAAAGTGTAGTGGATGCCAATGAGCACTTGGCCAGGAATTTTACGCTAATGTGGCGCATATCAAGAAGGGAACCAAGGTGACAAAAGTAGGGAACTTAAAAGTGAGATTTGATTAGAGCACCCTGAATGCATATTTAGGGTTTGAGCATGTAGAGCCAGTGCAATATCCGGAGAAGTTCATATTGGGTGATGCATCTCGCCCTTGGCTAGCTGAGATTTTGGTAGCTCCAGGACCACCACCACCATGGATCACAGCAGGGGTTCCTATTCACCGGAACACCCTCAATTTTGAAGCAAGAGGATGGCAGACATTTGTGTGCAGCAGACATATCTATGCCAGAATGAAACGAATCTCCCAATCCCGAGGGCAGTTTTAGTTGCTTCCATCATGTCCCGATACCCAATCAATGTGGGTGCGTGATGTCGGCCAACATGTCTCTGGTTGGAAGGCAAGGTGACAACTTCTACCTGCATTAAAACACTATCATGGAGTGTCACACCTCCTTTTGGCCCGCGCCCGCAGGGGCATATAGGGAGTTTTTCCAATTTAAGGACAATCGAAAACAAGATTTATTATTAAGAAATTCAGAGTCGCCACTTGAGAGATTTATGGTGTCCCAAGTCACCGGTTTAATCCCGAACCGAAGAAAAGAATAATTCTGTTTAACAGTCCGCGAACCAGGAATCTGGATAAGAAATTTTGTTAACCCGGGAGAAGGTGTTAGGCATTCCCGAGTTCTGTAGTTCTATCACGGTCGCTCAACTGTTATATTCGACTTAATTATCTGATTTTAATACATTTTTGAACCTCTGTGCAAATTTTAAATTTTTAAACCGCTTTTATAAAAAATTATTAAAGAAAATTGAACATCATTTAAAATATGTTTTTGGATCACGTCACATGAAATGCACCCGCAATCCTAAACACATTTGACTCGACGTTTTGGGATTTGGATTTGGGTCGCATGAAATACACACCCGAGTTTAAGAAAGTAAATTATTAAAAGCGCGCCTAAAAGTGACTAGCGTATTATTATTTTGGGGAAGGCCGTGAAATTTGCTAGACGGCCCATCCCGAATTCTAAGTATTTTTAATATATATGCATTTATGAGGGCCCCGCGGCTTGTGCGTTTTATTTGGTGAGGCTTGTCACACCTCCTTTTTCCGCACCCGAGAGAGTACAAGGGAGTTTTTTCCAATTAAAGGACAATCGAAACGGTATTTGTTTATTTATTTCAGAGTCGCCACTTGGGGGATTTAGGGTGTCCCAAGTCACCAATTTTAATCCCGAATCGAGGAAAATAATGACTCTATATTGTAGTCTGCGTACCAGAAATCCGGATAAGGAATTCTGTTAACCCGGGAGAAGGTGTTAGGCATTCCCGAGTTCCGTGGTTCTAGCACGGTCGCTCAACTGTCATATTCGGCTTATTTATCTGATTTTAAATACAATTATGAACCAATGTGCCAATTTTAACTTTTTACCGCTTTATTATTATTATTTCAAAAAAATGTGAACATCGCTTAAAACATGTCTTTGGACTGCGTCACATGAAATGCACCCACAATCCGGAACATATTTTATTTGATGTTTTGGGATTTGGATCTGGGTCGCATGAAATGCACACCCAAGTTTTAAGAAAGTAGATTATTAAACACGCGCCTAAAGAGACTATCGTGTTATTATTTTGGGAAGGCCACGATATTCGCTAAGCGGCCCTCCTGAATTCTAAGTAAATTTAAAACAAGTATTTACTGAGGGCCCCGCAATTTGCATTTTTTGTTTGTCGAGGCTCGTCCCGTTTATTATTTTAAAAATGAATTTGTAACGTCATGGAAATGCGTCTCAGACCACGTCACAGTCAATGTACCCATGATTAGAGACACATTTCGATTTCGTTGAGATTTGGATTTGGGTCACATAAATGTGCACCCGAGTTTAAGGAGAATAAATTATTAAAAGCGCGCCTAAAGCAACTAGCGCTTTATTATTTTGGGTAGGGCCGTGAAATTTGCTAAACGGCCCGTCCCGGAATCTAAGTATTTAATACATACATTTAGAGGGCCCAGCGGCTTGTGCATTTTTTTTTGCGAGGCTCGTTTCATTTTATTATTTAAGAGCAAACATAAAACAACTACGATTTTCTACTAGTGAAACCATCCGAGATTAAACAAAAAAAAACAAATTCTAATAGGTAATAATGTCCATGGTAAAAATGAAGAGCAATTCAACAAAGACGATACACAAAAACTGCATAGGAAATCCATATCATTTTATTCTATTTAAACAAATATCACAAGTTTAAAAATGCGTATGCACCTGTTTGAAGCAAGAACAACAACCAACTGGACCGACAAATGTCGGAAACCTCTCCAACGACGGAACCTCGATGTCAAACTCAACGATATCAGACCGGAAGCCACGAGCACAACCCAAACGACGACCTCAATGGACTGACGACGACCGTGAAGAAACAACGATAACGGGGCTGATTGGTTGTCGACTGGTGGTGTTTGACGACGGGCGGCGGGGTTAAGCTTGTTGCAATGGCTGGATATGGTGTTCGCAGCTGTTCATGGGTGAGTGACAGTATGGGACGATGAGACTGGGGGGGACTGTTTGGTCGGCAGGGTTGGACGACGAGGGGCAGCGGGGGAAGCAGGTTGTGGTCGCCGGGCTTGAGGACGTAGGGGCTGATGGCAGTGACGACGGGTAGGGTTTTTTCTGGTTTTTGGACGTGAGGGCGGTGGTGTTTGGATGTGAGGGAGTGAAGCTGGGGGCAGCGATGACGGGCAGTGACGACAAAGGCGAAGCAACAGTGTTCGTCGGTTTTAATGGAGGAAGAAGGCGATGGGGAAGGTGAGGGAGTTGGTGTCGCCGGTGGTTTTGGACGATGCAGCAGCTCTGCTGCTTGACGGGTGGTTGGGTTCAGGCGTTGGGGGGAGCTGGTAGCGGCAACAATGGCGGATTCACGGAGGAAAAAGGCGATGGTCGTTCCGACGTGAGGGAGTGTAGCGACTGGTTTTATGGAGCTAGGAAGGGTCTGTTGGGTGGTTTTGGTGGTGGTTTGCGGACAATATGGTGACGGAGTTGGGAGGAGACGGGGTGGTGTTTGGACGGTGTCGATGGGGCAGTCCGGGGGGTAGGACTGTTGGTCGTGGTCTTTTCTTGTAGGGTTCCTCGTTCCTTTCTTTTTAAGGAAGAAGGTGAACAGTCCCAAGCTTTCAAAATTTTTCCACCGTCCAAATTTTTCCAAAGTCCTCTCCGTCCGTTCCCCCTCTAGAAAAATGTCCAAGTCCGTGTCTTTGTATGGTTTTGCCTAGGGAAATGAACCTCACGTGTGGTGGGGTTCGAGACTTGTGTCCCCCACGCGTGATGGGGTTCCCCATGTGTCATGGACTACCCGAAAATTAGGTTTAAAACCGGGTAGTTTGAACCCGAATATTATTCTTTTGCCCGGACCCGAGAAATATGAACACGACGTTGCTCAACTAATCCTATGTAAGCAAAATAGCTACTAAAATCAGACTAATTATTTAAAATAAAACCATATCTTTTTTAAATATTTTTCAAGATTTAAAATAGCTACCAAATATTAATAAAAACTATTTTTTTTTGTAATTTTCGTTTTTATATAAAGATAAAATATAAAGTAATATTTTTGTATTTTTTCAAAAATTAAAATGACTTCAAAACATTAACAGAACTATTTTTTGGTAATTTTCGAAATTATATAAAGTACAAAATAAGGTACTATTTTGTATTTTTCAATTTTATGAGAAATACATAAACTAAAAGTTTATGTATATATTTTTTTGTAATTTTTCTTTTTGTAACGAAATAAAGCAAAAATAGTCAAAATAGGTATATTAGACCTAAATTACATATTTATGCTAAAAAATGTGAAAATCCTCGGGGAGGGTCAAAAATCTGGTGTCTACAAGGCTCGTCTCGTTTATTTTAAAAGGATAATCCTAAAATGACTACATTTTTTCTATTTTTGTTCGTCTCTAAAAATGAAAGAAGAAAAAGTCCTAATTAAATTACATGCTTGGCAAGTTCGGGCCTCTTATTAATTATTAGATTACAAAAGATGCTAACGGAAAATTGCACTCGAACTCATAAAAATGGATAATTGTTTCGTGCCTTATTCTATAAGCGAATATCGGTAAAATTGAAATTATATATAAAAAAGCCTACGAGATTGCAAGTTTGGTTCTAGTGACTCGTAACGCCAACTACAGAAGTTACCAATGTCTGCTCTAAAATAATGAACTCAAAGGCATATTAATTTTGACAATTGAAACCTACTCTACTGATATTTAACTATTGCATTTACTAAGGAGGCATGGACTTACTGATTTCAATCTAATAGCATGCTTAAACTGTTCCTAATTTTTAACTTCAAACAGAAAAATGCTATCATACAAACAAAACTAACTACAGCTATAAATACCACATAATAGTTCATTATAACTATAACTTCAATTAATCCAAATCAACTGAAAATAGTCCAGCTATACAAAGCAGCAGAAATCTACATAACAGTAGTATACAAAATGTTCTAACTACAATCAGTAAAAAAAAAAGTTGAATCAAACTTCAAACTTCCATTTTTATATATATTCATGCTTCCACATATTTCAGCTTACAATAGCCAGTGTTATAGTCGTGTACCTGGTATTGGAAACAAAAGAAGAGGAAGATGAGAAACAGTAGATGCAGTAGCAACACAGCAATAGCAACAAACATCAACAACCCAATAACAAATTAAAACCAACAAAATCCCAGCAATAACCAATGGAACAGTAACGAGAAACCCACAACAAACTCAGAAAAACCAGTTGACAACCCCAGCAATACCAAACTGAACCAAAGAACTCCCAGAAACAAACAGAGGGCAGAAATCAACTCAGAAATGCAATGAAACAGTACTTTCTGATTCTCTATTCTTTAACTCTCAAAGAAGAACACTTTCAAGGAACTCTACTCTTTTAACTAATTTTCAGCAATTAAAGAAGACTAGACTTCCTTACTCTCAATATTGAATTCTTAGTATTGAAATCCAGCCTGTTTTCACTCTCTAACTAACTGAACTTTTGTGTTAAAATCCAGTCACTTTCACTCTCAAACTAAACTAACCTCTTCAACATTAAAAGCCAGCCTATTTTTATATATTTCTAATTATGAATTTCTGATCTCCAAAATTCCCCCCTTAATCAGTCCAAATGCATTCTATTTATAGCCATTACAGACCTGCCCTCTCTTTAAAACTTAACTACCCGACCCCCCAGCAACCAAAATCTGCATATTTCCACTTAAAACTCACTAAGGAATGCTTTTCCTTATTTTCCGCCCCAATTCCCTCTTGTTCCCCATTAACTTATTAATTTAAAGACATTTAATACCCCACTAACAAGACACTAATATTAAAATATTATCCTAACTGTTCCATTCCCAAATCACCCCTGAAACCCCTTAATATTACTGCCCTAATACAATCTATTCATCTGCATTAAAATCTTTAACTCTAAAATCTGTTCAAGCTAACAATTATCTAAAACTAATTCTGATTAACAACTATAACCATTCCTCCTGACAACTGAATGACTAAGGTTGAATTCCAGTTGAAACAAATGAACTGAATTTAAATCAAAACCAAACTAACACAACACAGAACTCAACAAAATCATTAAAGCTGAAGCTGAAACTGAATCAAAATCACATGAATGTAGGGATTAAACTAACACAATTCTAAGTCAAACCTATACAAGAATGCAGGATCATTGTCAGTATATTGACAATGCCCTGAAGCTAATTGCCTAAAGATCAGTACATACAACATTCGACCTCAAACCATTTGACGAAAACTACTAATGAAACTGAATTAATCGACGATAACTAATTAACCGATTGCCTATAACAATTGACAACAATCAATCAGAAATAGATAATCAGGCAATTCAAGCGGCATTTACAAGAACAGGGATTTATAATAAGACTTAACTAATAGACGAAACTTATTCGAATCGATTACACAGCCTATAATTATACACAACAACGAGCAGAAACAAATTCGACCAAATAAAAGGTCTAAGGGAGAATTACAGAACAATCGACAAAAAATTGAAAAATTAATATAACAATACTAAACAAAATAAATAGACATTAATATCAAAAATAGAATATAATGGAAAAAAGAAAAAATACCTTAAAAAAACAGAAAACAAACGGGCTTGACCAACTCGGACTCAAACTTTTTTGAGGTCAACAGACCTTAATCGAGTGTTCTCAATTGAGAACACTAGACTAAGGTTAGTTAGAAACCCCAAATTCCCGTTAATTTCGGAGAAATCCCAATTTGGTCTTCGTTTAGGGTTCCTGGTTCGATTTGGGATTCGAACCGTTCTAGCACGATTCGAACCAAACCAATGGTGGTTTATAGGTAAGGGAGGTCAGGTGGATATCTGGTGTGAGTTTGGGGTGGATTGGTTTGGTTCATGGTTTGCTCGAATCTTCAATTGAAGATTCGAGAAGCTGGGGGATAATTCGAAGCAAATGGTTAACAGATTCGGGTTGGGGGTGTTTAGGTGCTCTAGGGGTGTTAGTTTAGTGACCGGCGACGTTGTTGCCGCCGTTTTCAGGCGAAGGTGTGAGAGGGCGGCTAGGGTTTGGGCTATGGTGAGGCTCCGTCTCTGAGAGAGATGATGAACAGGGGGGTCTGGTTTGGGGGGGGGCTGGGTAGAGATTAAGGTTATATATGGAGGGGTGGTTTAATCTTGGCCGTTGGATCAAGCACGATCAATAGCCTGGATCAATTCACTTAAAGGAAACAGTGACGTTTGGTCATGCATCGAGACTGGGTCGACCCGGGTTGAAATGGACCGGGTTATGGGGGAAGGCTGGGACCGTTAGATCACTGGGAACGGACGGCTCAGATCAACTCGCCTAAAACGGCATCGTTTCAAATAATGCTGGGTTGAACTGAGCTGTCTAATGGAAATAAATCAACGGCTTAGATCTGAGGCGCCGAAACGGCGTCGTTTGGACTGTTTGAGAGACCAGGCTTATTGGATTGGATCGTTTGATATGATTTGGGCCTGATTTTGCATTGAAATTGGCCCAGTTCCGATTTGGTCCAATTTTTTACTCCTTTTTTTTCCTTTGATTTTCTTTTAATTCCTAAAAACCAAAATTCCTAAATTAAATTGTAAAACCAATATTATTTTAAAAAGATATTAATTAACCCTTAACAATAATTAACACACAAGATCAAATATTGATTAAAATAAAATCACATAATTAAACAATAAAAATGACAAAGCTACCAAAATTCATATTTTTGTGATTTTCATTCTTTTAAAATAGGACATGGTTTAATTAATTCAAAAATGCACAATTAAATCTAAATATGCATGCAACATGTATTTTGGTATTTTTCAATTAATTAAAATAAGTTAAACATTCACAGACAAAAATAATTATCCAAAATGTCACGCAAAATTCTCAAAATTGTACCCAAAGGCAATTTGTTTTATTTTTTCGATTTCTTTTGGAGTAATTTTCGTAAAACAAAAATCACGTGCTCACAGCTGCCCCTCTTTGTCCGAAAACACAAAGAGTTTTCGTGCAAAGATAAAGTGAGCGGATACGAGCGATTTTTGCATGTTGGAATACTCCGTGTGAAGCATTTTTGAAAAGATTTAACCGAACCTTTGCTTCAAAGGTTTCCTACATATCCTTGGCTAAAAGGGAATCAGGTTAATGTAGTTCGGGAAGTTTTGGTAGCTGGGACTACCATGGGACTGCATTTTTGCTGTTACTGCTGCTGCATGCTGTTGCTACTGCTTTTCGATCTCTTTATTACACCGTGCCAAAAGAAAACAAGAAGCTAGACTTAAACTAGGAATTACAAAATCTTATCTATCTTTGACTTGTTCTTATAGTCTTCTTTCTGATTTCTGCGATGGGATTCATGCTGGGGGTATTTTGTTGTAACCCTACGCATTACTGACCTCTGATTTGATCTTGAGATGTATTCCTCTGTTCTGTAGGCGGGCTCGTGACTTTAACAACTTAAAAAGTAACGCCTCCGTTCTACGGGTGGGCTCCCGAATGCAACAACTTTAAAAAAGTAAAGCCTCCGTTCTACGGGCGGGCTCCCGACTTCATCAACTTAAAATTTAACAACCTCCATTCTACAAACAGGCTCCTGACTTCATCAACTTAAAATTTAAAAACCCCCATTATACAGGCGGGCTCCTCACTTCTTCGACTTAAAATTATAACAACCTTCATTCTACAGGAGGGCTCCTGACTTCATCAACTTAAAATTTAACAACCTCCATTCTACAGGCGGGCTCCTGACTTCTTCAACTTAAAATTATAACAACCTCCGTTCTACAGGCGGGCTCCTGACTTCATCAACTTAAAATTTAACAACCTCTATTCTACAGGCGGGCTCCTGACTTCATCAACTTAAAATTTAACAACCTCCATTCTACAGGCGGGCTCCTGACTTCTTCGACTTAAAATTATAACAACCTCCGTTCTACAGGCGGGCTCCTGACTTCATCAACTTAAAATTTAACAACCTCCATTCTACAGGCGGGCTCCTGACTTCATCAACTTAAAATTTAACAACCTCCATTCTACAGGCGGGCTCCTGACTTCTTCGACTTAAAATTATAACAACCTCCGTTCTACAGGCGGGCTCCTGACTTCATCAACTTAAAATTTAACAACCTCCATTCTACAGGCGGGCTCCTGACTTCTTCGACTTAAAATTATAACAATCTCCGTTCTACAGGCAGGCTCCTGCCTTCTTCGACTTAAAATTATAACAACCTCCGTTCTACAAGCGGGCTCCTGACTTCATCAACTTAAAATTTAACAACCTCCATTCCACAGGCGGGCTCCTGACTTCATCAACTTAAAATTTAACAACCTCCATTCTACAGGCGGGCTCTTGACTTCTTTGACTTAAAATTATAACAACCTCCGTTCTACAAGCGGGCTCCTGACTTCATCAACTTAAAATTTAACAACCTCCATTCTACAGGCGGGCTCCTGACTTCTTCGACTTAAAATTATAACAACCTCCGTTCTACAGGCGGGCTCCTGACCTTCATCAACTTAAAATTTAACAACCTCCATTCTACAGGCGGGCTCCTGACTTCATCAACTTAAAATTTAACAACCTCCATTCTACAGGTGGGCTCCTGACTTCTTCGACTTAAAATTATAAAAATCTCCATTCTACAGGCGGGCTCCTGCCTTCTTCGACTTAAAATTATAACAACCTCCGTTCTACAGGCGGGCTCCTGACTTCATCAACTTAAAATTTAACAACCTCCATTCTATAGGCGGGCTCCTGACTTCATCAACTTAAAATATAACAACCTCCGTTCTAAAGGCGGGCTCCTGACTTCATCAACTTAAAATATAACAAGCTCCGTTCTACAGGCGGGCTCCTGACTCCAACTTAAAATTTAACAACCTCCATTCTCCAGGAGGGCTCCTGACTCCAACTTAAAATTTAACAACCTCCATTCTACAGGCGGGCTCCTGACTTCTTCAGCAATTACTTCCCTCAAACTGGTGTTTTCACTTCTCTGAAACCTGCCGGGTATAACACTGCTAGGGAATTATCTTCCTTATTTAAGACTAGTTACTTTCCTCCTTTTAACAATGGTGGGGATGATACTGATTCAAAGACCACTACCCTTAAAACTTGGGTTATCTTGCTTCTTCCAAGATTGCTTTCTTTAAAACTTGTATTGCCTTCTCTCGTAAACTGCTGGGGATTCCACTTCTTTCAAAACTTGTGTTATCTTCCATCTTTCCCAAGTGGGTATCTGATTTCAAGAAAATTTTCGCAATGAGAGAAAATTTTCTGCCCCAGTTTGATAATCTTCTTTGTGGCCATGTCTTCCCACTGTCAATAACATTTCCTTTCCCCTGCTTCAAATCAAAAAAAAATTTGTTAGTTTTAAACGTGGTGAGTGGTCGTGCCACTCCTGCTGGGGATGGTTTTTCCCTTTTTTCTTTCCCTGCTTTGCGTTTAATTACAAAACTTGCTGGGGATGATATTATTTGCTGGGGATGATATTCCTGCTGGGGATGGTTTTTCTTTTCTCTTCTTTCCCCGCTCTGTGTTGTTCAACCATTGCGGAACTTGGTCGATAATCTGTTGGAGTTGTTCCTGCATCTCGCAAATCTGCTGGGGATCCTCTTGGAATTTGATCCATAACTTTTCAACTTCCTAATTTTCTGTTTTTCTCCAACTTCCGCTGGAAATTTTCCCCCCTTGGAATCTAGACCCATTCATCATTTGGTCTTGCGACAAATTTCTTTTCACTTTGTCGCCTTATCTTTGGCCTGTCCTATTTGCATTTTGCTTTGCACCGTTTTGACAACTGGTAGTAAGCTCTGAAAAATCTTTCTCAAAACAAACTGATGGAGGAAAAATTCTTAAAACAAAAGAAATGAAAAGTGATGATTTCAAAAGATGGAAAAAGAAGAAATCTTTCCGAACGAATGCTGGGGAGAAGAAAAGGAAAAGGACTTATCTGAATGATATAACCGATCCCAACGATCATGTCGTGCATTCCGGATTAATCAACCCAGTCTATTTGTATCAATCAATCTTTCTGGTGGCCTCATTTCGCTGGGGCATATGCAGGCACGCAACTGTTTTTGCCAAATCAACACTTTTGCATTGTTTGATGCCTTGACGGATCCTTTCCGCCAATCTTATCTTGTCGCCTCATAGTGCCCTTCGAGGGGTTTTCACTAATAAGACTCTCTTATTTCTCTCAACTCCCGTCGCCTTCTGGTTCCTATGAAGGTTTTTACCATAAGACTCTCTCATTTTGTTTCTCTCAGCTTTCGTCGCCTTACGGTGCCTATGAAGGTTTTCACCATAAGACTCTCTCATTTTATTTTCTCTTTCTCAGTTGGGGATTGGAGTATTGCCGATAAGATTCTGTCTACTGGGAATTCCTTTGACTATCAATTCTGTCAGCTCATAATCCTCTTTCAGTCGGGGATCAGTGTGTTATTCTTGACTTTTATTTGCCTGCTCGGCATCTCTCGGATACTGATCGGGAGGTCTTTTGGACATAAAATATGGGTTTTTGTGTGGGGCTAAAAGGAAAAGGATATCAAAAGATTCAAAATAACTTTAATGGGTAAAACATTACAACTCTCGGAATCAAACCTTTTTCCACAACTTAAAACGTAACTTCTGCCCCAGTTTTCTTGTTTGGGGGATTTTTTTGATTTTTGTTATACTATGACCGAGTCGTGAGGCACCCACGTATCCTCTTTGAGGAATCAGGTCGAACGTAGTTCATTCGTTCATTCGATTCCTTTGTATTTCTTTTTCTTGTGGCTTTTTTTTGTTTTGTTATTATTTTTTCTTGCTTTTCTTTCTTTTTTTTATTAGTGATTCCAAGAGAAGGGTATGAAAGAATAAATAAGGCTCAAAGGGGGAAGCAAAGGTTAAAGTGTTTGGATAGAAGAAAGAATTGCCTCCGTCATTTCATTCTCCGATAAATGCCAAGTACAAACAGACAAACATCAATTGCAATCAAAGAAATTACACATAATATCTCTTGACTGCGTCAAAATTGATAGCCATGTCGATGCATCTTCCCTCGACATCTATCAGACATAAGGCGCCGTTGGATAATACTCTGGTCACAATAAATGACCCTTGCCAATTCGGGGCGAACTTGCCCTTTGCTTCGACCTGATGTGGCAAGATTTGTTTCAGCACCTGCTGTCCTACTTCAAAATTCCTGGGACGCACCTTCTTATTATATGCTCTTGCCATCCTCTTTTGATACAACTGGCCATGACATACTACTGCCAATCTCTTTTCATCAATCAAGCTCAACTGCTCCAATCGGGCTTTGACCCATTCATCATCATCAATCCCAGCCTCAGCGATAATCCGGAGGGACAGAATTTCTACTTCTGCTGGTATCACTGCTTCAGTACCGTATACCAATAAATAAGGAGTTGCACCTACTGAAGTGCGGACAGTAGTGCGATATCCCAACAATGCAAATGACAACTTTTCGTGCCATTGCCTGGACCCTTCTACCATCTTCCTTAATATCTTCTTTATGTTCTTGTTGGCTGCATCAACCGCGCCATTCGCCTTAGGACGATACGGGGTGGAATTACGGTGTGTAATCTTGAACTGTTGACATACTTCTTTCATCAAACTGCTGTTAAGATTAGCGCCATTGTCCGTGATGATCACTTTGGGGATCCCAAATCTACAGATAATATGGGAATGAACGAAATCCACCACTGCCTTCTTGGTTACCGACTTGAAAGTTTTAGCCTCAACCCACTTGGTGAAATAATCGATGGTGACCAGAATGAACCTATGACCGTTAGAAGATGCCGACTCAATCGGTCCAATGACATCCATGCCCCATGCAACAAATGGCCATGGTGCTGACATTGTATGCAATTCTGTTGGCAAAATCAAATCTCCGTGTATCTGACACTGATGGCATTTTCGCACGAAATTGATACAATCACGCTCCATAGTGAGCCAATAATACCCTGCTCGAAGAATCTTCTTCGCCAATACATATCCGCTCATATGTGGCCCACAAACTCCCGCATGTACCTCTATCATCACCGTCGTGGCTTGACCAATATCTATACATCTCAGCAATCCCAAATCTGGTGTTCTTTTGTATAACACTCCTCCACTGAGGAAAAATCCATTTGCCAATCGCCGAATGGCTCTCTTTTGATCTCCGGTGGCCTGCTTTGGGTATATCCCCATCCTGAGGTATTCCTTGACATCATAAAACCATGGCTCGCCATCTATTTCTTCCTCTATCATGTTGCAATAAGCATGCTGATCATGAACCTGGATATGCAACAGGTCAACATGAATTTTGTCTGGGTGGTGCAACATCGATGCTAAAGTGGCCAAAGCATCGACAACCTCATTGTGAACTCTTGGGATATGTCTGAACTCCACTGATCGAAATCGCTTGCTCAGATCGTGCAAACATTGTCGATATGGTATAAGCTTCAAATCCCGTGTTTCCCATTCACCCTGGATTTGATGCACCAGGAGGTCCGAGTCTCCCAAGACCAAGACGTCCTGGACATCCATGTCTGCAGCTAATCGTAAGCCCAAAATGCATGCCTCATATTCAGCCATGTTATTGGTACAATAGAAACGTAGTTGTGCCGTAACAGGATAATGATGTCCTGTTTCAGAAATAAGTACCGCTCATATTCCAACTCCTTTCGCATTTGCGGCTCCATCAAAGAAGAGCTTCCAACCTGGTTCCTCAGATAATTCCAACTCATCTACATGCATCACTTCTTCATCAGGAAAATACGTCCTCAATGGTTCGTATTCTTCATCAACAGTATTCTCAGCCAAGTGATCGGCCAATGCTTGGGCTTTCATGGCCGTCCTCGTCACATAGACGATGTCGAACTCCGTGAGTAATATTTGCCATTTCGCTAACCTCCCTGTGGGCATAGGCTTCTGGAAAATATACTTCAGTGGATCCAAGCGTGAAATGAGATAAGTAGTATATGATGACAGATAATGTTTAAACTTCTGTGCCACCCAAGTTAGGGCGCAACACATCTTCTCAAGTTGAGTGTACTTAACCTCATAGACCGTAAACTTCTTATTGAGATAATAGATGACTTGCTCCTTCCTTCCTGTGATATCATGTTGCCCCAGTACGCAACCAAATGAATTCTCCAGTACCGTTAGATAGAGAATCAACGGTCTTCCTGGTTCAGGTGGGACCAACACAGGTGGGTTTGATAGATACCCCTTGATTTGGTCGAAGGCTTCCTGACATTCTGCCGTCCATTCTACCGCAACATCTTTCTTCAGTAGCCGAAAAATGGGTTCACAAGTCGTTGTGAGTTGAGCGATGAACCTGCTGATATAATTCAACCTTCCCAACAGACTTATTACTTCTGTTTTGTTCTTCGGCGGTGGCAATTCCTGGATGGATTTGATTTTTGACGGGTCCAACTCAATGCCTCGCCGACTGACGATGAATCCCAACAACTTTCCAGATGGAACACCAAATGCACATTTGGCCGGGTTGAGCTTAATATCGTACCTTCGAAGTCTTTGGAAAAACTTCCTTAGGTATGCCACGTGGTCTTCCTGACGCTTAGATTTTATGATCACATCATCTACGTACATCTCAATCTCTTTGTGTTTCATGTTATGAAACACCATAGTCATTGCTCTCATGTACGTTGCCCCAGCGTTCTTCAAGCCAAAAGGCATTACCCGGTAGCAATAAGTCCCCCACGACGTAATGAATGACGTCTTTTCCGCATCTTCTTCATCCATCAGAATCTGATGATACCCATCATAGAAATCTACAAAAGACCTGATCTCACGTTCGACACAATTATCGATCAAGATATGAATGTTGGGTAATGGGAAGTTGTTCTTGGGGCTTGCCCTGTTCAAATTGTGGTAATCGACACACACTCTGATCTTCCCATCTTTCTTCGGCACTGGTACCACATTAGCCAACCAATCAGGATATCGAGTGACCCGAATAACCTTTGCCTGCAGCTGCTTGGTTACTTCTTCTTTAATCTTCACACTCATATCTGTCTTGAACTTCCTCAATTTTTGCTTGACGGGAGGGCACACCGGGTCAGTGGGCAATTTGTGAACCACTAGATCGGTGCTTAAGCCCGGCATGTCATCGTACGACCATGCAAAAACATCTTTGAATTCAATGAGTACTTTGATGTTTGGCTCAATGTGGATGCTTATTTTGGTTTCCCTGACATCATCTGCATCCCCTAAATTGACAACTTCAGTGTCGTTCAAATTGGGCTTGGGTTTCTCTTTGAACTGGCTTAATTCTCTGTTTATCTCTTCAAAGGCTTCATCCTCATCGTATTCCGATTCATCATCATAATCGACCTCTTGTACAATTAGTTCGGAATCAGATTGATTTTTTAGACTAGGTTGAAGATCCATTGTGCATGCCATGTCATTAGAACTAGTATAAAGAGAACTGTTCAGAAAGAGAAAAGAAGAAAACAAAATTAAAACAAAATAAAGAAAGAAAACTTTCACATTATTAAAATGCGGGATAACAGAGTTTCACGCTTTTGTCGAATACAAAAATAAAATAAAACTGGATTACAACTCTGGAATAATCCAGAAAATAAGAAAGAAAATCCAGAGCCTACTACCAAGACTCCCTCCGGGTAGGAAGAGGAGTAGCTGTCCAATTGTTGATATTGGCCCTAGGCCCCACAAACTGTATATCTGCCCTACTGGAACCTTCTCCTGCTTCTGTCACGTTGACGTCGACGAACATCCTTTCAAAACCCTAATTCAAATCTCCATCTGACCCAATCAGAGGTCCGAGAATTTTGGGGACTGACAACCTTCTGATACCTGCTCTGACAAAGGATCTGGAAAGACGTGGAACTGGCTTGGGAAGAACCCAAACTTTCTTCTTCAACTTTCGGGCCCGCCTTACATCTACTGTCGTAGGCTTGAATCCTAGCCCAAAAGTGTCCAGGTTCTTGGGCAAAGAAACTGGCTGGACCATACCTTGCAGATCAACCTCCAAACCTTTTCCTAGTACAAACCCGTTGTTTAGCATTTTCGAGGCTACCATGAAGGTCGCAGCTGCGATCCTGGGAAGTGGAAGGTCCTCGCCTTCAGAAATTTTATCCAATGAAACCGCGTCAAAAACCTGGTACACCCATGGACCTTTGTCGTCATCAGTTTCTATGAATGGCACAACAGCATCACTCACAATGCCTGTACCGTCATCCCCGTGCACCATTATCTCCTGCCTGTCCCATTCAAATTTCACCATCTGGTGCAATGTAGAAGGCACTACTTTGACGGCATGGATCTAGGGTCACCCCAATAGAAGATTGTATGATACTGCCACGTCTACCACTTGGAATTCCATGGTGAATTCAACTGGACCAATGGTCAATCCCAGTATGATATCACCCACCGTGTCAGTACCACCTCCATCGAAACCTCGGACGCAGACGTTGTTCCTGTGAATCCGGTCATGATCAACTTTCACCTTATTCAGAGTAGTCAAAGTACAGATGTTGGCGCTTCATCCATTATCAATCAATACTCAGGTGACCACTGAGTCTTCGCATTTCACGGTCAAGTATAGGGCTTTGTTGTGTTCTATACCCTCTGCTGGCAATTCATCATCAGAAAACGTCACTCGGTTTACCTCGAAGATTTTGTGCACTATCCTCTCCAAGTGATTTACCGAGATTTTATCCGGAACATGGGCCTCGTTCATGATTTTCATCTGTGCCTGGCAATGATCACTGGAATGGATCAGCAGTGATAGTAACGAAATCTGCGCTGGGGTCTTTCTTAACTGCTCCACAATGGAGTAGTCTTGTGCCTTCATTTTCTTCAAAAACTCCTTAGCCTCTTCCTCCGTCACTGGCTTATTTACCACCACTGGGTTGGACCTTCTTAATTCTACGGGAGCAAAACACCTTCCCGAACGAGTTAAGCTCTGAGCCTCACATACTTCTTCCACAACCTCCTTCCCTTTGTACATTACCATCGCTTTACTGTAGCTCCATGGCACGACTTTCTCGCTGGTTATCGGCATCTGCATTACTGACCTGATGACAACTGGCCCTATGCATGCTGGCTTGCTTGGTACCCCTCGCACCATTACTTTGACCAGCTCTGGATTCTTTGCAACAATAGGCGAACTTTTCCCCATCACCACTACTGGCTTGACATCTACCTTTTCCAACTGTACGACCTCTTCTCCACCTGTCGACTTTTCTTTTGGACTGACACGGATCATCATCACCATCTGTGAGGGTTTCTTTAGCTCCCCTCCTTTATGCATAAGCTCGATCATGTGGGTTTCGTGGTGTGCTGGCAACGAGTTCTGATTGATGTTGGGTGCCTCCGGTGTCTGAACCTCGATCTTGTTGGTGTCAATAAGATCTTTCCCTGCACGTTTCAACTTCCAGCACTTCTCGGTATCATGTCTGGGAGCCCCCGAACAATACTCACAGCTTACCGAGTGGTCCATATTTTGGGGAAGCGGATTTGGCAATCTGGGCTCAACAGGAATCAACAAACCTAACGGCCTTAATTTGTGGAACAAAGCAGTATAGGTTTCTCCCAACTCAGTGAATGTTCTTTGTCTCTGCACCCTTTCATTTCTGAAAGCCTGATTCCCCTGGAAACCTGGCCGTGCGGGATTCCTGTAGGCCCTTGGTGGTGGATATATGTTTTGTGGAGGTGGATATGTATTTTGTGGAGGTGGATAGGTATTTTGGTGAGCCGGCGTGCGCCACTGTGGGCGAGCCGTAGGCTGGGTATATGTCTGGGCTTGATGGACGGAGAAATGTGGTTCTTGTGGTGGGTAGTAGGGCTGTGGGGGGTAATTTGGAGTGTGTGGGTAATTTGGGTGATGGGGTCTGGCTTGGTAGCGGGGGAAAGGACCTCTCAATCTGGACCAATTACCTGCCTCTATTGTTGCGACCTCTTCTCTTTTCTTCTTCCCGAGCGCACCTCCCGTGCCACTCTGAATGGCCTGAGTTGTTGCTTTGATTGCCGAATAGCTCAGGATTTTGTTGGACTTAAGTCCCTCTTTAATCATACCGCCCATTTTCACCACCTCGTTCAAAGATTTGCCAACTGACGTCACCAAGTGACCAAAGTAAGTTGGCTCTAGAGTCTGCAGAAAGTAGTCCACCATTTCCCTCTCTCTCATCGGAGGATCAACTCTTGCTGCCTGTTCTCTCCACCGGAACCCAAATTCTCTAAAGCTCTCTCCCGGCTTCTTCTCAAGTTTCAGCAATGTGAGACGGTCAGGGACGATCTCAAGGTTGTACTGGAAGTGACCTGCGAATGCTTGTGCTAGATCGTCCCAGGTGTACAACCTACTCGGATCCTGTCTTGTGTACCATTCCAGTGCAGACCCACTTAGACTTTGACCAAATTAAGCTATTAACAGCTCATCTTTACCACCTTCTCCTCTCATCTTGCTGCAAAACCATCACAGATGTGCCATTGGATCACTGTGCCCCTCGTATAGATCAAACTTTGGCATCTTAAACCCTGCCAGTAATTGAACATCAGGGAAAGGACATAGATCTTTGTAAGCTACACTGACCTAATTGCCTAACCCATGTATATTCCTGAAGGACTGCTCCAGGCTTTTAAATTTTCGAAGCACTTCGTCCTGCTCCGGGCCCTTAGCCGGCTTTTCAGTCTCCACCAGGATTTCAAAGTGAGGATTATAAGTATATGGCTCGGGTGCTTTGAGGGTAGGTTCAGGGGGGTAATATTGGTTATCATGAGCCTGAAACAACGGTCCACTGGATGATCTTTGTAACGTGGTTGGTGGGGGTGCCACGAAAACAGGAACATTTGGTGGGGGAAGGTTCTGCTTGGGTGGTGGAGCTTGGGGATCATAGGGATTTCTTCCCTGATAGTAGTGGTGACTTGGGAAGCTTGTCGAAGGGCCGAGTGAAGGGTATTCTGGCGTGTGTCCTGGTGGGAAAGTAGGAGTAACGGGTGGTTCGGGCCCCTTTTGTACCCTAGACAGGGCTAGCTGCATTTCGTTCATCTCTAGTCTCATTTTTTCCATTGCCTCTTTCAACATTTGACTTTCTGTCCTTTCCTCTTCAACACTGTTTTCTGAATTAGTCATGCTTTTCGGTATGGGCCCTTTGGATCTTGTTTGGTAATGGTAATTTTCCAGAACGTTCTAACAAACTAACTGGTTTGAAATCTCTGGAAAACAACAAACTTGTTAGCGTTAGAGTTTAACACATATTGCAATTGCACGTTGGGGGATGCAATGTTCCTAGGCAGTTTAACCATTTCTAACATGTCTTTGCTCCGTATGCATCATCCCGGCTTATTTTACTTGTGCCCTTTAGGTGTTTTTGAAACTTTCTTTATTTTCTTTCTCTTTCTCTCTTTTCTTTCTTTATTTTCCTTTCTTTTACTCACTTTTTCTTATAGCGGTGGTCGAATCTTATGTGAATTGCCTACGTATCATGTCCCCGCATGAATCAGACCGTGCATAGTTCTACCACAAATAAAGACACCAATTTTTGGAAAATTTATTTCATTACTAAAACTTCTATTACAAACTACCCATTTGGAAAGGGAAAACAAAATACAGACTCCGAAGTACTAACATAATTTGATGCCAAAAGGAAACACACGGATAGACAACAAACTTTTGAAAATAGAAAAATACAGATTTGAACTAGGAGTACATTAACGCTTTGAATTTTGGTGCCCACGGGGCATCGTTCGGCCTTTCTGCAGGCTTTGGTGCAAGGCCCCTTTGCAAGCTTTTCAATTCTTCCATGATTCGGTGGATGTAACCCATGACTGAAGCAAAAAGGGTATCACGGGGTATTTCCTCTTATGCTAGGCACCTCATGGTGATATAATGCCCAATCTCCTCAATTCTACCCCTGGTTCTATCCCTTTCCATGAACAGTTGCTCTATTTGTTGATTCTTTGCTCCCAGTACTTGAGCGTTGTCAGCAAGTTGATCTTGGAACTTCTCCATTTGTTCTTCCATTCGGGCCATTAAATCATAGCAGCATGTCCTGTCCGTTTTGGCATCTCGGGCTTGTTTAAAGACCCGATCTTTGAGAGTGGAATTTGTTTCTCTTAATATTTCAATGCTCGCTTCATAATCCCTTCTCACTTGCCGTAAGTGCTTTGCTCGCGCTGTTGTACCTTTTGCCCATCTGGCCCGAATTCTTGCTATGCAGGCCTCTGATCTTGCCCAACCCTCTCGGCTTTGAATGACTTGGTTCCTCCACCCAGTTATCAGACCTTCGTCGGACCGACTCCTTTGTTGGTTGTCGGCATCCATTCTGACTCGTTGGATTTGGGCTTTCAAGGCCTTATTTGCTTGAGTCAATCTGTTCTTTTTTCCTGTGTCAGCATCGACTTGCACGTTATTTTCATATTTCAGATCCTCAATTTGTTGTTTCAGCTTGCCAATTTCAACCCGATAGCCTTCTTCTCTTGCCAGCCAGCCCTATTGTTCTTGCGAGTCATTCGTGAATTACTGGACATGGGCTCTTTTAGCAGGCCTTTGACGAATCCGGAACCTTTTCCCAAACCATGAATCATACTTCGGGTCCACCTCGCCTATGGCTAAATCTCGCACCATAGTTTTGGGCTCAAGGAATCTGCATTCATGCCACAATTTGCGAATTGTATCTTCCGGAGCTGTGGCCTTCGGTCTTAGCTCGATGGTATGCTTGCTCAAATCTTTATCATGAGGGATAATCTGGAACCTTCCCAATTGACGCAATACCTGATGGGGAGCGTATGGTTGGATACTACGGACACCCATCAGAAGAACATAACATTCTTTGGCCGACATGTATATTGCTTCAGTAGCGGGCAACCACCCAAACGCCCATTCAATTTGGTCCGCCGTTAGTGATCTCAGTCGTATAAACCAATCTCCAGTACCCTCGGGGAATGCAACACCCGTTACCCGCTTCTCAAACTTTTCAATGCAGTTTAAAGCAGTCAGCTCGAAGTTCATATACCCCACTCGATGGCAGAGATGTTCCTGTATCCACAACTGAAGTAATAGATTTCAACCTTGGAAAAAACTTCCTCCCTCCTTACACACGGTCAATGCTCGGTATATTTCTGATAAGATCAGGGGAACTATAGTGCTGTCAGCCCTTTTCATTGTGACATCAACTATCCCCACGAGACCTATCTCTATTTTCTTGTCGTCTCGTGGGCAAACCATGATTCCCAAGAATGCCATTATGAATGCCAAGGTTCGTCTTGCTTCCCATTTACCTCTGTTTCCGGCGTGAGTCAGTCCCAAATTTGGCTCGTCAAAACCCCGCGGATTACCATAACGCTGATATAAGAACTGAAGAGCGCAACATCCTTTTGATAAATCATTATTTTGCACAGTTCGGCTGATATTTAACAAGTCCAGAAATCGGTGTGGCGATACCGACCTTGGTGACAACAGATACTGACTTCTCAAATTCCCATTCATACCCGCATAACCTGCTACTTCCTCCAGTGTGGGTTTTGCACTCAAAAAATGATTTGACTACATTTTCAGAAAGAAAGATTCGATTTTCCGAACACGGCCTTTTAGCACTTCGGGGATGAAGATTTTAAGGCTGTGAGGGTCAACCGATCAAAACTCTAAAGGATGATCAAAAGTGGTCGTTTATGCAAAGTCAGCCTTCCGGCGTCCCTTTCGGGAACATTTGGCTATTTTTGACAAAAACAACATCACTTGATTTATTTAAGACTCTTTTCTTGTTTTTCCAAAATAGTAACCCGACATTGAGAACACGGCCTTACAGAGCCTCGGGGACGAGGATTCTAAGGTTGTGTGGGCTAATTGGTGAAAATTAAAAAAAATGACCAAAAGTGGCCGTTTATGCAAAGTTAGCCCTCCGGCGTCCCTTTCAGGAACATTTGGCTATTTTTGACAACAACGGCACCGCCCGACTTTTAATAAAATTTTTGACATTTTCTGGGTATTTTTGCAAAAAGGGGAAGTTGGACACGATGAGGGTTGCCTACGTATCTCACATCCGGTGAAAATCAAACCGGCGTAGTTCGGGTAAGGAAAACAAACTAGAAAAAACAAGACTCCTTTCTTTTCAAAAATACACTTCTTTTTTTTTTCAAAATTTCGGCAGAGTTTCGACACTACTTGGACATTGTTTTTTTTTAAAATAAGTAGTTATCTCTCTACACTGTTATTTTCTCTTTTTTTACGATTTTCTAGTATTCCCTAATTTTCGTAAGCCGGTCGGCATGTAAATCTTGAACAAACATATGTATAAATCAAACAAGATGTAGTAGGATGGTCTTTTCACTTCAGGTTGCTTGTCCTAGACGGACCCAACCCCTGTGTAGAGTCCCCTAAGTCAAAATGCACATGATGCAAATAAACGTTCCTACTAGGGATCCGGCATGAGGTTGAGTTATTCTAGGTTGAAAACCTAGGTGTTTGTTCTAGACCTGGCTTACCCGAGCAGACAACTCGAGCCGAGGGGGAGGCAGCGTACTGGGAATACAGAAGCTTCGCCGCCTTTGCAACTTATCCAAACCTCGTTCTAAATTGGGAATTAGACACTATACAGAAAAGAAGTCACACGAAGTGCACCCTTCTTCATGATTTAGAAGACTTAGAGAGGAGATGGGTTTCAGCACAGTTTATACATAGTTCACATAATATCAAAGCGGTAAAAGCAGTCAATTAGCACATTAGGCACAGATCATGTAACAAAATCAGATAAACCCAAACACTACAATTATCTAAGCTCGAATTCTGAACCCTGAACAAAACGTTCTGGGTTCTATTCCCCAGCGGAGTCGCCAGAGCTGTCACACCTCCTTTTGGCCTGCGCCCGCAGGGGCATATAGGGAGTTTTTCCAATTTAAGGACAATCAAAACGGGATTTATTATTAAGAAATTCAGAGTCGCCACTTGGGAGATTTATGGTGTCCCAAGTCACCGGTTTAATCCCGAACCGAAGAAAAGAATGACTCTGTTTAACAGTCCGCGAACTAGAAATCCGGATAAGGAATTCTGTTAACCCGAGAGAAGGTGTTAGGTATTCCCGAGTTCCGTGGTTCTATCACGGTCGCTCAACTGTTATGTTCGGCTTAATTATCTGATTTTAATACATTTTTGAACCTATGTGAAAATTTTAAATTTTTAAACCTCTTTTATAAAAAATTATTAAAGAAAATTGAACGTCGCTTAAAATATATTTTTGGATCACGTCACATGAAAAGCACCCGCAATCCTGAACACATTTGACTCGACGTTTTGGGATTTGGATTTGGGTCGCATAAAATGCACACCCGAGTTTAAGAAAGTAAATTATTAAAAGCGCGCCTAAAAGTGACTAGCTTATTATTATTTTGGGGAAGACCATGAAATTTGCTAGACGGCCCATCCCGAATTCTAAGTATTTTTAATACATATGCATTAATGAGGGCCCCACGGCTTGTGCGTTTTATTTGTCGAGGCTCGTCTCGTTTATTTTAAAAGGATAATCCTAAAATGACTACATGTTTTCTATTTTTGTTCGTCATCTAAAAATGAAAGAAAAAAAGTCATAATTAAATTACATGCTTGGCAAGTTCGGGCCTCTTATTAATTATTAGATTACAAAAGATGCTAACGGAAAATTGCACTCGAACTCATAAAAATGGATAATTGTTTCGTGTACCTTATTCTATAAGCGAATATCGCTAAAATTGAAATTATATATAAAAAAGCATACGAGATTGCAAGTTTGGTTCTAGTGACTCGTAACGCCAACTACTGAAGTTACCAATGTCTGCTCTAAAATAATGAACTCAAAGGCATATTAATTTTGACAATTGAAACCTACTCTACTGATATTTAACTATTGCATTTACTAAGGAGGCATGGACTTACTGATTTCAATCTAACATCATGCTTAAACTGTTCCTAATTTTTAACTTCAAACAGAAAAATGCCATCATACAAACAAAACTAACTACAGCTATAAATACCACATAATAGTTCATTATAACTATAACTTCAATTAATCCAAATCAACTGAAAATAGTCCAGCTATACAAAGCAGCAGAAATCTACATAACAGTAGTATACAAAATGTTCTAACTACAATCAGTAAAAAAAAAAACTGAATCAAACTTCAAACTTCCATTTTTATATATATTCACGCTTCCACATATTTCAGCTTACAATAGCCAGTGTTACAGTCGTGTACCTGGTATTGGAAACAAAAGAAGAGGAAGATGAGAAACAGCAGATGCAGTAGCAACACAGCAATAGCAACAAACAGCAACAGCCCAATAACAGATTAAAACCAACAAAATCCGAGCAATAACCAATGGAACAATAACGAGAAACCCACAACAAACTCAGAAAAACCAGTTGACAACCCCAGCAATACCAAACTGAACCAGAGAACTCCCAGAAACAAACAGAGGGCAGAAATCAACTCAGAAATGCAATGAAACAGTACTTTCTGATTCTCTATTCTTTAACTCTCAAAGAAGAACACTTTCAAGAAACTCTACTCTTTTAACTGATTTTCAGCAATCAAAGAAGACTAGACTTCCTTACTCTCAATATTGAATTCTTAGTATTGAAATCCAGTCTGTTTTCACTCTCTAACTAACTGAACTTTTGTGTTAAAATCCAGTCACTTTCACTCTCAAACTAAACTGACCTCTTCAACATTAAAAGCCAGCCTATTTTTATATATTTCTAATTATGAATTTCTGATCTCCAAAATTCCCCCCTTAATCAGTCCAAATGCCTTCTATTTATAGCCATTACAGACCTGCCCCCTCTTTAAAACTTAACTACCCGACCCCCCAGCAACCAAAATCTGCATATTTCCACTTAAAACCCACTAAGGAATGCTTTTCCTTATTTTCCGCCCCAATTCCCTCTTGTTCCCCATTAACTTATTAATTTAAAGACATTTAATACCCCACTAACAAGACACTAATATTAAAATATTATCCTAACTGTTTCATTCCCAAATCACCCCTGAAACCCCTTAATATTACTGCCATAATACAATCTATTCATTTGCATTAAAACCTTTAACTCTAAAATCTGTTCAAGCTAACAATTATCTAAAACTAATTCTGATTAACAACCATAACCATTCCTCCTGACAACTGAATGACTAAGGTTGAATTCTAATTGAAACAAATGAACTGAATTTAAATCAAAACCAAACTAACACAACACAGAACTCAACAAAATCATTAAAGCTGAAGTTGAAACTGAATCAAAATCACATGAATGTAGGGATTAAACTAACACAATTCTAAGTCAAACCTATACAAGAATGCAGGATCATTGTCAGTATATTGACAATGCCCTGAAGCTAATTGCCTAAAGATCAGTACATACAACATTCGACCTCAAACCATTTGACGAAAACTACTAATGAAACTGAATTAATCGATGATAACTAATTAACCGATTGCCTATAACAATTGAAACAATCAATCAGAAATAGATAATCAGGCAATTCAAGCGGCATTTACAAGAACATGGATTTATAATAAGACTTAACTAATCGACGAAACTTATTCGAATCGATTACACAGCCTATAATTATACACAACAACGAGCAGAAACAAATTCGACCAAATAAAAGGTCTGAGGGAGAAGAACAGAACAATCGACAAAAAATTGAAAAATTAATATAACAATACTAAACAAAATAAATAGACATTAATATCAAAAATAGAATAGAATGGAAAAAAGAAAAAATACCTTAAAAAAACAGAAAACAGACGGGCTTGACCAACTCGGACTCGAACTTTTTTGAGGTCAACGGACCTTAATCGAGTATTCTCAATTGAGAACACTGGACTAAGGTTAGTTAGAAACCCCAAATTCCCGTTAATTTCGGAGAAATCCCAATTTGGTCTTCGTTTAGGGTTCCTGGTTCGATTTGGGATTCGAACCGTTCTAGCACGATTCGAACCAAACCAATGGTGGTTTATAGGTAAGGGAGGTCAAGTGGATATCTGGTGTGAGTTTGGGGTGGATTGGTTTTGGTTCATGGTTTGCTCGAATCTTCAATTGAAGATTCGAGAAACTGGGGGATAATTCGAAGTAAATGGTTAACAAATTCGGGTTGGGGGTGTTTAGGTGCTCTAGGGGTGTTAGTTTGGTGACTGGCGGCGTTGTTGCCGCCGGGTTTCAGGCGAAGGTGTGAGAGAGCAGCTAGGGTTTGGGCTATGGTGAGGCTCTGTCTCTGAGAGAGACGATGAACAGGGGGGTCTGGTTTGAGGGGCTGGGTAGAGATTAATGTTATATAGGGAGGGGGTGGTTTAATCTTGGCCATTGGATCAAGCACGATCAACGGCCTGGATCAATTCACTTAAAGGAAACTGTGACGTTTGGTCATGCATCGAGACTAGGTCGACCCGGGTAGAAATGGACTGGGTTATGGGGGAAGGTTGGGACCGTTAGATCACTGGGAACGGACGGCTCAAATCAACTCGCCTAAAACGGCGTCGTTTCAAATAATGCTGGGTTGAACTGAGCCGTCTAATGGAAACAAATCAACGGCTTAGATCTGAGGCGCCGAAACGGCGTCGTTTGAACTGTCTGAGAGACCAGGCTTATTGGATTGGATCGTTTGATATGATTTGGGCCTGATTTTGCATTGAAATTGGCCAGTTCCGATTTTGTCCAATTTTTCACTCCTTTTTTTCCTTTGATTTTCTTTTAATTCCTAAAAACCAAAATTCCTAAATTAAATTGTACAACCAAGATTATTTTAAAAAGATATTAATCAACCCTTAACAATAATTAACACACAAGATTAAATATTGATTAAAATAAAATCACACAATTAAACAATAAAAATGACAAAGCTGCCAAAATTCATATTTTTGTGATTTTTATTCTTTTAAAATAGGACATGGTTTAATTAATTCAAAAATGCACAATTAAATCCTAAATATGCATGAAACATGTATTTTGGTATTTTTCAATTAATTAAAACAAGATAAACATTCACAGACAAAAATAATTATCCAAAATGTCACGCAAAATTCTCAAAATTGTACCCAAAGACAATTTGTTTTATTTTTCGATTTCTTTTGGAGTAATTTTCGTAAAGCAAAAATCACGTGCTCACGTGGAGTATATTACAGATGCAGGGGTGGAGTCAAAGAGTTTTGACATGAAGATTCGGGCAAAGAAGCCTTTCACTTGGTACTCTTTGAAGGACTTGAGGAACCCAAAGAATAAGGGTCAGCCGACTACTATCGTCGGCCAGTCTGATGAGCCTTCGGTGGTAGCTACAGATTCAACTGACATGCCTTCCACTACAACAGGCACCCGTACAGCTGCCATGCCTCCACCTCTATCTTCAGGGTCGTTAACATCAGTTCCCTCCACTTCTACCTTGAGGTCGGTGCCTATGCCTGCTCAGTCATTATCTACGTTGTGAGTCTCCCAAACCCTGACGAGCCTTAACAACTAAATGCAGGTAGCTACTGCAAAGCTGTTTGACTTATCCAGTATTGTTGTAGTACATACATCTACCCCGACATCCCAGATTCCTCCGACAGTGGAGGACACTTTGAAAAAGATTTTGAAGAACCAAAAGACCATCATGGAAACTTTGGTGGCACATTAAGGAGTGATTGAGGAGCTTAGGAAGCAGGTGAAAAAGATGAGAAAATCCCAGGCTTCGAAGAAATTAGTTGACAGGTTGCGGAAAGGGGTGACTAGGATAGAAGCAGTTGGTGATCTTCCATTTGATCTACTGATGGAGACAGCTCCCAGTAGCACCATCAACTTCAAAGGCACCGGCTGGCCAGGCTAAGGAGCCATACCTAGCTACCGACACTGTTGAGGTAGTGCGACAGATGCTTGCCAACCCAGCTACTCCCAGAGTAGAGGATGATAAGATCCAGTTTGAGGATCCTGAGGGCGGTGACGCTAATATGGACACAAAGATGTTCAAGGCCACATAAGGAGTCCCATTTACTCTTACCCTTCCTTATTCTTATTTTGTTAAGCATTGGAGACCATGCTTATTCTTATTCGGGGGGAGGGGTGGAGTTTATTTGATATTTGACATTGGTTTGTAATAACTGATAACATTTTCTTTTGATATTCTTATGTACATATTCTTCTCTCTCTATTGATGTATATATTCTCTTTCCCTCTCTCAGTTTGTATATTCATTTATGCTTTTAGTAGCTTGCTTGGTAGCTTCTTTATTTTGTTTTCTTAGTAGTCAATGTTTAATTTAATAGCTTATTGTTTACTCTAATATCTTCTTTTTAATTTAGTAGTTTCTTTCATGTTTAAGTGATCAACAAGCCTTTGGTTTTTTTAACGTGACGGTTCTTTCCAAAGGTAGTTTTTGTGTGAATCCGGTGACTCTTCCCAACGATGGATGTGACAACCTTCTTAAAGGATTAGTCCATTTTTTATGTTGAGGTAAGAATAGTAGTAATAATGAATAAGAAGACCTAATTGAGTCAAACTCAAAGAGTCAAACATGGTTCACTTGGTACCAACATACTTAACTATGTGCTTATGATTAAAAACAAGTTCCTGGAAAGAAATAACTCTAGTTAGTGACCTTCTGACTCTTGCGTTGACTTAAGTAATCATCGAGTGGTTTAATCGAACCATTAGTGATTTTCAATCTTGAATATGGTTGTTGTGGGACCTAGACTCTATCCTCTTTGGCAATCCAACTCTGTGTGAGGTGCGATCGTTTTGTTGCAAGTCCAAGTATCCGTGCGAATGGTCTAGAACTTGCCCCGAATGTGTTTCTTGGCAAAATTTTAAGTTTTGCTTGGCTTGAGAAGTAATTGTAGGCTCTCCTTATCCCGTTTGAAATTTTCCATGTCCTATTAGTGTTGTTATCCCTAGTTAACCCATTTGATCCTAAAACCTTTCTCATTTGATAACTATGCCATAAGCCTTTACCTTTTTTGTAGTGACCCTCTCTTGACACCCGAGCTTTCCTTAACACTCTTGAGAAATAATTGGCTAAAATGTAAGTTTGGGGGAGAGACGAGGAGTTTGAAAAAGGTATCAAGGCACAAAAAGAGAAAAGGAAAAGCAAAAAAGAAAGAAAGAAAGAAAGAACAAAAAAAGAAATGCAAAAAGAAAGTGAATAAGTTGAAGAGTTGAAGGAATTCAAAGAAAAGTAATGATGCAAGGCATGGAGAAAACAATGAAGGAGAAAATGAATATCATGACCAAGAAAGAGTAATGTCAAGTATCTCTAGTTTCCCTAAGGAAAACAAAATGCCTCAAAGAGTTGGCAAAATATGAGCCGATAAAAGAAAATGGAGTGCTTAAGGAAAGATGAACCCGTTCTATTCCAACATATCCAACCTTAGTCCAAAAGTCTTCATTACATTCCGAAAAAGCCCTACGTTATTTCAAGCCGGGTGAGCTTACATTAGTGGTTATCTACATGGGGGGCAAGCTTATGGTACTTGGAGTCGTACTTGTGACATTCTTTTGAGAGAGATGAGCGAAATTTTCACAAATCTTTGAATTAAGTGATACATTCTTAAGTGCGATGAGCTAAGGGAGAGTAGAAGAGGAGGAGTTTGGGATCCACAATGACCGACATGAAAGAGCGAGCTTCCTTGATGAATAAAGTCAACTCTTGATGCTCAAGTGTCACATTAGAACTATTTGTGCCTAAACTTCAAATCATTGCCTTGTTGATAATTCATAAGTGTTGTGGGTAATTGCTGGTCCAATTGATATGTGATCGATGCATCTTAGATTAGCTGGAATAGCTCTTAACTTGTGGAGGTGGGATACCTTATTTTCTTGAGGACAAGCAAAAGCTTAAGTTTGGGGGAGTTGATAAGTGGGGATTTTGACTACTTATTACCACCTTTTAGCTTTTATTTTAGTCTAATAGCATTTAATTGTATTCCCGAAAACTGATAAAATATGCTTAATTACAGGAGTATTGGAAAATGAACCACTAAAATGAAATCCAACTCAAGAAGGAGTGATCTGAACTCAAGGACAAAATCATATACAAAAGCTCAAAGTGCGGACCGCAGGTTTCTATCTGCAGCCCAGATTGTGAAGGAAATTTTATCAGAGTCCAAGTGCAAAGTGCAGTCCGCACATGAAATGTGCAGCCACAGAAGCTAAGCAAGATTAGAAGCTCAGAGAGTGTTCATTTTAAGAATCAAAGGAAGTGCGGCCCGCACAATTATTGTGCAGTCGCAGAAGTCAGCTAAGCAGCTGCACCCAGAAATGTGCGGTCCGCAGAAGATCCCTGTGCGGCCGCACCCAGAAATGTGCAGACCGCAGAAACTAAGAGATGCGGCCGCGATTTAGAATTGTGCGGACGCAAAGATCTAATCCTGTGAAGCTGAAGCAAAGTGCGGACTGCACATGGAATTGTGCGACCGCAGAACCTCCAAAAGGGCATTTTTGTCCGAAAATCCCAACTTGTATAAATAGAATAGTTTCATAAAATTAGGTCAAGTTTTGAATATTCAAAGTATTGTATCCGTTTCTTCTTACTTCTTTAGGCAACTTTAGCTTATTTTGGTGATTTAACATTGGGTTTTTAAATTTTAATCTTTCAATATGAGTTTTATTATCTTTTTGTTCTCTTTTTTCTTCTGTACCCACTATGAGTAGCTATATTTTTACTAGGGTTGTGACCGAACCCTAGTGTAAATGGGTGATTAATTTTATGCTTATTTATGAATGGGTGTGTGTAATTTAGCTAGTTTATGCTTCAATTGTGAAATTAATGGTTGCAAATATTGATTTATGCCTATTTGACTTAGTCTCTTCTTGAGAAAGGGAGACATAGTCTAGTTAACTTAGCTAACAAGGAATTGAGTCAATTGAGAGATCGATTAACCCAATTAAAAGGTTCAAACTAGAGATAATAACAATACGACTTGAGTTCTTATCAACCATTTTGGTAGATACCCATTTGGACTTGAGAAAGCTAAATTGGGCAAAACCACTCTCTGACCGAGAGGTATTGAGTGGTCAACATAGTGTTGTGAGCTATAATACTCCTCAATCAAAAAAATAGCATAAAAGTCTTTATCCCATTAGGCAAACACCTAGGTCGTGGTCACAACCCTAAGCCTTTTTATATCTTGGAAAACATTCAAAAATAATCATCTCTAGTTTTATACCTTTAGATTTTCAATCCCTAGTTAATTTTAGAAGTAAAAACAATACCCTGTTTGTGGAAGTGCAATCTAGATACTTTACGAACTCACTCCAAATATATACTACTAACTTCCATCATAGCTCCTTGTGGATTCAATCCCGATTTATTATTGCAAATGACCGTGTCATACTTCCTTAGAGACGTGCATTTGGACGTGATCAATTTTTGGTGCCATTGTCGGGGAGTTAAAAACGGATTTAGCTATATATTTGGTTTTGTGTGTGAATTGTCTTATTTTCCTTCCTTGTTACTTATTTTTGTGAATCAATTGTAGGTACCAAAATGGCAAACAAGAATTATCAACTCGAAAACATGCCTTTGGGATATGTGGACGTTGAAGATGACCAAGTTGAAGAGGTTCCTCTTAAACCTCAAGCAAATAGAAGAGTTCGGGGCCTCAAGATAACATTCCAATTCCACCCCCACCTCCACCAAGAGCGGCTCCACACCGGGTGTTGTCGAATGAAGGGTATGCAAGTGCCATTATCCCACCCCACATTAGGACGGGCAACTTTCAAATCACAAATGTAATGCTCACATTGCTAGAGCAACGGGAATTCTTCATCGGAGCTCCGAGTCAAAATGCATACAAACATTTGAAAGGGTTTGTGGACACTTGTTGGGGGAGTAAACGGACAAACATCTCCGAGGATGCTTTAAGGTTGAGGCTATTTCCTTTCTCTCTACGGGGGAAAGCCTTGGATTGGTTAGAGAGATTGCCAAACCATTCCATCCATACATGGGATGAATTGGCGGAGAAATTTATTTCCAAGTTCTTTTCTCCCGGGCATATGGCTACTCTTAGGAATGAGATTCTAGAATTCAAACAAGAACCCAATAAGCCATTGCACGAAATGTGGGAGAGGTACCGAACAATGGTCAAAGATTGCCCCAATAATGACATGAAAGAGGCTATGATTTAACAAACTTTCTATCGGGGGATAAACACTACCAATCAATACGTGGTCAATCAACTTGCCGATGGAAATTTCATGACAACGCCATATGCGGAAGCTTGTGAGATTTTAGATGAAATGGTCGATACTTCATTGGCATGGCAAAGTAGAGAAAATTTTCCTCAAGGTGATCCGAACATGATTCACCTACATAAAGAATTGCATGATCATGGGAAAGCCATTGCCAAGTTGACCACCACAATGAATCAATTAGTCAAAGCTCAACTTCAACAAGTGCAAAATCCTAAGCTCAATGAATGGAGATAGTAGAGAATGCTAATTCTCACTTTCTAACCCATGTTGTTGTTTCCGATCCTTTGAGGTCGGAAATCGGGCCTCTTCTACCTTCGGTTGATGAGCAACCACAAATAAGCACTGCCCCTGTTGCAGTTACTTCTCAATTTACAACACTATCAACTTAATCCCCCTCTACACTAGCTGCGTCTTCACTACCAGCAACTGCTACATCTCCTCCATAGGCCACAGACATCCGAGAGGAGTGTGCTTCTCCTCCCCAGTCCCCCGATCATGAGAATTTAGGGTACAATTATTCACCCCCTCCTTCATATCCCCGAGGGAGTAGGAGTGTCACTCTCTCGGTTTCGAAGGGGTGATTTCTACTGTCCAGGCTAGTGGAACTCGCCAACTATATGAAGCCGCTGGCTTTAGAGAAGGATAAGAAGAAATTACACTCCCTTTTAGGGGAGTGCATGTTGAATAACGCCATGCATAATGCTGCAACGATATCTTACTTGCTCCCTTACTGCTTGTTTTTTATTTATCTGCTGTGACGAGGTTTCTAACTTTAGTATACTTTTTTGTTGGCCATATTTCTTACTTCCAAAGGCTTTCATAGATTTATCCTTGATAAAGAAGGACTTATTCCCGAACAGGTTCAGCAATACTTAAGCAAAAGTCTTCTTTAGCTACAATCAGGCCTCAAGCTCACTCGCCTCGGCAGCCTTTGCCTCCAGCATCAGGAGGCAAGCAACAATTTGGTCCTTCTCGGCCAACAGCTGAGTCCCGGTTGCAACTAAGGCCCGATTCTAACTTCAGTCTTTTTTTTTGTGCTTATGCAATTTGGCATTTTGATAAATAAAGAAGACTCTTGGTTAAGTATTGTGCAAAGTTTATTCTTTTTGCGTCAGATTAGATAAGACTTTGGGTGTATTTTCGTTCGATAGCTTTATGTTCCGGGCATAAACTCTTCTAGAATCAACCCTTTAGTATGAGAGTTTCATAAGAGAGGGCCCTCTTATGTTTATGGTGATCTTGAAGAGGACGTCTCTTGTTCATCCCGGCACAAGCATTTGAAGTTTTTTGTTTAACTTTCAAATGATAAAATCAACTTATCATTTGGACAAGAAACAAGATAAAAATAAAAGGACTTTATTTTATTCCTTATATCTTCAAAAGCACATAAGAATTCATTTTCTAAAAAAAAATTCCAATACATGTGGCTAACTTGTACAACTTGTTTCTACGGGGCTAGCCGTGTAGTCCTTGGTCCCGATTGGATATTATTACTCCCAGGTCTCGTCGTCCCTATTTTTGTGGCAATCATGTTGACGTATCTCATACTACCCCCCGGTTTTCGAATGCGGACTATGTGAATTGGAACATTAAAATTCTTGCTCCGCTGGGTAAAGCACTTGTGAACAGTTGAATAGACTTTGGTTCGATGGCAAACTTTACTTCCCATTAGGAATTTTCCATCAAGCCAAAGACTATTTAGTCATCCTAACTGGTTTGTTATTTAAATGCCTTGTCATTTAAAGGTCTTAACTTTACCGATGACGTTCCTCTTGTAGTATGCTTTCCATTATTGTCTCGTTAAAAACCTTGCCAGAAAAATCCGATTGGGAAAAAAACCGGTCAAAGGGAAAAAGAGTGTAGCACATACTTTCAGTGTTGATGGGATCCATCAGTAGTAATACCTTTTGAGGTGAGTCACCTTCCAATTACTAGGAAATCTGAATCTATCCTAATTTTCCAACTCGTATGATCCTTTTCTGGTGATAGCTGAAACCCGGTAGGGACCTTCCCATGTCGGGCCCAGCTTCCCAGCGTTGATTTCCTGAATATTTTGAGTTACTTTACTCAAAACTAAGTCTCTTACTTTGAAGTAACAAATATTGGCTCTCCGATTATAGTATATTTCCATCCCCTGCTTCTAAGCCACCATCTTTACGTGTGCCAAGTCCTTATGTTCATCAAACAGATCCAACTTCACCAGCAATGCCTCGTTATTCCTTTCTTCGTCTGCTTGGGAAAACCGTAAGGTTGGTTCCCCCACTTCCACCAGGATCAAAGCTTCTGCGCCATATACAAGAGAGAAATGTGTCTCTCACATGCTTGATTTTGCTTCGTTTGGTACGCCCATAGCACGCCCGGTAACTCTTTAGGCCATTTGCCGTTAGTAGTTTCTAACCTCTCTTTAAGGTTTTGGATAATTGCCTTATTGGTTGACTTCACATGTCCATTAGCGCTCGAATGGTATGGAGAGGAGATAATTCTTTTGATTTTCAGGTCTTCGAGAATTTTTGTGATTTTGGGGCCCATGAACTATGGTTCGTTATCGTATTCCGAACTGAAAAATTATGTGTTCCCATAGGAAGTCAATCACTTTACGCTCACCGATCTTTTGGTAAGGATTTCTCCAACCCATTTAGTAAAGTAATTGTTTAAAATTAAAAGAAATCTTAGCTTTTCGGGACTCGGTGTTAGTGGACCAACTATATTTATCCCCCATTTCATGAATGGCCATAGGGACAGTACCGAATGCAAGAATTCTGCCAACTGGTGTACCAATTGTGCATAGCGTTGGCTGTCGCATTTTTGCATGAACGTATTAGCGTCTTGTTCCATCTGAGACCAGTAGTTTCCTACTCTAACTAGCTTTAGTACCAATGAATCTGCACCTGAATGGTTTTCGCAAATTCCTTCATGGACTTCTCTCATCACGTAGTCTGCCTCCGAGGCTACTAGAAATCGGGCCAACGGGCCTTGGTATGATCTCCTATATATTTTCCCTCCCATAAGGCACTAATGAGCCGCTTTGGTGCGTAGTGCCAGGGATACCTTTGGATCTTCGGGCAACTTGTCGTGCTGAAGATACTCGATGAACTCATTCCTCCCGTCCCAGACCAGGTTGGTTGTATTTACTTCATAATAGTCGTCCACATCCAATACTGAATGCATAAGTTGAATGACAGTACCAGAGTCGGATCCTTTCATCTCTATGTACAACCCCAAATTTGTCAATGCATCTGCTTCTACGTTCTATTCTCTCGGGATGGTTGTGATTGACCACTCCCTGAATCGTGCAAGCAAAGTTTGAACTTTAATCACATACTATTGCATGCGTTCCTCATTTACGTCGAAAATCCCATACACATAGTTTATTACCAACTGGGAATCACAATTGATTTCTATGACCTCGGAGCCAACTCCCCGAGCTAGTTTGATTCGTGCAACTAGAGCCTCATATTAGGCTTCATTGTTAGTTAACAGAATAGTTTTAATGGCCTACCTTAGGATTTCCCCCGAGGGCGTGATTAGGACCACCCTGAGCCCAGACCCTTTCATATTGGAAGCTCCGTCCGTGAACAAGGTCCAAACTCCTGATGTTGTTTCGGACACAATCACCACTTCTTTAGAATCCAAGGGTAATGATCCGGGACTGAAATCGGCCAGAACTTGTGATTTGATCGCAGTCTTAGGCTTATATTCAATATCGAATTCACTAATTTCAACTGCCTATTTGACCAACCGGCCTGACAATTCAGGCTAGTAAAGAACATTTTGCAAGGGAAAGGTTGTCACAACAGCTACCGGGTGACACTAAAAATAGGGCCTAAGCTTTAGAGGTTGTCACAACAGCTACCGACTATGAGAGCTAAGGCCAACTTTCCAATGTGCGGATAACGAGTCTCTGTTCCTGATAAAATTTTACTAACATAATAAACAGAAAATTGCGTACCTTCATCCTCCCGAACTAGAACGACACTTACCGCTACTTCTGAGACCGCTAGGTATATTAGCAATTGTTCACCTTCCCTTGGTTTTGATAGTAGCGGGTGGCTTGATATATAACATTTTAGGTCTTTCAAGGCATGCTGACATTCCAGAGTCCATTCGAAATTGTCCTTCTTCTTCAAGAGTGAGAAAAAGTGATGACATTTTTTCGAGGATAGAGAGATGAACCTGCTTAAAGCAGACAATATCACGGTTAATCTTTGTACTTCTTTTATGCTTGTAAGTTGATCCAGGATGTCTTCGATGGCTTTGATTTTATCGGTATTTACCTCGATCCATCTCTGTGAGATCAAGAAACCCAAGAACTTACCGGAGCCAACGCCTAACGCACATTGTTCCGGGTTGAGCTTCATTTTATGCGTCATAGAGATATCGAAGGTCTTTTGGAGATGCTTTAAATGATCACCTGCATGCAAAGACTTGACCTATATGTCATCTATGTACACTTCCATTGTTTTACCTTTTTTCTTTTCGAACATCTTGTTCACGAGCCTCTGATAAATGGCTCCAGTGTTTTTAAGCCCAAAGGGCAACACATTATAACAATATGTGCCAAAATTCGTTATGAACGAAGTTTTTTCCTAATCCCCCGGGCTCATCTTTATTTGATTGTACCCGAAGTAGGTGTCAAGAAAACTCATTAACTCGTGCCCAGTCGTTGCATCAACCATTTGATCTATGTTTAGCAATGGGAATGAGTCTTTAGTGCACGTCTTATTCAAGTCTTTATAATCTACGCACATTTGAAACTTGTTATTCTTTTCCGAAACCATAACTACATTAGCTAAGCACTCAGGATACTTTACCTCCTGGATTTTATCGATGTCAAGTAATCGAGTTATCTCTTCCTTAACAAACATGTTTTTGACCTCGGCTATCGGGCATTTCTTTTGCCTTACCAGAGAGAATCTCGGGACCAGGCTTAGCTTGTGCCCAACCACCTCTAGTGGGAAACATATCATATCCGAGTGCGACCATGCAAAACAATCAATGTTATCTTTAAGGAAATTAATAAATCCTGACCTGAGTTCGGGATTGAATCATGTTCCCAAGTAAAACTTTCTCTCTAAGAATTCTTCGAATAAAGCCATTTGCTCGAGTTCTTCTGTCGTGTATTTGGTCGCTTCTATATCTTCCGGTACTAAAAGTATCTCGGTACCTGGTAGGAATCGAATGACTCCTCGCCTTTACATCTTCACTCAGCATGGGAGCAGATGTCGGTTCCTGTAATTGCTATTTGTTGGGCTCCTTCCCTTTACTGCTGGAAATTGATACCTCGTTCATTTCTTTTACTGTCGGTTGATCTCCTTTTATCTACTTGATTCCCTCTAGGGCCGGGAATTTCAGCAGTTGGTGATACATTGATGGTACGGCCTTTATCTCATGTAACCACGGCCTATCGAGAATTATGTTGTAGCCCGTGTCACCATCCACCACTTCAAATAAGGTGGCCTTTGTTACCCCGTCGGCATTCTTAGGCAACAAGATCTCTCATGGGGTTTTCACACTTGTCGGGTTGAACCCGGCTCAAGAAACGGCCTTTAAAGAAGTGCTAGTCTGCATCAAAGTTACCTTTGAATTTATCCTAGTTATAGTCGCAGTCCTGCCTCTTGGTTGATATTCGGAACCCGAGCTGATCATCTTCTATCCTTATTTTCGACCCGTAGAGGTGAACATCCACCCATATGGTCTCCTGGAACTCGAGCAGGCTTTACTTCAGCTTACGGGAGGCGTTTGAGCTCCTCAGATTCAACCCCTTTGTGAATGCCTCTGCTACCCACTTGTTTGGTACGGTCGGTAGCAGTATCCTATCAGTCTAGAATCTAATCACGAACTCATGCAGCAATTCGGACTCACCCTGAGTGATCATGAATATGTCCACCTTCCTGGCCCCGCTATGGTCCTTAATAAACAAATCTGTGAGCATTTCAAAAGAATATAATGAATGCTCAGATAAGAGTGAATACCATGTCAAACCCTCTTCGTGAGGCTTTCTCCAAACTTTTTTAACAAGACCGGCTCGATCTCATGTTGAGCCAAATCATTCCCTTTCACCGCCGTTGTATAAGTTATGATATGATCCTAAGGATCTGAAGTCCCGTCATCTTTTGGTATGTCCGGCATCTTGAACCATTTCGAAATTAACTCCAGTGTTGCACTCGGCTTAGGGTGTATTTCTTCGAATCTGGGCCCTTCAGAATTGGTGGTGCCTAGAATCTAGACCATTCAGGCACGAAACTCCTTCACATTGTGATCCATCCGCCCGTTCATCTCTCACATGAATCTCATGAGTTCTTTTTGAAAGGATCATTGTCGTTGTCGTTACCGGATCCGCTATCGGTCTCCTCGGCACTGTCAAAACCGATCTTACCCCTCGGGGTATTACTATCAATTCTTTGAGCTATTTGATTTGCAGGAATGTCAGAGGAATCAAGCCTCTTCCATTTGGGTTGTCGCAAGCACCTGACAATGCTTGCTTCAATTCCGTCATGACCTAGTCCTGCCTCTAGGGGTGGCTCATGATGGCTTTCTGTTGCTCTCTCAAGATCCTTACCGTTTCTGTAACATGTTCATCTTCCGCATCATCGGGAGTTTGCTCCCACACATGTCGGGGGTAATTTCCCCCATGGACCGGAGTTGCCACGTCTCCCTCATTGCGAGTGTCATTGATTGAATCCTCATGTTGAGGCAGATTCTCATACGCCTCAATGTTGTGTGCAATATTGATATCGTTAGCTACCATTTTTGATTTTTTGCTAAGAAACAAAGAATCAAATGAGTTAGTAATAAACACAAGGATCAACTCAATTACGCAACTGTCTAAGCCTGATAGTGGGAGCCAAGCTGTTTACCCGTAAAACAGTACAGTTGAATTTGTTACGTGGTTTATATACAAGCAAACTGATTTGATCCAAAAATGATGAATAAATAAGATTAAAGATAAGACTTAGCGTTAAAATCAAAGGAAATAGCAAGCTTGCTCCGGGAGCAATGCTTCCGAGGACAAAAATAAGAATAATACGAGAGAACAAGTAAATTTATCATATTGAGCTTGAGAATAGAATGTAGCATAAGTTTTGCCAAGAATTTCCTGCATCTACCATGGCCGTTGAAACCCCTATTTATAGCTATACCTAGGAAAATAAGATCCTAGGATCAAGACCCTCTTAAATGATAATAAATTGGTCATTGATGAATATGTAACAGCAGACCATGAATACAAATATTCTCTGCAATGGCTGCCTATTTAATGTTAGGGAATATTCGTCATTGTATGTCATCCGATGCCAAATATTGGACTCGTTCACGTTGATTGTGCTCCCTTCGGGGTCTATTCGATGCCAACTGCAGATGTTGTCCCGGTCTTGGTTCTTACTCGATTTGTCTTCTGCCTGTCTCCGGCTCCACGTGTCACACTATCTTTCGATCATTTAATATAAACCAATTTTACCCTATACAAAAACGTTTCTCAAACATGGTGTTTGGTTAGAATAAGTTCCTATGTTTTCTTTAAATATTTGAAAAATATTATAAAAAATCACCTGCTTTTTAAAACAACCCACGGGTCCACCAAACGATATTGTCATCTCTTAACATGATTTGATATAACATCACTATAAAAATGTATTATTCACCGGTCTGTAGTCTAGACTCCAGACCTCGCTAATTGGTTAATTTATGTATCTCAATTCTTAGGATGCGCTCGTAAACTAGTAAATCATAAAACAAGAATTGTGAGCTTGAGTCTGATTGCGGGTGTAGTTGGGCCCTCGATTCACATAACAAGCTGCAGACTGATTGAATTAAGTATTTATGTATTGGGATAGGCTGCAAGCACACAAAAAATGGGGCCTTCTTTAACTATGTTCCTCAAGTGATTTGCAAGAATGGCCTTGGAAATAGGTGATCTTGATTTCTTGACCCCGCTTATCCCATGAACAGAATTTCATATTTAACTAGAGTTGCCTGCTTGCCCCAATATGGGTGATCTTGATTTCTGACCCCGCTTCCTAAGGTTTTTCCCATGTAGCAAGCGGGTTAAAAAAATTAAAATCATCAATTTTCAAGGTCATTGGATGTAATTTTCAGATGTTCCCCAGAAATATTCTCTATTTTCTCAAGGTAAGGTAAGATATGCGTACATACTACCCTCTTCAGACGCCACCTATAAAATTATATTGGATTTCTTTATGTAGTTGTTTCCCAACAAACAAAACAAAGGACCGATGTCGGGCCGGCTTATATCGACACTACTAGGGGGAAGCCCATGCTACGCCCGAGCCCAACATAATATTATGGCAAACAAAGTAAAATTATAGAGAATCAGCAACATAATTTGGTTATATGTTCAAACTAAATACAACACCAACATCGAATCTAGCAAATTGCAAAGCAACATGCTATGAAGAGCTAATTTGAACAAAGATCTAACAGTTTTGAAGCTCCACATGCAGTAAAAGCAACAGGTTAAAAGTCAGTAAACATAAGGAAACTTATTGTATGCAGCGAAATTAGAGGACATAATTCCTCGCTATCAAGCCACTTCGGAAGAATGCCTCGAGACCCCGAAGACGTGGAGTCGCGACCGAGTCCCCTCCCTCGGGGATCGTCGGGGCCCGACTCGAAAAAGACAAAGGTCGAGGCTAGAGAAGAAGGGGAAGCTCCCAAGGCACAATGCTAAAATATGATAAGAGCCGGCCTATTCGGAGCCTATGCCGAGGCGTCGCATCTCGCCGTCCCATCTCCATACTTCACAATTAATGCATGTTGTACTATAACCAGGTACCCTTCCTATAAAAAGGGAACCTACACTACTTTGTAAACGGTTGATGTTGCTCTAACTATTCTCCACCAGATCAATAATATCTCTCTCTCTCTTTCTCTCTAACTTGCTCGTTCTTACTAGCTCGAGGCCACACTTAGCATTTATAACTTCCATACTTGTTCTTCATTTATTTCTTGGTATTGGCCATAAAGAGCCTTGTTTAATCATACCTTAGCTGTTATCCCATTCCCGACTACCCCTGATAGCTCGAGATCGAGCCCAGATCTCCACCAGATCAATAATATCTCTCTCTCTCTCTTTCTCTCTAACTTGCTCGTTCTTACTAGCTCGAGGCCACACTTAGCATTTATAACTTCCATACTTGTTCTTCATTTATTTCTTGGTATTGGCCATAAAGAGCCTTGTTTAATCATACCTTAGCTGTTATCCCATTCCCGACTACCCCTGATAGCTCGAGATCGAGCCCAGATATCGACCTCGAGGTCTTCCATCGACCATTCCGAAACCAAGGCAGCAGGCCCCTTGGTTTGATCACTGCCCCGTTTTAGCTTGCATTTTATCGTTAAACTTCATATTCTTAGCATCATCTGCTCTAGCAACTAGCATAAAAATAGATCACATATTTTTAGAATTCCATTTACAAATTTAATTGTTGTTACCATTTTCACAGTAAACACTTATAGAGGGATATCTGGCAATTTTTTAACAACATGTGTATTTAGAAATCTGATGGTTCATGCCTAAAAGTTTTAAATACCCGATGCAACAAAAATATGATGTTAAAATTGTAAAGTGCTATCTCGATTGAAGTAGTGTGTGATGACCCAAAAGATCATATTATGTTTTAGAACCCAATTCTGCACTTTTAAGGTTTAAACAACTTATTTTATCCCTCCTCAATTTATGTGCACAATCCGTACGTGTATTCGGATAGATTTTATGTTAAAAACTGATAAAAAAGAATTTTTCCTTAAAATCCACTTGAGTTGACTTCGGTCAATATTTTGAGCAAATGGAACTAAATTCATATTTTGATGGTCCCGGTGGGTCCGTATCATGATTTGAGACTTGGGCGTATGCCCGGATCAAATTTGGAAGTCCCTAGCCCGAGTTATTGCATTCTGTAGAAATTTGAAAGTTTAAGGCTTAATGATTTTGAAATGTTTGACCAATGTTTGACTTTTGGATCTCGGGTCCGTATTTTGGTTTCGGAGCCCGGTATAGGTCCAATACTACATTTATGACTTGTTTGTCAAATTTGGTGAGAAACCAAGTTGGTTTGACATGATTCGGATTTGACGTGACCGGTTGTGAAAATAGAAGTTTCAAAGTTTTCTTGAAAACTTCATTTGATTTGGTGTTCAATTTGTAGTTTTAGGTGTTATTTTGGCGATTAGATCCTGCGAGCATGTTCATATGATATTTTTAGACTTGTGTGCATAGTTGGTTTAGAGCCCCGAGGGCTCGGGTAAGTTTCAGATAGGCTACGGAGTGAAATTGGACTTAGGAAAAGTTTCTGGTGTTTCAGTTCTGGTGCAGGCCTTTGATCTAGCATTTGCGAACTCTGATGGGTCCGCATTTGCGAGCTACTCATCACATTTGCGAAGAGTAGCTAGGCCTTATGATGTTCGTATTTGCGAAGGGGGTCAGGTGGGGGCAGTGATCGCAAATGCGATCAATTGGTCGCATTTGCGGAGAAACTGTGTTCGCATTTGCGGACTTCTCATCGCAAATATGATGAATGCAAAGATGCGATGGTCTTCGTAATTGCGATAGATTCTTCATGTTTGCGGGGTTTGCATTTGCGAAACCCGTGCCGTAAATGCGACATCTGCAACTGATCAAAACTTGACTTAGACGGAATTTTTGGTTCATTCTTCAAATTTTCAAACTTAGAAACCCTAGAGGCAATTTTTCAAAGAAATTTTCTTCACCAAATCATTGGTAAGTGATTTTAAACTAGTTTCTTTCAATATTTCACTACTTTTCCTAAGATTTCAACCTAAAATCTAAAGTTTTCATGGTAAAGATTGGAGGTTTTGGGTAGAATTAGGGGTTTTTGAAAAATGGGAATTTAAACCTCAAATTGAGGTCAGATTCCAAAACAAATTACATAACCGGGCTCGAGGATGAATGGGTAATCGGGTTTTGGTCCGAATTTTAGGTTTGGACGAAGCGGGCCAGGGTGTTGACTTTTGTTGACTTTTTCAATAATGACCTAAATTGAATTCTTTACAATCGTGGGTAGTTCCTAAGACTTAATTTGAATCGTTTGGTTGGTAATTTGCTAGATTTTATTGGTTCGGAGGCTTGTTTGAAAGGAAAAGCCGAGCTTTGAGTTTGGTCTTTGGAGCGAGGTAAGTGTCGTGGTTAACCTTGACTTGACGGAATAGGACTTGTTTGTCTATTTGCTACATATTTAGATGTTGGGTACAATATATATGTGAGGGGACGAGTACTTATGCGTTGTTGTCAGGTTAAAGCATACGGGTGGGACTTGGTTTCTTATAATTATTGTTTGTTTTGATCATATTATCCATGTTTAGACGAGTATTATTAAATTGATCGTTCTTATCATGTTTACGGATTTTTGGTGATAATTGAGTATTGATTTCAAAGTTGAGATTGGTATTGTAGAACCAAATGTTGAAGTAAGGCTTGTTATTTTTATCTCCCTCTTGTTTTTGTTGAATGCTTTATGGTAAGGAAGAGTGTTAATGCACGAAGAGTGATGTCGTGCCATATTGTGAGTGTTAATGCACGAAGGGTGATACCATGTCATATTGTGAGAGTTAATGTATGAAGGGTGATGTCGTGCTATGTTATGAGAGTTAATGCACGAAGGGTGATGTCATGCACTTTTTCTTTACTGTGTTTAATTGTTTTCATTAGTTCAAGGCATATTGGCTGTTCTAGTTATCATTGCTGTTGTGATTCTCTTATCTTATTTTCCCCTCAGCATGTCCTCATCCCGATATTACCTGTCTAGCTTTTGTTTGCTGTTATTTTCTACATATACTGTTATCTGCACAGGTTTATTAGGTAGGTGTCTTGTCATAGCCTTGTCACTGCTTCGTCGAGGTTAGGCTCGGTACTTACGAGTACATGAGTTCGGTTGTACTCATACTACACTCTACACGTCGTGTGCAGATTTTTGTACCGGCCCTAGTTGATCGTGAGGTTAGCAGCTGAACTTGCTTATCAGGAGATCCAAGGTAGATCTGGTGGCGTCCACAAACCCTGGAGTCTCTTCCTAGTCTGATTATTTTATTGTTTCTTTTTTTTTAAAGCAATGTATTTCCTTTCAGAGACTCTGTTTGTAGTAAATTATAGTAGCTCGTGAGTTGTGACTCCAGATTTTAAATGTATCAGATATTATGGCTTTTATGTTATTCTACAAATGAATTTTAGCTTCTGTTTAGCTTAATTGTTCTTGTTATTGAAATTGGCTAAAGTTGGTATTAAGAATCCTCTAACGTTGGCTTGCCTAGTAAGTGAAATGTTAGGCACCATCACGGTCCCGACAATGGGAGTTCCGGATCGTGACATAGTCCATGTAATATCACTCAGTATATACACTTGCAATGTTACATGAAACAACTAAAATGCATTGAGCGAACATAACACATAATAAACGTAAAAACCTAAAATAGACTAACCTAAAAAGCACATTAGAAGAGTTTATTCAGAGGAAGATTTACTCTTATAATATAAAGAATCTGAAAGGACTTTCAATTGGATTGACTTTATTTGAATGTTCTTATAGGATTGTTGAACTTTGAAAGGCAAGTTGATTGATCATTTCCTTGTCAATAATTTTGCCTTTTTTCAAGATATCATGGCCTAAAATTAATCTGATTGAGCCTATTACTCATCTACCATAACGTCACTACAGAGAGGCACTTCAAATACTAACATTTTATAAATCTCAGAATTCATAGAAGGAAGAAACGTCAAATTTAAGTAGATGGAAACATCCACTAAGTTCAATTAATCTTATGTCATTAAGGCGAAAGTTACTTTAAATAATTTATCAGAAAGCGGTAGATTGTTCTACCTGTAAATCTGGAACATTGAGGCAGCAAAAAACTTGAATAACCAGTGCATGATCGTTCACCACTATCCAGGGAGGTAGTACCATTCATCTCAGAATGCCAAAAAGTATTTCGTCCAGTAACCCAAAATTCCAAAATAAGTTGCTACTTCCTGTTCACAATTAGATGTGGGAGGAAATAAGAAAATATAAGCTGCATTATGTTTTGAATCAAAGCAATTTAGAATCTAGGAGAAAGAATCAAATCTCAAGTATAGATATGCAAGAAGACATGCCTTTCACTTTCTTTTTAATGGTGTGGATGATTCTAATTTCAGCCCGGCTTGGGAATAGTCAGATACTACAACTGTTGTTTCCGTTTCTATTTCAGTTGACCCAAGAGGTTTGACTTTATTTTTGTTCCTCTCACCAATATTGGGTTGAAAGATGTGCTCCTTTTCGACGTAGGACAAAACGGATAGACTTGCATGCATGCTGTCGTAACCTTTCTAGGATGATTTTCTCAATTGAACTCGAAAGATTCTGTCTGAAAGCATGTGTTAGACATGCTTAATGGGCAGGAGTTGTTTCTGGAAGTAGAAGAAGTCAATCCTTAAGTCTAAAACACTCGGTAAAAGGAAGCTAATAAGTACATCTAGACGCCATTTTGCATAGTAGAAATGATTCAGTCAAGGCGTGCATAACTTCATCTGAAACAATTACAAAAAAATAATTTTTCTACATACCTTGGCGCATGTTATGTCAAATATATCTTCTGCTGTCATGGACAACATGTTTTCAGCTAGATCACCAGAAATTACAGCAGTTGTCGAGCCACTACCATCAGTAAGATCAATTTGGAAAGTGCACCTGCAAGCAAAGAAGAGTATAATATTTGACTTAACTGATATATTTTAGTAAAAAAAAAACTATTAAGTCTGGCAAAGACATCATATCGAGGTACTAATGTTGTCCGACGTTTATAATTGGTGCAATCAAATGCCCTTCTTTCCTTTGTTCTCAATTTCGGGTTTGCAGTCTGAACGTTCAAGCACACAAAACTTCTGCACGTCGTTATATTTCTGCCTCAACATGAAAATTTCCAATCTGTCACAGAGAAAAGGAAGAGCACATGATGGTTACTCTGTTATATCAGTAAGAAACTTACACACGTATAAATATAATACCAAAATCATAGCAGTTTGTGCCACAATGTTTAGGATGGGGATCACTTGATGCTGAACAAGAAGCGATGAGAGAGAGGTAGATGACTCTGAAACGCTGCCTGATGCATAAGCTTAAAGTATGCCTTTGATTGTTTTTGCCCTATCACTACAACAAAAAGAGTATTCACTGTGTTGTATAAAGGCAAGTTACAGTTAGCGAATAATATTAAAAAATGCGTACCAATTGATCAACTCTGATGCCTGGGGATAAGTAGGATTTATTTGTATTATTGAGTTGAACCTAGTCTGAAGTGATAAGCTTGCATATGACACAATATTTGTGTAAGGTTCTATTTAAAAATAAATAAATGTTTAAGGGGGAAAAGTTTGAGAACATTAATACCTTGAAGGAGATATTCCGATACTTCTTCCAAGAATTACGGGATATCCTTCATTTTTTTTTATTTTTGTTGAAAGCTCCGCTACTTCAATGTCTGCAAAGTCCTCCCATAAAGTGAGCAGAAACTGCTTTTTCCTGCCAATGTAAAGAATGTATTACTAAAGTATTGAATATCTATTGTAAGGATATATGTACGCGTTGGAAAGAAAAATAAGAGTATATATAATGTAAAAATATTGTACTGACTGATTGTCTATAACAGTAATCTCCCGACACCTATTTGAAGCACGACCTGCATATTTTGGATAGCCACATCGGACGATGACTCCTAGTATATCTGCTTGGGGAAAAAATCAGAATGATCTTACCGGAGCGAAGAAATATAGTGAGGGGAATATATTTGTATAAGCCAAATGTTTCATCAAGGTAATAGTTGACAGGGGTGAATAACCAATTCCTGTAGCAGTGTGTGGAGTCATATGAGCAATGTGGTCGAAAGAAGTGATATTCAACTATGTCGGTGGTAGCAGTGATTTTTCACACTCATTATTTGGCTCAATATATTCCACTATAGCTCGCGATCAAGCACCCAACAAAATTTATATATTGGTGAACCATATAAAGTTGATGAAACTTTAACTTTTGCAGTGGAGATTAGATATGTCTGGAAGAGTTTAAGCTTGTCAGCATAATATGGAATGGCATCGCCATACACGACTCACTGAATTTGTTGCTCCTGTAAAGTGTCAATTTTTATTACAAATGCAGTAAAGTTATAATGATAGAAAGTTGAATATATGTTGTTGCAGTAGAGATAATTACCTCTTCATCTTCAAAAATCAGATTTGAAAACTTACTTTTTTCTCGGAACTCTCTCGTTCTCGACTTATGTCGACAATTTGGACCTTAATCCAATCTGGTGTATCAGTTGTTATTTGATTGATGTTCCCTCTTAATGCCATGGTATCCTGATAACAAAATATAAAATTCTTGAGAAAAATAGGATGATTGTAAAGAGCAGTGACTAACATGCAAGCACAAATTTAGTGGGAAATCAAGATCAAATTAAAGTCGAAGGTCTTCAACAAAATAGTATTTTTAGTATGTTATACTTCACTAATACTATATTTATTTTGAGAAGGTTCACTTTCACTAATATTAGCAAACTGTGAATGCATTGAGCGAACATAACATGTAATAAACGCAAAGGCCTCTGAGAGTTAGCTTCAGTAGTATTCTGCGACAAAATGACGCTTATTAGACCGTACAGTACACTCTCTTCATAAGACTCAGTATTCCAAACATGTAATTAAAAGCGAGATATAATTCTGTACATGCATGTAAAAATCTAGCAAGAAATTGTTAAAAAGAACGTAAAAATTATATCCAATGGAAAATTAATAGCAAGCAAAATCAGGAGTCAGAAAAGAAGGGCAAAACTCAAAGATGTAGGTTAAACACCAAAAGAAAAAAGAAGAAACAAAAGCGCAGAAGAATTGAGAAAGTTACACAGAGATGGGAAACGAAGGGTGGAGAAGAAGAAATTGCAGAGGAATTGTGTCTTAATTCCACTTTTGAAGACTACTAACAAAAGATATACAAATTACTAACCTGCATGTAAAAGATTCAACAGAAAAAATCCAAAATATGAAGAAAACCAAATCAGATCTATCAAAATCATATCACCAAAAATGAGTGCAAAAAAGAAAGAATGAGAATGAAGTAAAATTTAGCAGAAATTTATGTTGAGTTTTTGTTTAAGATGAAATAGTCTTAAAATTAGAGTGAATGGGAAATGGGATTTGGATTCGGATTTGGTCAAATGATCGATCGATTGATTAATTTTTTGGACCAAATTTATTTGTTAATAGTGAATATTAACGTGATATAATCCGTGTTTGTAACGGATGTTTTCCAATCCGTGTATTGTGTTGCAACACTAAGCAACAATGCAGCCTAGTGCACCTCCCACAATGGTGCAAGTGTTCCTCCCACCAAGCAAGTGTATATACCACCATGTAAGTGCTTTCTCCATGATCTAGTGCTTGTTGCACCATGGAAGGGGCGGATTTCTCTCAAATAACTGCTATAAATAGAGCATAAGTTGGAGAGAAAGAAGAACACATCGGAAAAAACACTTGAAACACTCTGTATACACTTAATATACACTCTGTATACACTGGATATACACTCTGCATATACTGGATATACACTCTGTATACACTGCGTATTCACTGGAAAAACGAATTGCAATTTGATATTCTCTTCAGTAAGAATTCAACATTGGCTATACTTTGCATTCCTTCCTCTCAGAATTTCCATTCGACTTCTGAACTGTCCTCCTTATTCTGCATTGTTTTTAACTACAAACAAAGCATCCATAAGTGTGATTTGTTGCCGAACTTTGTGTTCGTTGAAATACTGGGGTTTGAAGTACCGCTACACCAGTGTGTAATTCGTTCTATCCTGGGAGGAAATAATCTATAACCTTGGGTACTAGGAGGGGATTAAATTCCTTAAGGAAACACTGTGAATTCAGTGGGCTCGAATTAATTTCTGTTTTTTATTTATATTTACGTTTATAAGCTAACGTTCTAATTTCCAGAATCATTATTTACAAGTACAGAGGAACAACAATCTTAAGGAATTTAATAATTTAATAATTTAATTTCTGTATTTGTGTTACTTTTATTATTCTGGAAACTATAACCTTGTTTCCAACCTTTGTGGTTTTTTGTGTACTCCCGTTTGGAGAGTTAAGCCTTCGTTGCGGTTTGTTGGAGATTAAAATCTACGTGATTTTTACTCCAGTTTTAAAACCTTTGTGGCATTTTGTTGGAGATTAAAATCTACGTGATTTTTCACTCCAGTTTTAAACGTTTATTAAACGTTTGATTGTGTCATTTTTACAGTAAAAATGGCGAATGACGGAAATCAAGCTGTTCCGATGATGACTGCCAACGCATCGACAAGTCGAACTCCGGCGTTGGCACCGGCAGAGAAACCCGGAAAATTTTCCGGGATGGATTTCAAGTGCTGGCAGCAAAAGATGTTCTTCTACTTGACTACGTTATGTCTACAGAAGTTCATCAAGGAAGATGTTCCTGATCTTCCAGATGAAACTCCAGAGAATGATAGCTTTCTCGTGATTGAGGCATGGAAGCATTCTGACTTCTTGTGCAGGAATTATATTCTTAGCGGGCTGGAGGATAATCTGTATAATGTATACAGTGGCGTGGAGACGTCAAAAGAATTGTGGAATGCACTTGAAAAGAAGTACAAAACTGAAGATGCCGGGATGAAGAAATTCGTCGCTGCAAAATTTTTGGACTACAAAATGGTAGATAACAAGTCTGTTATTACCCAAGTCCAGGAATTGCAAGTGATTATTCATGATCTACTTGCTGAAGGTATGTTTCAAATAAATATTGATATTGAAAGTAAATTTTTTAGTAATTTTACTAACGGAATTTTCATTGAAGGTCTTGTCATCAATGAAGCATTCCAAGTAGCAGCAATAATTGAGAAGTTGCCTCCATTGTGGAAGGACTTCAAAAATTATTTGAAACACAAACGAAAGGAGATGTCCCTTGAAGATCTCATTGTTCGATTGAGAATCGAAGAGGACAACAAAGCTGCTGAGAGAAGAGGCCGTGGAAATTCAACAATAATGGGAGCAAATATTGTTGAAGATAACAAAAAGAGAAAGAAGGCTTCTGGTCCGAAATACAACCCAAGCAAGAAGCGGTTCAGTGGAAACTGCTACAACTGTGGGAAAACCGGACACAAATCTACGGAGTGTCGTGCTCGGAAGAAAGACAAGCAAAGGGGTCAAGCAAACATGGTAGAAAAGCATGATGATGTTGATGACTTGTGCGCCATGCTTTCTGAATGCAACCTGGTAGGAAACCCAAAGGAGTGGTGGATTGATTCTGGAGCCACTCGCCATGTTTGTGCTGTGAGGGAAGCATTTTCTACATATGCTTCTGCTGGACCCGAAGAGACGCTCTCTATGGGAAATGCTGCTACAGCAAAAATTGAAGGATACGGTAAGATATTTCTCAAGATGACTTCTGGCAAGGTCATGACTTTGAACAACGTCCTTCATGTTCCCGAGATTAGGAAGAACTTAGTCTCTACTGGACTTCTTGTAAAACACGGTTTCAAGTGCGTTTTTGTATCTGACAAGGTAGTGATTAGTAAGAATGAAATGTTTGTAGGAAAAGGTTACCTTACTGAGGGCCTTTTCAAGCTGAATGTAATAGTTGTTGAAACTAATAATAAAACTTCAGCTTCTTCTTACTTACTTGAGTCAAATGATTTATGGCATGTACGTTTAGGTCATGTCAATTATAAAACCTTGCGAAAAATGATAAACTTGGAAGTATTGCCTAAGTTTGAATGCGAAAAATCAAAATGTCAAATATGTGTGGAATCTAAGTATGTTAAACATCCTTATAAGTCGGTTGAAAGGAATTCAAATCCTTTAGACTTAATTCACACAGATATTTGTGACATGAAGTCAATACCATCTCGCGGTGGAAAGAAGTATTTCATAACTTTTATTGACGATAGTACTCGATATTGCTATGTTTACTTACTTAATAGTAAAGATGAAGCAATAGACGCATTCAAGCAATACAAAAATGAAGTTGAAACGCAACTTAACAAGAAAATCAAAATGATAAGAAGTGATAGGGGTGGTGAATATGAATCTCCTTTTGAACAAATATGTTTAGAATATGGAATTATTCATCAAACAACAGCCCCTTACACTCCCCAATCCAATGGGATTGCGGAAAGAAAGAATCGTTCATTAAAGGAGATGATGAACGCATTGTTGATAAGTTCTGGTTTGCCACAGAACTTGTGGGGGGAAGCCATTCTTACGGCCAACCGAATACTAAATCGAGTACCCCATAGTAAAACACAATCCATTCCATATGAAAAATGGAAAAGAAGGAAGCCCAACTTGAATTATTTTAAAGTGTGGGGGTGTTTGGCAAAGGTGCAAGTTCCTAAACCCAAAAGGGTAAAAATAGGACCGAAAACAGTTGATTGTGTTTTCATAGGATATGCAACTAATAGTAAAGCATATCGATTTCTGGTTCATAAATCAGAAAATCCCGACATTCATAATAATACGGTTATAGAATCAGATAATGCTGAGTTCTTTGAAAATATATATCCGTATAAAAAGGAATGCGAGTCGATTGGTGAAGTATCTAAACGACCTCGGGAAGAAACAAAAGAAAGTACATTTAATCAGGGGGATCCAAGACGTAGTAAACGTCAAAGAACGTTTACTTCGTTTGGACCAGATTTTGTGACTTTCTTATTGGAAAATGAGCCTCGAACATTTAAAGAAGCTATGTCTTCTTCGGAATCATTGTTCTGGAAAGAGGCAGTCAATAGTGAAATAGAATCCATATTGAACAACCATACATGGGAATTGGTTGATCTTCCTCCTGGAAATAAACCTTTGGGTTCTAAATGGATTTTTAAGAGAAAAATGAAAGATGATGGCACTATTGATAAATTCAAGGCAAGACTTGTTGTCAAAGGGTATAGACAACGAGAAGGTCTTGACTACTTTGATACATACTCCCCAGTTACAAGGATTACGTCCATACGGATGTTAGTAGCATTAGCTGCAGTGTATGGTCTTGAAATTCATCAAATGGATGTTAAAACGACCTTCTTAAATGGAGAGTTGGAGGAAGAAATTTACATGGAACAACCTGAAGGGTTTGTGGTTCCAGGTAAAGAAAATAAGGTATGTAGACTTGTTAAGTCCCTTTACGGACTAAAACAAGCACCCAAACAATGGCATGCGAAATTTGACCAAACAATGTTGTCAAATGGTTTTAAGATAAATGAATGTGATAAATGTGTGTACATTAAAAATGTTCCAAATCACATAGTCATTGTTTGCCTATATGTGGATGATATGCTGATAATGAGTAATAACATTGCCAACATAAATGCTACTAAGCGTATGCTAACTAGCAAGTTTGATATGAAGGACTTGGGAATTGCAGATTTAATTCTGGGGATTAAGATCCAAAAGACTCCTCAAGGCCTGGCATTGTCACAATCTCATTATATTAAGACAGTACTTGAAAAATTCAAGCACTTGGGCTTTAAAGTTGCAAAGACTCCAATTGACGTGAATCTTGCACTAGCAAAGAACAAAGGCCAAAGCATATCACAATTGGATTATGCTCGTGTGTTGGGATGCTTAATGTACATCATGAATTGTACACGACCAGATATAGCTTGTGCTATAAGTAAACTAAGTCGATACACGAGCAATCCAGGCCAATCTCACTGGATGGCAATGAAACGAGTTTTAGGATACTTAGAACATACCCAAAACTTTGATTTGCACTACAGTAAATATCCTGCGGTGATTGAAGGATATTGTGATGCAAATTGGATCACCGGTTCAACTGATTCGAAGTCCACAAGTGGATATGTATTCACTATTGGTGGAGGAGCGGTATCTTGGAAGTCGTCCAAACAAACATGTATTGCCCGCTCTACAATGGAGGCTGAGTTCATAGCCTTAGATAAAGCCGGTGAAGAAGCTGAATGGCTCCGGAATTTCTTGGAAGATATTCCATTTTGGCCCAAACCGTTGGCACCAATATGCATACACTGTGATAGCCAAGCGGCAATTGGAAGGGCTGGGAGCGTTATGTATAACGGTAAATCTCGTCATATACGACGAAGACATAAAACCGTTAGGCAACTTCTCTCTAGAGGAATTATCACGATTGACTATGTAAAGTCAAGTGATAATGTGTCAGATCCACTTACAAAAGGCCTAACTAGAGAGGTAGTTGAGAAATCATCGAGGGGAATGGGACTATGGCCGAGAACAAGTCATTGTGGCGGTAACTCTACCTAGAAGACTGGAGATCCCAAGATCTAGGTTCAAGGAGATCAAACAAAGTCATTAATGACGGTTCAACATTGTCAACAAAATTTGTTTTAGTCCATTCTCGTGATGAGACAATGTTCAGTACCAAGGATAAAACATTAAGGCTTTTTAATGATTTCTAAATTTGATACAGGGTATATCAAATAGTGTATCTATGAGATGACACGTTTAGGAATCACCTATGTATGTGTGAAGTGTTAGCCGCTTCAAGGAGAATTTTGCAAGGCCAATTCTCTACGCACTTATGAAACCAGGCAGTGTTCATGGCTGAAACGAACACAACAATGAGAACCAAAGACGGTTAAGGGATTGATTGTGTGACTTATGGTTGTCTAGGTATACACTAAAGTTCGATGGTTCAAAGATATCAAATCTACCGATTGACCGAGTATATCCGACATAAGTTCACTACGGAAAGTTCAAAGGGAAACCTACTTATCCAGATGCAATTAATTCTTGTTTGCAAATCACACAAGTTTTTCATGCATACTTCCATGATATAGCCATTCCCCATTCATGTGGGGGATTGTTGAGTTTTTGTTTAAGATGAAATAGTCTTAAAATTAGAGTGAATGGGAAATGGGATTTGGATTCGGATTTGGTCAAATGATCGATCGATTGATTAATTTTTTGGACCAAATTTATTTGTTAATAGTGAATATTAACGTGATATAATCCGTGTTTGTAACGGATGTTTTCCAATCCGTGTATTGTGTTGCAACACTAAGCAACAATGCAGCCTAGTGCACCTCCCACAATGGTGCAAGTGTTCCTCCCACCAAGCAAGTGTATATACCACCATGTAAGTGCTTTCTCCATGATCTAGTGCTTGTTGCACCATGGAAGGGGCGGATTTCTCTCAAATAACTACTATAAATAGAGCATAAGTTGGAGAGAAAGAAGAACACATCGGAAAAAACACTTGAAACACTCTGTATACACTTAATATACACTCTGTATACACTGGATATACACTCTGCATATACTGGATATACACTCTGTATACACTGCGTATACACTGGAAAAACGAATTGCAATTTGATATTCTCTTCAGTAAGAATTCAACATTGGCTATACTTTGCATTCCTTCCTCTCAGAATTTCCATTCGACTTCTGAGTTGTCCTCCTTATTCTGCATTGTTTTTAACTACAAACAAAGCATCCATAAGTGTGATTTGTTGCCGAACTTTGTGTTCGTTGAAATACTGGGGTTTGAAGTACCGCTACACCAGTGTGTAATTCGTTCTATCCTGGGAGGAAATAATCTATAACCTTGGGTACTAGGAGGGGATTAAATTCCTTAAGGAAACACTGTGAATTCAGTGGGCTCGAATTAATTTCTGTTTTTTATTTATATTTACGTTTATAAGCTAACGTTCTAATTTCCAGAATCATTATTTACAAGTACAGAGGAACAACAATTTACAAGTACAATAATTAACGCCATAAGCAACCGGACTCATCAATCAAACAATTTCACAATTTGAAAGATTTAAGAACAAAAAAAAGTAGAAGAGAGTTGAGACACTCATAGACAAAGATGGTCTTCTAACCAGCGAATGAGGCACAAATTGTAAGTTGTGAAGTACTACTGTAGATTATAGTTAAATAAATATAAGTGCAATACACATGATTTGCTCAAAATAATTTGCACACGTGTCCCTCTTAGAAGACATGCAGAATTAGCTATTTACACTTAAGCTTTTTGAAATCCTAAATGTATCCGAAGTCCGAACAATGTTCGTACACCTAAAGTGTCGTTTCTAAATAGTAGAAAAATAAATATAACTGCACAGTTATTCAATCCCTGGCAAGTGCTTTTGCCCATTGACATGCTGAGATCATTCAAAATAAGTACTCTCTTTGTTTCAATTCATATGTAATTTTAAGAAAGAAACAAAGGTTTTTGAAATTTATAATCTTATATCATAATATTTTATTTGTGACTATAAAGCTTTTTAAACTTATGGCTTAAATTTGTCATAATATTTATATGACTATTAAAGTTTGTTGCTAAGAATAAAATGATAAGTTAATTAAAGTGAAATAATTTTTAAATTTAAAAATTATTACTCTTTTTTGGAATGAAAAGTAAGAAAATGGTATCATATAATGTACGAATACAGTAAAAGAGTTAAAAGAAAACAAAACAACAAAGGTGGAGATTTAATCGTGCTTTCCAACTAACACACTGTGTCCGCCTATGAATAGCTCGAAAGATAAACAAAGACCGGAAACAACTTATGCCATGCGTGGGTATTCTGGGTAGTCAAAACAGAAGATATAACAACATAAAGGTTTACTTATTGTAAAGGGTCTTATCTAAGGGTTTGTCATGACAAATAAATTAAATAAGGTGTGCGTATGGAAGATCTTTTAGAATAGTCGTTCTCAAATTTCATTTAAGATTTGAAAATTGTTAAAGTAGAATATATTAAAATATTATTTATGTCAACATCTTTAAATTTAATGTTTATAGTTGATAATGTTAGCAATAAATTTTCGTAGTATGAAAAATAAACTGCAACAAAAATAATATGAAGAAAAAAAATAGATTTTATTGATAAATATTTGTGGGTACAATTCTATGTATCCCTTGATTCTCTTCTCTAAAATTCTCCATGATTCGAGGGCTTGAGAAGCGTCTTTCTCGAATGTAGGATGATGCAGACCTCCTTGTGATGTATTTAATTGCCAAGAATGTCGAGCAGCACCTTGTTGTTACGGGTTGATCTCCAAAAAGAACTCTGTTGATCACTCATTTGTTAAAGAACTATGCACATGATGATTGATCTCTCTGTTTGTGGATGTCTTCACCAATTGCGGAATGCTCTTCTCCAATTCTGAATGTCCTCTAGAGAGTTATCTAACCTCTCCATTATAGTAGTAGATGATGGACAGTCCAGCTACATATGAACTCTCTTGCTTGATTCTGATTGACTCACATGTGAGTCGTCAAACTTATCACACAAACTATATGATTAGCTTACTTGTGATTGGCCAGACATGTCACATTATACATTTGGCCATCTTTGGTTGGTCATTGACTTTTGACTGGGATTGCCATATTATTTTAACATGTGACATTATCTTGTTGGCTTTGAATTTGACTGAACATGTCATGTCACTTGACACATGGCATGAGCTTGGGCCTTAAGATGAAATGGACCTTGGGCTTTAAATTTAAAATAGACTTATTTAATTTGTGAAGTCCAAATTAATTTAGAATTTAATCCAAATTTTGTATGGACTAAATTCAATAATATTTACATATATACAGATGCCCCCTACTTCAAGTCTTGCCCGGTATAGACTTCACGAACCTTAGTGACGAGGCTTGAAGTACCGGCGAAGGCAACAATTTTTTTTAGTCTCCTAACAAAAACACTTGCTCATGCACTTTGATTGAGTAATGAGTATTAGGTGAAACCACATAATCATATTGACAAGTAGATTCTAGTCAAATAACGGGTGTTACATCTTTAATTTGGAGATACAGTTTGATAGCTTTTCCTTGTTAGGCTTGAACTTAGTCAAAGAGAATCAACTTTACAACATGTAAAGATATGCCACGTAGGATAATATAAGGCCACGACCAAATTTGATAATAAGCTTAGCACACTTGAGTTATGACTCCAATCAAAGTTTCTTCCTCTAATTTGACGTGCACCACTATCCCTTACCAAAATTAATTCACCCAACATAGTGTTTTATTGAATTCAAATACGTCTCTGAATCCTTTCATTTAAAGAATAAGAGATTTTGTAATCAACTAGGAATTCTCTTGTTATTTAATAAGGAAGTCTTGTACATCAAGTAAGACACTACTGTCTCATGAGCTTTATAAAAAGGACAAGATCTAGACCTCAGACACATAAGAGCACAAACTTGCAACTCGAGAAGTTCGGCTAATCATGAGAGACGATATACAAAACTCTTCCCATTTGTAATTCCTTCTTCTCGCATCTCTTTTTTTTCTATATTCTTTCTCACGATTTTTTTTTTCTTTTTCAGGAATTGGCATCACCCAGAAAGGAAGCTCGAATCTACAAACCTTCAGTAATTTAGATGGTTGTTTTGATATTAAACTTGGCCATAGTTTCAAGCTTTGTGTCGTTGGCACTGTTACCTGTCACGCTAATCCAAACTTTGAGTTGCGAGTACATTTATCTATCATGACGAGTTGAAGCCTTGTGTCATTGACATCGGTATCTCCTACTGAATCGAAGCTTCGTGTCATTGGCACCAATCAACTAGACAGAACCAAAAGCTTCGTTCCATTGGCACTGAGGCCTCCAAAATCTTTTCCCTTATGCTGCAGAATCTGTCTGTGATAGTCATCTTTAGGCATCTGTGAAGAAAACTATCATGTGTTGTCGTAGGAACACCAGAAACACAAGCCGTATGATCCTCTTGAATACTTCAACATATCAAAATTTTGGGGCAAAATTCCTTCTATAGCTTCTCAGGTATTATTTTGAAATTTTGTTTCAAATGCTGTCATGCTCAAATTTACAGCTTTGCCCGCCTTCACCAGAAGACCCATATCTTGGCGTAGCAATGTCGAAATCACGAGTGGTTTATGGCTCAGAAACTAGACTTCCAGAGCTGCAAATTATATAACGATCACAATCACATTGACCCTATCTCTTCCCAGATATATTCTAGAAGTTAGGCGATGAGTTTCGACATGCGAGCTCTTTTAGCTTTGTGCGCTCTCACCGAATTGAAATATGTTCAACAATATCTTTTTGTTTTTTACAGGCGAAAAGGTACATGAAGACTTCGTATCTATTGAGCTTTGGCGTAGACGACTTATTGTAACTTAGCGAATAAATTCATGGAGCATCCTCTTCTTATAGTTGGCTGGAGATGTACATGGCATTCCAAGTCCCAGTTTTTGTGAAGAAGTAAAAGGAGCACTCTCTTTTTGAAATTTGTCATAGAAGGATAGATGAAGTTGTTAAGTAATTAGTCGTGTATAGTATCCCACGTCGCAAAATAGATACCTATTATGCCGTAATTATTGCATATAAATAGGGTTGTACAACACTTTATTTAAGTTATAATATTTTTCTCCCGTGCTTTCTCAAATGGTATCAGGGCATTAGTGAGAAACTTATCGCTGTGCATCATTCCAGTGACTTCCGGGAAGAAAGACATCATCGCCGTGTAATTTTCTGGTGACTTAGAAGGCTGTCCGCAAACAAATCACTTTCCGTTGGTGCTGTGCAAAAACCAACACCACCACAAAACTCCTCAGGCGACCAAATCCAAGTCAACCCCACCGGAAAACTCACATCCATGCGCCCTCATACGCCGAAAAAGGAAAAAAAAAATCCGACAAGATCTGACCCATGCGCCGGCGCGTGAGACCTGTTCCGGCCAGATTTTGGAAAAATTCCTATTGAATAGTCAGATCACCTAGTAATTCCGAGCCTACCCTTACCTTATTCTTTTTATTCCAATCACTTTGAGATTTTCCGGCAACTAACTAACTTTCCGGCAGCTACAGTGATTTTTCCGACGAAATTTTTTTGGACAGATTACTCAGGAGGTTATTCCGAGTCTTTTCATTCAAGTTTGAATCAAATTCCAACCAGTTTAGTATTCTCTAGTGTAACATTATAATGGCATTCGTATCAGAAGTCTTTAACTCACAACCCGTTAGATCTAATTCATTGAATCCAATCCAGATAGTTTCTACCAAATTATATTGAGTTCCTTCAGTACAAAGCATGTAAATAGACATCTTCAGGGATAGCTTCCGTAGTTCAAATAGATAGTAGCGTGACTTGTATCTCCCAATCTTCAACCTCTGAGTCTTGGGTCATTGATTCAGGTGCATCTGATCATATTTTTTATAATAGGTCAAGCAATCCCACTTCCTTCCTTAACTTTAGATTCAGTTATTTATGTTCCCAGTAGTCCTTTTAATCTTATAACCATTAGTCGCTTAGCAAAATCACTTAAATGCGTTGTTTTATTTCTTGATGATCTTGTTTTTATATAGGAACGTATTACGGGGCAGATCATTGGTACCGGGCGTGAATCAGATAGACTTTATCACCTTATCCTTGCAAAATTACATGGACTCACATCTTGTCTTCCTTCAATAACTTGTCTTGTTACCGATTCACCAGATTTATTATATAAACGGTTGGGACATCCCAGTTTGTCAAAACTTCAGAAAATGGTACCTGGTTTATCTCACTTGTCCACTTTAGAGTGTGAGTCATGTCAGCTCGGTAAGCATACCCGCTCTCATTTCCCTTAGTGTCTTGATAATCGAGCAGAGTCACCTTTCACTTTAGTCCATTCAGATGTTTAGGGTCCTAGTCGGGTCAGTTCTACTTTGGAATTCTGCTATTTTGTCAGTTTCATTGATGATTATTCCAGGTGCACTTGGATATTTTTGATGAAAAATCGGTCTGAGTTGTTTTTTATTTTCCAGACCTTCCACGCTGAAATTCAAAATCAATTTGCGGTTTCTATCCACACATTTCATAGTGATAATGCCATAGAGTATTTGTCTTCCCCATTTCAGCAGTTTGTGAACTCTCTTGGGATTATTCATCAAACATCTTGTCCGTACACATCTCAACAAAATGGGGCAGTTGAAAGAAAGAATAGACATCTTATTGAAACTGCTCATACCCTACTCATACAATCTCATGTTCCGTTGCGTTTGGGGGGGAGGTGCAGTTCTTACATCTTGCTATCTTATTAATCGTATGTCATCTTCAGTTATCCAGAATCAAGTTCTATTCTCTGTCCTATTTCTCCACTTGCGTTTGTTCTCTCTTCCACTCCGTATCTTTGGAAGCACGTGTTTTGTTCATAATCTTACTCTAGGAAAAGATAAGTTAGCTCTCCGTGCTCTTAAGTGCGTATTTCTTGGTTACTCAAGAATGCAAAAGGGGTATCTATGCTATTCTCCTGACCTCCAGCAGTACCTTATGTCCGCTGATGTTTCCTTCTTTGAAACCCAATCATACTTCATAGGTCTAGGTAATCACTTAAATATTTCTGAGGTGCTACCAATTTCATCTTTTGGAGATTCAGTCACTATATCCTATTCATCTTCCTCTACAACTCCAGCTCCACCATCTACAGCTCCGGTTGTAGCTCCATCGCTCTTGACTTATCATCGCCATCCACGTCCAGCATCAGGCCCAGGTGATTCACGTCCTATATCAGATTCTGCACCTACTGTGGACTTGTCTCCTCTTAGTCAACTAATTACACTTCGCAAAGGTGTACGATCCACACTTAATCCTAATCCCCATTATGTCAGTTTAAGTTATCATCATCTGTCATCACCTCATTATGCTTTTATATCATCTTTGTCCATTCTTTCTATCCCTAAGTCTACAGGTAAGGCACTATCTCATCCAGGATGGCAACATGTTATGATTGAAGATATGTCTGCGTTACATGCAAGTGGAACTTGGGAGCTTGTTCCTCTTCCTTCAGGTAAGTCTACCATTGGTTGTCGTTGGGTTTATGCGGACAAAGTTGGCTCGGATGGCCAGGTTGATCTGCTTAAGGCTCGTCTTGTTGCAAAAGGATACACTCAGATTTTTGGCTTGATTATAGTGACACTTTCTCTCCTGTGGCTAAAGTAGTATTTGTCACACCTCCTTTTTGCGCGCCCGGCCCCGAAGGGTTAAATGCGCGGGTGGAGTTTTTCCAATTTAAGTGACAATATTCGAAATGGGATTATTTATTTAATTCAGAGTCGTCACTTGGGAAAGGTTTGGCTTTTGGTGTCCCAAGTCACCGGTTTATCTTGAATCCCAAATCGAGGAAAATATTCGACTTTTCCAAATGAAGTCTGCGAACCAGAAATTCTAAGTAAGGAATTCTGTTGACCCGAGGGAAGGTGTTAGGCACCCTCGAATCCCGTGGTTCTAGCACGGTCGCTTAAATTGTTATAATGGCTAAAATATCTGATTTAAATACATGTTGTGACTTATGTGCTTTTATTAAGTTTAAACCGCTTTTATTATTATCATTTGTTTTTATAGAATTGCAACGTCGGGAAATTGCATCTCGAACCACGTCACAATCAATGCACCCATAGTTGTTAACACATTTCGACTCCGTTGAGATTTGGATTCGGGTCACATCAATGCGCACCCAAGTTTAAGAATGTAATTTATTAAAGGCGCGCCTAAAGCAACTAGCGTATTGTTATTTTGGGAAGGCCGTAAAATTCGCTAAAACGACCTGTCCCGAATTCTAAGTATATGCATCTAGAGGGCCCCGCAGCTTGTGTATTTTTGTTTTGTCGAGGCTCGTCTCATTTTATTTAAAGAGGATAAATCTTCGATGACTACATCTTTGTTATGTTTAGTCTAAAATAAAAAGGAAGATACATGTTGATTCAAGTATATGCTTTAGGCCTAATTCTTATTGATTTCTGATTAATTATTTATAAAAGCAAAGAAAATCATACTTTATGAGAAATGTTCTAATTTGACGAAGAAATTACATGACAAAATGCTATGCTTATATCCAAAACATCTCTTGAATCGAATTTAGACTTATTTAGGCGGGATTAAGGGAATTAACTTACTAGGCATTATTACCAACGGGGGTTCGAACGTGCTCCTATATACTGCCTAGCGGGTTCTAATGAAAGAAACTAAAATAAAACAGAGCATTATTGTGAAAGTGGAAGCATTTTATCCTATGCATATCATTATAGCTAAACGGGAATCCGGTCAGTTACTATGTCGAATATTTGTACAATTCTACGTATTGTACTATTACTTAACTCATGTCATCAAACAACTATAAACTAAGATACAAGAGGCTAAACTCAGTTAAGTATTAACTAACTAGATTTTTTCTGCTATTGAATTACACATTATTCAATTTATACAGAGAAATCCATAGACCATGAACATTACAAACAGACATTTGAACTTCTTCAAAAACTCCTTTCATTTCATGCTTTCGAACTGTTACAGTTAACACCAAGATGGGACTCGAAATGTGTACCTGGAAATACTGAAAATGCAAAGGAGAAGAAGGAGAAGATGGGGAAATCAGCAGCAGCAAGGAACAGGACTAGCAGTAGCAGCAGGACATTGAATGGCAGCAGAGATAGGGAACAGAATGGCAGCAACAACAACACACGAAACAATTGGAGTGGGATCAAGACCTCAACTGAAATACTCAACTAGACCAATCCTCGAGTAAGATAACAACAACCAAGCAGACTCAGCTGGGATTTGGAGGAAAACAGTGTTACACAAACAGGCCCAGATTCAGTGAAATCAAAACAACAGGAAAGAAAGCAATTTCTAGTTTGTCTGTTTGAGTTATCAGACAAAAATTCTTTTCCAGTTTTCTGTTTCCAGAACTTCACTCTCCTGAAAGTTTCTCCTCTCAAATTACTCTGTTCTTGTCAATGTCTATCTCTATGTGTGTGTGTGTGTATATCACTCAATGTGTATCACCTTCTCTCTCTTTCCAATTCTCCTATATGCTCTGTGTGTATCTATTTGTATGTATTTCAGCTCTCTCTTTCAAAATTTCCTCACCGTGTGCCTCCCTCTGTATCTGTGTCCTCTTAACCTCTAATCCTTGGGTTTTTCTGACCTCCCTCTTTTATAAGCCTTAACCTTACCCCTTTCAACAGCCTGTTTAGAATATATCAACATACCCCTCCCATGTGCCTTCCATTTTCAGTTCCACTTTAGCTAATTAAGTATTAAACCCCATCCTTCCCCTGACAGGCTTAAACTTTCCCATTTTATTAACTAAAAGCAAGCATGGGCAGCAGGATGTAGTCTGACAGCACATGCTGTCAAACCATTTTTAAATCCAAAGTCCTTTTATGCAGGAAACAGGCTGTGCACAATGCACATGCTGTGCACAAGTGCACATGCTGTGCACAAGTGCACATGCCATCAACTCAGATTTCAATTAACAATCTACCCTCAGATTCAAATATAGCAACTATAAGTGAACCTACTTGATCCTTACTTTGATTCAAACAAAGTTGCAGCAAGCAACAGGTGCAATCGTTAACATTTGAACTACTGAAATTAATTGACGACATTTGTCGCCTCGACTATACTAGTTATAACTCATACAATCGTAACCAAAAATCAGACATTTAACAGTATCAACAAGGTTCGCATTACATTGACTGAGCAGAATTGTGCTTCGAGGAATCAGTTAATCAGTACAAATTTGGAATTCAACTAATTGCTCAACAAATACATACATACACACTATCAGGACAAGTAGAAAATGACACTTAATCAAACAACAAGGGTTCAGGCAAAGTAGACAGGACACAATTAATAGAAACTCAAAACAAAACAGACTTCAACAATCATGAACAGCTTTTAAAACAAATCACACGGACTAAAACAAGTAAAGGAAAGAAAGCAAACTCACCTTAAAACTCGAAAAATCAAAAGTTTTGAACTCGGATTTGGACAGACCTTTCTTAAGGCTGAACGGACTTTAATCGAAGTGTTTCTCAGATGAGAAACACCTCGATTAAGGTCCATTAGGCCTTAATTTCTTTGGCTCGAATAAAACACGAACCAGTGACGAAGAATTACAAAGTTCCAAAACTCAGATCTGGGATTCATGCTTCCCTGATCAGATTCGGACCAAACCAAGTATGGTTTGGTCACGAGGGGGGTCTGGGGAGTGTCTGGTGGGAAGCTGGGGTTAAACGGTGTAGATCGAGTTTTGACTCGAATCTTCAAATGAAGATTCGAGGACTTAGAGGATGATTCGAACTAAACGGTCAACAAGTCTATATTCAGGGTGGTGAGGGGGTTCTATGGTGTTCAGGGCGAGGTCACCGGCGTTCATGCCGCCGGTTTTCATGGTGGAGGATATAGGGGCGGCTCTAGGGTTTGATGGGGATGAGGTTGAAGACGGGAGCTGGGGTATCAGATGGGGGGCATGGTAAGGTTATAGGCTTATATATGGAATAGGTGGGTAGATCTCAGCCGTCGGATCAACTGAAATCAATGGCTTGGATCTAAAGGCCTAGGGGAAACGGTGTCGTTTCAACTAAAGGGAGTTTGGGTTGGTCCGGGTGGAAACGGGTCGGGTTCTGTTCGTGGGTATGGGAAATGTGATCTTGGTCGTTGATCAATCTGAGATCAACGGCCTGGATCAAACTGGATTAAAACGGCATCGTTTGGACACCCTGGGTATCAGGTTGGACTGGACCGGGCAAGCTTGGTTTGGGCATTGTTTGTTTGGGCCAATTTTAATAAATTGGCCCAATCCGGAAGAAGAAGAGAGATTTCTTTTTTTCTTTTATTATTTTTATTTCTTTTTCTTATTTATTTTAAAAACAAAACTAAGCAAAGAAAAAATCAAATTAAAATTAAAACACACTCAATACAATTATTTGCACACACACACTAAAATATTTCAAAACAGGTAAAATCAAACAAAAAATAAAATCACGGACGAAGATGCCTATTTATGATTTTCTATTTAACGACCGGATTACGGTTCGAATTATGCATGACCCACACATTTTTTGTATTTTGTTTTAAATAAATAAATAAATAAAAACGGGCAAAAGTCACAAATAAATCAACAAAGTGCCGTACAGAAATCCAAAATTGTACAGCAGGACCAATTTTTATTCTTTTGGAGCGACTGTCGCGCAAAACAAAAATCACGTGCTCACAGTATTTGTTCGTCTCTTTTTGTCCATGGTTGTTGTACATCATTGGCCTCTTTATCAGTTAGACATTAAGAATGATTTTCTCCACGGTGATCTTGAAAAAGAAGTTTATATGGAGCAACCACCTAGTTCTGTTGCCCAAGGGGAGTCTAGTGGTCTTGTATGCCGATTGCGCAGGTCACTATATGGTTTGAAACAGTCCCCTCAAGCTTGGTTTGGTAAGTTCAACACAGTTGTTCAGGAGTCCGGCATGACGCATAGTGAAGCTAATCACTTTGTATTTTATTGGCATTCTACTCCTAATCTGTGTATTTATCTGGTGGTTTATATTGATAATATTGTTATTACTAGCAATGATCAGGATGGTATTACTAATCTGAAGCATCATCTCTTTTAGCTCTTCCAAACTAAGGATCTGGGCAGATTGAAGTATTTTCTAGGTATTGAGGTTGCTTAATCTAGTTTGGTATTGTTATTGCACAATAGAAGTATGTCTTAGACATTCTTGAGGAGACTAGAATGATGGGTTGCAGACCTGTTGACACTGCTATAGATCCAAATACGAAGCTTCTGCCTGGAAAGGGGGAGCCTCTTAGAGATCCTACGAGATATAGGAGGTTGGTTGGCAAATTGAATTACCTCACGTTGACTAGACCTGACATTTGTTTTCCGGTAAGTGTTGTAAGTCAGTTTATGGATTCTCCCTGTGATAGTCATTGGGATGCAGTTGCTCACCGTCTTTGATATATAAAGCCAGCTCCAAGAAAAGGGTTACTATATGAGGATCGAGGCCACGAGCAGATTGTTGTGTACATAGATGCTGATTGGGCAGGATCACCTTCTGATAGACGTTCTATGTTTGGATATTGTGTTATAGTAGGAGGTAATTTGGTCTCTTGGAAGAGCAAGAAATAGAATGTAGTTGCTCGATCTAGTGCCAAAGCCAAATATCAGGCCATGGCTATGGCAACGTGTGAGTTAGTTTGGGTCAAGCAGTTGCTCAAAGAGTTGAAATTCGGAGAAATCAACAAGATGGAACTGGTGTGTGATAATCAAGCTTCTCTTCATATTGCATCAGATCTGGTGTTCCATGAGAGGACTAAACATATTAAGATCAACTGTCACTTTGTCAGAGAAAAGATACTCTCAGGAGATATTGTTACAAAGTTTGTAAATTTGAATGATCAACTAGCAGATATTTTCACTAAGTCTCTTACTGATTCTCGTATTAGTTACATCTGTAATAAGCTTGGTACATATGATTTATATGCATCGTCTTGAGGCGAAGTATTAAGTAGTTAGTCTTGTATAGTGTCCCACATCGGGAAGTAGATACCTATTATTATGTAATCACTGTATATAAATAGGGTTGTACAACACTTTAATTAATTAATAAGATTTTTCTCCCGTGCATTCTCACATGGTATCAGAGCTTCGGTGAGAAAAGATCGGATTGCAACGACCGTATTCCATCCTTGACGAGCGAGCACGTGGCACCTCTCATCCTTGTGGATTGCCACGGAAGAGGCTTGGAGTTGGAGCGACCGTATTCTTTTATGCAAGCGCGCATGTGATGCAACTCATGATTCTTGCGTATTGGCGCATAAGAGGCTTGGAGTTGGAGTGACTGTGTTCTTATTTGCAAATGAGCATGTGGCAAATCTCATTCTTGCGACTTGGCGAAATTGACACTACTTGGAGCAGTCCTTTCCATCCTCGACGAGCAAGTACTTGGCACATCTCTGCAAAACTATTCATTCTTTGACGTGGGTGTGATGAAATTTCGAGCTTCTTGCTTTTGAAGAATTAAGACTTTAAAGGCTACATTCGATAAAATTAAAATCCACTGATAAATTCCTTGAGGACTAGCCGAAATCGACTTTTGAAGCTGATATAAATGTCTGATATTTCGAGTTTACAAAGTTGTGTATTGTCATTAGAATTCACATATCTCAAGCTAGGAACATCTAAATCACTAGCCGTCTATTTCTCTTGAAATAAGACTCAGAGATAAGAAAATCCTCAAAGTATCATGGAAGGATTCCTAGCAGATTAGCCGCAACAATTTCCCCAAATTAACCCATCTGTCTGCCGAACTTGTTGTTCAGCTTTATGTGCTCTTGTGGAAAAATTCACATATCGAGCTACATATGTCGGAGTCACAAGCCATCTGTTCCATTGGAAAGAAATATCCAAGACCTACAATATCTTTAAATACCATAGAAAAAATACTTTCAGAACGTCCGCCATAATATTTTGAAATTGCTACAGAAATTTGCCACACTTGATTTTCAGATTTGCGCACTCTAGATAAAGAAACTCATATGTTGGGCTAGGAACATCAAAATCACAAGCCATTTGTGCCACTGGAAATAAGACTCAAAGATAAGAAAATCCTCAAAATATCACAGAAGTATACCTTCCAGATTGGCCGCAACAATTTCTTGAATTTGATCTAGACGTCTGCCTTGCTTCTTTTCAGCTTTGTGCGCTCCAGTCAAAAAATTCATATCTCGAGCTAGGAATCTCCAAATTGCGATCCGTTTGCGCTGTTAGAAACTCATATTTATGCATCACATATGAATTTTATCGCAAAATTTCTTTTGGGCTGGAAACAAAAAATTCTCAAAACGCGACCTAGCTGCAGTAAGCTTTCAGATTCGTGTAGTTCTGGTAAAACAAAATTATATCTTGAGCTAGGAGCCTCCAAATTGCCAATGGTTTGTGTTGTTGGAAATTAGACATCTAAATATACAACATATATAATGTTTTGGGCAGAACGTCTTCCAGATGGACGACAATAATTTTCCAAAATTGATCCTGTCGTCTGTTGAGCTTGCTTTCCAGCTCTATGCTCTTTGAGTTGTCCTACGAACGTTTTTTTTCTTCTTGAAATTGACTTTATAGTATTGCATGTATTAACTTTAGGTATCATGCTTCCCAAATCTTATCTCTTTATTTATTTATATTTTGCAGACTCGCAAAGAAGCTCAAAGGTTTGCAGATGTCATACTGAGGTGTTATACAAGATGCAGAGTCACCCTTTCACCAACTGTTGCACTTGATTTGTTGATAGTCTTGAAGTTCATCAATGGAGGATCCCATGGTGATTAAAGGTTTTTCAAGAGATACGACTTCTCATATATGGGACCTTCAACCAACACTTGCATAAGAGAAGGAAACTATCATGCTCGAGGCCTAACAACAAGATATGTGGTCAAGAGATCATCACAACTACTGAACACAAGAGACATACATCGAGAATGGTATTAAATGTGGAGACATCATACAGACTTGGAAAAACATTCAAGACGCATCAGCAACAAAGCCTAGTTTACAATCATCTTCATGATTTAGGCTTTTGTATAGAAAAATGTCTAGTTCCTTTTGTCTCTACATTTTTGAATGTATCAACTTTTGTACTAATGAAACAATAAAACATCTTTTATACTTCAACACAAATCATCTTCCTTTCCTCACATATATGGGCCTCTACACTTGGAAGAGTTAATGTGATGATCCCATGACAACGAACTTTTATTTTTCTAAAACTCATGCGACTGGACTTAGAATAAAACTCTAAGATGCCTATGTACCTTGATGAAGAGGATCAAGTCATAACATAGTTCAGAGAGGTGAGTTTTTTTTCCGCCTAGGAAGCCTCTCGCGAGGTTTTCAACCTATCTGGATTTTTTTGGGCCGTAAATAATTAAGACTCATGTAGGCCAGGAGTATAGCAACGTGAAGTTTAGGATCATGCATCAAGGAGTCTAGCAACATGCAGTTTAGGCTCATGCATTAAGGAGCTTCAGGACTTGCTGTTTAGGCTCGTACTTCGAGGAGTGCAGCAACGTGCGATTTAGGCTCATGCGTCAAGGAGTATCATGACTTGCAGTTTAGGCTCATGCTTCGAGAAGTGTCACGTGACTTTCATGGGAAGTACTGCTTCAAAAAAATTTCGTTAATCGGACCAACTCTAAGACCATCCTTATCAACGATTTTGTATGCACCGCTTGAATAGGCTTCCATCACAACATATGGCCCATCCCATTTTGAGGTAAACTTGTCACCCATGCATTTGTTGACGATTATGGGTCTTCAAACAACTAGGTCCAAGTCTCCCACTTGGAATGATCGTGGTCGCACTTTCTTATTGAAGGCTCTTGCTAGTCGAGCTTGATAGCACTCCAATTTTTGTTGCGCTTCCAATCTTTTCTCATCTAATGCCTCTAACTCTGCTAGGCGAAGTTGAGCATTCTCTTCAGATGTGAGTCCTTCTTGGATTGGAATCCGCAACGATGTAATTTGTTGCTCCAACGGGAGGACTACTTCAATGCCATACACCAAAGAGTAATGAGTTGCTTGTATAGCAGTTCTGAAGGTTGTCCAGTATGCCAACAATGCTTTACTAATTTTATCATGCCAGTCTTTCTTGTTCTTTGCAAAAACTTTCTTCAAAAGGTTACCAAGCGTCTTGTTAAAAGCTTCAGCAAGGCCATTAGCAGGTACATTATATATTAAAGACTTATGTTGCTTGAAACCGAACTTCTCGCATAGACTCCTTACGAGCTTGTTGTCAAATGGCGTTCCATTATCAATGATTATGCATCTTGGTATACTGTACCTAAAAATTATATTTGACTTGATAAAATCAGCAACAGTTTCCTTTTTCACTTCCTTGAGTGAAACAGCTTCAGCCCATCTAGAGAAGTAGTCTGTGGCAGCCAATATATACATCTATCCCTTTGATGACTTTGGAAGTGGTCCAACAATGTCAAGTTCCCATGCATCAAAAGTCCATGAAGCTATAGTTGGATGAAGAGGCTTTGGAGGTTGGTGGATGTATGGCATGAAATTGACATGCTTGACATCTTTTGGGATGCTTCATGCAATCTTTCATCATTGTCGTCTAGTAGTAGCCCATCCTCTTGATGTGAAAATGGAGCTTAAGACCAGATTGATGTGCTCCACATGAGCCAGAATGTGCTTCCTCCATCACTTGGCAGGCTTCTTCTTTGTCAAGATATCGCAAGAATAGTCCTTCAAAAGAGTGGCGAAACAATGTCCCCCTATATAAGATGAATCGTGGTGCCTTTCGTTTGATGCATGTTCTTTATTGCGGATCCTCAGATAACTTTCCATGTCCAAGGTACTCTATCAGTGGCTGCCTCCAATCTTCTTCTTCAATCACTCGAACAGATGTATGATGGCTTTCGTTGATTTGAAGGTCAAGAAGTGTAGGAATAACCCATCGATGACACACATATACCTTTATTGACTTATTCTCTCTAAGTGGCATCATCATGGCCAAGTCAGCCAAAGCATTAGCCTTGCAATTTTCTTCTCTTGGGACGTGATTTAAGAACATTTGATCGAATATTTCAAGTAAACCAGAAGCATATTGATGGTGTGAAAAGAGATCTTCCTTCTTTACCTCGTAACTCCCTAAAAGTTAGTTGATGATCAGCTTAGAGTCACCGTATATCTCCAACTGTAGAGTCTTTATGTCTAATGCCATTTTGAGACCGATGATCAAAACTTGGTAATTTGCAACATTATTGGCGCATGTTTCACCTAAAATAAAGGAGAATGGCAAGACTTGCCTTTCTAGAGAGATCAACACAACCCCTGCCCCCCCCCCCCCACCGCTATGACATGCAGATCCATCAAAGAACATTTTCCATGGTGGTAATTCTTAAATGAACAAAATGTATTCATCTGAAAACTCATCAGAAAGCTCCTATTTCGCTGGAAGAGGGGGATCAGCTAGAAAATTAGCTAGTGCTTGTCCTTTCACAACCTTTTGAGGTATGTATGTGATCTCATATTGGTTGAAAAATATGGACCATCTTGCTAGGCGTCCAAAAAGAATAGGCCGAGTCATCGCGAACTTCATGGGATCTGCTCGAGAGATGAGTTTGATGGTGTATGCTTCAAAATAATGCCTTAGCTTCTTTATCACATAAAGTAACGCCTAAGAATATTATCTTAATAGGCATATAGTTCAGCCCAGCTCCTATTAGAGTTCAACTGAGGTAGTACAAGGCTTATTCGTTTCCTTCCTCATTCTCTTGAGCAAGTAGTGCCCCAAGTGAATGTTCTTGTGCCGCGATGTAGAGTATCCATGGCTTCCCAAGCATTGGTGCTCCTAACATAGGTAGATTCAACAAGTATCTTTTGATGCTTTCAAAAGCGTTTTGACATGACTGATCCCAACGAAAAGGGATAACCTTCCTCAATAGATGATTGAAGGGTTGACACCGTCCGGCCAGATTAGAGATGAACCTCTGGATGAATGCTAAGTTTCCTTGGAGACTTCAAAGCTCCCCCAAGTTCTTTGGCTCAAGCATTTTCTGAATGGCGTCAATTTTTGTGGGATCAACTTCAATTCCACGATAACGCACAATTAGTAGCATCAACCATGAGTTCAATAATTAGTAGTGAAAAGTCATCTTTCGGACATGCCTTGTTTAGGTCCCGAAAGTCAACACAAACACGCATTTGACCATTCTTCTTCTTGATAGGTACAATATTCGGTATCCATGATGGGTACTTCACCTCTCGAATAAATCCCGCCTTGATGAGCTTGTTGACTTTGACTTCAATTTGTGGTACCATCTCGGGTCGAAACATGCATTGTGACTGCTTCACAGGATGTGCTCCACTTTTGATCCCTAAATGATGAACGACTACTTTAGGACTAAGACCAGACATTTCTTTATATGACCAAGCAAAGACATCTTTGTACTCGGTCAATAACTTAGAGTATTCTTCCTCCTCTTGAGGCATAAGAAGCACACTAATGAAGGTGGGGAGTGGATCTTTCGGAGTGCCTAAATTGAGTTCCTTAAGTTCATTTACGGTTGATTGCCCGCCAACTTTTAGTTGAAGGGGAGCCTCGTGTACTTTATCATTAACGTCAAGGCATGGGCTATCTTCCACAGTTATGTGATAGGATGTTTCCATAAAGTCTGACTTTTCTCTTTGACTTCCTTGGATGACTTCTTTCTCTTTCTCTGCTTCTTTACGAGGTTGGCAAGTGTAAACAATGGTTCTCCTTTGCATCTTCAGTGGACTATCTGTGGATATTGACAAAATAGACTTCCTCTTCATACGTGATGGGAAAGCACAACAGATTTCTTTGTTAGCAACAACTTCAAAATGACCCCGCTCCTCATGGACTTGCTCCTTATGTTTTAATAGTATCTTTATAGATGGTGACTTCCTTGTAGTTCCAAGGCAACAAAAGACGGAGGTCTTTGAGGTAGTGGAAACTTCCTTTTGATGTTTGGAAGATACACATTCACCTTTTGACTTAGCTTTCAAACATCGAGACTCGAGGGGTAGAGCCTCCAATGCGATCAAACACTGAAGCCTATTGTTTTATTTTCTTGCCCTTAACTTCCTTCATGTCCTCTACCGAGGCATGCTGTGATGAAGCTATCTCTTTGCTTTTCTTAGATGAAATTCGAAGAGGCTCTGCCAAACTGAATTCCAACCCAAACTTTGGAGTAGAGACGTAGTGCCCTTGCTTTCTCAACTTCATTTTAGACTCATTGAGGCCTTATTGGCCCCATGAGTTGACACACATATACCTTTATTGATTTGAAGATCAAGAAGTGTAGGAATAACCCATCGATGACACACATATACCTTTATTGACTCATTCTCTCTAAGTGGCATCATCATGGCCAAGTCAGCCAAAGCATTAGCCTTGCAATTTTCTTCTCTTGGGACGTGATTTAAGAACACTTGATCGAATCCTTCAAGTAAACCAGAAGCATATTGATGGTGTGAAAAGAGATCTTCCTTCTTTACCTCGTAACACCCTAAAAGTTAGTTGATGATCAGCTTAGAGTCACCGTAGATCTCCAACTGTAGAGTCTTTATGTCTAATGCCATTTTGAGACCGATGATCAAAACTTGGGAATTTGCAACATTATTGGCGCATGTTTCACCTAAAATAAAGGAGAATGGCAAGACTTGCCTTTCTAGAGAGATCAACACAACCCCTGCCCCCCCCCCCCACCGCTATGACATGCAGATCCATCAAAGAACATTTTCCATGGTGGTAATTCTTAAATGAACAAAATGTATTCATCTGGAAACTCATTAGAAAGCTCCTATTCCGCTGGAAGAGGGGGATCAGCTAGAAAATTAGCTAGTGCTTGTCCTTTCACAACCTTTTGAGGTATGTATGTGATCTCATATTGGTTGAAAAATATGGACCATCTTGCTAGGCGTCCAAAAAGAATAGGCCGAGTCATCACGAACTTCATGGGATCTGCTCGAGAGATGAGTTTGATGGTGTATGCTTCAAAATAATGCCTTAGCTTCTTTATCGCATAAAGTAACGCCTAAGAATATTATCTTAATATGCATATAGTTCAGCCCAGCTCCTATCAGAGTTCAACTAAGGTAGTACAAGGCTTATTTGTTTCCTTCCTCATTCTCTTGAGCAAGTAGTGCCCCAAGTGAATGTTCTTGTGCCGCGATGTAGAGTATCTATGGCTTCCCAAGCATTGGTGCTCCTAACATAGGTAGATTCAACAAGTATCTTTTGATGCTTTCAAAAGCGTTTTGACATGACTGATCCCAACGAAAAGGGATAACCTTCCTCAATAGATGATTGAAGGGTTGACACCGTCCGACCAGATTAGAGATGAACCTCTGGATGAATGCTAAGTTTACTTGGAGACTTCAAAGCTCCCCGAAGTTCTTTGGCTCAGGCATTTTCTGAATGGCGTCAATTTTTGTGGGATCAACTTCAATTCCACGATAACGCACAATTAGTAGCATCAACCATGAGTTCAATAATTAGTAGCGAAAAGTCATCTTTCGGACATGCCTTGTTTAGGTCCCGAAAGTCAACACAAACACGCATTTGACCATTCTTCTTCTTGATAGGTACAATATTCGGTATCCATGATGGGTACTTCACCTCTCAAATAAATCCCGCCTTGATGAGCTTGTTGACTTTGACTTCAATTTGTGGTACCAACTCGGGTCGAAACATGCATTGTGACTGCTTCACAGGATGTGCTCCACTTTTGATCCCTAAATGATGAACGACTACTTTAGGACTAAGACCAGACATTTCTTTATATGACCAAGCAAAGACATCTTTTTACTCGGTCAATAACTTAGAGTATTCTTCCTCCTCTTGAGGCATAAGAAGCACACTAATGAAGGTGGGGAGTGGATCTTTCGGAGTGCCTAAATTGAGTTCCTTAAGTTCATCTACGGTTGATTGCCCGCCAACTTTTAGTTGAGGGGGAGCCTCGTGTACTTTATCATTAACGTCAAGGCATGGGCTATCTTCCACAATTATGTGATAGGATGTTTCCATAAAGTCTGACTTTTCTCTTTGACTTCCTTGTATGACTTCTTTCTCTTTCTCTGCTTCTTTACGAGGTTGGCAAGTGTAAACAATGGTTCTCCTTTGCATCTTCAGTGGACTATCTGTGGATATTGACAAAATAGACTTCCTCTTCATACGTGATGGGAAAGCACAACAGATTTCTTTGTTAGCAACAACTTCAAAATGACCCCGCTCCTCATGGACTTGCTCCTTATGTTTTAATAGTATCTTTATAGATGGTGACTTCCTTGTAGTTCCAAGGCAACAAAAGACGGAGGTCTTTGAGGTAGTGGAAACTTCCTTTTGATGTTTGGAAGATACACATTCACCTTTTGACTTAGCTTTCAAACATCGAGACTCGAGGGGTAGAGCCTCCAATGCGATCAAACACTGAAGCCTATTGTTTTATTTTCTTGCCCTTAACTTCCTTCATGTCCTCTACCGAGGTATGTTGTGATGAAGCTATCTCTTTGCTTTTCTTAGATGAAATTCGAAGAGGCTCTGCCAAACTGAATTCCAACCCAAACTTTGGAGTAGAGACGTAGTGCCCTTGCTTTCTCTACTTCATTTTAGACTCATTGAGCCCATTTATCTTTTCAACAATGACTTCGTCTTTGAGTTCTCCTAGTCTTGATAGACTGGAAAAGTTGTAACCAGACTTTTCCATCAGTATGAATGCCTTAATATCAAAGTGCCCTTTTATTTTATCAGCTTGAAGATTGCCTTTAGCAGACTCACAAGTTATAGATGGGATTTGTGCGTTGGGATGGTCGTATGCTCCTTTGGAGTACATTCTTCTAATAGAGGTTTCCATTTCTTTCGATGCCCCCGCAAAACATAGCGAAAAACTGGATGCTCTTTATTAGTCTTTGTCTGTATGTCACCTTCAGATGATGATAGCTTAACAAAGACTTCTTCAGTTATCCTTTTAGACATCTTGGTGGTAGTCCGTTGAGCCTTATTTTATTCTTTTGAATTGATATCAGCACCATCGAGTGATGATGGTTTCTCCACACTCACAAGAATCTAAGTAGAAATTTGCATCTGCAAAGTACGACTCTGTCTCAGCTAAAGGATTGATGTCTATATCAATTTTGACTATTTCTCCATCCCTTCTGTACTTCAGACATTGGTGCAAAGTTGACGATACCACTCCATTCTCATGAATCCAAGGACGTCCAGGCAGTAAGTTGTATGATGTTTTTGCATCTATGACGTAAATCAGGGTGTTTGACTTTATATAACAATGGATAATCCCATACGGATCATACATATGGCCTGTTGTCCTCCTTGGTTGAAACCTTGGATTGTTAAGTTACTTTTGGATGGCTCATAGATAGAGATCCTAAGCTTTTTTAGCACCATCTTTGGCATGATGTTGATAGCCGAATCATCATCAACAAGTATGCGATTAAGATATTGTTCCCGAATGGCCCCTACAATGAACAAAGGTCTATTATGTGGCTTAGATCCCAGCAGCAAGTCATCATCTGTGAAGAAAATTGTTGCACAACATGTGACAACTTTTTTGTTATCATGATGTTCTTGTGTTTTCATTGGAGCAAGCTCATCATTGATTTCCTTTGTTTCATCACTACTAGAAAATATATGAGTTGCACCAACGTGACCTCCATGAAGGAATTTTCCAGGAAAGAATTCATACAATGTGATGGCTTTCGGAACTTCAGCAATAAGGCACCGTTAATCTTCTTGCTAATAGAAGATTTGATAATTCTTGGTGGTTGTAGCTTATCCACATCGCTCATATTTTATCTTGACTTACGAAGTCATAGCCTCAAAATTACTTGATGTTTCGTTTCTTGTTAGTGACTAGAGTACAACCCTCATCGTCTTTATCTTTGAACTGAGTGTCCAGCTCTAGTAAACCTTCAAAATTTGTCCTTGGAAGATCAACTGCAACGGGCTCAAAACTTCCAAATTGCAAGAAGGCGATACTTGAAACATTTTGCAACCTTGAACACTTCTTTTCCTTGAGCGCGATACTTGCATAATTTGCTTCTGCTGTTTCATCCATGTCGATGACGATCTTTCCTTCACTTACAAGAGCCATGATTTTCTCCTTCAAGACGAAGCACTTCTCTGTAGGGTGGCTAATAACGCGATGAAACTTGAAGTATTTTGGATCGCCAACTTTACCAATTTTCTCAGGCCTTTTTTATTCAGGGGGATATATGACTTTCTTGTCCAGCAATTCATTAAGGATCGTGGGTACGTCCAAATCTAAAAATGGATAAACTTTCGCCTCTAATTCCTTCAAGGTTGGACGACGTTTCTCTTCTTTGGGATATTGACTCGGGGTCTTATCCTCTTTCACCTTTTGCTTGGTCAAGACTTTCACAGAAGTTGCTTTCACCGCCATAGATTCTTTAGTTTGATTCTTTGATGCAACACTTTTCTTGAACTCTTTCTAATCAGCAAGTGGAGATGCCTTTCTATAACTTGTGATGCTCAACTCCATGTCGTGTGCTCGCGTTGCAAGTTCTTTGAAAGTTCGTGGTTTGATCCCTTGTAGGATGTACAAAAGGCCCCAGTGCATTCCTTGAATGCACATCTCCACAACAAATATTTCTGAAAGGCGATCTTTGCAATCCAAACTCAACGCTCTCCAATGATTGATGTAATCCATCACAAGCTCGTATTTCCTTTACTTGGTGCCTGCCAACTCTATCATGCTTACAGTTCTTCGAGTACTGTAAAAACGATTGAGAAATTCCTTCTCAAGTTGCTCCTAACTATCAGTAGACTTGGGCTCCAAGTAAATATACCAGTCAAATGTGTTCCCTTCAACGAACGAACAAACTGTTTTACCAAAAGGTCACCATGCGTTCCAACATTGCTACAAGTCTCAACAAAGTGGGCAATATATTTCCTTAGGCTTCCTTTGCCATTAAATTGATGCAGCTTTGGTGGTTGATAATTGGTTGGCATAGTTAGACAATCAATCCTCTTAGTATAAGGCTTAGAGTAGTACAACGGACTTTGTGATGGCCCGCCATATTGAGCTTTGACGGTGTTTGTTATCATGTCTTGCAATTGTTGGATAGATAACATCGTAACCGAAGTGGATTGCTTTTCCTTCTGAATGCTGAACTTGGCAAGCGATTCGCAATAGCCATTCGTTGCGAGGTGAAGACAGATGAACGAGGAGGGATGTTGCTTGACTCTCTAGGTGCATAGGCCTCCAATTTGTTCATGAGTTTGTTGATACCCAATTTTTTCCTGTATATTTTTTAATATGCAAAATACTTTCAAAATAGCATATGTATGCATATATAAGTATGTCCAGTTATTTTATTATTTTTTTAAATTTTTAAAAAATTTTAAACCAATTTATACCCCTATTTTATCATAAAAATCTAATAATATTTCCAAAATTATCATTTTGGTAATTCATTTATTGGATTCTCATATTTATGCCAAAATATAGCTAAAATAATTTTGTACATTTTTACAAATTTATTTAGTATTTTTAAGGCTAAATTGCATATAATTACAATATTAGCCTCTTTTAGATTTAATTGTGTTTATATCTATAAAAATTAAGTCTAGTATTTTTAATTTGATAATTATATGTTATAAATCATTTTAGTACTTTTAATTTATTTTTAGAATTTAATTTTCTATTTTCTATAAAATAAATAGGAAAATTGGCTATTTAAAAACTAGCTAAATTACCTTTCAATTATGGCCTAATTTGAACCCCAATTTTACCCTGACCCAATTTCCTTCAAATCCGACCCTTTACCCGTTTAAATGACCCACCCGAACTCCCACCTAATCCCAGCCGTTGATCGTGTAGATCAACGGCTCCCATTACTCTCTTCCTTTTTTAACCCAAACGACCCTTCACCCTAATCCATTTCTCACAATATGTTGCCTCTGAATCCCCCTCCTCTCTCAAATCCTTTCTACAAAAACATCAAACCCTCGACGACGCCACCTTAATCTACCCTAATCCATGGCTCTCCAGGATCATCTAAGACCTGTATCAGCCTCTCATGGCTTCTATGTGTTCGTTTCTGTGGTCTCATAACCAGATTTTGAAGGGGCTTGGTCCAGTCTTTGCTCGATGATTGTTCTCCAATCATCTCTGACCTCTCTTCGGCCAGCCATGGACATTCGAGTCAGACCCTTGACTCTCCTATTTAGATCGATGGCTTTCAAGGCCTTTCTCGTCACTTGGGGTTCAACTAAAACCCTAATCTCTAAGAGCTTCTCGACTTTTTTCAGGTTCACTTTAGATCTATGCTTGCTATGAGTTTTTAAATGCCTTCTCAAAGCTTCTTTTATTTTGCTTTCAGAAAAAAGACCCTTCATCTTTTTCCGATTAGGGTTTTCCTTCAAGTTCTTCTTTTCAAAATCTTTTCTGAGTTTAGCATGATAAAAACCCTAATTTCTGAGACTATTTGTTAAGCGTTTGTTTGATTTACTTGTTTATCATCTCTAGACTCGATGGTTGATAAAAACCCTAATTTCTTTGGGTTCGTTCGAGTTTTTGAGACTATTTGCTAAATATTGTCTAATTTATTTGTTCATCATCTTTAAACTCGATCGATGTTGAAACCCTAATTTCTTTTGGGGTCTATTCAAGTTTCTGAAATTGCTTGTGCGGTTTATTTGTTTATCATCTTCTAAGCTTTTATTAAGGAAAAACCTATGTCTTTGGGTTTAAAATTGCTCGTTGGAATACCTGAGTTGATTTGGAGTTCCTTTGTTTCAGCATCTCTTTTCTTTATGTGATTCCTTTGATTCTCGGTTCTTACTATCTTTGAAACTCGACTATGTTTTTCAGAAGGGGTTTTGCACTTCACCCTTTGCATGCTTCTGATACTCTATCCTTTTTTTCTCTTTTCTCTATACTACTGATTCAATGAAACTTGACCTACGTGACTATCATGTTTCGAATGTTTGCTGTCTACTAACTTTGTGCTACTATTGCATGTTGTTTCTTTTGCCAATAGTTTGGCCTCGCATGTCCATCGTTTGTGCAGTCTATTTATATGCAGAGGCCCCTTCTATGATTGATTCTCAATTTTGAGATTGATTTCAAAACTCCTCTTTTTGTGAACTCTAAATTTACTTGCCTGTTAAAGTGATTGATCCCTTTCCTTACTTATTGCCTTGCTGAATCGTTTCCCCCAAAACAAGTGTATCTATGTACTTTGACTCTATTGCGTACTCAATGTTTTACTACTTCCATTTATGGTAATAACCAGTCAGCCTACAAACTGATTTTCTATCCTTCTTTTAAACCTGTTAGCCCCGTTAAAAAGTGATTCCTCAATTAAAGGGGAATCACTTGGTTGATTGATTCTGATTGCTGATTACTTCCATATGTGCATTTATTGCCTTATTTTTTACATGCTTTCAAAACTATAAATACCCACCTTCTCTTCTTTCAAACACGAACACAAGGCATAAAACACTTGAGTTCAAACACACACTCCACTAAAATCTCTCTCTTTTCCCTGTTGCTACTTGTATTGCTGCCTTACCTAGCCGGCTGAAAGCCAAGGCTAAGCTATGGGAAGCTTGATTATTTTTCTCTACATTTGCATCTTACTGGTATGTTCTAATTAAGCTTCTGCACCAACAACAACATATTTCTTTACTGTCTCTTCCATCCTTGTTTGTCTCCTGTTTGTATTTAACCAAGTTCCATTATTATACATGTTCTAATCTGCCCCTTCCTGTTCTGAGTTAATGCTTCTGTCCATTACTTATTATGACTTGTGAATCCTAAATCCCCATCCCCAAGGTGTTTAGTATCTGTGGTTGGTTTGGGGCATGACATCATTGGACATTGTTGTGCATGATCCAAACCTGATCCCCCCGAGATCATAACCTCCATGTCTCCTCTAGATGTTATATGTTCTGATTGGTTTATAGGCATGTCAGAACCTTCTATTACTGTGCATGCCCAAAGTTGATCCATGCCTAAGTACATGGGCTCCTTGCAATGGATTTCCAACCCCTGACCCCCTTTGTATGAAGTTATTAAATCTATGTGTTACTAATTACTGTCTCCCTATCACCCTTTACCCCTCTCATTTATCCCCTCAGTTTTAAGACTCCGTTCCTGCACTTTCACTATCTTCTTACACTTAGGTTCTGCCCCTCTTGTGTGAGCCTTGCTTTGGGACCCATGAGCTCTTTCTGAACTTGGACACATAAGGGCTGGCACTTCCACACTGCACTCATCCCAATCTGGTTCTATGAACCTGGGCGTAAGCACTGCCCGGGGTCCTTTGAGACCCTTAGGGAACTCTGACACACCCAGGTCTAAGAAAGGCTTTGAATCAATGGCATTTGAGGTGGTTTATTCCATAACTCAGAGAGGAAGTCGAGAATCAGGCTTCCTCTGGTTGTAACTTTTCTTTTCTACTTTTCTGATGTAATTCATTATCCATTCTGTAATAATTTGTAATAAACATTGGAGTTGGTTAGTCAAAAGGGTTGGGTAATTATGCATGCTTAAGGGTATAAATTATGCCTATAGGATCTGCTGTTTAAATTCTACATGTTTTGAGTTCTGCATTTTAGAAATCATGCCTATAGGATCCGTTTGTTTGAATTAAGCATTTGTAATTCTGCACGTTAGATACCATGTCTATAAGACCTGCTTTCATTAAATTTTTGCATGTTCTGCATCTAGAGAGAATGCCTATAGGACTTGCTTAAATTCTGCATATTATGGACATATTTATATACCATGTACCTAGGATCTAAATGGTTAAAATCAGATATCGTGTTCATAAGGTTAAGAATTAGTACCCCTTTTAGAAATCATGTCTATAGAAATAAAATGAGCAATATTAGACATCCTGCCTATAGGATCTGCAATCAAAATAAATTCAGTCTATTCTGAACCAGTTTTAAACAACCTTCCTTCTTTATCTAACGAGGTTTAGAAAGCATGTCTATAGGATCTCAATCGTTCGTTTTAAAACTGTTACTATTTTTCCACTTTCTGAATCAATAATAGATATCATTTCACCCAAACACTTAGGAAAGCCTTAGGTGATGATAACAATAAGAATTAAATCTGCCTTTGTTAATTGCTACAACCAACAGGCAGGCCTGATTCAGACTTCTTATCTGAGTTATGTAATAAACTAATCTACTTCAATAATTAACTCTCCTTGTCTTTAGTATTTTAATCAGACCTTAAAAGTATGTGCAAGTCATGCTATTTATGTATTTTGTTTAAGGAGGTATGCATGAGCCTTTATCTGTTTACATACTCCCCCCAACATGTAGTATTTTATGTTTTGTATGTCGCCTTAGATTTTTACCTTTTGAAACCAAAATTAGCCTAATATTCCTCCCATATAGGAATAGTAGTCCTAAACTCCTCCGGAATGATAGGAATAGGATGGGTAATAGCATGCAATAGTGATCGAGACCAATCCGCGCTTTAATACCTCAATGGGACGGGAAGGGTAGATATGGATATGATGACTGGTGCGCTAATACCACATGTATCCCCTCTTTTGAGGAGTGTCATACCGGGTATCGCATTGATGTGATCCATATTAAATATAAACCTATGACCTCCTTTCCCTTTATTTGCAAACTTTTCAAAAACTCTTTTTTTTAATTGTTCTTTCTCTTATGTGTTTAAATTTAAATTCCCTAATATTTGAGCTCATACTTGTCTATTTGCTAAATTGCACAAATTCACAATTAATTGTCTGGCCGGGAACCACGCTAGTGAATCCTGAGGAGTGCCTAACACCTTTCTTTTAGGATAATTTCAAATTTTTACCCTATCTCTGGCTGTTCAAATAACTTAGAATTGAACCTTATATGTGTCCTAATGCACCTTAAATCATTAGGTGGCGACTCTTCAAACGCAAACCCAGTTCTCAAAAGGAACGAGTTGTCCCATACCAAATGTCATAAACCCGATTTCGCGAGAAAAAGGGGGGACGCGACAGCATGGCGACTCTGCTGGGGATATTTAGGCTTTTACCATTTCAGGCTGTTGTTGTGAATTTATACCTCTTTATGTGCAATTACTTGTTTAATTCCTTTAAGCATTCAATTTCCTTTTCAACTGCAAAACTGACTTGTCTTCTTTGTTTCTTTCCTTTAACATTGCTTTAAATTATGAAACCGTTGTATTTACTGCTTTCTTAATGTGCAAATACATGTCAATATGCTTTTAATTATTGCATAACTATGTTCAACATCATATTCCACTCGTGCCAAACAAAATACCATAGCAACGCTTATAATGAGTGGTTGCGCTCTTCCTATATTATTACCCTCCAAATCCGGAAAAGGCATATTTGCGATAAAACCAGTCGATCAGTGGTGCAGTCGACGGTTCCGTGCATTTTCCCTTGAGTTGTCCGCTCAAGGGTACCAATCTAAAACCCCATAGAAACCTTACTCTATTAAATTGTGCATGCATTATAGTCAAACCTAGTCGGGTCAGTTATGTTGTCCACATAATGATCCTTTAAGATAGCCTCGTCCAAAATCCGTCGGGTTTCCATGATCCAAACGGACATCACCACGTTCTGTGCATTTATTTGGAGAACTAAATGCTTCTTGCTAATTATTGGTATTAAATAGTCAAGTCTGGTGTGGGTAAGGGTCTAACCTTTTTTGTTTTGCAAAAAATGAGGTACGAGCTCCCCAGTTTCGGTATGATTAGCACACCCCCACTGGTGAAGGAATCTTCCATCAAATGACCAAATCCATGAGTGGAAAGAGAGGGCCGCCAAAGCTAGCGAAAAGTTGGAATATCTGGAATACAGTCTGCTGGAATTGGAAGGAGAAGTGAGGAAGAGAGTCACCGACTTCCAGAATGCTGAGGGAAACGAAGGAGAACAACTGGCAAAGGCATTTTTACTGGTAAACCTATGCGAACTAGAGGATCTGATTAAAAAGAGCATTCAACCTGAGGAAGATCCTTCTGGGACCAAATAGATAGGAGTTTTATCTTTTTGCTCTATAAAATGTAATAAGGCCAATGGCCATTAGTGATTTTCATTTCCTATCTATTTAGTGTCAATTTGGGATTCGTCTACTTTTTACCAATGAAATGAGGCATTTAGCATCCTAAGTTCTCCAAATCAATTTGTCGCTAGGCTTACCTCGGGCACAAAGAGGTTCCCAAATTAGGACACGTCTTACATTCCGCACTATGTGTTTAAATATTGCAACCCTTATTATGATCCTCACTAACTTGTTACCTTTTTGTTTTTACTCTTTGTTTTATTATTCCCCTCCCCAAAGGTTAGTTCGTGCACTCTGGCAACATCATCCTATTCCACGAGATCCAAGGGCCCTCCACCCACTCCTCCTCTTAGTCCTGTCAAAAACAAGAACAAAAGGAAGATGGAAGATTTGAACAACGTTAGAAAGGAGAACTCAACTAAACGGGTAGAGGTTACTCATGGTCATGGTACTCAGGTTCCTAAGGAAAATGCATCCCAACTCGAACAAAAACTGTTGAAATTCCAAGAAGAACTTGATCAGGTTCGGAATCTGGCAAGTCTGTCATTTTCCCTCACCACTCCAGATATCAATTTCCCAAATGCTCAGAACCCTATACCTCCACAGAATATCCCAAAGCAACAGAACCATCCCGCTCCTCACCATCACTGCAACACCTGCCATAGCTCAAACAACACCCCGTTACTCATCCCAGAACTCCAAAACTCCACAAATGACCACTTTCAAACCCACCATAACACCCCTATCTACGTGGAGACCATGCCACACTCCACCCAACCCATCTCAAGCACACCCGAGTCTGATGATAAGGACTTACTCATCAGGAACCTGGCCAAAGAACTTAAGAAATTGACTAGCTGGATTCAAAGCGTCGAAGGAAGCTAGGTGGATAGACTTACCATCACATTAAACGGGTAAATGCTGTTGACAAAGACAAGTGATGGTATAACAAGATCGAGAGTATACTGAATTGGAGTGGGTACGAACCTAGCAAGGGGCTCGACAAGAACCTCCAAGGAATCGCTAAGCCCATAAAGCTTTAAAAACCTGGCACTACTTTCGATCTGGGATATGAGTACACCTAGGAAGAATTCAACAACTGGTCACCACCGTGGCACAGTCCTTACTATCCACTGGAGCAGGCAATACCATATCTGGAGTAGACCTTCCAACCGGGCGACATTATTTATGGGTCAGACGAAGAAGAAGAAACACTGGCCGGTGTGAAGAACTTGTTCCTGGAAGACAATGACATGGATTGTTGTGTTGTTCTCGAGGATGAGGGGGGAGGAAGGCCCTTCCATATAGGCCATAAGAAGAGGGCACGCCTCAATAATTGGACCATCAGGACAACCAGAGCCCGACGAGCCTCGGGGTAGCAAGGCTAAAACAAGCATCATGCACTGTTTTTATTTACTAAATGATTTTTCTTTCGCATTTTAATTCCCGAAATAAGATCTCCAATGTTCAAAATGATTATGCAATTTATCAAAGCATTTTGAATTTTCTTATGAATCAATATTCATTATTGCCACACCTCCTTTTTTACCTACACCCCCGTAAAGGGTATATAAGGGAGCTTTTCCAATTAAAGGACAATCGAAACGAGATTATTTTATTTAAAGATTCAGAGTCGCCACTTGGGATAATTTATGGTGTCCCAAGTCACCGGTTCAAATCTCGAATCGAGGAAAAGATTGACTCTGTATTATAGTCCGCGAACCAGAAGTCCGAGTAAGGAATCCTGTTAACCCGGGAGAAGGTATTAGGCATTCCCGAGTTCCGTGGTTCTAGCACGGTCGCTTAACTGCTATATCCGGCTTAATTATTTGATTTTAATCAATTATGAACCCATGTGCCAATTTTAAATTTCTAAACGCTTTTATTTAATTATTAAAAAAGATTGAACATCGTTTAAAACATGTCTTTAGATCGCACCACATGAAATGCACCCGCAATCCTAAACATATTTTATTCAACATTTTGGGATTTGATTTGGGTCACATGAAATGCACACCCTAGTTTAGGAAGATAATATTATTAAACTAATGTGCCTAAAGCAACTACGCGTTTTAACTTTACGAGGGCCATGGAAAATTCGCTAAATGGTACGCTTCGATTCTAATTTCAAAAGGTGTTTGAACTACTCTTTCGAGGGCCATAAAATGTATGTTTGGCTAATATGGCACACCTCAACTAAGTAATGGGCATAATTAATTAATTAAAAAACATAAGGGAATTTCAACTTATTTTAAGCCAATGTTTGAGTTAAACTTTAATAACTAATGAGCTAGTAATAGACAAAACCAATGTTTGATTGTTGAAAGGCCTAGGTTGGTCAACGATAGGCTGCCCTATACTGCCTGCCCAGCACGAGAGATAAATGGGCTCACTCATGAAGCCCAGATTGATAAGTTAATAGCATAAGGGGAAGCTGATCGCAACTGGGCCAACGATGGCAACCCAATTTAAAGATTTAAAACTAATACTTGAAGTAAACTACATTGTTATGGAGATTTAGAGTTTGAACAAACACCAACGACCTTGAGCCAATTCAAAACACATTCTTGATGCTAACATACATGCTACAATGAAGTTACAGTCCCTGATTATCAACAACTCATATGCAGGTCGCTTTATCATTGAAAGTCACCAATTTGAGTTTCCAACAAGGAGAAAACAATTTAAAGTTTCAAAAGGACTTCATTTATTAACAATGAACTTGGAAATACCTAACTCTAAACCTTGAAAAGAAAGCAAACACAGGCTGATTTCACCTAAATCAAATAAGAGATTTTCCTGTATTGCAACATAGCACACTTTATGCTCAAAGAACAGCCAATCTTATGCATCTTAAAGTCAGAACTACTACTAATCAACATTGAAACTAAATAGTGGCTTCAGTAGAGTATTACAACCATTCGAATCAGCTTATCAAAATACAATAACATGCAATGAATTTGTTCAAATGCCTAAACCAAAATCTGGAAGAGGTAAATAACCACAAGTTAATTAACAAGACTACATGATTACAGAACCAAATAATCAAAAATAGACTGTCGTAAAACATGGTATCATCAACATTCTCATTTCCATTTCAACATGTCATTTGAGGTCGAATGAGTACCTGGTTATAGCAAAGATAAACAAAGAGCTGAGAATCAGCTTAAAGCAACACTAGGGTAGCAGGTATAGCAGCAGAGGTCAGCAGTGAAACCAAATCAAACAGTTTCCAAAAAATCCAGCAATTTCAACTCTTTAAACCATTTTACACAGATAAAACCAGAGCTGTTTGAAGTTTTTTAAATTCCAGTTGAGACTCAAGGTTAAGGAGCAGATTCAGATCTAGTTCCCACCCTAAAAGATGCAGAAATTTTAATGTATTTTCAGAATAACTCCTCTCATTCATTTTTGCTTTTCAGTATTTTTCACTTTCAAGTCTCTTGGGTCTGCCTTGAAAGGCAAGAAATGATGCCTTTATAGGCATGAAACAAGGCAACCTTCAGGGTTCAACTTTTTTATTTTAGTCATTTTCAAATTTTCCTTTTAGCTTAGGAGTCCTTATCCAATTTTCCTTTTTGTTTAACTGCCCCTGGTTCAAATTTCAATTTGTTAGGCAGTCCCCCTCCCCAGCTTCCTAGAAGCTTTCCAATTCTGTTACTCATAGATTCCCTTCCCCAATTTCCCCAAACTACCCCTCGAGCCATGGTTATTTACTCTAAGAAACCGACCTAGCAGAACCCCTATTGATACTTAGACAGACTGAATAGGCCACGGGTCAATTTGGCCCAACTATTCAACCCCAAATGAACCAGAATAGACCCAAAAATCCAACCCTCAATATCAAAGATCTATTCGGGCCAACTAGCAATTATCTGACTACCAAATAACTCAGAACAATTAAACTTTAGCCTAAATGGTTTACTAACTAAACTTTAGCCAAACAAACAATTTGACAACTAACCTAACAAGACTCTGATTACTCATGCATGCATGAATAGATTCCGGAACAAATGAAGAATGATTCGAGAAGATGAGAAGAAACAGAAAATTTGAAAACAAACGAGGGACAGATTAAACCAAAAGAAAGAATAAAAGGGAAGCCTGGGTCTTCAGATCCTTGGATTTTCCGCCCAAATCTGAGGTTAATCGTGTGCTCTTACGAAGAACACACGAATAAACTCAGATTCGACACGAAATTTTGCCAAAATTTGACTTGGGATTTCTGGGGCTCATTTATGATCTAAGATTCGAGGAGCTGGGCAACATTTGAGAGAAACGGAGTGGGGATTCAGAACGAGGGGGTTAGGGTGGTTCAGTGGTGTGATTTTGGTGGCGTTTGGAGGTGGCGCCACCACTGGAGGCCGGGGATTTGGGGGCGGCTCAGCTAGGGTTTCGGGGTGTTTCTGGTGGGGTGTTGAGCAGAAGGGGTTCTGAGGGGGGGAACAGGTTTCGGACACTTAAATACTCCCAGGGCTTCAGTTCTGAGCCGTTCGATCAAGGGGAGATCAACGACTCAGATCACTACTTATTGAAACGACGTCGTTTCGCTTGGGGGGAAGCCGGACTGGGTTAGGGTGGTTTGGGCCGGGTATTGGGTAGTTTCCAGTTGGGCTAGGACGATTAAATTGGGTTTGAGCCCAGATTTGGATTTCTTTCATTTCTTTCTTTTTCCTTTTTCCAATTTCAAAATTCTTTTATTTTTCCAAAATTAAAATAAATCCTAAATTAATTTATAATAATTTATTAAACTAAATTAACCTACCCAATTAGATTAATCACTCATCATGGTATTTACAATAATTAATTAAATCCTAAATTTAAAGAAAATTACACAATTCAAAATTTAAAAGTAAAAATGCAAAATGAATTATTTTTTATGATTTTCATTTTTATAAAACAAACTAATTTACTAATTAATCTAAAAATATAAGATTAAATCGCAACATATTTTTTGTATTTTTCATGAATTAAATAAAATAAACGTGTACAGGCAAATGCAAATAATTAACAGAAAATGCCACGAAATCCAACAAAATTGCAAACACTGAAAGAAATTATTTTGTTTTGAATTTGTTGGAGTGATTCATATAGGGCAAAAATCACGTGCTCACAGCTGCCCCTCTTTGCCCGGAAACACGAAGAGTTTTTTTGCAAAGATAAGTGAGCGGATACGAGCGATTTTTGCTCATTTGAATACTCCGTGGGAAGCATTTTTGAAAGATTTGACCGCACCCTGCTTCTGAGGTTGCCTACATATCCTTGGCTAAAAAGGAATCAGGTCAGTGTAGTTCGGGAATGTCTGGTAGTTGGGACTACCATGGAGCTGTGATTTCACTGTTGTTGCTGTTGTTGTTGCTTACTGAACCCCTCGTTACACCATGTCAAAAATAAAAGAAGCTAGACTAGACTATGATTTATGCTTTACAAAATCCTATCTAGATCTTCAAATTTGATCTTGTGTTGCTTGTTGTCGTGTATTCTCTCGGTAAAATTCCTTCGTTGCCGTCTTGAACTGTAAACTGAGATGCTTCCTTTTCTCCAGGCGGGCTCCTGACTACTTCATTTGAAAGTATTCCCTACTCTCCAGGAGGGCTCCTGACTTTTAACTTGAAATGTATTCCCTTGTTCTCCATGCGGGCTCCTGACTGCTGCGTTTGAAAGTATTCCCTGCTCTCCAGGCGAGCTCCTGACTTCAGCAAAATAGACAAAAACAAGGAAAATTTCTGCCCCAGTTTGGGTATATGGGCCCATGTGTAAGCGTAAAACAAATTACATTACTGAATATCAATAAGAATATTGAAAACCGAAACTTGAATTGTACTCCCTTGTTCTTCAGGCGGGCTCCTGACTGCTAAACTGAAAGTATTCCCTGCTTTCCAGGCGGGCTCCTGACTTCAACTTGACAGTACTCCCTGCTTTCCAGGCGGGCTCCTGACTTCAACTTGAAATGTATTCCCTGCTCTCCAGGCGGGCTCCTAACTTCAACTTGAAATGTGTTCCCTGCTCTCCAGGCGGGCTCCTGACTTCAAAATAGATAAAACAAAGAATTTGAAAGCTAAAACTTAAATGGTACTCCCTTGTTCTCCAGGCGGGCTCCTGACTGCTACACTTGAAAGTATTCCCTACTCTCCAGGCGGGCTCCTGACTTCAACTTGAAATGTATTCCCTGCTCTCCAGGCGGGCTCCTGAATTCAACTTGAAATGTGTTCCCTGCTCTCCAGATGGGCTCCTGACTTCAACTTGACATGTGTTCCCTGCTCTCCAGGCGGGCTCCTAACTTCAAAATAGATAAAACAAAGAATTTGAAAGCTAAAACTTAAATGATACTCCCTTGTTCTCCAGGCAGGCTCCTGACTGCTATGCTTGAAAGTATTCCCTGCTCTCCAGGCGGGCACCTGACTACTGCATTTGAAAGTATTTCCTGCTCTCCAGGCGGGTTCCTGACTTCAAAAATAGACAAAACAAAGAAAATTTTCCTGCCCTAGTTTGGTGGCAGGGCACAGATGTGAGTGTAAAACTAAATCGTATTACCACGTATTACTAAGAATTGAAAGCTAGGTCCCATTATCCAGGGGGGTCCTGAAATTTCTAGTTACATGACAATTAAAAATCTACGTTATATCTTCTAAAGTGTGACTCCTGCTAAATCGTGTTATCTAAGAGGGTCTTCAAACTACTCCCCATTATCCAAGAGGATCCTGAAAATCAAAAGTCGAGTTTTATCTTAAGAGTGACAACTTTCGTAGCTGAATTATACTACCCTACAGCAGGACTTACGCTAAATGTTATTATCTAATCGAAATCTTAAAGCTAAGTCCCATTATTCAGGAGGGTCCTGGAAACTCCTAATTGAATCATATCTCGAACATGCAAACTTCTAAGCTAACTTATATTCTTTTAGGATACTTTTATGCTAAATTATTCCATTTCTGAACTTTAAACTAGGTCCCATTTTCCAGGAGGGTTTTGAAAGTTTACGGTCAAACCTGTTTTGATGCTTGCTCTTTCCCCTGCGGAGAGTTTCTCCGAAGCAAATGAATTTTCTACCCCTGTTTCAATCAAAGAAAGATTTGTCAGTTTAAAGTGGTGGTTAGTTGATGGCACTCTTGCTGAAGATCTCTCCACTGCATTGTTTTGTTCTGAATGGTTTTCCCGAACTGGCCCTGAGCCGCTTTGACTTTCTGACTGACTTTCAAATCCCATGACCTTTGACGAACTGAGTGTTCCATACCCGTGTTGTTGTTTCACACCTCTGGCCCCTTTATTTGAACCTTTGCATCTCCCATGACATTACCAAATCATTCCACCGATGAAACTTCTGGTGATTCCTTGTACCCCACCTTACATCATGCTGTCTTTAGTATGCTCTGACCACATTGTGATTTGCAATTTTGGGAGTTGGTAGTGAGCTTTGAAATTCCTTTCCACTTACTTGGGACAAGAATGACATTAAAACATCTTAGACAAATAAACCCAAAAGAAAATAAAATGCAATGACTTTTCGGGTTAAGGATAAGAAGAATCCAAAACCGGATAACTGCTATAAAGGTAATAGGAAAAGAAACTTATCTGAGTGAAACAGCTGGTACCAATGATCATGACATGCATTTCGGATTAATTGGCCCAATCTATCCAACCAATCAACTTTCAGTTGCCATACTTTGTCACCTCAGAATTTACATGACCTGATTACTTTACCTAAACCATGACCTTGTTCATCCTACGGTGCCTTGAAACAATTTTCCACCAACATGCCTTTCTCACTTGTTGACTTTTCAACTCACTTTCGCCTCAAGGTGCTCGTGAGGGTTTTCACCAATAAGACTCTCTCATTTTAATTTCTCTCAACTCCCGTCGCCTTACGGTGCCTGTGAAGGTTTTCACCAATAAGAATCTCTCATTTTTATTTTTCCTGCTTGAACCAGAGTGTTGCCCCTGACATGAAATTACCTTTACCTGCTCGACTTGACATTTCTCAAAGACTGATCAAAAGGTCTTTCTTTGGACTGTAACGTGGGCTTTTGGACCGGGTTGGAAAGAAAAAGTATAAAAGGCTCAAAACAATTCAAATGAGTTAGAATTACAACTTTCAGAATCAGGTTTCTCATAACAACCACAACTTCTACCTCAGTTTCTTGCTTGGGGGCTTTTGGATTTTGTTTAATGAGACCGAACCGTGAGGCAGCCTACGTATCCTTAAAAGAAATCAGGTCGAACGTAGTTCATGTCATAGGAATTACTTTGTTGTTGTGATTTTCTCTTTCTTTTCTTTCTCTTTTTTCTTTCTTTTTCTCTTTTGTTGTTTTTCTTTTCTTTTTTTTCTTTTTTCTTTGCATTCTTTTCTTTCTCTTTGCTTTTTTCCTCTTTTTTTCTTCAATTTTCACTTTTCTCCTCTCCCTTTCGTTCTTTTCTTATCTTTCATGCTTGTGTTTCTGATATTCACTACTAATTCCAAAAAGGAGTAAGAAAGAAAATAAATAAGGCTCAAAAGGGGTGATGAGGGATCAAGTGTTTAGATAGTAGAAAAAATGCCTTCGTCATTTCAATCTTCAAAATATGCCAAATACAAACAAAGGAATCATACATAGTATCTCTTGACTGCATCGGAATTGATAGCCATTTCCACACATTTTCCCTCTACATCTATCAAATATAGTGTGCCATTGGACAACACCCTAATTACGACAAATGGCCTCTACTAGTTTGGGGAGAACTTTCCTTTTGCTTCAGCTTGATAAGGCAAGATACGTCTCAACACTAATTGACCCACTTCGAACTTCCGTGGACGTACCTTCTTGTTATATGCTCTCGCCATTCTCTGTTGGTACTATTGGTCGTGACATACTGCTACCAATCTCTTTTCATCAATCAGACTTAATTGCTCCAAGCGGGTTTTGACCCATTCAACGTTATCAATTTCTGCCTCAGCGACAATCCGAAGGGATGGGATTTCAATCTCTGCGAGTGTTACTGCCTCTGTGCCATACACCAACAAATAAGGAGTGGCCCCTACTGAAGTGCGAACAGTAGTGCGATAACCCAATAATGCGAAAGGTAACTTCTCATGTCATTGTATGTACCCTTCCACCATCTTCCGAAGTATCTTCTTTATGTTCTTATTGGCTGCCTCGACTACTCCATTCGCTTTGAGGCGATATGGGGTGGAATTGCGATGTATAATCTTAAACTGCTGACAGGTCTCCGTCATCAGATGACTGTTGAGATTAGCACCATTGTCCGTAATGATTACCTTCGGAATCCCAAACCGACAGATGATATTTGAATGCACAAAATCGACCACTACTTTCTTGGTCACAGATTTGAAAGTTTTCGCTTCAACCCACTTGGTGAAATAATCAATGGCTACCAGAATAAACCTGTGTCCATTTGATGCTGCTGGCTCGATTGGCCCAATGACATCCATGCCCCAAGCAACAAAGGGCCATGGTGCTGACATTGTATGCAATTCAGATGGTGGGGAATGAATCAAATCTCCGTGCACCTGGCACTGATGACACTTGGCACAAAACTGATGCAATCTCGCTCCATAGTGAGCCAGTAATAACCTGCTCAGAGAATCTTCGTTGCTAGAACGTACCCGCTCATATGCGGTCCACAAACTCCGGAGTGTACCTCAGTCATGATAATTGTGGCATGTCTGGCATCTATGCATCTTAGCAATCCAAGATCTGGAGTTCTTTTGTAAAACATCCCTCCACTGAAGAAAAATCCACTTGCCAATCGTTGAATTGTTCTTTTTTGATCACCTGTGGACTGCACCGGATATACCCCCATCCAGAGGTATTCTTTGATATCATGGAACCATGGCTCCCCATCAAGTTCTTCTTCTACCATATTACAGTAAGCATGTTGATCACAGACCTGAATCTGCAAAGGGTCCATATAAGCCTTATCTGGATGATGTAACATTGACGCCAGAGTAGCCAAAGCATCGGCGACTTCATTATGGATCCTTGGGATATGCCTGAATTCTATTGACTGAAACCGTTGACAAAGATTATGCAAACATTGTCTGTATGGTATGAGTTTCAAATCCCGTGTTTCCCATTCTCCCTGAATTTGGTGCACCAGGAGGTCCGAGTCACCCAAGACCAAGACTTCCTGGACACCCATATCCACAGCTAACCTCAAACCCAGAATGCATGCTTCGTACTCAGCCATGTTGTTGGTGCAGTAAAAAGGAAGCTGAGCCGTAACAGGGTAGTGCTGCCCTGTTTCAAAAATAAGTACTGCTCCTATCCCTATGCCCTTCATGTTTGCAGCCCCATCAAAGAAAAGTTTCCATCCCGGCTTCTCAACTTGCTCCAAATCATCAATGTACATCACCTCTTCATCAGGGAAATAAGTTTTCAAAGGTTCATAATCTTCATCAACCGGGTTCTCGGCCAAATGGTCCGCCAAAGCCTATGCCTTCATTGCAGTTCGAGTCACGTAGACAATGTCAAACTCTGTGAGCAGGATCTGCCACTTGGCAAGCCTCCCTGTGGGCATAGGCTTCTGAAAGATATACTTTAATGGATCCAAGCAAGATATGAGGTAACTAGTATAAGAGGACAAATAATGTTTCAACTTCTGGGCTACCCAAGTTAAGGCGCAACATGTCCTCTCAAGCTGAGTGTACTTGACCTCGTACGGCGTGAATTTCTTGCTGAGATAATATATGGCCTGCTCCTTCCTGCCAGTGATGTCATGTTGACCCAATACACAGCCGAATGAATTGTCCAAAACCGTCAAATATAGAATCAACGGTTGCCCTAGTTCTGGCAGGACCAACACGAGTGGATTTGACAGATACCCCTTTATCTTATCAAATGCCTCCTGACATTCATCTATCCACTTGACCGCAGCGTCTTTCTTTAACAGTTTGAAGATAGGCTCGCAAGTTGTCGTGAGCTCAGCGATGAACCTGCTGATATAATTCAATCTCCCCAACAAACTCATCACCTCGGTCTTGTTCCTCGGAGGTGGCAATTCCTGGATGGCCTTGACTTTCGATGGATCCAGTTCAATGCCCTGGCGGCTTACTACGAACCCCAACAACTTTCCAGACGGCACCCCAAAATCACACTTTACAGGATTAAGCTTGAGATTGTACCTGTGAAGCCTTCGGAAGAACTTCTTCAGATTCCTGACATGGTCAGACTGCTTTCTAGACTTCACGATCACATCATCCACGTACACCTCGATTTCTTGGTGTATCATATCATGGAATATTGTTGTCATTGCCCTCATGTAGGTTGCCCCAGCATTCTTCAAGCCAAATGGCATAACCCGATAGCAGTACGTTCCCCACGGCGTGATGAATGCCGTCTTTTTTGCATCTTCCTCGTCCATTAAGATCTGATGATAACCCGCGTAACAATCCACAAAAGAACCAATCTCATGTTTGGCGCAATTATCAATCAAGATATGGATGTTCGGCAATGGGAAATTGTCTTTTGGACTCGCCTTGTTGAGATCCCGATAATCGACACACACCCTGGTCTTGCCATCCTTCTTCGGCACAGGCACAACATTGGCTAACCAGGTGGGATACCGGGTGACCTGAATGACTTTGGCATCGAACTGCTTGTGACCTCTTCTTTGATCTTTACACTCATATCCATTTTGAACTTTTTCAGCTTCTGTTTGACAGGAGGGAATGCCGGGTCAGTGGGCAATTTGTAAACCACTAAATCAGTGCTCAGACCCGGCATGTCGTCATAGGACCATGCAAAAACATCTTTGTATTCGAATAGTGCTTTAATTATCTCCTCCCTGAGTTGAAGTTCCAGATGGACACTTATTTTAGTTTCACGGACATTATCTTGGTCCCCTAGATTAACAGCTTCTGTATCGTTCAAATTAGGTTTGGGCTTTTCCTCAAAATGACTTAGTTCCTTACTAATTTCTTCATAAGCCGCATCATCATCAAATTCCAACTCGTCATCACACTTAATTTCTTGTATTATTATTTCAGAGTTAGATTGGCTTTTAAAACTGGGCCGAAGATTCTTCATGCATGTCATGTCATTGATATCGGCATAAAAAGAACTGTACAAAAGAAGAAAACAAAAATAAAATTAGAAGAAATGAAGGAAAAGGAACAATTGCATTTCATTGAATTTAAAGATAACAGGGTTTAACACATCCAATTGGATGAAACATAATATCTGAATTACAGACCCTGGAATAATCCAGACAACTAAAAGAAAATCAAAACCCACTACCAAGACTCCCTCCGGGTAGGAAGAGGAGTAGCTTCCCAGTTGTTGATTTTTGCACGTGTTCCCACGAATTGCACATCTGCCCTGCTGGACCCTTCCCCAGCCTGAACCATGTTAACCTCGGTGAATAACCTTTTGAACCCCTTCTCCAAGTTTCCATCGGCACCAATCAGTGGTCCAGGAACCTTTGACAATAGTTGCCTTCTGATAACCGGCCTGACGAATGACCTAGACAGGCGCGGGATTGGCTTTGGCAATGCCCATGCTTTCTTTTTCATTTTTCTATCTCTTCTCACGTCTGTAACGGTGGGCTTGAACCCCAGACCAAAAGTATCCAGATTCTTTGGAAGAGAAACTGGATGCACAATACCTTGCAGAGATGCACCCAGACCCTTGCCCTATATGAAAATATTTTTCAATATTTCAACAGCTACCATAACTGATGTCGCCGCCATTTTTGGAGTTGGAATGCACTTTCCTTCGGGAATTTTCTCTACCGATACTGTGTCGAAAACCTGATAAACCCATGGTCCCTTGTCATTGTCAACCTCTATGAACAGAACAATGGCATCGTTGGGCACACACAAATTATCTTCGCCGTGTACAACAATTTTCTGTCGATCCCATTCAAACTTGACCATTTGATGCAGAGTAGACGGGACTGTTTTGGCCGCATGGATCCAGGGTCATCCCAACAACAGATTGTACGAAACAACCACATCGAGCACCTGGAATTCCATAGTAAATTCAACTAGCCCTATTGTGAGCTCAAGCACTATGTCCCCGACTGAATCCTTCCCTCCACCGTCGAATACCCGAACGCAAATATAGTTCTTGTGAATTCTTTCATCCTCCACTTTCAGCTTGGTCAATGTAGAGAGAGGACAAATGTTCGCGCTAGACCCATTGTCAACCAGTACCCGAGTAACCACGGAATCTTTGCATTTCACCGTCAGATAAAGGGCTCTATTGTGCTCGGTACCCTCTACGGGCAACTCATCATCAGAAAAGGTCACTTTGTTTACCTCAAATATCTTGTTAGCTATCTTTTCCAAGTGGTTTACTGAGATTTTGTCGGGAACGTGGGCTTCGTTCAAGATCATCATCAAAGCGCGACGGTGCTCGTCTGAATGGATCAATAATGACAAGAGCGAGATCTAAGCTGGTGTCTTCCTTAACTGTTCCACAATGGAATAGTCTTGCACTTTCATCTTTCTCAGAAATTCTTCTGCTTCTTCCTCAGTCACCGCTTTCTTCACCAACACTGGATTATCTTTTGAGGTCTTAGCTTTTCTCAGCTCTTCGGGGGAAAAGCATCTCCCCGATCAAGTCAAACCATGAGTCTCACACACTTCTTCTTTAACCTCTTTCCCTTTGTAAGTCACGGTCACTCGTTCATAATTCCATGGGACTGCCTTGCTGTTGACTATCGGTAATTGAGTTACCGGTTTGATAACGACAAGATCTGTGGGGGCGCCCTTCACAATTACCACAGGCTTGTTCAACATTCCTGGCACAACCACTTTTGCTCTTTCATGTTTTCCTGCGATGTCACTGGAGGACCCCTTCTTGACCTCCACAGATTGTTCATTATTTGCCCTGTTTAACTTGATCACAGACCTCTCACTTGTTGACTTTTCGAATGGTATGGCTTCACTAGCCCAAATCATCATGACGGTTTGCAAAGGCTTCTTAGTAAGGGTGTACATGGACCGGGTTGGTTCGGTTTTTATCAAAACCAAACCAAACCAACTATATCGGTTTGGATTGGTTCGGTTTTGTCGGATTTTTCGGGTTTTCGGGGTTTTTTGTTACATGAATATTATTTCAATCTTACTTTGTTAAAATTATAGATAAAGTTTTGATAAGTGAATATATGTTTAGTAAATATGGAAAAAAATTGACAAACATATGATCTATTAAAATATTCTAATGGGAGAATTTTTTTAGTAACACATGATAGTTATTTTCGTAGTCGTCTAACAATATAATTTTCCGTTAATTTACGCTTTCAAGGTTAATACATAAGAGGATACCCAAATATTTCTACATTTTCTAAAGAAAATTCACTATAAAGTCTTAAAAATATAAATAAAATTTATATATTTATATGTCGGTTTAGTTCGGATTATTTTACTCAATACCAAACCAAGTCAAACCAAACCTAATCAGGTTTTTTAATCGGTTCGGTTTGATTTTTCGGTTCGGTGCGGTTTTCCAGTTCGGTTTGAACACCCCTACTTCTTAGGCTCCCCTCCCTTATGCACTATCTCAATCACATTTGTTTCATGATGGGATGTCAAGGGATTCTGATTGATATTGGGCGCCTCCGGAGCTTGGACCTCAATCCGATTGGTGTCAATGAGTTCTTGAATGGCTGTTTTCAATTTCCAGCACTTCTCTATGTCATGTCCCAGGGCCCCTGAACAATACTCACAACTCAACGAGCGGTCAAGATTTCTGGGAGGAGGATTCGGCAATTTAGCCTCGATCGGATTCAACATACCCAACTGTCTCAGACTGTGGAATAGACTAGCATATGATTCTTCCAATGGAGTGAAAGCCTTTTGCTTCTGCAATCTCTCATTCTTAAAGGCTTGGTTGGGTCGAAAACCCATTCCTAGAGGATTTCTGTGGGCTTTTGGGGGTGGGTAGTTATTTTGTGGAGCTTGGTATGGGTTTTGTGGAGCTGACGCACGCCATTGTGAGTGAGCGGGTGGCTGGGTATAGGTTTGTGTATGATGGACAGAAAAATGGGGATTTGGCAGTGGGTAATAGTGTTGTGGTGGGTTATATGGAGTATGGGGGTAAGTTTGGAGATAGGGTCGCGGCTGGCTGTAGTAACGGGGAAGGTTCCTGGATCCAACCCAAGCTCCCGACTCAATTGTCGCAATATCCTCCTCCTTCTTCTTCCCGAGCACACCCCCAGTACCGTTTTAAATGCCTGAGTGGTCGCCCTGATTGCTGAATAACTCATGATCTTGTTGGACTTGAGTCCCTCTTCAACCATGCCTCCCATTTTCACGACTTCATTAAAGGACTTACCTACTGCTGACACCAAGTGACCGAAATAAGTGGGTTCCAAAGCCTGCAAGAAATAATCAACCATCTCGCTTTCTTTCATCGGATGGTCAACCATCGTTGCTTGCTCTCTCCAACGGAATCCATATTCCCTGAAGCTCTCACCGGGCTTCTTTTCAAGCTTTGTCAATGACAGACGGTCTGGGATAATTTCGAGGTTGTACTGAAAATGGCAGGCGAAGGCTTGGGTCAAGTCATCCCATGTGTACCACCTGTTGTGATCCTGTCTGGTGTACCATTCTAAGGCCGATCCACTTAAACTTTGGCTGAAGTATGCCATCAGTAATTCATCTCTTCCACCTGCTCCTCTCATTTTGCTACAAAATCCTCTTAAGTGTGCTACTGGGTCACCATGCTCATCGTAAAGATCAAACTTGGGCATTTTAAACCCTGTTGGCAACCGAACATCTGGGAACAGACATAAATCCTTATAGGCCACACTCACTTAACCTCCCAGCCCCCTCATATCTCGGAACGATTGCTCTAAGCTTTTGACCTTTCTGATCATCTCTTCATGCTTGGGATTTTTGGGCGGTTTCTTGGTCTCTACCGGGATATCAAGATGAGGGGTGTAAGGATATGGTTTGGAACTTTGAAGGTGGGTTTAGGGGGGTAGTACTGGTTGTCGTGAGTTTGGAACAGGGGTTCACTGGAAGATCGGTGTAATGTAGCAGGTGAAGGTGCCACAAAAACAGGTGTAATTGGTGGGGGGTATGGGATTTGTTTGGGTGGTGGAGCTTGAGAAGTATGGGAAGTGGCGCTATGGCATTGTTGGTAGAGGGGAAAAGTTGGAGATGAGTTCACAGTAGGAGGCTCCGGAGGCTAGGCTGATGGTGGGATATAAGCAGGGTTGGCAGGATAAACCGGTGGTGGATGCCCTTTAGCCCAGGCTTGGTACATTTCAGCCATTTGCTGCTTCAGCTTATACATTTCTTCCCTCATCGCATTAACGTCCATTTCTTCCACCTCTTTCGATAGGTCGACAATACTTGTTTCTGGTTCCTGATCGACCATATTCAGCCTGTCTTTCGATCGGGTGTTGTATGAGTGAGTTGCCAGAATGCCAGTCAACTAACCACCTGCCTGGGCTCAATACATCAAACAACAATCTTGTTAGCGGTTAGGTTTTAACAGATTAGAGACCGCACATTGGGTATGAATGCAGCTAACCGTCTCCATTATGTATTTGATCGGTTGCATACGTCATCCCGGCCTTTTCTTACTTTCAATTGCAACCCCCCCCCCCCTTCTCTTTTCTTTCCCTTCCTTTCATTCTTGCCTCTGTTCTCTCTTTGTTTTTATTCTCTTTTGATTTCTTATTTCCTCTCTTTTCGTTCTTGTTTTTCCGCTCTTTTCTTTTCTTTACTCTCTTGTTTTTCTTCGTATTTTCTTTCTCTCTCTTTTTTTTTATTTGGTTACGGTCAAATCCTACGGAGATTGCCTACGTATCATGACCCCGCATGAATCAGACCAAAGCTTAGTTCTTGCAAAATAAAACATTTTTGGGATTTCAGTTTTCATAAAAAAAACAAATGCTTCCATTACAAAACTCAAAACTAGAAAATTCCAAAAGACTAACAGATTTCGATGCAAAGATCATATTCCAACAGAAGAAAATACAGACTCAAAAACAATTTGACAGACTCTAGCAGAAAAAAAAACTCAACATAACTGACAGACGCTTAACAAAATGGAAATGCAGACTTAAGCGAAAAAATCATGAATACATCAATGCTCCTGGTGCCCGCGGGACATCATTCAGTCTCGCCGCGGGCCTATATGCAAGCTCCCTTTGATGTCGATCCAAGTCGCTCATTATCTGTCTAACAAAAGTCATTACTACTGCAAAGAAGGTAGTGTGAGTCATATCCTCACAGATCTGGCACTTCATAACGACGTAGTCAGCAATGTTTCTAATTCTCTCTCTTATGACGCCTTTTTCTTGTAACAAACGCCCAATCTGTTGGGCCCTGGCTTCTAAAGTTTTCTCAGCCACATGATTTTGTTCCTAAAGTTGTTGCAAATCCATTTCTAATTGCACCAATGCTGTATAACAATGTTCCCTTTCAACTTTGAAGTCTTTTGCCTGTTTGATCATTTTGTTTTCCGTGGCGATGACCCTTTTCTTTAACCCTGTGACCTCATCATCGTACTTTTCCTTCAACTGCTTAACTAGGCGTACTCGTTCCTCTGCGTTTTTAGCCAATTGCTTTCGAGCCTTGGCTAGTTCACTTTCTGCTTTGTTCAAATCAAAATTGTAGTCATTTATTTTCTGCCTCAGGTTAACGATGAGTTTTTCATCTCTGTCGCTTCGGGCTGGATTTTTTGCCGCTACTTTCATTTTCTAAATTTGAGTTCGAAGGGCCTCATTTTCTTTGGCTAGCTTTTTCTTTTCTCCTTCATCCGCCGCAACTTGCAGGCTATTCTCGAATTGAAGTTCTCTGACTTGCTTTTCCAATTTGCTTATGGTAGCCCTGTACTCATTTTCTTTGGTCAGCCAGTCCCATTGCACGTGTGCTCCGTCGGTAAATTGTTGGACATGGGGCCTCTTTGCAGGCCTTTCAGGTTCATGTTGCGCTCGGGATATTTTACCATACCAAGCAGTATAACTAGGCTCCACCTCGCCTCTGGATAGGTCTCGTACTTGAGTATTAGGCCCTAAGAATCTGCACTGATGCCAAATCCGGCGCACTTTCTCTTCTGGGAAGGCAGCTTTTGGATCTAACTCAATGACTTGCTGGCTCAGATCTTCATCGTGTGGGATGATCTGGTATTGGCCCAACTGACGTAGGACTCTGTGCGGAGCATAAGGCTGGATACTCCGAAGACCCATCAACAGCAAGAAACACACCTCAACCGACATATAGATTATTTCGTTGGCCGTGAGCCACCCGAATGTCCATTCGATCTTATTTGCGGTCAAAGATCTCAAATGAGCATGCCATGCTTCCGTACCATCCGGAAACTCATAACCCTCTACTCACTTTTCATGTTTTTCAATGCACTCAAGATCGGTCATACCGCAATTCAAGTAGCCGAGATGATGGCAAAGATGTTCCTCCATCCATATTTGTAACAGCATATTGCACCCTTCAAAGAACTTTGCTCCTTCTCGATAGAGAGTGAGAGCTCGATAGATTTCTGCCAAGATCAGCGGCACTATAGTCCTATTTGCCTTTTTCATCATAAAGTCGGCTATCCCTACTAGCCCCATCTCTATGTTCCCGTCTTTTCTCGGGCAAACCAAGATACCCAAGAATGCCACTATGAAAGCTAATCCTCTTCGAGATTCCCACTTGTCTTGATTTCCAGCGTGAGTAAGACCGGTATCTGGTGTTTCGAAGCCACGGGGATTCCCGTAACGTCGATACAGAAAGTAGAAGGTACAAAATCCTTTGGCCAGATTTCCGTCTCGGATGTCCCGGCTAATGCTTAACAAATCCAAAAATTTGTGGGGGGTCATTATTCTTGGTGCTACCTGGTAATGACTTCTGAGATTTCCCTCGAAACCGGCATAGCCTGTTATCTCTTCTAGTGTAGGAGTTAACTCGAAATCCGCAAAGTGGAATACATTATGTGCTGGGTCCCAAAACGGTATCAAGGCCTCAATCACGTCTTTTCTAGGCTTGACCTTCAAAAGCCCAATAAGACCGCCCAATGCTTTTGCCACAACTTTCCTGTTGTCGCCTCCCAAATCATGCCACCACATATGTAGCTCCAAAGGGATCTCTTCACGGACTGAGAAAGGTTCATTTTAATTTGTGCTCATCCTGCACATTTATTAAGGTGATTTTAATTAAAAGAACCATGACTCTTTTTGACTTAAGAGAAATGACCATTTTTCAAAATTTCCACAAAACATCCGGCCTTGCCAACACGGCCTTTACGCACTTCGAAAACGAAGATTTTAAGGCTGTGTCAGCTAACCAGCCAAAACCTTTAAAAGTGCCAAAAAGTGGTTGTTCTTGCAAAAACAGCCTTCCGGCGCCCTTTTAGGGACATTCGGCTATTTCTGACAAGAATGGCATCACCCTAAATATTTTCAAATTAAAGTAAAATTTTTGTTCTTTTGGCTACTTTCGCAAAAAGGAAATTGGACCCGATGGGGGTTGCCTACATATCTCACACCCTGTGAAAATCAAACTGGCGTAGTTCGGGCAAATAAAATAAACTATTTTTTATTTGAAAACAAGACTTTTTGTTTTCTTTTTTTTTTTCATTTCATTGGCAAAGAAAACTATTTTTGAAAACACCAACTTTTGTTTTTCCTCTTTTTTTTTCCTTTTCGTTTTTGTTTTTATTTTCTCAAAAATTCGGCACGGTTTCGACACTATTTGGACATTGGTTTTTTAGAAGAGGCGATTAACTCTCTTCCGCCCTCATATTGCTATTTCTCTTTCCTCAACTTTTCCCAATATTCATAAGCCGATCAGTATGCAAGTTCGAAGCAAATAAATGCACAAGTAGCAAGTAGGATGCATCAGGATGGTCTTTTGTTCCGGGTGCACCTGTCCTAGACAGACCCAATCCCTTTGTTGAGCCTCCAAAGCCAAAATACACATGATGCAAACAAACGTTCCTACTAGGGATCCGGCATGAGGTATTGTTATACTAGGTTTAAACCTGGGTTTATTTGTTCTAGACCTGGCTTACCCGATCGGACAGCTCGAGCCGAGGGGGGGCAGCGTACCGGGAATACAGAAGCTTCACCGGCTTTGCAACTTGTCCGAACTTCATTCTAAATTTGGGATATGACTCTAATAGAAAAGAAGTCACACGAAGTGCACACTTATTCATGATTTAGAAGACTCAGAGAGAAGAGGGATTTCGCAACAGTTTATATACAGTTCATGGAATATCAAAGCGGTAAAAGCAATCAATTAGCACATTAGGCCCAAATCATGTAACAAATTCAGATAATGGATAAAGCCAACTATAACAATTCATATCAACTCGAATTCTTGAACCCTGAACCAGAGATTCTGGGTTCGGTCCCCAACAGAGTCGCCAGAGCTGTCACACCTCCTTTTTAACCTACACCCTCGTAAAGGGTGTATAAGGGAGTTTTTCCAATTAAAGGACAATCGAATCGGGATTATTTTATGTAAAGATTCAGAGTCGCCACTTGGGATAATTTATGGTGTCCCAAGTCACCGGTTCAAATCCCGAATCGAGGAAAGGATTGACTCTGTATTAAAGTCCGCGAACTAGAAGTCCGAGTAAGGAATTCTGTTAACCCGGGACTTGTATTAGGAATTCCCGAGTTTCGTGGTTCTAGCACGGTCGTTTAACTGTTATATCCAGCTTAACTATCTGATTTTAATCAATTATGAACCCATGTGCCGATTTTAACTTTCTAACCGCTTTTATTTAATTATTAAAGAAGATTGAACGTCGTCTAAAACATGTCTTTAGATCGCACCACATGAAATGCACCCGCAATCCTAAACATATTTTATTCAACATTTTGGGATTTGATTTGGGTCACATGAAATGCACACCCTAGTTTAGGAAGATAATATTATTAAACTAATGTGCCTAAAGCAACTACGCGTTTTAACTTTACGAGGGCCATGGAAAATTCGCTAAATGGTACGCTTCGATTCTAATTTCAAAAGGTGTTTGAACTACTCTTTCGAGGGCCATAAAATGTATGTTTGGCTAATATGACACACCTCAACTAAGTAATGAGCGTAACTAATTGATTAAAAGACATAAGGGAATTCTACTTATTTTAAGCCAATGTTTGAGTTAAACTTTAATAACTAATGAGCTAGTAATAGACAAAACCAATGTTTGATTGTTGAAAGGCCTAGGCTAGCTGTAAGCCCAACGATGGGCTGCCCTTTACTTCCTGCCCAGCATGAGAGACAACTGGGCTCAATCATGAAACCCAGATTGATAATCTAATTGCATAATGGGAACTTGATCACAACTGGGCCAACGATGGCAGCCCAATTTCAAGATTTAAAACTAATACTTGAAGTAAACTACATTGTTATGGAGATTTAGAGTTTGAACAAACACCAACGACCTTGATCCAATGCAAAACACATTCTTGATGCTAAAATACATGCTGCAATGAAGTTACAGTCCCTGATTATCAACAGCTCATATGCAGGTCGTTTTATCATTGAAAGTCACCAATTTGAGTTTCCAGCAAGGAGAAAACAATTTAAAGTTTCAGAAGGACTTCATTTATTAACAATGGACTTGGAAATGCCTAACTCTAAACCTTGAAAAGAAATCAAACACAGGTTGATTTCACCTAAATCAAATAAGAGATTTTCCTATATTGCAACATAGCACACTTTGTGCTCAAAGAACAACCAATTTTATGCATCTTAAAGTCAGAACTACTACTAATCAACATTGAAACCAAATAGTGGCTTCAGTAGAGTATTACAGCCATTCGAATCAGCTTATCAAAATACAATAACATGCAATGAATTTGTTCAAACGCCTAAACCAAAATCTGGAAGAGGTAAATAACCACAAGTTAATTAACAAGGCTCACATGTCTAACTTCTGAACACAAAATAGACTGTCGTAAAACATGGTATCATCAACATTCTCATTTCCATTTCAATATGTCATTTGAGGTCGAATGAGTACCTGGTTACAGCAAAGATAAACAAAGAGCCGAGAATCAGCTTAAAGCAACACCAGGGTAGCAGGTATAGCGGCAGAGGTCAGCAGTGAAACCAAATCAAACAGTTTCCAAAAAATCCAGCAATTTCAACTCTTTAAACCATTTTACACAGATAAAACCAGAGTTCTTTGAAACTTTTTAAATTCCAGTTGAGACTCAAGGTTAAGGAGCAGATTCAGATCTAATTCCTACCCCAAAAGATGCAGAAATTGCAATGTATTTTCAGAATAACTCCTCTCAGTCGTTTTTGCTTTTCAGTATTTTTCACTTTCAAGTCTCTTGGGTCTGCCTTGAAAGGCAAGAAATGATGCCTTTATAGGCATGAAACAAGGCAACCTTCAGGGTTCAACTTTTTTATTTTAGTCATTTTCAAATTTTCCTTTTAGCTTAGGAGTCCTTATCCAATTTTCCTTTTTGTTTAACTGCCCCTGGTTCAAATTTCAATTTGTTAGGCAGTCCCCCTCCCCAGCTTCCTAGAAGCTTTCCAATTCTATTACTCATAGATTCCCTTCCCCAATTTCCCCAAACTACCCCTCGAGCCATGGTTATTTACTCTAAGAAACCGACCTAGCAGAACACCTATTGATACTTAGACAGACTGAATAGGCCACGGGTCAATTTGGCCCAACTATTCAACCCCAAATGAACCAGAATAGACCCAAAAATCCAACCCTCAATATCAAAGATCTATTCGGGCCAACTAGCAATTATCTGACTACCAAATAACTCAGAACAATTAAACTTTAGCCTAAATGGTTTACTAACTAAACTTTAACCAAACTAACAATTTGACAACTAACCTAACAAGACTCTGATTACTCATGCATGAATGGATAGATTCCGGAACAAATGAAGAATGATTCGAGAAGAGGAGAAGAAACAGAAAATTTGAAAACAAACGAGGGACAGATTAAACCAAAAGAAAGAAAGAGAAATACCTGAGAAAATTCGAAAAATAAAAGGGAAGCCTAGGTCTTCAGATCCTCAGATTTTCCGGCCAAATCTGAGGTTAATCGTGTGCTCTTACGAAGAACACAGGAATAAACTTAGATTCGGCACGAAATTTTGCCAAAACTTGACTTGGGATTTCTGGGGCTCATTTCTGATCTACGATTCGAGGAGCTGGGGCAACATTCGAGGGAAACGGAGTGAGGATTCAGAACAAGGGGGTCAGGGTGGTTCAGTGGTGTGATTTTGGAGGCGTTTGGAGGTGGCGCCGCCACCGGAGGCCGGGGATTTGGGGGCGGCTCAGCTAGGGTTTCGGGGTGTTTCTGGTGGGGTGTTGAGCAAAAGGGGTTCTGGGGGGGAACATGTTTCGGACACTTAAATACTCCCAGGGCTTCAGTTCTGAGCCGTTTGATCAAGGGGAGATCAACGGCTCAGATCACTACTTATTGAAACGGCGTTGTTTCGCTTGGGGGGAAGTCGGACCGGGTTAGGGTGGTTTGGGCCGGGTATTGGGTTGTTTCCATTTGGGCTGGGATGATTAAATTGGGTTTGAGCCCAGGTTTGGATTTCTTTCATTTCTTTCTTTTTCCTTTATCCAATTTCAAAATTCTTTTATTTTTTCAAAATTAAAATAAATCCTACATTAATTTATAATAATTTTTAAACTAAATTAACCTACCTAATTAGATTAATCACTCATCATGGTATTTACAATAATTTATTAAATCCTAAATTTAAAGAAAATTACACAATTCAAAATTAAAAAGTAAAAATGCAAAATGAATTATTTTTTATGATTTTCATTTTTATAAAACAAACTAATTTACTAATTAATCTAAAAATATAAGATTAAATCGCAACATATTTTTTGTATTTTTCATTAATTAAATAAAATAAACGTGCACAGGCAAATGCAAATAATTAACAGAAAATGCCACGAAATCCAACAAAATTGCAAACACTGAAAGAAATTGTTTTGTTTTGAATTTGTTGGAGTGATTCATATAGGGCAAAAATCACGTGCTCACAATTATTATTTTTCTCTCATTACTTTACTTATACAGCATTACTATTACTTATCTGGATGAACCAATGACTGTGACATGCAATGAGACAACGCAACAAACGAACATTGATTCAGAGGAAGATGACATACCAAAAGAGATTGCTAAAAAAGTTGAGAATTTTGAGAATAGACCTAAGTCCAACCTGGACGAGACAAAAGTTGTTAACCTGGGAAATGCAGAAAACGTCAAAGAAACACGAATCAGCATTCACTTATCGCCGTCAGAAAAGAAGGAATACACAGAATTTCTAAGGGAATATGAGGACATATTTGCCTAGTCGTACGATGACATGACTGGTCTGAGTACATCTATTGTGGCTCACAAATTACCAACCGATCCAACATGTCCGCTGGTAAAGCAAAAGCTTAGAAAGTTCAAGCTTGATATGAGTTTGAAAATCAAGGAAGAAGTCACCAAGCAGGTCAAAGCCAAGGTTCTCAGGGTAGTAGAATCCCCGACATGGTTAGACAACATCGTGCCAGTGCCAAAGAATGACGGGAAGGTCAGAGTCTATGACAACTACTGGGACCTCAATCGGGCCAGTCCGAAAGACGACTTCCCTTTGCCAAATATGCACATCTGATTGACAATTGCGCCAAGCATGAGCTGCAGTCATTTGTAGATTGTTTCGCTAGTTATCATCAGATATGGATGGATGAAGAAGATGCTGAGAAAACGGATTTCATTACGCCGTGGGGAATGTACTGTTACAAGATGATGTCGTTTGGGTTAAAGAATGCAGGGGCCACCTACATGAGGGCCATGGCTACTATTTTCCATGATATGATACACAAGGAGATTGAGGTGTATGTGGATAATGTCATCATCAAGTCCAAGAAGGCCACTGATCATATAGAAGATTTGAGGAAGTTCTTCAATAGATTGTGAAGGTACAATCTGAAACTGAATCCCGCAAAGTGCGCATTTGGGGTTCCTACTGGAAAATTTCTTGGGTTTATTGTGAGTCACCGAGGAATAGAATTGGATCCATCAAAAGTTAAAGTCATCCAAGAACTACCACCGCCAAAGAACAAGAAGGATGTGATGAGTTTCTTGGGAAGACTTAAATACATCAACCGATTCATAGCACAATCTACAATTATCTGTGAGCCGATCTTTAAGATGTTGAAGAAGGACGCCGCCACCAAATGGACCGATGATTGCCAAAAAGCCTTCCATAGAATCAAGGAGTACTTGTCAACACCGCCAGTCTTGGTCCCGCCTGAGCCAGGTAGACCCTTATTACTCTACCTTGCGGTATTGGATGGAGCTTTCGATGTGTTTTGGGGCAGCATGATGAAACGGGGAGGAAAGAGCAGGTCATTTATTATCTTAGTAAGAAGTTCACCCCGTACGAGGCCCGGTACTCTCTATTAGAGCACACCTGTTGTGCTTTGACCTGGTTAGCTCAGAAGCTAAGGCACTACTTCTGTGCCTATACTACATATCTTATATCAAGGATGGATCCTTTGAAATACATCTTTCAGAAGCCCATGCCCACTAGCAAGCTAACCAAGTGGCAAATCCTGTTGAGTGAGTTCGACATTGTCTACGTAACTCAGAAAGAGATCAAGGGACAAGCTCTGGAAAACCACCTTGCTGAGAATCTCATAGAGGGAGAATACGAACCCCTAAAAATGTATTTTCCTGATGAAGAGGTATCATTCATAGGAGAATACATTGCAGAATCCTATGATGGTTGGAGAATGTTTTTCGATGGAGCTGCAAACTTCAAAAGAGTTGGCATAGGAGCAGTCCTAGTATCAGAAACTAGTCAGCATTATCCGGTGTCCGCCAAACTCAGGTTCCCGTGCACCAACAACATGGCCGAGTATGAAGCTTGCATCTTAGGGCCCAAAATGGTCATTCACATGAATGTTCAAGAGCTACTAGTAATTGGAGATTCAGACCTACTTATACTTCAGGTACGAGAAGAATGGGCAACCGAGAACTCTAAGATACTCCCGTATTTGCATCATGTACCGGAATTGAGGAAAATGTTCACAAAGACGGAGTTCCAACATGTTCCCAGAATCCAGAATGAGTTTGTCGATGCATTGGCCACCCTAGCATCTATGATACAACATCCAGACAAAAACTTCATTGATTCCATTCCAGTAAAGATCTATGATCAGCCAGCTTATTGTGCCCATGTTGAAGAGGAAGTAGACGGAAAGCCTTGGTTTCATGATATCAAGGAATATTTGGCGAAAGGGAGAGTACCTAGAGCTTGCAAACCCTACTCAGAAACGCACACTCCAGAGATTGTCCAACAACTTCTTTCACAGCGGAGGAATCCTGTATAGGAGGACTCCTGATTTGGGATTACTAAGGTGTGTCGACGCAAAGGAAGCATCCAAGCTACTAGAGGAGATTCATGCAGGGACCTACGGTCCACATATGAATGGTTTTGTCTTAACAAAGAAGATACTCCGAGCTGGTTACTTTTGGATGACTATGGAAACGGACTGCATCCAGTATGTCCGGAAATGCCATCGTTGTCAGATACATGCAGACATGATAAAGGTACCTCAAATGAGCTTAATGCAACAAGCTCACCATGGTCGTTCGCCACTTGAGGGATGGATGTTATTGGACCAATCGAGCCCGTCGCTTCCAATGGACACAGATTTATCCTGGTAGCAATCGACTATTTCACCAAATGGGTCGAAGCAGCATCTTACAGAGCAGTAACCAAGAAAGTCGTGGCAGATTTTGTCCGCGACCGCATTGTTTGTCAATTCAGAATTCCAGAGTCAATTATTACTGATAATTGCTCCAACCTCAACAGCGACTTGATGAAAGCTATGTATGAAAACTTCATGATCAAACACAAGAATTCCATAGCCTATAGGCCGCAGATAAATGGAGCTATAGAAGCCGCCAACAAGAATATCAAGAAGATATTGAGGAAAATGATAGAGAAGCACAAACAGTGGCACGAGAAGTTATCATTTGCTTTATTGGGATATGCACCACAGTTCGCACATCAACCGGGGCGACCCCTTATATGTTGGTTTATGGTACATAAGCAGTCATCCCACTGAGGTAGAAATTCCTTACCTAAGGATCATACAGGAAGCCAGGCTCGACGACGCAAAATGGGTAAAAAGTCGCTACGAGCAACTAGCCCTTATAGATGGAAAGAGAATGCATGCAGTCTGCCATGGTCAACTCTACCAGAATAGAATGTCCAGAGCCTTCAACAAAAGAGTCAAGTCGAGATAGTTCACACCGGGGCAGCTGGTGTTAAAGAAAATTTCCCACATCAAGATGAATCCAAAGGGAAGTTCTCTCCCAACTAGCAGGGTCCATACATGGTTCACCGGATTCTGACAGGAGGAGCCCTCATACTCGCAGAAATGGATGGAGAAGTTTGGCCAAAACCGATCAATTCAGATGCAATCAAGCGTTACTATATGTAATTTTCATGCTTTCCTCATCAATGTAATTGAACTATGCCGGACCTGATTCCCGTTTAAGAGGGGATATGTAGGCAGCCCTATGGGTTCGTTCACAATTTAATAAAATTTTCATTTCCCTGAAATTGGAAACTGGGGCAGAGTTTTGAAGAGGACCCTCAAAATTCCAAAGTAATTTTAGCAAATCGCCACAGGCATCCGTCAGAAGCGTCAACTCATCAAACTGGGGCAGAATTTTGAGGAGGACCCTCAAAATTCCGTAGCAGGAGAGGTTGCAATGTCCTGAACTATGTCGCAGTCGTCGGTTCATCTAAAAATTATTTTAATTATACACTTATGTCATACTTTTACAAAACCATGCCTGTTTATTATTGAAATTCTTTGTTTAGCAATGCTACCCCAACGATACATACAGTATCACCATATCAAAGCCGAGCAGGCCAAGCAGATCTAGCGGGGATACGAACTAACCTCCCCGCCTTTTTTGCAAAACTCACGATTTTTCTTTGGATGCAGGCACTTGGATTGCAAAACCATCAAACATACTATACACTCACGAGATAAACGTTGTTCAGGGATACAACTCTCAGAACTGATGCATTTATTCACATTTGCTATCCACACACAATAGTGTCCCCAGCAGGCACAATGTCCCCAACAGGAACAATGTCCCCAACAGTCACAATATCGCAATCTGCTATCAGCTAAGAAAGCTTATTATCATTTGCCATTTTATTTCTTGCATAAGGCTACTATTCTGCCTTCTGAGACTAAACGTTGTATCCATCTGCATTTTTGCATTGCATAAGGCTACTATTCTGCCTTCCGAGACTAAACACTATCTCCATCTGCATTTTCGCATTGCATAAGGCTACTATTCTGCCTTTCGAGACTAAAACGTTGTCTCCATCTGTATTTCTGCATTGCATAAGGCTACTATTCTGCCTTCCGAGACTAAACGATATCTCCATCTGCATTTTCGCATTACATAAGGCTACTATTCTGCCTTCCGAGGTCAAGCTCTACCTCTATCTGCATCTACATGGCTGAAAGATCGCCACATACCGCATTGCATGGTTGAAAGATCGCCGCATGGCTAAAAGATTGCCACTTATTGCATCTCATGGGCTGAAAGATTGCCACACACTACAATTCATAGGCTGAAAGATTTCCAAATTATCCAAAGGCATCATCGTTCGGGGCACCATTTTCATAGCCCGAGAACACCATGTCATGGCCTGAGGATCCCTTTTAATCTTTTGCATATCATTATTCAAAGGCATCATGGTTTGGAGGCATCATCCTCATAGCCCGAGAGCATCATTTCATGACCTTCGAATCCTTTATTATACGCTTCATGGCCTAGGACATCATGGTCTAAGGACGTCATTCTAACCGTCCAAAGACAACCGTCATGGTCCGACGAGAATTTGCATCATGTTTAAATTTATGCACAATATATGCTTGTATTGATTATTTGCAGGTAAACTGGCGAGCAACAGCCATCTCAGCAGGAGTGATCCCGCTCCAGTTTCCACAGCCCTACCAAACCTAAAACATTCCCGAAAACCTACCACACATTGCGTCCGTTCTTGAAAAGTCTCGAGCGGCATACTCCACCGACGGATCCCAAACTACATATTGCCTGATTCTTGTAAGACTAGGGATATGTAGGCATCTCAGAAGCCAGGGCGCAGCCTAAACCTCTTCGAACCGTTCCACTTGGTCAAAATTGGCCATATCTTTATCTGACAACTCTTTCATCCTTCCCGGGTAAAGAGGGGCAGCTGTTGATACCCAATTTTTCCCTGTATATTTTTTAATATGCAAAATACTTTCAAAATAGAATATGTATGCATATATAAGTATGTCTAATTTTTGTTTTTTTATTATTATTTTTAATTTTTAAAGATTTTTAAACCAATTTATTCCCTTATTTTATTCATAAAAATCCAATAATATTTCCAAAATTGTCATTTTGGTAATTCATTTAATGGATTCTTATATTTATGCCAAAATATAGCTAAAATAATATTTGTACATTTTTACAAATTTATTTAGTATTTTTAAGGCTAAATTGCATATAATTGCAATATTAGCCTCTTTTAGATTTAATTGTGTTTATATCTATAAAAATTAAGTCCAGCATTTTTAATTTGATAATTATATGTTATAAATTATTTTAGTACTTTTAATTTATTTTTAGAATTTAATTTGCTATTTTTTATAAAATAAATGAGAAAAGTTGGCTATTTAAAAACTAGCCCAATTACCTTTCAATTATAGCCTAATTTGAACCCCAATTGGAACCCAATTTTACACCGACCCAATTCCCTTCAAATCCGGCCCTTTACCCATTTAAATGACCCACCTGAACTCCCACCTAATCCTAGCCGTTGATCGTGTAGATTAACGGCTCCCATTACCCCCTTCCTTTTTTAACCCAAACGCCCCTTCACCCTAATCCATTTCTTACAATACGCCGCCTCTGAATCCCCCTCCTCTCTCAAATCCTCTCTACAACAACATCAAACCCTAGCCGCCGCCACCTTAATCTACCCTAATCCATGGCTCTCCAAGATCATCTAAGACTTGTATCAGTCTCTCATGGCTTCTACGTGTTCGTTTCTGTGGTCTCATGACTAGATTCTGAAGGGGTTTGGTCCAGTCTTTGCTTGATGACTGTTCTCCGGTCGTCTCTGACCTTTCACCTGCCAGCCATGGCCATTCGAGTCAGACCCTTGACTCCCATGTTTAGATCGATGGCTTTCAAGGCCTTTCTCGTCACTTGGGGTTCTTCTGAAACCCTAATCTCTAAAAGCTTCTCGACTTTTTTCAGGTTCACTTTAGATCTATGCTTGCTATGAGTTTTTAAACGCCTTCTTGAAGCTTCTTTAATTTTGCTTTCAAAAAAAAAAACTTTTCATCTTTTTCCGTTTAGGGTTTTCCTTCAAGTTCTTCTTTTCAAAATCTTTTCTGAGTTTAGCATGATAAAAACCCTAATTTCTTTTGGGGTTTCTGAGACTATTTGTTAAATGTTTGTTTGATTTACTTGTTTATCATCTCTAGGCTCGATGGGTGATAAAAACCCTAATTTCTTTGGGTTCGTTCGAGTTTCTGAGACTATTTGCTAAATATTATCTGATTTATTTGTTCATCATCTTTAAACTCGATCGATGTTGAAACCCTAATTTCTTTTGGGGTCTATTCGAGTTTCTGAAACTGCTTGTGCGATTTATTTGTTTATCATCTTCTAAGCTTGAATGTTATTAAGGAAAAACCTATGTCTTTGGGTTTGAAATTGCTCGTTGGAATACCTGACTTGATTTGGAGTTCATTTGTTTCAGCATCTCTTTTCTTTATGTGATTCCTTTGATTCTAGGTTCTTACTATATTTGAAACTCGACTATGCTTTTCAGAAGGATTTTCGCACTTGACCCTTTGCATACTTCTGATACTCTATCTTTTTTTTCTTTTTTCTCTATACTACTGATTCAATGAAACTTGACCTACGTGACTATCATGTTTCGAATGTTTGCTGTCTACTAACTTTGTGTTACTATTGCATGATGTTTCTTTTGCCAATAGTTTGGCCTCGCATGTCCATCATTTGTGCACTCTATTTATACGCAGAGTCCCCTTCTTTAATTGATTCTCAATTTTGGGACTAATTTCAAAACTCCTCTTTTTGTGAACTCTAATTTTACTCGCCTGTTAAAGTGATTGATCCCTTTCCTTACTTATTGCCTTGCTGAATCTTTTCCCCAAAACAAGTGTATCTCTGTACTTAGACTCTATTGTGTACTCAATGTTTTACTACTTCCTTTTATGGTAATAATTAGTCGGCCTATAAACTAATTTTTTTTCCTTCTTTTAAACTTGTTAGCCCCGTTAAAAAGTGATTCCTCAATTAAAGGGGAATTACTTGGTTGATTGATTCTGATTGCTGATTACTTCCATATGTGCATTTATTGCCTTATTTCTTACATACTTCTAAAACTATAAATACCCACCTTCTTTTCTTTCAAACACACAAACACAAGGCATAAACACTTGAGTTCAAACACACACTCCACTAAAATCTCTCTCTTTTCTCTGTTGCTACTTGTATTGCTGCCTTACCTAGTCAGCTAAAAGCCAAGCCTAGGCTGTGGGAAGCTTGCTTATTTTTCTCTGCATTTGCATCTTACTGGTATGTTCTAATTAAGCTTTTGCACCAACGACATGTTTCTTTACTGTCTCTTCCATCCTTGTTTGTCTCCTGTTTGTATTTACCCAAATTCCATTATTAAACATGTTGTAATCTGCCCCTTCCTGTTCTGAGTTAATGCTTCTGTCCATTACTTATTATGACTTGTGAATCCTAAATCCCTATCCCCAAGGTGTTTAGTATCTGTGGTTGGTTTGGGGCATGACATCATTGGACATTGTTATGCATGACCCAAACCTGATCCCTCTGGGATCATAACCTCCATGTATCCTCTAGATGTTGTATGTTCTGATTGGTTTATAGGAATGTCAGCACCTTCTATTGATGTACATGTACAAAGCTGATCCATGCTTAAGTACATGGGCTTACTGCAATGGATTTCCAACCCCTGACCCCCTTTGTATGAAGTTATTAACTCTGTGTGTTACTAATTACTGTCTCCCTATCACCCTTTACCCCTCTCCTTTATCCCCTCAGTTTTAAGACTCTGTTCCTGCACTTTCACTATCTTCTTAGACTTAGGTTCTGCCTCTCTTGTGTGAGCCTTGCTTTGGGACCCATGAGTTCCCTCTGAACTTGGACACATAAGGGCTGACACTTCCACACTGCACTCATCCCAATCTGGTTCTATGAACCTGGGTGTAAGCACTACCCGGGGTCCTTTGAGACCCTTAGGGAACTCTAACACACCCAGGTCTGAGAAAGGCTTTGAATCAATGGCATTTGAGGTGATTTATTCCATAACTCAGAGAGGAAGTCAAGAATCAGACTTCCTATGGTTGTAACTTTTCTTTTGTACTTTTCTGATGTAATTTATTATCTAGTCTGTAATAATTTGTAATAAATATTGGGGTTGGCTAGTGAAAAAGGTTGGGTAATTATGCATATTTAAGGGTAGAAATCATGTGTATAGGATCTGCTGTTTAAATTCTACATGTTTTGAGTTCTGTATTTTAGAAATCACTTATAGGATCCGTTTGTTTGAATTATGCATTTGTAATTCTGCACGTTAGATACCATGTCTATAAGACCTGCTTTCATTAAATTTCTGCATGTTCTGCATCTAGAGAGTATGCCTATAGGACTTGCTTAAATTCTGCATATTATGGTCACATTTAGATACCATGTTCCTAGGATCTAAATGGTTAAAATCAAATATCGTGTTCATAAGGTTAAGAATCAGTACCCCTTTTAGAAATCATGTCTATAGAAATAAAATGAGCAATATTAAACATCCTTCCTATAGGATCTGCAATCAAGTTAAATTCAGTCTATTCTGAACCAGTTTTAAACAACCTTCCTTTTTTATCTAACGAGGTTTAGAAAGCATGTCTATAGGATCTGAATCGTTCGTTTTAAAACTGTTACTATTTTGCACTTTCTGAATCAGTAATAGATATCATTTCACCCAAACGCTTAGGCAAGCCTTAGGTGATGATAACAATAAGAATTGAATCCGCCTTTGTTAATTGCTACAACCAACAGGCAGGCCTGATTCAGACTTCTTATCTGAGCTATGTAATAAACTAATCTGCTTCAATAATTAACTCCCCTTGTCTTTAGAATTTTAATCAGACCTTAAAAGTATGTGCAAGTCATGCTATTTATGTATTTTGTTTGAGGAGGTATGCATGAGCCTTTATCTGTTTACATGCTTCCCCCAACATGCAGTATTATATGTTTTGTATGTCGCCTTAGATTTTTATCTTTTGAAACCAAAATCAGCCTAATATTCCTCTCCTTTAGGAATAGCAGTCCTAAACTCCTCCAAGACTGATAGGAATTGGACAGGTAATAGCATGCAATAGTGACCGAGACTAATCTGCGCTTTAATATCTCAACGGGGCGGGAAGGGTAGATATGGATATGATGACTGGTGCGCTAATACCACGTGATCCCCTCTTTTGAGGGGTGTCATACCGGGTATCGCATTTATGTGATCCATATTAAATATAAACCTAGGACCCTCTTTCCCTTTATTTGCAAACTTCTTTTCAAAAACTCTTTTTTTTAATTGTTCTTTCTCTTATGTGTTTAAATTTAAATCCCCTAATATTTGAGTCCATACTTGTCTATTTGCTAAATTGTACAAATCGCAATCAACTGTCTGGCCGGGAACCACACTATTGGATCCTGAGGGGTACCTAACACCTTCCCCTTAGGATAATTTCAAGCTCTTACCCTATCCCTGGTTGTTCAAATACCTTAGAATTAAACCCTATAGGTGTCCTAATGCACCTTAAATCATTAGGTGGCGACTCTTCAAATGCAAACCCAGTTCCTAAAAGGAACGAGTTGTCCCATACCAAATGTCATAAACCCGATTTCGCGAGAAAAAGGGGGGACGCGACAGAGTTGAGCGATTTGAAGGTCTTTGTCTTCAATAGATTTCTTCAAGATTTCTATAGTTTGTTCCATCATGGCAAACTTTTTGTCCATGTTAGTTGCATCAGTCATTAAGGCGTTGACTTTCGTTGAATTAGAGAGTCCACAAAATCCTCAAATCCACCAAGGTTGGAGGCTGTTTGAGAAAGTTCGTCAAATAGTGAGAATGGGGTGTTGCCTCCAAAGATTGCAATTGCAGACGTCATATGAGATCTGCTCTTCTTTGCCATCTCCAAGGAGGCGAAGTATTCAGATCCTTCTAAGCTACTAGCCTTGAACTTGCTTCGAGTGATCGGGCCAACATGACTGAGCTCAACGGATGCGGCAGCAGTGACATCTTTACATGGAACATCATCACACTTCCGAAAGGCCATTGCAGCAGTAGATCTGAAGTTTGTAGTTTTCAACTTATAAGAGGAAGAAATGAAGGGTAGAACTGGTTCCACTAGGCGTGCCAAAAAATTTTCGCAGCAAATTTTCGTAGTACAAAAAAAACTGCAACAACAATAATCTGAAGAAAAAAATAGATTTTATTGATAAATATTTGTGAGTACAACTCTATGTATCCTTTGATTCTCCTCTCTAAAATTCTCCATGATTCGAGAGCTTGAGAAGCGTCTTTCTCGAATGTAGGACGATGCAGACCTCCTTGTGATGTATTTAATCGCCAAGAACGTCGAGCAACACCTTGTTGTTATGGTTTGATCTCCAGGAAGAACTCTGTTTGATCACTCATTTGTTGAAGAACTATGCACTTGATGATTGATCTCTCTGTTTGTGATTACCTTCACCAATTGCGGAATGCTCTTCTCCAATTCTAAATGTCCTCCAGAGACTTATGTAACCTCTCTATTTATAGTAGTCGAGGATGGACAGTCCAGCTACATATGAACTCTCTTGCTTGATTCTAATTGGCTCACATGTGAGTCATCAAACTTATCACACAAGCTATGTGATTGACCAAGACATGTCATATTATACACTTGGCGATCTTTGGTTGGTCATTGCTTTTTGACGGGGATTGCCACATGATTTTAACAGGCGATATCATCTTGTTGGCTTTGAATTTGACTGAACATGCCATGTCACTTGACACATGGCATGAGCTTGGGCCTTAAGAAAATTTAACCTTGGGCTTGAAATTTAAAATGGATTTATTTAATTTATGAAGTCCAAATTAATTATTCGACCCAAAGTAATTTAGAATTTAATCCAAATTTTGTAGGGACTAAATTCAATAAATTTTACATATCTACCTATATCTATCAACTTTTGTCTATAATCAATCACTGCGGGAACATAAGCAGGATTATTCCATGCACAATCCAAGTGTCAAATAGTGATTGCGTGAACATGTCATGAAAAATCGACCTGAAGAAAGTGAAGCCAATTCCAGTTGGAACATAAATTAGACCAAGCTGTGCGCAACTGTTATTACTGGGGCTCTTTTTGTGTCGGTGATTGGATTAGAAAACCATGATATTACGCCACGATTGGTTTTTAGCAAGATATGTAGGTAAATTTGATTTACAGCGTATGATTTTTTTTAGCTCTTTTACTGTTGTTATTCAACCCCAAGATACGTAGCAAGATATGTAGGGTTGCTCTGATGGTAAGCAACCCCCACTTCCAATCAAGAGGTTGTGAGTTCGAGTATTCATCAAGATCAATTACATAAAATTATACTTACCGTTTCTTAACAAAGATTATTTATAGCTCTTACTAGATCTGAGGCAGTGTGTGGTACTGTCGGTGTTCTCAAAAGATAGCCAAGATATCTCACGTGGATTGAGTTTTTATGGATGCATTATTGCTCTCTTCTTCTTTCTTTCCCTTTCCACGAACTATTACCATTGAGTCATCCTCGCTGTTATTACTATAAATAAATTATAAATATAATATGCTAGCTAGCACAATTCTACTATGCAAGTAGTCAACAACAAACAACAACAACGACCCAGTATAATCCCACAAGTGGGGTCCGGGGAGGGTAATATGTACGCAGACCTTACCCCTACCCTGAAGGGTAGAGAGGCTATTTCCAGAAGACCCTCGGCTCAAAAAAGCAATAGGAGATGATATATTAGTACCACAAAAAATATATAATAAAATAATAACAATATATAAGAGATATGCAAGTAGTCATAATATTTCCATTTTACAAAAATAGGTTGTGCCTTTTCCTTCTTAAAGAAGCCGTGTCAAATGGTTTTTGGAAAAGGTTAGTCCATAACTACTTTTCCTTTTCCAAAATCAAAGTGACAAAATTTTTTAACATAAGGAAAATTACTGATTAATTTGAATTTGCATAGTACAAACTCATTAAAGTAAAAATTATTTCGTACCAATTTATTATTTTTAGAATTTGAATTCAAAAACCACTCATTTTTTATTGTTTTCCTTTTCTTTTCTTTCACCTTGGTTGAGAGAGAAAAGAACTAGAAACCATTATTAAAGAGAAACACACTTTGATAGTTTCATTCTATTTACACACTATAAATAAATAAATGAATTCTGCTAAATACCAGTTTCCTCTCAATCCCCGCGTTAATTACTTAAACTACTCTCAACCGTTCGCAGTTGCTCCTGGCTTCTCCTCTCTCACACTCATTTACTCACAGAAGTAGTACTAGCTTTCAACAGAGAAGGAGAAGGAGATAACAGGAAAAAAACAAGACAAAAAAAAAAACCCAAAAATGGGGTCTCTTCCACCTCCATATTTGGACTTCTCTCATCATTCCTCAAAGCAAGATTCATCAATAGACCCAACCAAACTTCTCGATCTCTTCAAAGCCCAACAAAATTATCTCAATCACTTCTTTCAAAATCTTGATCTTACCCAAACTTTAACTTTCACCCAAACACTCGTTAATGCCAAAGGTACAATCTTTTTTACCGGTGTGGGAAAATCTGGATTTGTCGCCCAAAAAATCTCACAGACTCTTGTTTCTCTTGGTATCAAATCTGGGTTTTTATCCCCTGTGGATGCGCTCCATGGAGACATTGGCATTTTAGATCCTCAAGATATTTTGGTTATGTTTAGCAAGAGTGGGAATACAGAAGAATTGTTAAAGCTTGTGCCTTGTGCAAAGGCTAAAAGGGTCTTTTTAATCTCGGTTACTTCTGTAAAGCCTAATTGTTTGATGGGGTTGTGTGATCTGAATGTGCATTTGCCTTTGGAGAGAGAATTATGCCCTTTTGATTTGGCACCTGTGACCTCTACAGCTATACAAATGGTATTTGGTGATACAGTGGCGATTGCTTTAATGGGGGCAAGGAATTTGAGCAAAGAAGAGTATGCTGCGAATCATCCTGCTGGTAGGATCGGGAAAAGCTTGATCTTTAAGGTAAGGAATAGTAATAATATCTTGTCATAATTCATTAATTTTGATGTACCTTTGTGAAATGTGATTACTTTGTGGTGTATTTATTGTGGATTTTATGTAAGATCTTGGAAATATTCCCTAAATTGCGCTATTTAAGACTTGAGTTTGAGCATGGAAAATGTTGGAGCTTGTCTCACCACCCTCTCACCACTCTATTTATGTATTCTTTCTGTTTTGGCCATGGAAAAATGAGGGGGAAATAAGGATCATCTTGGTTTTATTGTGCCTTTAACGCGTAGGATCTGCTTAATTTGGTTTTGGAAGTCCAAATCTTGGGTGTTAAAAGGTTATTTAGGTGTTAATGCTTGTGTTTTATTGCATTACGGTAGGCAGTTGTAGTCGGTTGCAATTGATGTAAAGGGTGAATTTTGAGGGCTACTTGCATTCTGGTGTCTTCTTTGGATTTTTACCCTCTCAAAGAAAGTTTATTTCCCAGCAATCCTTTTAAAGCTGCATAATTGATTTTCTCACCTTCACGCAAAATTTTGGATATGCAATGATACTATTGATTGGCTAGCTGTGTTAGCTTCCAGCCGTCTGTTAAGAATTGCATAAAATTTTCATGTGTGCATCTGGTTGATTTGAGCCAAAATGGTATCTTGACGAGTAAATTAAAAGTTTACTCGTCAAGATACTCCTGAGCTTGCCATCTCTCAGGTGTTTGTAGAGAAATATCTGAATAGTTAAAAAATTGGTGACTGATGGATAACTTTGTAGGTGAGAGATGTGATGAAGAAGAAAGAAGAACTTCCAATTTGCAAGGAAGGAGATCTTATTATGGATCAACTAGTAGAGCTGACAAGCAAAGGATGCGGTTGCCTCCTTGTTATTGATGAGGAGTTTCATCTGCTAGGCACATTCACTGATGGTGATTTACGTCGGACATTGAAAGCCAGCGGGGAAGGAATCTTTAAGCTTACAGTAGGAGAAATGTGTAACAGGTAATTTCTTACTTTTACCTCTGTAGCATATTTTTACCATCATTATATCAGTTCCACTGAAAGACCTAATCCATGGGAAAAAGAACAAGCAGGAAAAAAGGCAGAAAGGAAGAAAGATATATTGAATAATTAAAGAAAAATTCCTCGACAAGCACATTTTGCTGTGGTAGAATGTGGTTGGACATAGATTAAAGATTTTCTCGTTATCTAGAAATAGATCTAACTTTTTTTTTTTAATCTATAGTGCAGTACTTAATTTTCTTTGGTCGTCAAACTTAGGATCTTGGTATTATCTTTCCCTTTCCAAAATCTCAGTGGCATATTGTTCTAATGAGAACATATGTCTTTTTGCATAAAATCTGCTATAGCATTAGATGAGGGCAGGATGGTTAAAAATGATGCCGATTGATGGGCCAATCTTTGTGCTGCAGTTGAAAGGAAGTAAATGATAAATCACATTTTGGCTTTGTAAAGTACTGTTGTAAACATTACATAAGTCATCACTCCTGGGATGTTATTCAAGTTTTCTTCCAATAGGAGTTTGAATTTTGGCATATTTACCTTCTTCTTAATCGAAGTATCACAGTGTCCTCCCCCCCCCCCCCCCGGCGGTTGGTTCTAATAGTTGTAGCAGTAATGATATTATTAGTTCTTCCTTGATCATTTTAACCTTTGATGATACAGTCTCTCGAGAAGGAATTTGGATTATTATGGAGGTCACTATATGTGTCCTCTCATTATAAGAATTTTTTTCAGCAATCATAGTTTTCATCGAGAAATCATATTCGTATGTTATTGATTCAGTTTCGTTCCTTTTCTCACCATCAGAGTATGCTAAGCATAAATAACTTTGATATGGGACCATATTGGGAAAGCATGATGGTAATGTTTACGTGCTCAAGTGATAAACATAGTATTTGATAGAGAAATTGAAGAATATTCTATGGACAGTTCTTCCAGAGGTTATCAAGAAAGTTTGTCGGTTTATTGAATTCTATGTCTAATTTTAGTTACATTTTGAAGTTTCCTTATCTACGAGAGAATAAGAGATTTATACGTGTGAGGGAACAAAAAGTTACGAACAGTTATATTCTTGTGAGATTAAGGCATTTCTATAAATTTATTTGGTGTTTCAGGAAACCAAGGACAATTGATCCTGATGCTATGGCAGTTGATGCGATGCAGAAGATGGAGTCTCCGCCATCTCCAGTCCAATTCTTGCCAGTTATTGATCAGGATAATGTTTTGATTGGTATTGTTACATTACATGGACTGGTCTCAGCAGGCTTGTGAAGTTCTTGCCATTATTATCCACACTCTTTCCATCATTAGTTGTGTCATTAATTCTTCTTGTATATTGTTGGGTTTCTTGCCCTTATTCTTAAGCAGATATTCTTTACTCCTGTAACAATGATGAATATTATAGTCGTGTTATTAGACTTATAGATTGGGCTTAGAGTTAGACCTCTGTATCCCCTCTTCTGGCCCTCCATTCTCCTACTGTTATATATGAGCTACGATTTTCTCTCATTGGTTCCAAACCGCCGTATTGCATCTTTAATTCCTTTTGCTAATTTTGTTTTTCTTTTTGGTATCACGTGTTACTTACTGATAGGCTAATAGCTGATTCTTCTTTTTTTTTTAAAAAAAAAAACCTTTCTATTTTGTTTGCTTTCTTTTTCTTTTTCTTTTCCTTGTCCCTTTCTATCTAGGATTGTCTTTCACAATAACGTAGTAAAAATTGCACGGGCGCCCTATTTGGTCGCCCCCATTTAACCTATACTCATTTTTGTAAAAAGTTTTAACTTATACCCACTTTTTAAACAAATTCAGCCCCCCTTCTCTTCCTCCTCCACGCAAGAGATGCATTGTGCAGTTCGCCAGTAGATTAATTCTTTATTTTGAGATATCTATTTGTAATTTGATGTTCAGTTAATTAGGTTGGAGAATTCTTCCATGGCTTTGTTCCTCAACAACTGCAATAAAGAATCTTCCGGTGGAGATAGGAAAGAGAGGTGATGAGCTTGTACTGTGGAGCTCAGGAAAATGGGATAATGATGCTGAAGTTTCGTTGGCAGTGGAAATGGGACTCCTATGAGGCATAGCGATGGGATTATCTTGAGGCAAATTATCATTCTTAAAATACTCTAAGAAGGCTGAAGTTCGTCAATTACAAACAAAAACTTCAGCTTTAGAGCTGAAGTTCGACAGTTACAAATAAAAATTTCAGCTCTAGAGCTGAAGTTCGACAGTTGCAAAATAAAAACTTCAGTTTTAGAGCTGAAGTTCGACAGTTACAAACAAAAACTTCAGCTCTAGAGCTGAAGTTCGACAGTTACAAAATAAAAACTTCAACTCTAGAGTTGAAGTTCGCCAGTTACAAATAAAAACTTCAGCTCTAGAGCTGAAGTTCGACAGTTACAAAATAAAAACTTTAGCTCTGGAGCTGAAGTTCGCCAGTTACAAACAAAAACTTCAGCTCTGGAGCTGAAGTTCGCCAGTTACACAAAACAAAAACTTCAGCTCCAGAGCGTTCGACAGTTACAAAACAAAAACTTCAGCTCTAGAACTGAAGTTCGTCAGTTACAAACGAAAACTTGAAGTTCGACAGTTACAAAACAAAAACTTCAGCTTTGGAGCTGAAGTTCGCCAGTTACAAACAAAAACTTCAGCTCTAGAGTTGAAGTTCGACAGTTACACAAAACAAAAACTTCAGCTCCAGAGCGTTTGCCAGTTACAAAACAAAAACTTCAGCTCTAGAGCTGAAGTTCCTCAGTTACAAAAACAAAAACTTCGCCAATTACAAAACCAAAACTTCAGCTCTAGAGCCAGAGGCGGATCCAGGATTTAAGGGTTACCGGTGCCGACCTAATCGATTTGATCAACTCGAGCGTCGGTTCGGGTTATACATCCTTTTTATTTATATAGACAAATAGATCAAACGAAAGAAAATATAATAACTATAACTAATTGACGCAAAGCATAAAACTTCCAACAATATTTTTAATATCATACACAATCTATTTACAATTGTCCTCTACGAGCTTTCATATTTTGAAAACGATCAATAATGACATCATTACTTATATTTGTAAATACATCACGCTCTATGTAACAAACTAAACAATCATTTAAATATTGATCACCCATGTTGTTCCGCTCTTCATTCTTTATCTGCTTCATGGATGAGAATGCTCTCTCCACAGTTGCGGTAGCAACAGGTAAAATTAAAGTTAACTTCACAAGTAGATAAACATACAAATAAGTCTCCACAAGATTTGTCTCAACCAATGCTTTTGCCAAATCGCTAATTCCTTGCAAGTTGGAGAACTTGGGATGGCCAGCTCGCATATGAATTATGAAAGTATCTAGTTGATAACTCAAGTCTCGAATCTGTACTTCATCAAACTCATTTGGGTAACATTTTGCTAAAGCCATTATTCTACCTTTATCAAAATTAGCAAAAGAATTGATTGGATTCAAGCTAGCCATCCCAAGAAGCAATTCGCTACTCACTACACCAAAACGGTCATTAAGCTCTTGAAGTTGCACACCAATTACAGCATAAAAGATATCAACACGCAAGTGGTGTGAATAACAAATACCAGAAGACTTGCGCTTCGAATTTCCAGGAAAATAGGATTCATCCATCTTGGGAATTATAATATCATGCATATGACAAAATGAGGAAACATCATCTAGCAAAGATTCCCATCCAGTTTCCCTCATATCTTGCAATCTTTTCTTTGTAATCTTAAGAAACTCCATGGCATTAACAATATCTTGATCTCTCTTTTATAGGATCTTGTTCAACTCATTTGACATTGCCAAAACTTTCAACATCAAGTGAAGCATAAAAACAAATTTAAATGTTATTATCTCACTCAAAAGATATTTTGCTTGATTTCTCTCATTTGAGGTAGAACCTTCATGTTCAATCACTTCAAGCACACGAATAATAGATGAGAAAATAACAATAAAGTTATCTAATGTTTTGAAATGTGATCCCCAACGAGTATCACCTGGTCTTTGAAGCTCGCGTTCTTGATTTAGTCCTTGCCCGGTATGAATTTCACCAGACTCAAGTAATTGCTCCAGTTTTTCAGCTTGAAGATGGCGAAGCAAATCTCTGCGCTTAAAAGATACTCCAATGACATTCAACACATTAGTAACATGAAAGAAGAAGTCTTCGACATCCAAATGCTTTTTAGACATAGCTACAAGTGTTAATTGCAATTGATGAGCAAAGCAATGAATGTAATATGCCGATGAGCTGTCTTTCATAATCAAAGTCTTAAGACCACTTATCTCTCCCCTCATGTTACTAGCTCCATCATAACCTTGTCCACGTATTTGGGATGGACTTAGTGAGTGGTCCGAAAGCAAAGAGTAGATTGCTTCCTTCAATGAGCATGCCGATGTATCACTAACATGAACAAGACCAACAAATCGCTCTACCACTTCACCATTCTTATCAATATAATGCAAAACAAGAGCCATTTGTTCTTTGTGTGAGATATCTTTGGACTCATCAACTAATATACCAAAGTAGTCTCCATTCAAGTCTCCAATTATAGCCTTTAATGTTTCTTTTGCACAAGCATTGATAATATCCTTTTGGATTATAGGGCAAGTCAAAGTATCATTTTATGGAGCATTTTCTAATATTACTTTTCCCACATCCGGATGCTTGTCCCCATGCCATCGTAAGAATCCTAGAAAAAGGCCTTGATTTGTTGAAGATTCACTTTCGTCATGTCCCCTAAAAGGCAATCCATACAATAATAGAAGTCTTGCCACATCAATTGATGCTTCTAAACGCATTCGATACTCACTTTTTAACTTCTCGGAGTGCTTATAAAAAACAACTTGAATTGATTGATGATGATTTGATAAATCTAGAATCTTCTTGAAACATTTATCATAGACACTATTAACATCACCAACGTGTAAACGCAATCTTTCAAGACCCTTATTCCAAGCCCTAAAACCATTTTTTGTATAAAATTCACCTGCACTTCCATGAATAAATTCATTTTTGAACAAATAACAACATAAGCAAAATGCCGCATCTTTCTTCACACTATACTCCAACCATTTAGAAAATTGACCATTGAACCAACTTGGAACAAATTGACGCATTCTTACTCCTATTAGAGTTTTGGGAAATTGATGCTTGGAAGGTTGACAAGGATCTTGTTGAATGTAATGTTTCCTTACTTCATCTCGTATTCTAGGGTTATAGTCAGAAATAGGTATTCTTTCTCCTAGATCGCCTTTAAGTGACCCCAAATCGAGTTCATTTATAAGATAGGAAAGATTGGCATTCGCTTGGATCAAGGATTGACAACTAGGACTTGGTTGAGAATGGTTCAACCTCGTGACAAATTTATCCATCTCACTTCAGTTCCTATAAAATAGAAGTTCATTCCAGTGAGAAATATAGACCAATTTCTAGTAGGTCATACCGTCAATAAGTTTTGTTATTTTAAATAACTCAACCTTCCCTAATATTTTTATCGTCGTTAAAATAGAGTTAATTGTGAATTTTCCTTGATCAAAATTATTTGGGATGTTCTTTCCACGATACTAAATTCTACAAAAACCATATAAGAGGCATTTGATTTTCAAACACACCCAAAGAAATACATAACAAAAAAATCAAAATAGTGACAATAAAGTTTAGCAAGAACACTAAAATCCAACTAAATACAAAACAAAAACATGAGCAAGAACATATATTTCATGGGGGAAAAATAGCCACATAGGTTTAAGAAATAAACATGAGGAGGTGAGGAAACTTTACAATGGTGGGCGTAGAGCAATGAAGGTGTGAAGCATCTGAGAGATAAAGCAAAATAAATGCTAAAGTCTAATAGAGAAGCAAGAAGCAGAAACAGTGGCATGAAGGTGAAGCAGCGAGAATTGGAGAAAAGGAAAGGGGAATGTGGCGTAAGGGATTTGGGGAGTTGGGGATTTGTTTTACCTTTTGAAAATTGGGATTTGGGAAAGATCCTCAAAAAGGATTTTAACTTTCTATATTAATTATAAGAGAATACTTTTATTATTATTTTATCTTATTTGTTTAATTTATACTTAATTAAATAAACAGAAAAGTCAAACATTTAATATAAAATATAGAAGAGTGTGTTGTGTAGTGTATTTAATCTCCTTAAATTGCAACTGAATGTAAGCCAAAAAAGTATTTGCTCCCACAAGGATTCGAACTCTTGCAACAAAAGGGCAAACCTTTGTCATTGGCACCTTTGTCACTTTTGTTTTATGGGGTGGCACTTTAAATATATATCCTATTTGTTATACATATTTACATATATACATAAAGTTTTCGCCGAAACTTGCGGGTGGCGTACCACCCCGAACCATGTACATAGATCCGCTCCTGTCTAGAGCGTTCGCCAGTTACAGAACAAAAACTTCAGCACACTTGCTACATCAACCCCGCATGCTGAAGTTATGCGAAAAAGTGGGTACGCTTGCAATTTTTTTTGCAAAGCGGGCACAAGTTAAAGCGTGATCCAAAAAACGGGTATAGATGCAAATACCCCAATAACGTACGTCACAAGGAAAAAATTAAAAGCCCTTCAATGTAATCTCTTTCTCTTCGTAACTATTGAGCATCCATTAATCCCTAGCATTTAAAGTTCTGGGTCCTTGAATATGGAACTGAATGAAGATATAGTAATGGATATTATCTCCCGCTTGCCTGTGAAGCTTGCAATTCAATGTAGAGTTCTCAGAAAGAGTTTTAATAGCAAACTTTGTGAACCAAACGTTTCTCAAAGTTATGCTTCCCGATGGTTTCAAGATCAAAATATTTCTAAACAAGTCATCTACTCATCTTCATTATCATTATCATTATCATCATCACGGTACGAATTATCAAACTAGTTCCATAAAGTCTCCGTAAACACTAGCCGATTCGGAAGATCAACGACTTCATCACTTAACGTTTCCGTTTTGGCCCCTTGCATGGGTCTCCTCCTTGAATTTCGGCAATTTAAGATTTTCTGTATTTTCAATCCTATAACAGGGGTGCACCAACTGATACCTTACCCAGAGCCTAGAAACTACTTCAGAATAATTGATGGTGGCGTAGCTAGGGATGACAATGGAGCGGTGCGGGGCGGATTTTGTTTGATGCGGGGCGGGGCGAGTTTACTCATATGCGGGTGCGGGGCGGGCGGGTTAAAACAGTTTTTAAAAATTTTAAAGTGGGGCGGGGCTTTAATGCGGGTTTAAGCAGCTTTGAATTTCATCCTTTATGAAACAAAGCAATAACTTCAACTATAATTTTACATTCTTTTTTACTAGCATGAATGCTATTTTGAATTATAATTAACCAATTTACATAAGTCTCAACAAAATGATATTACGTAAATTTGTCAAATTTTATGTGATACAATTTTCATATGAGGTGGAGCGCGCGAAGATTTTTTCTTTTTAATGTCATGCCCCTAGATTATAATATTATCAATATTTGCGACATGCGTGAAAACTGAATATATAATATAATAGAATCCATGTGTGTAATTTTTTAATTTTTCCTCCATGTGGAGTTTTTTCTTTTCGATTTTGAAATTTTAATTATTTTTGGCAAGAAGATCAGTTCATAGCTTCAGCTAAGCTCTCTACGCAATTTCCCAATTCACTGTCCAGAACAGTCTTCTTTCACTTCTATGTCTTTTTTGTATTCGTCGGTGTGTGGATAAAGAAAGTAAAACATAACTTAACTATAAAAATATGTGTACTGACACCTATACTACATCTAATATGGTATTTCAGTATTGTGTATCCTCCTATATCTAATCTGGCATCACAAAATAAAAATACTCTGTCTTTTTTAAAAAAAAAAAATATTAAGCGGGTCGGGACGGGTTGAAAACTAAAAAAATAACTATGCGGGACAGGGCGGGTTAAAATTTTTGTGGATTTTACCAAACCCGCCCCGTCCCACTGCCAACCCTAGGCGCAGGATTAGTTGTTGATTATCCTACATCAAATCGACATTATAAGGTGGTGACTATTGGGATGCTGAATAGATACAAAGGGTATAAATTTTGTGTATTTTCATCAGAAGAAAGTAGAGTAGTGTGGCATGAATTCCAATTGCGAATCAGGGGCGAATTTGTAGGCAAATTGACGGGGCAGGTGAACCCATGGTCTTTCCATCAAACTAGGTATTTGATGTACAATTTTATTGGAATTAGTCTAGTATTCTCTGCTGGCACCTATGCTTCAAAGAGGCTAAATGATACACTTGATTGAATGATTAGGACTAGGGATCAAATCCCATTTAAAAAAAAAAATTCCTCCTTTTTTAATGGTGCACTCATATTATAAAAATCCTAGATTTGTTGCGAATGGACGTTTATGATAACTATTTAGTCGGTCCACAGCCTGTTTACGTGCACGATTGCTTGCACTGGGTTAGAAGCGACGCTAATATCCTTGCTTTTGATACAAAGAGTAGTAGTACTGGACAGGCTAGAATTTTTAACGGTCCTGATGAGATCATCAAATACTTATCTGATGCATGGTTCGGGTTGGCGCAAGGTGCACTTACCCTAGTTTGTGTCTTAAGATTTACAGTAGTAATTTTTGGTTATGATTATGTAAGCCACAATTGGAAAGTTTCATACACTTTGGCCAACTTGATCATGGTTTTCCAATATGGTTTGACGGCAAAAAGTTGCTTTTCCTGGTTAGACGTCCGGTTGTGCCGCCGCATGTATATGGCTATCTATACGAGTATGATTCAGAGAGAAAGACGTATGAAAAAGTAGATGCACTACTTTTGGATTTGAATACTACTATCATCTTGCGACACTTTTTTTCCTTTGAACCAACATGAGCCAATGTCCCAAAGATAGTGCTTCCCCCTTACACGGTCAACTCTAAACATTTCCCAGCCATTACTACAATATTAAATGAGTTTAGATATCTTATTGCTAATTATAAACCTAGAGTTGAGCGTGTTCCAGGAAGAGCTGTAAACAAATTTCCCTGCATAAACTGGAAAATAAAATCGTTATATATAAATTGTCACACAAGGTAGGGGTAAGATCTATGTACACATTATCCTCCTCAAACCTCACAGTGTAGGATAATATTGGGTATACTATTGTGTATAAATTGTCAAGTGGTTCAACCTTTCAGATTTCTGTAATACTGGGCAATCTTTCCGGAGGAAGAAAAGTGGTTCTAATTAATAAAAGATTAGTTGCATATATATTATTTTGTTGTTTCTTTAATTCAGGCCACTATTACATTTTATAATGCCAAAATTGCCTTTTGGGTTGAAACTTCCGTCTCGATACAACTTTGAAGAATTAAAGCAAACATTCACTAGCCCAAATTTTCAATCATGTCGTACTTTTTACAAATATTAATACTTTATTTATTTTAAATAAATATTATTTTAAAAAATTATATTCCATAGCTACCTTTTAATTTTTATAGCCAAATATTTATTTATGGTCACATCCTACCCTTAAGCCATAAAATACGCTTTGTATTATTTTTCTCTCTCATTCTTTCAGATTTTTATCCACCCTCTCTCTCTCAACGCCAGTTTTCTCCATAAATACAAACTCATGGATTCTCTCTCATCAATTCCTCCATCGATCGTTCTTCCTCCAAGAAAACTTCTCCGCCACCACAACCATCAGCGACGAATCTCCACTCTTTCTTCTCACACCAAGCAAAAATCATTGTTTCCTCAATTCCGGATACCTAGAAGTTGTAATAGAATGAGGTCTATGGCTGTTTGTTGCAAATTGTATAATAGCTAAATCAGGATCGTTTTGTGCGGAAACCAATCCCTTCAACAATGTCGGGTCCATCTAGCCCATGGTCGCGAGCTTTGGTACAGATCTCTCCGTACACTTTCTCAGCCATCGAAATCGACATTGCCATTGGTGTTTCAGTGCTTGGTGCTACTTGGTAATTCTTTATTTATCTCGTTTATTGCTCTCACTAGAGTCAGAATCGCGGCCCTCTCAACGAGACGACATTAGGGTTGTTCTTGAACAAAGACGACGGAGATTGGGGCTGAGCGACTTGAAGATGTTGTTACCTTTTTTTTAAAGTGTATTTCAATGTATTTCATTGTCTTTTTTCAATTGTATTTCAATGTATCTAGCTGAATTCCATGTATTTCATTGTATTCACTGTCTCGTGTATTTCATGAATGTATTCATATGATTTTTTTAATTAATATAATTTATGTATTCAGATGTATATATGTATTCAAATGCATTTGCAATATGTATTAATATGTTTTTTGCACTATAGATGAATTTCGAATTTTATTGGTTGAAAATTCAGTATATTTCGCGTCAAATACAGATTATGGATGATGTAATTGAATTAGTTGAGTTATATTAGGATTTTATTATGTTAATTGATTCACTTTCCGTTTAAAAACAACTAAATAGACCATGAATTGCGCTATTTACGTTATTGTATTCACAAATACGTATCGTGAATACAGTCGAATACAATAATTGTCTAGCAGTAATCCGTTGTTTTATGCCGAGTTTTGCTACTGTATTTATTAAGACAGTAGCTTAAATACATCGAATACACTCTAAAAACCCTGAAAACATAGCTATAGGAAGTAATATGATAAATGATAGCTACAACTAGCTAATAACCACCAAACAATAGTGGTTTGTAAAAATTTCTCATATAGAATATACAAGTCTTGAGGGAATTAGAGCTCAAAGGCCGTCTCAATTTTACTAGGATCATGTCATCGGTTCGCTGTTCTCTCTCTTTTTTTCCTCTCTCTTGTCAAACGCCATGATTTCGTGAGATTTTTTTTATTTTTGCTAATTACCAATTTATAGCAACTCTGGATTGCTATAGACTGGCTATTTAATTTTCAAGTACAAATTGCCGATCCCTTTGTGAATTTTAGGATGAATATCAGTCATCAGACTTGATTCACCTCTTTGTAATTAAATTTGAATTAAATTTAAATCTAGTTCGATATAATTTTGTCGTGCGAAAATGGAATGCTAATAAGATTCCACTCTACACTAATATATACACTAATTAACAAGAGATTTGTCAGATAAGCATTTAGAGTAATAAATAGTATAATGAATGATTCTTATAAGATATAAAACTATCAGTATGTTCGCTGTAACTTAATGCAATGACGCTCTCTGTTTTTTTAGTGAATCTTTCTTTGGATAAATCAGCTTAATGAATTAAAATCAAATACACTTAAAAGAAAGGGACTTTTTCGTACATATACAAGATTCTAAACTTCTTTACCCGGATTTGTCTAAGTTTTCATATTTACAGGAAGTGACAAACATTTTCTTTTTACAAAATATATACAAATCCGATCAAATACAATTTATCTACAACTTAAATACACATTTTTTGTACAGAATCCGGTCAAAAACTACAATTTATATACAACTATGTAAATTGTAGATATTTTGTATACTGTTTCTACACTCGACATATAAAATATATACAATTTGTTTATGTCTTCTTTTTCGAGTTTCAATCTGAAATTTCAACCAAAACACCTCGAATCTTCACCAAATTATCTCAAAATTGAGATATAAACTCTAACGGATATTCCCAATCATTTGCAAGAACACCCAATCCAAACAAAAAACAATTTCATAAAATTTGATTTTCGAATTCAAACTTCGAAGCATTTTAATGGCCGTCAATGGAGTTTTTAATGGATTAACACAGTTTCCAATTCAATCTACTTGCTTCTTGTTGCTTTCAAACGCACACGCAAGTATACGTGGTCGACAAGTAATATAATGATAAGTTGAGTGTCGAACCCACAGAGACTTGTGTAAACTACTCACTAAATCACTCAAATTGTTATTCAATCCAGCTAAAATCAAAGTCCGATAATATGATTATATTATACTACAATTCTAAATAATAACTAAGTTATCAAATAACGAATTGATTGTTGTGTATTCAGTAGAGACAAATATTCTAGAGTTGTGATCGATTCACCATTCGGATTGTGTTCTAATTAACTCTCCCTCACATATAATTCACTCATGGTTTCTAATTAATCGATAAATACTCTCATAGCCTTCTGCCGAAGTACTACTCACCTATTCTCAATAGATTAACGCCTATATTCCTATGAAATCAATCTATTAAGAATGCATTAAGATCACGATATTAAATTAAGCACGGTGACTAGGTATATTCCTATCCTAATCACAAATCCGTTCCCCCTAAGGGTTAAGATCATGCTCTCTTCAATTCTTCTCTAATCTAAACATGGCTTTCCCAAGCATAGCATAGATAGTAAATAGAACCTAACTGCTGGCCAGACAATTAAGCAATTCAACACAGAATTGAAGAAACAACCATATATGAGTAAATTATAATCAAGGTCAAGTCAATATCAAACAACAATATTCATGGTTAAATCACAACCCCAGAATAATGGGTGTTTAGCCATTCATGATGTAATCAAACAATTGCATAAGTGTTGAATCAATTGGAAATACTAGAAAAAGATGAAGAAAACTGAGAATTCTTCGCTTCCTCATGATCCCGTGTGTATCTCTACTCCAAAGTGGCGTCTCTTCCTTCAAAATAGGTTTAGTCTTGCTTTTATATCAGTTGGGTAGGTCTTGGGCCGAAATAAACTTGTCCCGGGAAAAATAGGACACATTTCACGTCACCAACGCCCAGCCCGGCGCCAGACGCCCCATTATTTGTGCATACTGTTTTTGGCGCCACAGGTGGTGCTAGGCACTGCCTGTGGCGCCCAGCTGGCCCTTTTTCCCGGTTTCGTTCGTGTTGGATCAAAACGCGTGCGTTTCGCCCTTTTCCGTTTAGAATTTGGAAAAAAGTAAAACACAAAAGTTATAGCTCTTTGAGTTAGGTTTCCAACCATATATTGTAGAGCCAAAATGTAGTTCTGAATAAAAAGTTATGTATATTTTACTAGATAGTGCACAATATGCCCTCTCGAGTCTTCGTTTATTCTTAACTATCAAAGTTGACCCCTGACACGATCCCGACTTAATTCCTTGGGTTTTTACTCAGATTTCAAAGCTTCAAATCACTTGAATTCATTCCATAACATCTATATAGCTCGGAATCACTCCTACAAGGCATAAAACACATCGTTAGTGCAAAACATTAGCGATTAAAGCGCAAACTCAACTAAAGTGTAGTAAATTAGAGTGTAATAGTCGACTAAAATACATAATTATAGCCTATCATCAACACCCCATACTTAAACGTTGCTCGTCCTCGAACAATAGGACTATCTAATAAAAAACCCCAACTACGTACAAGTATCAATTATAAAGGAGCACTTTAACTTTTAACCACACACTATACCCTTGACTATGATCAATACCGGCACACAAGCATGAACACACAAAAATTTACATTCTTCCCGTTTAAGCAAGCCTAAGTATAATATTTCAATTCAATAATTTCCAATAACCTAATTGTCACCACCCAACCTCACAAGCCGACTTGCAACCATTAAGTACCCTCAATTTATGCACTTACCCAACAAGAAAGTTTACAACATTATCAATCATTCATGAGATCATGTGCCCTCACCAACAAATTGAGAGTGAATATAAATTGGTCCACACATTCAAATATGCTATTGAACATAATTTAAGGACATCACACAATTGAACAAAATTCGCTCACTCTCACAAAGAATTCATATGCATCCCGTGGTTATTCCATAAGCTTGCCCGTAGTGTATATCTCCACTAATTTAAGCTAGCCAAATCTAGGATCAATTAGGACTTTTAGGTTGTAATGTAGGCTAAGGGACGGGTAGAATATATTTAGAAATAGTGACTCACCCTCCTAAACACTTTAATACACTACATTTACACTTCAAGCACATATTCTTCTCAACCAAATCACTTGTCATATACAACATAGCCCTCTTTTCACTTAAGCACTTCTCTATTTTGTCACTAGCACAAATCAATTAGGACTGGAGGTGTGTATTTTTCTATATTATTTGAACTATCATATCTTTTTTCTCTCTTTTCTTGCAATTTTTCTTTTCCTTTCTCTCTTTTTTTTTTCTTCACACACTCCATACATTAAAGTTCATCGGATAGTGACTTTTGATTTCAACTTTAGTGCACCAACGAGCCCTTCCATGTTTCCACTCGAAAACTACTCCTCAATATCTCACCTTACTTCTTTTAGCGACTAAGTGCCTTAGGAGGTAAAGGTTCAATCAATATCAAATTAAGAACAAAATAGGGGTATGACTTGTATGTGGGTGCCAAAAGAAAGGTCTATAGGCTCAAAGGGGCTAGCAACGAAAATTTTTAGTTTTATGTGACAAGCACATCTATGATCAAGCAAGAAAAATGCCTACATCATCTCCTAGATTAGAACAACTCATAATTTCGCTTCAATTAACACACGAGGCAAGTTCTAGACTACACAGGATAACACAAAAAATCACGAATCCTCACACACACGTTGCACATGACTCAATCAAGACGGTTATGTTCAACTCTCAAGTCAAGCAAGCACAAATAAATGAGAAATTTAAGCAACATTGCACTATGCGGCATACAAGTCAGACAACTGAGAAAAGGCGTCACAAAACAGGCTATTTACTTTACTTAGGCTTTACAATTCAAACCAAATACACAGAAAAACAGAATGTATGTCATAGCCTAATGTGCCAACATCAACCATGCCAGTGAGTATCTCAAAACGACTCAGTTTCTTCCTAAACTACTCCTAAAAAAAAATTAAAAGTGTCCGGTTCGAGCTACATCCTTGGAAAAGAACCGGTGCCTAAAGAAAAACCAAGGAATACTATCTAGCTATAAAAATAAAATTAAAAAAAAATCTTTTTGGTATTTTTAAATCGGACTTTTATCCCTCAAGAAAATTGTCCAAAAGATCCATCGTCGGGGAAAATCTGAACTTTTTCTAATTTTTTTCAATTTTCGTTTTTATTTTTTTTTTTTTTTTTTATTTCCTTTTTTTAACCTAAACTATGTCTACTACGAATTCTAAAAGAAAAACTAAATAAAAAAATAGTTTTATACAATTACACTTCAGAAAGTAGTTTCCCCACCCCACACTTATATTATGTATAGTCCTCGATGCATGATCATAGAGAAATATTAAAATAAGAGTGAGAAATACTCCCTGAGGCCCTCTCAGGCCTAGCTCGGACATGATCCTCAATATTAAGGGTCGGGACGACCCCATACTTAAGCTCAAACATGCTCCTCGGCTTCAATTTTGGGTACTCAGACTTCCCCTACTCTGCAAAAAAAAAAACACAAAACACAGTAAAAAGAAATAATCAATAGATAAAAGATACACAGGTTGGGTTGCCTCCCAACAAGTGCATTATTATAGTCGTGGCACGACTCTGCTACTCTGCTCAGGTTGGGCGCTTTCTCTTCTTCTTTCTCGCATGAATTCTAGCCTTTTTGCGCGCTCTCAGAAGGTCTCCTCTTTCATCTCTGGCTCTTTTCTCAATCATCTTAACACGCACAGCTGGAAATACCACCTCCTTTAACTCAGTTGTCCCATTTGGATCACTATAATTCACATAAGGACTCTACTTTATCCCCTTCGATTCTACCACAGTAATCATGCACAAGTCCTCATAATGCTTAGGAAGCTTAAGTGCCTTGTACACATTAAAAGTGACCTCCTCATCGTCAACTCTCATTTTTAACTTCCCTGCTCTCACATCAATAATTGCTCCACCAGTAGCTAAGAATGGTCGCCCCAAAATAATGGGCACTTCCTCATCTGCCTCGTAATTGAGAACAATAAAATCAGCAGGAAGAATAAACTTTTCCACTTGAACTAACACATCCTCAATAATTTCTTCGGGCATGACTAATGACCTATCTGCTAGCTGTAAAGTGATTGTAGTAGGTCTAAGCGCCCCCAATCCGAATTGCTTGAACAAAGAGGATGACATCAAATTTATACTGGCCCCTACATCACACAAGGCTCTACCAACTTCTTGTTTTCCAAGAGACAAAGGAATTGTGAAACTCCCAGGATCCTTCAACATAGGAGGAAGTTTACTCTGAACTCTGGCACTACACTCTTCAGTAAGTGAAACTGTTTCAAACTCTGCATGTCTTCGTTTGTTTGCCACAATATCTTTGAGATACCTTGCATACTTAGGCACTTACTGCAAAATTTCCACCAAAGGCAGATTCACGCTCACTTGGCTCAAAATATCTAGGAATTTCTTGTACTTGGCATCATCTTTTTGCTTCTGTAGTCTTTGTGGAAACGAAGGCGGTGGCCTAGTCTCAATTACTGGCTTGGGTCCTTTATCATCTTTCTCATTCCCCTCAACTGGCTGGAGAGCTAATTCTCCTTCAGGATGATCTGTATTCTTCTTTTTCTTTGGAATTTCTTCTAGGGCTCTTCCATTTCTCAAGGTAACCGCATTGACTTGAGCTTTAGGATTGGGCTCAGTATCACTTGGAAGAGCTCCAGCTGGTCTAGTGTTTTGAGCACTGGCAAGCTGTCCCATTTGATGCTCCAAATTTCTCACTGTTGTGGTGAGGGCTTGTTGTTCAGCCATCACTTTCTTAGAGAGGGCTTGCTGTTCAGCCATCACTTTTTCAACATGTCTTCAAGGTGACTTGTAGGACTCGTTTGTTGTTCAACCTGAGGTGGTCTATATTGCTGTTGAGGTGCTTGAGGCCTGTATTGATTCTGAGTGCCCTGGTTTCCACCCCAAGAGAAGTTTGGGTGGTTCCTCCAGTTGGGATTGTAAGTGTTCCCATATTGGTTTGTTTGGCCCCTATTTGCATTACCCACAAAATATACCGACTCTGGATTTACTGGGCATATATTGCTCATGTGACCCTCTCCACATACTTCACAAAATATTTGAACTTGTTGTACCTGTTGCTTGTTGATACTCAAGTTCATCTGGTTGACTTGATTGGTCAGTGTAGCAATCTGCGTTGATAATGCTAAGACGACATCTAACTCAAGAACCCCTGCAGACTTTTGCACTGTGTGTCTGCCCATCTCCCCTTGCCAATCCGGATTGCTCTTGGAGAATTTGTTCAATAATGCATATATCTCGTCAAAGATTTTCTCCAACACTTGACCCCCTGCTGCAGCATCTACCACGATCTTTGTTTCAGAATGTAGCACTTCTATGAACGTGTGAGCTAACACTTCATTCGTCTGATTATGATGAGGACAATCTCTGAGTAGCCCCTTGAACCTTTCCCAAGCTGAGTATAAAGATTCTCCCGCTTTCTGTTTGAAGGCCACTATCTCACTTCTGATCTTTGCAGTTTTGCCTGAAGGAAAGAACCTTGCCAGAAATTTTCTTGCCAAATCATTCCATGATGTAATGGAATTAGTTGGTTCTGCCTTTAGCCATCGCTTAGCCTCGCCCAACAGAGAGAATGGAAAAAGTGTGAGCCTCACACAATCTGGAGTGACCCCGTTAGTGATATAAGTATCACTAATCTCCAAGAAGTTCAGAATATGCTACTATGGATCCTCGTGTGGAAGACCCATAAATTGCCCGTTTGCATGAAGTAACTGGATCATGCTCTGTTTCAGCTCAAAGTGCGCAGTGATCCTGGGCTTCACTATACTGGAGGTGACATTAGCAATGCTGGGCATCGCCACCTCCTGAACAGCCATGGGTTACTCCTCTGCCATGTCCACAGGAAATTGAACAAGTGCCTAAATATTATTCGTGTCCCTTGCTTCCCTCAACCTCCTGTGAAATGTTCTCTCAGGTTCAGGATCAAAGCCTTGAAGTCGGTCCTGGCTTCTGACCCTACGCATTCAATCAAAGTTCCTGAGATCTGAGCAACAATCAAGTAACGTTAGACTAGACTAAATAAACAATTAAAGCAAAAACTAGCAAGTACTTAATATTCAAGTCCCCGACAATGACGCCAAAAACTTGTTGCTTCCAAACGCATACGCAAGTATACGTGGTCGATAAGTAATATAATGATAAGTTGAGTGTCGAACCCACAAAGACTTGTGTAAACTACTCACTTAATCACTCAAATTGTTATTCAATCCAGCTAAAATCAAAGTCCGATAATATGATTATATTATACTACAATTCTAAATAATAACTAAGTTATCAAATAACGAATTGATTGTTGTGTATTCAGTAGAGACAAATATTCCAGAGTTGTGATCGATTCACCATTTGTATTGTGTTCTAATTAACTCCCCCTTTCATATAATTCACTCATGGTTGCTAATTTATCGATAAATGCTCTCATAGCCTTCTCCCGAAGTACTACTCACCTATTCTCAATAGATTAACGCTTATATTCCTATGAAATCAATTTATTAAGAACGCATTAAGATCACGATATTAAATTAAGCACGGTGACCAGGTATATTCCTATCCTAACTACAAATCCGCTCCCCTAAGGGTTAAGATCATGCTCTCTTCAATTCTTCTCTAATCTAAACACGGCTTTCCCAAGCATAACATAGATAGTAAATAGAACCTAACTGCTGGCCAGACAATTAAGCAATTAAACACAGAATTGAAGAAACAACCATATATTGAGTGAATTATAATCAAGGTCAAGTCAATATCAAACAACAATATTCATGGCTAAATCACAACCCCAGAACAATGGGTGTTTAGCCATTCATGATGTAATCAAACAATTGCATAAGTGTTGAATCAATTGGAAATACTAGAAAAAGATGAACAAAACTGAGAATTATTCGCTTCCTCACGATCCCGTGTGTATCTCTACTCCAAAGTGGCGTCTCCTCCCTCAAAAATAGGTTTAGTCTTGCTTTTATATCAGTTGGGTAGGTCTTGGGCCGAAATAAACTTGTCCCGGGCAAAATAGGACACATTTCACGTCACCAACGCCCAGCCCGGCGCCAGGCGCCCCATTATTTGTGCATATTGTTTTTGGCGCCACAGGTGGCGCCAGGCACTACCTGTGGCACCCAACTGGTCCTTTTTCCCGGTTTCGTTCGTGTTGGCTCAAATCTCACGCGTTTCGTCCTGTTCTGTTTAGAATTTGGAAAAACTTAAAACATGAAAGTTGTAGACTTTTGAGTTAGGTTTCCAACCATATATTGTTGAGCCAAAAAGGAGTTCTGAGAAAAAAGTTATGTGTATTTTACTAGACAGTGCGCAATATGCCCTCTCGAGTCTTCGTTTATTCTTAACTATCAAGTTGACCCCTGACACGATCCCGACTTAATTACTTGGGCTTTTACTCAGACTTCAAAGCTTCAAATCACTTGAATTCATTTCATAACATCTATATAGCTCGGAATCACTCCTACAAGGCATAAAACACATCGTTAGTGCAAAACATTAGTGATTAAAGGGCAAACTCAACTAAAGTGCAGTAAATTAGAGTGTAATAATCGACTAAAATACGTAATTATAGCCTATCATCACTTCTAATTAATTTATTTTGTTTATTGATTCAAAAAATCTAAAAGAATGATAACTAAAATGATTCTCTTCATCAAAGTTAATTTCTTTCTTATTTATTTCCTCATTTTCATAGGATCTGAAACAAGAACTTTTCTAGGTACTAATGTTTTCTCTTTTTTTTCACTTAACATTATTATCATTTCTTCAGTTAATCCACGTGAAGATATTAATATAAGAATACTGATAGAGAGACAGAGAGATCAAAGAGAGAGAGCGAAGAGGGAATTCCCTATTCAATTCCTAATATAATGGGATATTCATTAATACTAATTTGTATATAATTGGTAAATTGTATATCAACTTGTAATTAAGTTAAAACCTAAACAGTAAGGATAAATAAGTTTCTAATGTAGTATATATAGGTAAAATCTCTAAAAAGAAAATATATAGAAGCCGTTTGGAAGCAGGTCAGGGTCGTCATGCCTGCTTCCCCAGGGCTACTTTAGTTTTTTTATAATTTTTCTAATAGCTAACACGTATACAGTAACTCTGATGGGTGGTGGGATATAGATGGTGTTTGGCTAAGCTTATAAGCTGGTCAAATTGGCTTATAAGTATTTTTTGGCTTATTTACGCGTTTGGTAAACACCCAAAGTGCTTATAAGCCAAGTGCTTATAAGCTAAAATCAGCCATAAATCATAAATTGATGACCAACTTATGGCGTTTTAGCTTATAAACACTTTTAATTTGACCAAAACCTTTTATTAGTTTATCCTTAATTATATTTTCTAATTCATGAAATATTTTTTCCAAAATAAATTTTCTAACTTTCTTTTCATTCCACATTCGTATTCATTCTTTTTAATTTATAGTATTTTATTAAATTTTAAGGATATTTTAATTATTTTAATCAAAGAATAAATTATCTTGCACTTTTCTACCAAATTATTATTTGAGCACTTCTATCTAAACACCTAAATAATTATCTTAAAAAAACCAGTTTTCAGCACTTAAAAATGCGTATGCTCGTATGCGATTAATCCATCCGTCTGTTCATCCTTTTTCTTTCTCTGCTTCATTTTCAGATTTCTTTCTATCTCCCAGCGAATAATCTGCTTCCGTCTCCCTTTGTTCATCCTTTTTCTGTCTCTGTTTCATCTTCAGATTTTTTAATCTGAACTGCACCGATTTTGCTGCTACTTTGGACATCATCAACTTCGGAAACCTACTTCACTGACTTTCGTTCTGCACTGTCTTTCTTGCTAAAATAAGGAAATTCACAGATTAACAAATTCTGTGGTTGGCTTGGTTTCCACACCTGAATTGGTTAGATTCCACTACGTACTGTTCTTTGTCATTGTTTCATATTTTATTGTCCCGGTTATTTCTAAAATTCTCTGCCTTCTGTTGTCTTTTCTGCACATGCAAGTTGTGTCCAGAAGAATGTGGCATATCTTTTAATTTTGAGCTGTAAAATTGGATTTTAAACCTAATTTATTTGGCTTTTTCCCACTGCTAAGCCTGAAATTCAACTAATCTTCTACTTAGAGAACCTACTCAAAGCTTATTTCTAATTAGAGATGTGAGTTGGTAACTCCAATTAGAAAAGCCCTAAATTTGTGTTTCTAATTCCGATTCGCTTTTCTCTGATGATAGTTTGGTTGATTTTAGTTGTTCTGTGGTTAAGAATGGTAACTCCAAACATTACACTTCCCGCATAGTTTAGATTTGTATGATATTGGCATTGCAACTGTGTAATTGAGTCGTCAGGTTTAAAGATATATGTCGTCGACAGTTTTTGTTTTCTTTTATTTAAAATTTGTCGTTAGTAATTCTAAATAAGAGTCTTACTTTGTACTCTAATTTGCCTTATCCGGTTAAACTATCTGAGTAATTTAGGAATTTCTTCGTCAGTCTGAAACTTGTGCAGGACTTTAAGATAATTAACTTCCAAAGCATTCATTCAGTTGTTTATGTGTTCATTTTGATCTGCCTATAGTTGGGGTTTGTTGCAGCATGCTGGATTTGTTGTCAGAAAAATGAAAAAAAAGGAACTTCATGTTTGATACAAATATATGGTGTTACATGAAGATTTACAACCAGAATCCTAACCAGAAAATTTGGTGTATCATACGCGGAATGAGAGAATTCTTTCATTAGTTTTCCTCCAATTGAGTATCTCCTTGTGGCCAATATAAGCTCAGCAGTTTGAATGAGTATTCTTTCGATTGATGCAGCAAGAAGCAGTCTATGGCTTGACAGATTTCGAGGAGAGAAATACAAGTGCACGTCTGGTTGCAAATCCTGGCTGTTATCCGACATTATTCAACTTCCTCTTATTCCCTTGATAAAGGTTTGCATCTAAGTTGAAAACTGAAGCCTATCTTTTATTGCCTACATTGTGAGTTTGTGAAGATTTCTTGACAATGGAAGTATCTGGTTATATAGGCCTCCTTTGTTGGAATCTGAAATTTAAATAGAATAATTCCTTCTTAAATTATAAGAAGAAAATAAGCTTCTCGGAAATAACCTCTTATTGACCTTCATCTCATAGTTAATAGTTAATCCACCGAGATTATAACTTTAACTGAGAGATTTGTCTCTTATACTGTATTGTGGTGTTGCAGATAAATAACCTACTGATAATAAGAATTGGGGATGTTGGTGGTTTAGAGCGGGCAACCTGTTTAGTATATGTGATGTTGCTTTTCTACGCAACCGCATCTAATTGGGAAAGAACTGCTACTCTAGAAGCAATAATATTTTTTGGTACTCTACATATGCTTATTTTATTCGCATTTTGGTTAGATAGTTCAAAGCTTGCTGGTAGAGGCAGAGAGGGGCATGGCGTCCTCTTATTTGCTGGTTTACACTGAATAGGGGTCTATAATTTATTGAATTTCCTTTATTTAATAACTTAGTGCCCCGGAACATATACTTTAAGGTGGTTTATTTGGAAAATGGTGAACACTCTAGCAGGAGAAAAAACTACTCCTGTATAATATGAGCTTAGCTTTAATATTCAACTGATCCTTTCCATTCGCTCAACAAGCTTGACGAAATTATAAAGGGAAAAGATAAGAATTGACTGTGATTAAGGGATTAAATTACTGTGTTAATAACTCGATTCATTTTAGCAAAAAAAAAAAAAAAAAAAAAACTCGATTCATGAATCATATTTGCACAGATGTTACATCAGCTACTTGGTAGTTTCGTGATACTCTACTAAAAGAGGTCTCAAAATTTTGAATGACTTTCGTGAAAACTACCTTCTTCTTTTTTTTTTTTTTTTTTTTTTATTTCTGTTTTTGCTGTTTGCTGTTTTAAATCTGGTTATTTGGTAGGAATAGGTTTTCAAATGAATAGGATGTTTACTGCCTGATAAGTTAACCAAAATTTTCTACAATTATATATACCAAAGGTACAAGTAGTTGATCATTTTAAGTCCTTTCTAGTAGTTAACAAACTATGTTATCGTGACATATATTCTTGAAAATGCAGAACAGCCAATATAGATGTAAAAGGCAGTGAACAAAAAATTGAAAGGAGTATAATTTGGGTATGAGAATGGACGTTGTGCGCATAATTATTTGACTACAATAATATATATTTTTAAACTTTACATGTTGCATAAAATATTAACAAGTGTAGGAAACTGAACACTTTGAATGTATATTTAGTTGCGCGTAACTTTTCGTCTCTCATTCTATAAGCCTACAATGAGTACCGGCTTACCGGATATTTGCAACAAAATTTAACACTTCTTAGCTAACTGACTAATATAATTGGATTTAATTTAATTTGTGGCACGTTGTTAATTTGGATTGCATAGACGGTGCGCGTTGGTTGGAGCGACTGAATTAACTTTTATTTTTCCCCTCTTTGGTTTCTTAAGTCGTGAAATATGAAAGAAAACACAGGAGATTCATGTTCAGCCAGTAAAGTTCTTAAAGCACTGTGAAGTAAAGCTTATTAACTCTCCCTTAATAGCGTCAATTGGACTTTTATTAGGACACAATGCGTCTGTCCAGTTGTGAGTATGAGTTTTCAGTTTACAACTTTCATTGTACTGTTTTTTTACAAGTCATTTTGAGTTCTTATCTGTTCAAATTCAGATGACCAATTTCATCTTAACATTACTAAAAATATCTTTTCACTTCTCTCTGAAGTCTTTGTCCTAACTATAAGGTTTACCCTCTTTTCTATGTACTGTTACTACATACATTTCTGTAAAAGTCATTAGTTATATTGGTATGACTTATTCATAATACTGGATTTATTACTTGTTGTTTTTGACGTGAGACTTGAATGCTACTATGCATAACGACAAGCTTCCTATTTCTTCAATTCTAAATTGTTCAATGAAAACATAGCATATTTGTTGACATTAGTCTATGGCTTTGATTTAGTACATCTAATTTCTTTCTAGCTAAGAGAAGTATCTATATTCTGAAAGAAAAAAAAAAGAAAATAAAGTATCTGGACAATTCTTTCCTTTGCTCCAATCGAATACAATGTTGGCATACTCTGCACTACAAATCACACACTTCATTTAGATTTTTCAGAAGTTTTTGCTTTGACAGCAAGATCAATCCCCTTTTTTCAGTCAGTATTTTGGCTATTACAATCCAATCTATAACGATATTCAGTTGATCTGTAATCAAAAGCAAATTTGCAACATCCTAGGTAAGAAATTTCAATGTTTGTGTAAAATTTTTAGTTGTCCAGAAGCCTATTTTTGTTGTAATTTATTTTTTAGTTTTTTTTTACTGTTAATTTACAGAGGAACATATCTGCTCTAAAAGGTCGAATTCTTTTCTGAAAAATTACAATTTCAGCATATATTAACGGTTAATATCCTCTGTGTATGAATCTTTTTTCATTTCAAATCAGATATTTATAGTTGATAAATTTCACTTCAAATAAGATGGATGCTTGATTGCATCTCACATAAATATCTGTGCTGCCTCAAAAGTCAAAGTAATCGGTTTTTTCTTAAAAATGTGATAATATCACTTTCGTGCTTACTGAAAATTCTCTTTGTCAAGTCGACTCTTGCTTAACCCCATATCTCCAGAATTTCCTACGTAAAATACAATTCATGGCAATTTAAGTGTTTCTGCTGATAAAGTATGGGTATGATGTATTCTTGCTGCTTATCAAGAACTTCACTTTTGTTCTTCTGTTTCGCATGTACTGTTTTAAATTTACTAGAGTTTCTTAGCTGTGCTAAGGATAGTAAACAACCTCCTAATTATGAAAATGTTCTCAAGTAAGTTCAACTTGTTATAGTGCTGTCTAGAATTTTGTTAGAAAACTCAGAGGTATGAATGTCAAAAGCATGTAAATTTTTCCTTTTGCATATGATGTTAGAGACAGAAAAATAGAAAAGCTCACCAAATTTTTTCATAACGTTTATGTTATCTTTGACAGGTAAAATGGGTCACAGGAATAAATGAGTACTTTGTGCACTTTTTTACTTCCTTCTTTAATGCCTGTTGGAACTTCTTCAAAGGCTTTTGATTGTGATTTGGTTATTATTCAAGCTGGTGTTGGTGGCTATGGTGCTGCTCTTTGCGCCATCAAGAAAGTAAACCACCTTGATGTAACTTTGTGGTGGAATGAGTTATTATATAGGTGTTGGTCTTTGATTCTGGTCTAAGTTGCAGAAGAAGACTTCTGAGAGCAACTAACTCTTTTTCTTTTGTTAAGATGTATAGTTCATGTTCAGCATATTATATACAGTATAATGCAAACAGTTGGGCCCGTGCTGCCCGTGCAAGCACGGGCCAATCCCATCTAGTAAAAGAAAAAGACTTAATGCAGTGAGATGGGTATTTCTGTAATTATAAGAGAACAGAAAGGGTTTTGTTGAATTGGCCCTTCTCTCCCCTACTTAACATTTGATAGTCTTCTACAGCTGTAGGCTTCGAGACAACAAAAAGTTTGGAAGGAATACCTGCTTCCCCCGACATAAGTGTTGTACTCGAGAACAATAATTGATTTTATCTCTCCTTCAGTAGTTGCAACAGCGTCTCACGCCTGTTTCGGATTCAATTGTGAATTGGTGATTTTGAGTATGTTTCACATAATGCCATCAATTTGTTTGTGAAAATGCCTCACTTAAGCTGCAAAATGTTTCACATAATGCCATCAATTTGTTTGTGAAAATGCCACACTTAAGCTGCTCAACTGACTAGATTAATTAGTATAAGCTTTTACTAAATTTAAGCTTTACTATATTGGAAAATTCATTTGTTGAGTCATGGTTCTTTTTCAAGAAACACTTTTGGTTTCTTTGCTGAATTTGTTAGCCATACGTAAAACAAGCTAGATTCCTAAATAGAAATTTGTTTCATAAGAATTTCCTTAGGTAATTGGCTTACGTTCCATTTAAAGATTCACACTATCAATTTATGAGATTCTTTACACACTATGTATTTTAGCAGGGCTTCTGGATAATGGCTTTGAGGCGTATGCTCGGGTATTCGGATGGAGAGTTAATGAGATCAGATGCAAAACCCTGCTCAAGGCTTATGAGACAAACAGCTGGCATTTTTTCAGTTGGTGGAGCATTAGGATTTTGGGTTCTTTGCCGATTGCACTATGGTTTGTTCAATATTTCTTCTTTGACTGTTTTTACTCTCCTGATGGCTTATCCTCATTCTTTCATTTTTTGGAGCTTTTTTTAAATTCAAGAGCTCTCAAGTATATAAGAATGAAACGATAATAGGAATGCACTAAATGAAGTTTTGATCTCTAAATTTAAAACACTGAGAAGATTTTTTTGTTTGATAGATCTCCAAATATTGAGTAGTGCGGTTGCTTTATCAAGTATTAAAAAGGCTTATTGCCAATTGTAGGTGTGTTGGTTTGAGAAAGAGAACTTAAAGGTAAGATTTGATTTTTGAAGATGAAGTGCTGCGTGAGCTTGTTGCTCCGCAAGTGGGTTGTTGAGAGTTTCTTTTACCTTCTTTTTTCATTAGTTTAACTTGCAAAGTTTTCTCAAGCTTAGAGTTGCTTCTCCTAGGCTATATGTCTTCCTCCAAGAGTTTCTGCCTTGTATCCTTCTTCCCGCGCTGCGTCTTCAACTTATAAACTCTTTAGGGTGAAACAATATAGTAATCTTCATCTATTTATTGGGGTAATGATGGGCCTAATGAATCCTTTTGTATTCAGTAGACTGGCGCAATATGTTGCTGTAGAGGCAAATGAGTCGGAAAGATAGGGAGATTGGCAGCAGAGTTGGGCTTGGGAGCTTGTCTGCTGCTCAGGCATGAAAATATAATGTAAGAAATACTATCTAAGGTTAAATAAGATGACAAACCGAAAGAGAGAGACTGGGAGAAGGGACAGTGGACTTGGTGAGCTCTTCATATAAGTAGGGCATGTTCAGTTCTTAGCGAGCTCTGATTATTTGGATCTTTTGATGCTAGAAAAGCTCTAAAATGCAGCAATAGCAAGAGACAAAGATCAACAGGATATTATGGACTTGGGAGTTTCATGTATTTAATGTTCTCAGTTTTGATCTCTGTGCATCACCAAAGTAGTCGATTGACTGCTGGAATGGCTTTTGGATTTAGTAGATGAAAGGATTGTTGCATCAATATCCTGCATTCTACAATTCTTTGTGCTTTTCTCCTCTCAATCCTATCTCCCTTGACTATATTGATTAGTACTGAGCTCCGAAGGGCATGCTGCTTTAATTAATTGTCACTCAAACTTTATCTTGATTATGCATGCCGATTCTTTTCTGATAATGCATTTGGTAATACAGGTCCTAGAATCACAGTTCCTAGAAGTCTTAGATGGGCGACTTGTGGGACTATTTCTATGAGCTCAAGCACAGCTTTGCTAGTTCGTCTATTTAGTCCTGAATGTGAACCACAAAACATAGCTGCCTACGACAAGAAGGGATGATGTTACTTTTCTTCGGAAATCAGTCTGTAAAACTGAAGAATGATGTCCTATTTAATTCGTGTGTAACTTTTTAAGGGTTCCCCAGTTAGGGATATATTAGATATGCCCTAGATCCAATCTCATGTTTGAGGATTTGAACATATTTTTCATGAATGTTATTTCATATAAAATATATATGGCATTTAAAAATATATATAACTTTTTAAGGATTCCCCTTCCACAAGCATCAAACATACGGCTGCAGCCGTGTTAGCCAGGGGAGAAGAACCAGCATTTAAATGCTGAAGTATTTTCCCACTGAGGTCCTATCTTGTTCGCTACTAACTGTTATATCAATTTTTGTTGTGTAAAAATGCTACAAGCACTAGTGAAGTGATGCTTAAACTGTCAAGTTTTCTCCTTCTAACAGCCAATTCTATGTCATATTCTACAAAGCGGAAATACCTATTTGTGTGAATGATTTATTCTTTGGCCTAAGTTTTCAAGATTACCTATTCAAGGAAATAGTTGATGGCTTGGATATAGTATTCATTCTAAACCAGCAAGTTACTTGGCATAATCACTTCTTTGTTTGACATTTCACAAACTAGTTCGTCGTCATCAGATGTTGGTTTTTTCCTTTGGTTTGGAACTTTGTCAAGGTGTGCTTGTTTTATATTAAACCAAATGAATAACGAAAATCCCAGATCTACGTAACTTGGATCAAAAGCTGACATTTTATGATCGCAGAGTGGTTGAAGATTGAAGATATGGGTTTGACTCTAATATATATAATGAACCAAAACCTACTCCTGTGGATGCCTATGGTTCTAAGTTCTAAATTAGAATACTGTTCAATTGCTCTGATCTTGTTGTAAGTTAAGCTTCATATTCCGAAAGCAAGGGATCACATGCTATTTGCGCTCAAAGAACAATGAACGCCTAGACTTAAATGAAATATTCTCACTTTTTCATTCGTTTGTTTTGTTTACCATGACTTGCACACTGTCATTCCTTTGGTAGTGTTAAAATGAAGTGGTGATCTTTACACACTACCTTTTTTCCAATTCCTTCTACTGCTTTTATCGCTTTTTATTTATTTTATACACTTTTGAAGCCAAAAATAGTGCAGAAGTTACTAATTTCTAACTTGTACGACTAAAGATGGACCTTTTTAAAACCAAAATCCGATATTACTAGTTATTATGCTAGTATTTTTTACAATGACACTTAAGTTACTAAGGAAATGTAAAAAAAATTCTAGCCTCCTCCCACTATGAAATGGATTAATAAATTATGCTCACAGTTGACAGTTCAATGGTGAAAAAGAAGACGAAAATGGCATTTGTTGATTCTGTGGATATTGGAGTCTTACATTGTCGGTTTTTAGTTTTATACTTGAACTACAATTCCTGGACTTCAAAACGTGCTTTTTTTAATTCTTGAATTGTGGCAGTGTTGATTGTTTTAGCTAGTGTTTGGATATAGATTGGTTAAAACTTGAAAAAAATGAGTTTTTAAACATGAGATAAAAATTGATTTTTGACAGTTGAAATTGTGTTTGGACATGCATTTTATTTGAAAAGATATTTTTGGGATTTGAAGATTTTGTTTTTAAAACTTGCTAAAAAATAGTTAAAATTTGTAAACAAACAAATATTTGAAAATAAAATTTGTAAAAAAGCTCCCAAATTTTATGCCAAACGGGAGCTTCATACTTTGAGAGCGAAAGTTGTGAAATCTTATTATTAAGTTACATATAAAGGTATCTCACCCTTGGAACTAAAATTTAGTTTGATTGTAATTCTACACTTTGACATGATCTTACTATGTATTTTGAATAAATATAGGTCAAATACTATTCCATAAGTTGGACAAATGGAACATTAAGTCGCAAAATGCCGCAGATCCAATACTTTCAAACACGATGCATGCCACTGGTAGTAGTAAGTGATCAAACCGAACCAAAAAATCGCACCAAATCAAAAAGTAAAATCAAACCAATTAAAAATCCGATTAGACGAAACGAGAAAAAGAAATAAAAAAGGGAATTTTTCATAAAACACCATCTTTTTGGTCTAATTAGCCATTTATAGATATCCTTTGTTATATTACGTGTTATAGATATCTTTTATGTTTTATACAATGTATTTTATGTATTTAAGCTGTTGTATTCATTAATACAACCAAAAACATAGGCGTAAAATCTGGAATTCCAGCTAAGTTTGACATGTATTTAGCTGTATTCAAGCGACATTAACATTAAATACAGTAACGTATTTGCGCTAAAAACGGAAGGAAATATAATCACTTGATATTCTCCTAATTTAACTCAACGAACTAAAACGATCCCTCATTAATCTGTATTTGAAAGATACATAATAAAGATTATAGCTGAATAAAGAGAAATACATATGAATAATACAGTTGAATACAACAAAATACACCTTAATTCATCTTAATAAAATACTTGAATACAACAAAAATACAACTGAATACAGCTGAATAAACTCTTGAATACAAAAAAAATACAACTAACTTCTGCTGAATAAAATAGTTGAATATAACTAACTTCAACTGAATACAACTGAATACAGTTGTATAAAATACTTGAATACAACTAACTTCTGCTGAATAAAATAGTTAAATACAATTGATTAAACCTGAATACAAGTGAATACAGCTGAAGAATACATTCGAATACAACTGAATACAAATAGGCTGGGTTTGTCAGCCCACTGCGTCTTCGACATGGACACTCCTCCAATTGGGCCCGAGGAACTGCCAGAAACATCATTAGAATTAGAATGATGAGAATTCAACCCAGACGATGATGGCTCTGAAAAACTTGAAAAGTGCCTCTCAATTGCAGAACTAACATTGCCGCAAGTGTACGGCTTTCCGGTGGGCGAAAAAACGACCGCCGCAACACGAGATTCGGTCAAATCGAACGGTGCTCGCGTGCTGTTGCTGGCAGCTCAGCCCGAATCTGGATCTTTTGTGAAGTACGCGAGTGTGGTTGCTCATATTCCGGCTCAGACAATGGCTGATGATAACGTTGGTGCCGCGGAGCAGAAAATTGAGAATTTGGGTGGGAGAAGAGTTAAGAAACTAGGGTTTGTGGGAGAAGAGAGTCTGGTTGTATGCAAACAGAGAGATTGTATTGGGATTTGCAGATACGCGGTAATTATGTGAGAGAAAATACAAAAAGCGAGAGAGAAAAATAATATTTAGCATATATGGTGCCTTAATTGTAGGATGTAACTATATTTAGATTTTTTGCTATAAAGGATAAAAGGTATTTATAGGATGTAATATTTTAAAATGGTATTTATTTAAAATAAATTAGGTACTAAGATTTTCTATAGGGTGTAAAAATTCCAATAAAAAAATCCGAACCAAACCGACATATAAATATATAATTTTTTTCATATACTTTTAAGACTTTTCATAGAATTTTCTTTTAAAATGTCTAGAAATATTTTCGGTTCTCTTGTGGAATGTAATATTTAGTTAAATATGAAGTGCTCTATTTTTATTAACTTTAAATAATGGGTTGTATGATCATTTTCTTATCAACTAATGGTGAAATGCATCAATCTCTTCGCTATTCCATATTCATATGTCAAGATCTATCAAATTTTTATATCTTTTTTGAATTTGAAGTGGTATTTCAATAATTTAAAATTAAATAGAACATATCATTGTATATATATCATATTGATTTTTATGTTTAATTATTAAATTCAGTTAACCTTAAAAGTGTACATCAACAAAAAATTATTGTCATACGACTAAAAAAATAAATATCAAATGTTACTAAAAATATTCTCCCATAAGAATATGTTAGTAGATAATATATTTGTCAATTTTTTTAATTTCTATTTACTTATAGAAATTTAACAAAGTAAAACTGAAATAATATTCATATAAAAAAAACTTGAAAAATCCGTCAAAATCAAACCAATCAAAATTAATATAGTAAATTTGGTTTGATTTTGATAAAAACTGAACCAACACGGTCCATGTAGTAGTAGTAGGTGCATCGCACAGATAAAGGGATCTTTTTTGTCATTCTCTGTGAATTTTCTCTTGAATTTGGAAAACTATAAGGGGTATTTCCGTCAATTGAAACCAATCCCCATTTTGGCCATATGCTTGCGTGGACTGGAGTCACTGGACTGAGGTTGGGAGCAGAGCAGTGTGTGTCCGCAACAATGGGTACCGCCGGAGCTTTCTACTCCGTTCCGTTGAACCACCAATTCCACCGGCGGCCACTTCTTTTTGGCCATTTACATCAAACTCCCTTTCTCCTCCCTATCACTTGGCCACTCATCACTTCCTCTCGGCACAAAGTAAGCTTTACATTCTTCATTCTCCATTTAGTTGAATTACTCTTTGCGAACTCTGTTATTTTTTCTTAGATTATCAAATTATATTTCCGTCGAAGCTCCGGCTCAAGGCTCCTCGTGAATCCTCCCCGTGCCTTATTTTCAAGTCAACATCAAGGTATATCTTTAAAGCACATTACAACTTTCTCTTTATTACTGGTAATTTTACTGTGAATTTCTTATGAATTGTGAAATGCACTATAGGAGGGAGCGGCAGCAGTGAAGTTGATCCGGATCTTCGGTCCGTGCTTGAACTCGCGACTGATTCTGAACTCTATGAACTTCAAAGAATATTATTTGGTCCTAGGTAGTAATATAAATGTAACAGTATCGTCCTAAACTTTTAGTGTTTTATTAAAAAATAAGGTGCTTTGACATTTCGAAACAAATTTGCCTTCTTGCGTGGTTATGTTTCAGTTACTTCAGTCCATTGTTGAAGTCAGTAACAAAGAGAGATGAAATTGATGACATTATGATTGGAGAAGACCTGGAAGAGAGGGAAGAATTTTTGTCGATGCTTGAATCGAGATTTTTATACCTTGCAGCTGATGCTCGCTCCACATTGAGGTTTCTCTATTATAGTACTTGTTTAGAATAGTTGTGTTTTAGTCTGAACTTTAAAATTTTCTTCGGTCCAATTACTGAAAGGAGTTTGAATCAATGTAAAAATATGCTTAACTCAAATATAAATCACTCAGCTGTACATTATTGCCCAATCAACATAATATTTGGTTTTAAAATTGGGGGAAATCATGCATTAATCTCTCTCAGGGGGTTGGCGGAGGGTTCTTTGTTGCTATGACGAGTGGATAGATAATTGAGTTCTGTTTTAAAAACTCAGATGTGTGTTATCTTCATTATTCAAACTTGATTCGCTGTCATCAACTTTTAAGTTCTACATGCAAATTACATGGGTGCCTCTGGGAAGTATGAATTATCACAACTCAAGCTTTTGATAGCTAGCTCATTATTAAAAGATTCAGTGGTTGAGTATGTGGAGTTTAAATGGTAGTGATGCTTATTGGTTGCTTGTAAAGTTAGACTTGTGATAATGAAACCAAAATAACTGACAATTGTCACCCTATCATCTCTAGTTTGATGAAATTAGACTTTTTAAATGAAACTGATATGACTGGTGATCGTCACCCGATTCAGCACTAGTTTGATATACACAGTGTTTTGGCATTTCCTGATCTTCTACGTGATTCTTTTATTTTAGTTTTTTTTTTTTTTGTTTTAACGTGGCAGTGATTGATGTTGTTTGAAATTCAATCTAGGGGTAGGAGACCATCATATAGAGAGGTATTGCTTGGTGTCAGGGAAAAATTAAGTATAAGGTGTTCGGCCAAATTGTCGACAGAGGACCTGGAAGCAGAGATTTTTCTTTATATGCTGCAGGAGTACTCAAGGTAAGTCCCTTTCCTTTTAATTTCTATGAGAACAAATGGTGTGGTTGAGGAGAGGGACTTATTTTTGTTGTTTTGTTATTGTGGATGCTTTAAGAATTTTTTTGCTAGTTATTTCACATACTCCCTCCGTCTTATATGGTATATGAAGTTTACAATGTTTATTTCACTTGTATTATACAAATGGTAGAGAGAAAATTTTAAGATAGTGATTGAAGAATTAGTTTGATAGAGAAATACTACACTATTTGATTAGTAAAATGAGTTTAAGTTCGTGAAACTTGTGAAAGTTGTATAGAATGATATTACTAGTGGATTTCATCTTAAAAAGATGATGTTACTAATAGAATGTTGTAACTTTTGAACAGTTTAAGTTGTCAGAAAATAAAAAATGGGACATATAGATAGTTCTTATTGTTTTTCTCCACCTCGATTTACTTTTCCTTCCGATCAGTTCCATCGGATTTCGGCGCGCTTCAAGGTTGTCAGGTTGATTGACAAAATAATTTTCCTAATATCTCTTAATTCTCCAGTTTCTGTATAGGAGGTTTTCTCTACCTTTCTTCTTCTGCTAGGTCTCACCGAATCACACATAGAGATATTGATTACTTCTGTTTGTTTGGAAATATCGACTCTTATATGGACCTTACAAGAAGAATATATATCTTCCACAGTTCAAAAGAGAGCTTGGATGATTCTGATGGGCATGGTAGTCTAGAGTTTGGACTTAATAAGTGGAAGGTACAAGCTGTTGCCGCAATAAAAGCTGGGGCGGAAGGAGCCCGTTCAATAATATTAAAGGTTTATTCTTATATTGTGGAAACTTAAGTTCTTTTGAGCCTTTTGGTCATGCTTTAATTAACATGACCTTTATGTTCTAGGGTGGCGGGGTGCTAACATTGGGGAGGATATACAGCGGGGTAAAATTGATACCTTGTGATTTCTGGAATTTGCTTTCCTTATCCTGTGCTTTGATCCTGTTTGTAACCACAGACCGTGTTTGCTGTTTTTCTAGTTAGCCAGGAGATTTTCTGGAAAGATGCTATTGGAGGCTGCCAACTATCAGATAAGTAGGGAAGTCCTTAAAAAGGTGCTTAAAGGTCCTGAGTTTGTTGGAAACTGTAGCATATGTTAGACACTTTAAATGAGTCTCTTTGCTGTTCCTGAAATGTGCTCTGACATCTGGATCTCTATTTCTTTCACTTGAATTATGATCCTAAAATTGGCTAACTATTTATAATTATAAAAAAGAAGGTTGATTAACCATTTGTTTTAGAGGAAGTTATGTGGTCTGGGTTCTAGCGTCTTTTAAATCCACTTTTCTTGTTTAAGGATTTCATTCGAGTGGGAACACTTGTAAAAGTTATGTAGTCTTGGCATTGTGTTGGTACATCAAGAGCTGTTTTGGATACATCTGCTAAAAGTTAGGCTTTGTTGAATGTTAAGAAAGTTGCTAGGAATGTGCTTTTTGAGAAAGTTGTAGCAGGTAAAAGTAAAATAAATGGATTATCATTTGGTTGCATGCATTTGCTTGAAAAGAAAAGGAATTTAAAATCAAGAATTAATCAATTTCCTAAGCGAGTCCTGCAAATTTTGCACGACTTAATTTGGAGGATCCTTTGCAATGATTTTCATGACCATATTTCCCAAAATTTCCCGGTTATGAAATGCGTGAAAAAGTTTAAGGTTCAAGAAAGTTGACTTTCCAGAAAGTTCCTTTTCATATGTAGCAACCTAACGGTGTTGTAATGAAATCTCTTGGACGGAAGGAAACATACGAAAAGAGATGGTTCTTCAGAAATAGTGATTCTTTGGCATACCAAAGACAAATATTAATAAAGTCTGTCCTGCATTGCATGTCTTACTAGATAAGTTATAACAGTTGATTTGTGATTCTCTCACATGGTTTTCCTCGCTTCACATGGCTCTTGTTGGTTTTAGGGTGGAGAAGTGGCGGCTCTTAGCCTGGAGTCCAGATTGGCCATGCTGGCTGCAAAAAAGGTCTAAGAATCCTATAAATATACATTGGTTTGAGGGTTGCCCATTCTGCTTCACTACAGAAGATTACTGCCTATAGTTTTACTGGCATAAAGTCCAGCAGAGACCTCTATAGGAAGAGTGTCATCAGTTTATCTTATTCATGAATGATGCAGCCTCATACTCCTTAATTTCCTTAAGATTCTCCACACTTTCTATGCATTTGAAGAAAACAAATCATCCTGAAAGGCCATAACTGCTGAATTGTTATGTTAAATGACCTAACAACACAAGATAAATGAAAAAGAAAAATGTCGACTTAGAAAGACCGTATCAATTATAAATAACTGAAACCTTTTATGATGAAGTTAGTAATTTTCTTTCAGGCTCTGCTTCAATAACTACAATTTCTATAGAGTTCTAAGTACATGCTAACATTTCATTGTTATTGGTTTTGACAGGGCTTAGCAGGTGCTGCCTCCCGTTACTTTGGTCTAAGGAGCATGATGACATTTCTTGGTCCAATGTAATGTATTTGTCTTGGAAACAGTGCCATGTCTTTCCCTTTTTTACTTTCTCAGAAGAACAATTTGCTTCACTTGTTTATATCTGCAATAAAGATCACTTAGTTCTTCTCCTTGCCGTCCTTTTAGTTAAAGTTGCTGCTGCATTAGCGTCATTAGTAGACATTGCTCTATCATAGAGCACTCATCTCTTCTTCAATAAAAAGAGCTACTGGAACAACAATCCTCTTCCTTCAGTTGTAGGATCCATAGCAGACATCTTGCTCCCATTCATGTCAATCCACTATGCTCTGCGTATTTAGCTGGACCAGGTGACTCTTTTAGAAAACCTTAGGGGTGTCAAATAAATGGATTGAATCAAGTTGGGACGGGTTAAAATGGGTTGAGTCAATGAATTGGTTATGACTCAACCATATGTTTTGTAGAGTTTTAATGGGTAAATTAGGTTACCTTAATAGTCAAAATTGACTCCATACTTTTAGATGGGTTAGTTCGGGTTGTGTCCAAATTGACCTATCAATGAATTTGTGTCCAAAACAAGTGGCCCAAACATGTATGGGTTGGGCCGTTTTCACTTATCTGAGCTAAACTTGACACCACAGAGAACACCTAATTTGTCTTAATAGACAAATTATTCCACGTTGGAATGAAACGAATCCAAATGGAGTGGAATGAATATTGAGGATTCATAAAGCTTGCTCAGCTGGTCCGAAAGTTGAGTTGTATTTTGTAACTTATTCCATTTTATGCAAGTGCTTAGACTAACAACAGCTTTTTTGGTATCAGGATTAAGGATAAATGAATGCTTATATTCTTTGGCAAGATTGCAAAATCGAAACTGAAGCTTTCTATAACCAAGTACTTAACGGAGTTGTGGGGCGAAATATATGGAGAGAAGTCATAGGGTTATGTTGGATTTTGTGGTTATCAAATTTTCCTGCTCTCTGTCTTGCCGTCATATTGGATTTCGTAGTTGTTTGGGTCGAACTGGTTGATGCAAGTGACAAATGCTTCAACTGAAGTTGTATTCATTATTCAAAGGCAATAGAGTATACTCGTTAGTTCAACAGTAAATGATTGGATGGCGAAAGAAAAGTATAGTAAATGATTGAATGATGAATTATGGACCTTATGACCATTCTCTCTTGAAGGCTTTAGCTTATAAGATAACTCTGCATATTTTTTGCTATTTGGACCTTATGACCGTTCTCACTTGGAAAAGATGTTTCTTTTACGAACTATCTCTAGGTTTGCCTGTTAGGAAACTCCTTTTTAATATGGTTCACTCTTTTATTTAATTTCTTTCCTTGACTTTGTTGCCCAATTGCTGTCTCTATCAGTGAAGGTGAAGCAGTGAATTAAGTTCTCAGTTTTTCTGGTTTTATATACGTCTCCTCGTATTGTTCTTACACAGTCTGTGACCACATTGTATCTGGCATCTTATGCAGTCTGTGGGGAACACTTCTAGCAGATGTTGTCATTCAGATGCTTGGAACTGATTATGCTAGAATTGTCCGAGCAATTTATGCGTTCGCCCAGGTAATGTGCTATCATGCTTGAATCTCCAATTACAGGGATGGAGCCAGCTCTTATAAAATGGGAGAAGAAGTCATAAGATTGATCTATTTTGATTATTCCAGTTAGAGATTTGTGTGTTTGTTTAAAGATAAATGTGAGATTTACATCTAGTTTTATAGGGCCTAATTTACCTTAAATTAGTATAGGAATAAGATGGGCTGAATAGAGCAGAATTGATACAGAGGATTTATATAGCCTCCAACTAGTTGAGATTGAGGTGTGTTTAATTGATTGATGGAAGCATTTTTAAATAATTAAGTTCAGTATAAGATGGTAATATATATACTATCAAATCAGCAAGTTTACAAAACTTAATGCTGTATAAATTCAATGAGGAATTAAAGAACTTTACCGTTCTTTGTATTCTGGTTAAATTAAACTTTAAGGTTTATTTATTTTTTCATTTTTTAGTTCTAATATTAAGTCTGTTTAAGGTAGAAAAAAAGCATCTCTTTCATCTTCTCAGGTGTGCTAAAGTCACATGGGGTGAACTAGTTTGAATAGTAAGTAATCTCTTAAAGTTAATTTTATCATCTTCAATAGATATCATTGTTTCATAGCCTTTCTGGCTTTGGGACATTTCAAAGAAAAAGAAAAACTTTTAACAAAGGGATTCATGGACTCCCAACCATAAAGGTTCCACTGCCCTGTTCAAACCCACATGATCTTTCACCTTTGTTTGTTTTTTTCTTTTTAAGTTCTTATACAAGTTGCCCTTTAAGTTTATGTTATCTGCCTTGAATAGCTGAAGAGATATTTTTGGTGGTTACTGCTGCAGTATAGGATATAGGGCTTTGAACATGCACTGTTTAAGAATGAAATGTGATGGTCCTGTAATATTTTTCCTGCATAACTATGAGTAGGTAAGGTTCTTAAGCATCCTCGTTTTTCATTTACTTCAGATCCGAATCACCCGCACATACAAAACATCTGATGTTCAGTAAAAAAGCTTACTCAGAGTCAGAGATTGAACTCTAAAGCTTGCGGCATGTGGCACACTGGGATATTAATAGGGTATTTGGCTTGAAGGTGGTTCTCTACTTGTGCATATTAGCTACTGGAGAGAATGTTCCCTGCAGTGCTCAGAAGGGCTTGTCATTGTACATACGCTTAGGGTGGAAGATAAGTCTCTTCACTAGTTTGAGATAGGCATAAAGCCTCCTTGAACTTGTATTTTCGTAAATATTTAGATTACTGACTAAAGAAAACGCTGTTGTTAGTGGTAAAAATATGAAAAAAAAGACACCGAAACCGGTTGCTGTAAGTTTCTGTTGTGTATTGCCAGGGTTGTGTGAGGGTTGATGTTACTAAATTTTGTTATTTAATTGTTCTGGCCTACGTAGCTTGAGATATGAGAGCTTTATCACATTTTCATATCAGCTGCTTTGATACGCCTAATTTTCTTTGCGGTATATTGTGAGTTTAAAGAATTTCTTCGTTGTCGCATGCAATCAAATACAGGAAAAAGTTATTCACATTTCACACTAGAACCACATTAATATATGTAGTCAAGAAACATATTGAGGTGGAAATATGTTTTAATTGACCAAGATTAAGCAATAAATGTTCTTACAGGAAGGCATTTTTAGCTGCTCCACAAGGACATTAATACTCTTTTGGTATTGCAGTTCAAACCATGGCCTTTTGTAATATTTACTTTAGAATCGGTCTACTATTCATTCAGGATAGAAAGGGATCATTTGGCATTAGATAATGGAACCTCTACATCTCTGTCCAAAAATGTTAAAATTACCAAGTCAAATGGCGTCTAAATGCTTAAACTTCAATACAGCCGAAAGTATGTATAGCAAATACAAAAAGGAATGCCTGTTTATAAACGACAACAAGGTGTCTCATTTTGTTGTTTTCTTTCTTTTCTAACAGTTAGCATTATGTATGTATTTAGATTCGTTGCTTGTTCAGCGCTATTAATCTTATAAGTAAATTACAAAATCATCATAGATTTTTTATTCCCCTTCGAAGAAATTACGTGTTTGCTCGTTCAAACGTTTGTTTAAATTGGGAAAGGATTGTTTGTTTCCTGCTGTGATATTCACGTCCAGCTAAAATGACATTATTCAGAGAATATTTTTTGCGTGGCCATTTAGACCAATTCAGCGATGTTTAAGTGCTGGTTATTAGTGTATAAAAGGCTGTATATGTACTATTGAAAATATTCAAGTTCTCAAGAGTGTCAAGGAAAGAAGAAATTAAACAAAGTGAAGAATGGCAACTTCTAAGCGTACAATTATTAACTCAATTGCTGTACTGAGGATACTTACTCTAGCGTCGTGTGCGGCTGCCCTTGCGCTTATTGTTACAAACAATTTCAAATTAGATGGCGACAAAACCAAATTCAGTGACATCAAAGGCTTTAGGTGATGAATTTCTTTCTTTCCAGATTCAAGTGGCAAAGGAAAAATGTTCAAGTATTTTATTAGAATTAGATGGTGGGGGTTTTGTATGATAAATCTATTTCCAGGAATTATGTTCAGTTAAAATTTTGCATATCAACGAGTTAATTACACCTTTTGGTAACAATTACCTTTCTTTGTTCGTTTGTTTTTTAATATCTGCCATATTTTGAATAAAATCATACAGAAAAACAAGTAGACTAAGTTACAATAGTGCCTGGCAATGAGTACAAAAAATCAATTTAATTTTCTTCTTTGTTATTGTGGTAAATTCATAAATTAAAATTGTAAATGTTTATTATTTCACATCTCATAATTACAGGTATGTCTTAGCAGCCGCTGCAGGAGGAGTTCTGTATTCATTGATTCAGCTGCCTTTCGCACTGTATTATGCCGTCAAAGAGAAGAGGTTGATTAAGGGCGACTTTCTGCCGATGTTTGATTTTTACGGAGACAAGGTTTTCTTCTGTGAATTTATAAGCAGCTATTTATTGTGATATGCTTCTGTTTAATTACTACTCCATCGCTCCCAAATTACCTGTCATGATTTCTAAAAATAGTTGTCTCAAATTATTTAAATATCATTTTAGAAGTTCATGACAAAATTAATTATTTTTCTCCATTTTCTCTTAATAATAATTATTCTTGAAGATGAAGATAGCACATAAATAGAGTAAATATTTAGTGAAGAGAGATTATATCTTAAGACATAAATGGGGGTAAAATAGTCCAAAACTGCTTCAAATTAATGTTTTCTTAAGAAACATGTAAATGAAAAAAAGGGCAAATAATTTGTAGTGTACTAAGGGCTCTCTGGTAATTAATGCACTTGTAAGATGTAAAAATAATTACTCCTATTTACAAACTTTACTAGTGTAGTTCTTACGTAAACACCAAAGTGTATAAAACGACTTAAAGACTTTCACATTAACTTTACACACAAAAACGCATATTTCTACTGTGCTTTCACTTTACAGAAGTTATAGACTTATAGTCTAAGAGAATAAATCTGTAGATTTTGACTGCTGGGTATAAAATCTATGTTCACTTATAAAAATACTATTAGTGAGTCACTTTAATTGCTTAGAAATAGGCTAATAACAATCAAAAGTTGGACCAATCTATTTCACTAAATAGTCTCTCTTATTTTGTAAAACGTGTAAGCATCATAGTGGAATTGGTTTAAGCCAAAAGGGCAAAAGCAGAACATGCAATCTGTTTTAAAACTCATAAAAATCAGAGATCACACACACATTTCAATTGCATTCATTCTCTATATTTTAGTTACATGTAATTTTGAACGAAATTTGCAGGTGATAGCGTTCTTCTTGGCAAGTGGAGTTGGCGTAGGATTTGGTGTCAGTATTGAACTGAAAAAATTCATAGACCAATTAGTTGACAGCTTTGAACTTTTAGGGGTAGATGGACTAGAGGAATTTCAGGACAAGAGCCAAAAGTTTCTGGACAGAGGAATTATTGCCAGTGGAATACTCCTCGTTGGTTTTACTACCATGGCTATACTCACCATTTTTACTTCTGCCAATCGCAATGGAAGAGGCTTCTAGCTCTGACTAGATGGAAAATAAAAAAAATTCAATTCCCATCTTTTTCTGTAGTCATTTCATTTTGCGGTGTAATACTCTCTACTTTGATTTTTTAAGAACTACGAGAATTCATTTTGTTAAATTGTTGCTGGTATTGTCAGGTGCAAATGCATGTACACCAATTAGAAAATTATCTCCATAATTATTGTTAACAAAATTAGACCGCTACGTACTTCCAAAAAGTTACCATAAAATATACAATAGTTTTCATTAATGACTGAGAGCTGCTGACTTCAAGAATATGCACCGGATAAATGCATGCTTAAATAATAATTAATGCTTCTTATTTGGGTCAAAATCCATCTTTAGAATATTTAAGCCAAGTACTAGGGGAAGAGTTTCAGGTCGCGTTCTTCGAAATGATCCCAGAAGCGACGAAATCTGCGGTCGAAGAGCTAACGAGAGCCGAAGTCGAGAAGTCAACAAGGGTCGAGGTCGAATACTTTTGACAAGGTTATAATGGCTAGTTTCAAGATAGGACATTAAAGAGTGAATATTCTCTGCACTTGTACTATTAGAGTTTTCTTTAGAGATATGTTCCCTATAAATAGAAAAAGACACAGTGATAGGGGGGAGGATTTTCACTGAGATTCTTGTCTATACTTTTTCACTAGATCCGAGAATAACTCAAATTATTGCTATTGTCCATCACTCATCATTGTCAGAAAGAACATTCACTGATTCCATCCTTTCTTGGGTGACTCATCACATTCTATTTACTTAAATATCATTTTGTTGCTATTCATTGATATTAAATGCTAGATTATTACCTTTGACTTCTGGAATATTTATTGCATATTGCCGCTGCTGTCTAAATATATCTATATAGCATCTGTTGCTTTTTTAAGAACTCAATCTTAGGAATATAATTGTTAGCTAAGATATAAATTTAATTATTTGAACCAAGAACTGTATTTTTTGGTCAAACACTCCTCAAATTAGACTTGACAAAAACTCTGTGACAATGCCTAACTTCCTTCACCATCTAGTCAGGTTGTGATAATGACAAAATACTTTTTTTATGGGTATGAGAGGGATATATCTAATTATCTATTGTTCTAAGTTGGAGTAGCAGTCAGATTTTTACTATTATACGTTACGATGGAATGGATAAGATCACTTTATTTTTAATTAGAAATAAAGAATAATTCATTATAAAAAATATTTTCCCTTTTAGTGGACCTTATACCTGGCGAATTCAAATTAATTGGACCCCAAAGCGAGAACATGACATCGAAGGATAAACAAAAGAAGCAGGTAGATTATTTAAGCAAAATTGGAATTCCCCCTCTTTAGTATTATCAAATTATCAAGGATTTTTTATTGGGATTTTTTTATTCTTATACACTATTTGAAACTTTATTATCCTTAATGTCCATGTTTAGTTAATTACCCGGCATAAACAAGTTTTCTTTACAAAATATTTACAATCCACCTTAAAAGGCTCTCAATCCATTATTTGTGTCTTCAATCAAGGGATTTAGTTACACCCTTTTTCTTTTTCTCTCCTCTCTCCCCTCTTCTCTCCAGATTTTGTCTTTCTCCCCATATCTCGAGTAAACAATTTCCCAACTAAATCTGCTGATACCTGCTGATACTGTAATCATTTTTTACCTCTTTAATATTTTGTCTGTTGAATTTCTCTTTGTTTGTATATTGTACAATGATATATATCGTCATCTCGTCCTTTTGTTTCTTTTGCTAATTAACTATCTATCTTGTTTAGCGTATTGCAGGTATAGGATGAAAAGCAACTAACGGGAAATTTTACTGATTATTCAACGTAACTTACCATACTGATTATTCGATATGAGTGTTATTAATAACTTCACCCATAGTGTACGTTTACACTAATTTATATTCCTTTTTATCCCAAAAAAAACTTTGTTGCCGAAACAAAACAGATGTAAATCTACTAACTTCACTACAAAAGCTGTTGAATCTTCACAAAAATACTTGAAGAGGTACACAACAAAAAGAATTAACGAAGTAATGTTTATACCGACGTTGTAAATTAGCTAAATTAAATAACACTCCAGTCTTGTCATTTTGTGGCAGAGAAGGTATATTATTACCTTAATTAAATGACAAAAGAACCCTAAAATTGAATAAAGCTGCATAGAAACGAACAAATTTGACCACCCAAAAAAAACCCTGATAAACTTGCACAATAAACAAAATCCTCTGACAACTTGCACACTTGTAGTTCTAATACTTGAAACAACAGAAGCAAACACCTATATTACATGTACTCGATTTTGAGTTTTCCAGTTATATACATCTACAATATCATACCACTCAAATATAATTTTTATACAAATTTTATACAATATATCTTTTGTATATTTTGTATCTGATTTATACATAGTAAAAATAAATTTCATACAACTAATTATATATTATACAATTTATCTACAACTTATCTACAACTTTCACATATTATTTTTATCCAGTTAAATACAACTACAATAACATACAACTTACATACAAAATTTATACAATATGCCTTTTGTATATTTTGTATCTGATTTATACAAGTAAAAACAAATTTCATACAACTAATTATATATTATACAACTTATCTACAATTTTCATATATTATTTCTACTCAGTTATATACAACTACAATATCATACAACTTAAATATAATTTTTATACAATGTTGTTCAACTTTCATACAATAGTTAAATAAATAAAAGAAAAATATATAAACAACAGAATACAATTTTTCTACAATTTCGTAAATATAATGTATATCATGCCTTCTTCTTCTTCGAGTTTCAATATGAAATTCAGCCAAAACCAAGTCTAATCTTCACCAAAACCCCTCAAAATTGAGATATAAACCATATTCCAAATTGTTTGCAACAACACCCCATCCAAACAAATAATGATTTTTGAAATCCAAATTCGAATTCAAAGCTTCAAAGCTTTTTAAGGGCTATCAATAGTGGAATTGTTGCTCTCTTTTCCTTTGCTTTACATTACTGAAATTATGGATTGATAGATAGAGAGAGACATAGAGAGAATTCACAATTCTTTGCAACAACATCCAATTCAAACAAATAATGTTTTTGGAAAACCCAAATTCGAATTCAAATATTCAAAACTTTTTAATGGTTGTCAATGGTGGAATCGTGGGTAGATGCAAGATACGTGGGGGAGGGGAGTGGGATGTGGAGAGAGGAAGTTGGGGGAGTGAAAGATATGTTAGAGTAATTTTTGGACACTAATTATTATCATTAATTTCCTTAAAATGTACATAAATGGTAATTGAGTATATAAAATGTAATTATAGTAAAACTTGAGTAGGAAGGGTAATATAGTTTCATACAGTGTATTTGCTTAAAGGATTGTCTGTTTCCTGCTCTGACATTCTCGTCCGGCTACAATGATCTTAAATTTTGCGACGTTTATTAAGTGCTCGTCATAGTGTATAAAAAGATGTTCTCTACTTTTGGAAAAAATACATTTTAGAATTGTTCACAAAAGAGTGTCAAGAAAAATTATATATATCTATAAGCGAAAGAATGGCAAAGTCTAAGGTTATGGTCATCTCCATTGTTGTTCTGAGGATACTCACTCTCTTGACATGTGCAGCTACCGTTGCGCTTATAGTCACCAATAACTTCACACGTAAAGATGGCCAGAAAACCAATTTCACTGCCATCAGGGGCTTCTGGTGATAACTCTCTTCCTAATTCCTCTTGTTTTAACTTAAACTAGTTTTTATGAGGGTGCGTTGCATGTTAAATATGATATGAAAATATACAGAAGAAGAAAGAATTATATAAAAACACAGTTGATGTTATTCCATTAATGACCAACAAATGTGTTGAATCAAAAGATGTCGTATAAAGCATTAGAAATTTAGAAAGAATAATTAGGCTGTAAGCTAAATTTGAAGGAATGCAAATTAATCAACAGCTCAATCATAAGAAGTTTTGTTCCTCAAATCATTGCAAACACATGTTTTAAGCACTTCTCCAAAAGTTTCATAAAAATGTTGCTAGAAGAGTTACCATGTAAAAATTTAAGAACATATTTCGAGCATCATGAGTTTATTGGTGGGTAATTCTTTATTAGACGCATTTCAATAGACCATAAATTTTCTTGTCATGTCCTACCAATCAAAAGAAGCAAAAAATAAAAAATTTCTTATGGCTGTTATTTCTATTTACATATTTGAGATTTTGAGGATGAATATTCATCTATAGCTCAAGGTTAAAGTTCTCTTACAAATAGGATTGTGAATGGTTATTGTATTATATATATGCAAGCAAAGATTTTTTTTTATCCGCCGAAAGCTTAACTTCTTCCACAATCAAGAACTTGTAAGGACATGATTCTCATTAACAAACTATATGTAGTTTGATTGATCTATATTATGAAATATCACAATTTATAGTCACATTCACAAAACACTAAAATTGACTTTTCATCTTACTCGACATCCATGCACGTATTCATATTTAAGAATTTCCTTATTGAGAAATCTTCAGCACTGCTAGTGCCAATGTGTTCAACGATTAATTGTTCTAGAAGGAGGGTCACATCACCTCTTATAATTATTCATTCTCTCAACGAGAAGTAATAAATCACCAAATATTAAATATGGTCTTGCTTTTATAGGATTTGGTAGTAGGATCTTTTTAGTTTGATGTCATAAATATAATCTCATAAGTTTATGTTTACCGTCTTTATTTTTATTAATTTTAAAAATACTTGTAGCACTTAATCTTGAGAGTCGTTTTAAGAATTCGTTACTTTTTCACAAACGACTTATTAACATCCCCTCTTTGATTGGTAGCAGAATTTATCCAAAGCTTCTTATCTCCCTTACAAAAAAAAAAAATACTATTCTTTAGGGGCATTTGATTTGGTATTAACATAAGATATTATTTTAAAATTTTGGTCTAATCTAATCTTTTTGGTGAACAATTGTGATAACTCATATAAAAATTATCTTTAGACTGACGTAATTCTTGAAAAATTATTTCAGTTTGACTTTTATAGTTTTAATTCGTATTTATATAATCATGAACCTAAACGTGCATCCGATTTTAGTTTGTAAAAAGGAATTAAAGTTCATCTAGCATTGGAGGTTGTTGCTGTGTGTTTCTGTGAATGAAAGATACTCAATTTATAGAGGTTCACAATCTTTTTCTACAAGAAAGCTAGGGATCTATCAAATATGGAAGAGAACCTATACGTTCCTTTTAGGAAAAGTTAAATAATTACGGTTAATATTATACCATTCCTTCAAGTAAAAGAATAAATTTGAATAAAGTAAAAAAATTAGGACAAATTCCTAACGTTATTCAACAGAGTTTGAGAGTTTTTGTACTGTTATTGTTGCTATGGGCAAAATACATATGGGCCAGTGAGTCCAAGAAGTAGAGGTGTACGTCGGTGGGGTTGATTCGGATTTTTTAATTACTAAACCAAATCAATTGTATCGAATTTTTAAATCTATCAATTAAACCAAACGATTAAAAGTCGGGGTTTTCCTCGAATTTTTCGATTTTCTCGAATTTTCTGAATTTTTTCCGGTAAAATCTTTATTGTTCAAATTAAACATATAACGTATACTCCAAATATTGAATTGAATTTCATTTATGGGGATCTTCGGTAAAGTACCAAAAAAATACACTATTTACTAACAGCTAGCCATTTTATGTTACCAAAAATAGCCACAAAAATTATCAATGATATACAACATTCAAAATACATAAGGTTTTTTTTCCAGTCGGTATTGTTGCGATTCATTGAAAATATATAGATAAGGTAATATACGAATTTTAGACGGAGTTTGAAGGTAAGTTAGACTAATTTGGAGTCAAAAATCATCACCAATGATATACAATATTTAAAAAAAAATGGGCAAAAAAGATTTTCTTCAATGGTTATAGTTGAAATTCGTTGAAAACGTATAGATAAGGCAATATACTAAATTTAAGCACGATTGAAGGTGATTTGGACTGGTTTGATATCAATATTCGTAGTTAAAATCGAGTTAAAAAAATTCTTCTGCAATATATGTATCAGACATGTATCATGCATGTATTTTACACACAGGTATATATGGATATCAATGTGATACATATTTGATATACATATGATACATATATCATCTTTTTCATGTTCATCTTTTACGTCGAATTTTCAATTCAAATCACCTCAAAACTCCACCAGATTATTCCAAATTGAGATTTAAACTCCTCAAGATATACCCAATCTATTCCAACAATACCCCCTCGAAATAAATTTCAATTTCAAAAATCCAAAATTCTGAATTCAAGCTTAAGCAAGCTTCAATGGTTGTCCATAGAGTTTTCAGTTTAATCTTTCGTCCCAATCCAACAAACTAACACTAAAGAGTGATTTCTAAATTGAATTAAGGTGCTCGATTCTATGAGTTTCAACTTAAATGAATTAAAACATTGCAATATTGCTCAAACCCAATGTCTCAAAAAGTTTTAACTACCTTTGTGCTTTAGCAAAATAGATTTGTGTTATAAAATGACATTTGGGCTATTTTTAGTAGATATTTTATTTTGGATTAGTTCTGATTAAATTTATTTATGAAGTGACAATTTAGGTAATTTTTCCTTCTTTTATTAGCATTAGTATCAATTTAATTTTGCTTCGGGCGTTATTTGAGTTACTAACATTTATGGGCTATATAACATATTGGACCATTCAAAAATTTTAATCCCAAACCTGAAATAATACGTTAAAAAAGAGAACTATGAAAAAGTTCAAGACATAAATTATATAACAATAAATATTTCTATATATAAAATATTTTAAAAACTTGTATACATATAATGTCAGGTTGGGTTAATTTCGACTTGTCTTTTTCTAGCTAAAATCAAACCAAATCAATTATGATAAGATATTTTTCACCAGCCCCTAACCAAACCAAACCAAATCATAGTTTTTTTTTTTTTGAGAAACTTTCAGAAACCACTATGTTTTAGTAGTTATTAGCTAGTTGTAGCTACTATTTACTATATTACTTCCTATATCTATGTTTTCAGGTTTTTTAGAATGTACTCGATGCATTTAAGCTACTGTATTCATGAATATAATAGCATTTTATGGCGTATTCGACTGTATTCACGGCGTGAAACATGGGATTATAGGTAGACAGATTATTGTATTCGACTGTATTTGACTTTATTCACGATATGCATTTGTGAATACAGTAACGTAAATAGCACAAATCATGGTCTATTTAGCTGTTTTTAAACGGAAAGTGAATCAGTTGACATAATAGACTCCTAATATAACTCAACAAACTCAATTATAACACACAAAATTTGTATTTCCAGCTATAAAAAAGATTCTCAACCAAAAAATATCCCAAAAACATAGCAATCTTCAGAGAAAATATGCTGAATATTTTTCTTAGCCGATAAATACAACAAAAATAGAGCAATTTGAATACATATATACATATGAATACATAAATTATATTAATTAAAAATAAATATGCATACATTCATGGAATACAACGAGACAGTGAATATAATGAAATACATGAAATACAGCGAGATACATTGAAATACAATAAAAAAAAGGCAATGAATACAATGAAATACATGAAAATACAACGAGATACATTGAAATATATAAACAGAAAATTCAAGTTGCTCAGCCCCAAACTTTGTCGTCTTCATTCAAGAACAACCCTAATGTCGTCTCGTCGAGAGGGTCGTGATTCTGACTCGAAACACCATTGTTCCTGTTAACATAATACCCTCACGTGTGCTTCAAAAAACCTATTCTTTACAATTTATATAAATTATATTCTGGCTCTTTTAGCTTCTAATTAAAAAAAATAGAATTCACTCGTTTTAAAACTTCTAAATAGATAAAGATTGCAACTTTCCTGGCTTATAAAGTAGTTTTTCTTGAAATTGTAGCATGTGACGGAGTTTTCCATTGATGTCCAAAGTTTGTGCAACTTGAATTTGAGATCCTAGGAGGCTTGACGGAGTTCAAGAAAATTCAAGTTGCTCAGCGGCGGTGGTGAGGTTGAAGCAGCATCAGTAGTTCTTCGCCGAAAAACTCTAATTCTGAAGCAGAGTCTTCGACGGTAGTGAGGTTGAAGCAGAGTCTTCGCCAGAAAACTCTAATTCTGATGCTTTGCCGGAGAGTTCTGGTAGTAAGATGAAGGTGGAAGATGAGAGAGAGAGAGAGAGAGAATAGATATGGGATAGGGAATATGAGAAATTTGAGGGGATAGGAGAAATTTGAGTGGAGAGAGAAAAATAATACAAAGCTTATTTTATAGCTTGGGTAGGAGATAACCATAAATAGATATTTGGTTATAAAAAATCAAAAGATAGCTATGGAATATAATTTTTGAAAAGGGTATTTATTTAAAATAAATAAGATATGAACCTTTGCTATATGAGGTAACTATTTTTTTTTTGTAAAAATTGCACGGGGCACCCTATTTGGTCGTCCCCATTTAACCTATACCCATTTTTTAAATTTTTTTAACTTGTACCCACTTTTTAAATAACTTCAGCTCCCTTTCTCCTCCTCCTTCTAACTTTTACCTTTTATGTAGTACGTATTTATTTTTGGTGCTCAGCACACATTGAAACAATTTATGTTTACTTTAAATGTACATCTGTATTCTGTAATATAATACCTTTGAAGTTGTTATTCTACTCATAATAAGAATTTATGCTGAATACGCTTGTATATTGATAGTTCTTTATCTTTATCAGGTAGGTTTAGAAGGGAACTTGTTTAAAATAAAATTTGAATTCAAGAGTATTAATAATTCAGTAAGCAAGAAATAACTGGAGTTTAAAATTACAAAACGAAAGACAAAAAAGCAGAAGCTGAAGAAGAAAGAAAAGAACTGGAACAGACAAGCACTAGAAAGAAAAAAGAACTAAATAACTTCAGCTCTAGAGCTGAAGTTCGACAGTTACAAAACAAAAACTACAGCTCTAGAGCTGAAGTTATTTAGTTCTCTTTTCTTTCTAGTTGATCAACCGTGAAACAATAAAAACAGTAGTGATTGCCTCAGACTTCAGCTCTAGAGCTGAAGTTTCTCAGTTACAATACAAAAACTTCAGTTCTAGAGCTGAAGTTTCCCAGTTACAATACAAAAACTTCAGCTCTAGAGCTGAAGCTTACAAACAAAAACTTCAGCTCTAGCGCTGAAGTTCGACAGTTACAAAACAAAAACTTCAGCTCTAGAGCTGAACTTCAAGCCCGACTACTAGAATGCTGAAGTTTTGCATGATTGCCTTTGCTACTTCAGCCCGTATGCTGAAGTTATGCGAAAAAGTGGGTACACTTGTAATTTTTTTGCAAAGCGGGCACAAGTTAAAACGTGACACAAAAAGCGGGTATAGATGCAAATGCCCTCTTTTTTTTTGAGAAAACTATCCTCTATAGCCCCTCAAAATTTTAATAGCACATATTTTGGCCCACTTATAGAAAATGGCCCTTCGGCCCAAACATATTGCATATAGTAGCCGAAAGGAATGAACATTACAACACAAGCGGTTGTAGCTCAGTGGATAGAGCGTCTGTTTCCAAGCTGAAGGTCGTAGGTTCGACCTTCCCTTACGCGATAGAGCAACCCTTTTTTTCCCTTTTAAATTGTATTTTGTACTTCTGGATATGATAAGTATTAGCTAAGAATTGAATGAAATATGTAATGCAGGTCATATACGAAATGTCTATTTCGTATATTTTTTGTATAATAACAGTCTATTTTTGTATATTTTTGTATATTTTTTGCATAGTGACAGTCTATTTTGTATATTTTTTGTATAGTGACAGTCTATTTTGTATATATTTTGTATAGTGACAGTTTATTGTATATAAATTGTATAGTGGCAGTCTATTTAGTATATTTTTATATAGTGATAGTCTATTTTGTACATATTTTGTATAATGACAGTTTATTTAGTATATTTTTTGTATAATGACAGTCTATTTTGTATATATTTTGTATAGTGATGGTCTATTGTATATAAATTATATAATGATAGTTTATTTTGTATATTTTTTGTATAGTGACAGTCTATTTTGTATAATGACAGTTTATCTAATATATTTTGTATAGTGTCAGACTATTTTATATATTTTTTGTATAGTGACGTCCATTATATTTAAATTGTATAGTAAAAGTCTATTTTTTATATATTTCAACGTTATGCATTTACCTGAGAAAGAACAATCATAAAACTTCTACAATTCAATTAGTGTATCATGTAAAATTATTGTAATAGAATATACTTAGTCAGTATACACTGACTAAGTAGTTTCTAATACTTAGTCATTTGCAATAATCTATTTTGTCGACCTGTTATAATTATTTTCTAATAGCACATATTTCTATCGTTCCATGAAATTAAATAATTTAATTTTTGCTGGAGTTATTTCTGATCAACAAATAGACGGTGCTTTAATTTGGTAGTTACCAAATAAAATTTTTCACCAATTCTTCTTCGAGTTTTTTTTTTATCGACTTATTAGAAGAAAAAAATTAGCACATGGCGAACCAGAAATGCTTGTGAGACCATAGGAAATAGAAACTAAAGGACAAATGAATTAAAAATACATAGGATATTCGTTGGGAATAACATCGCTGGTGGGTTTCTTTTCAGGTGTTGGGCCAATGATATGGCCGATGATTTCTGTTTGAAGTGTTGTGTTTAATAATTTCAATTGCTAGCCGTTATAATTAATTTAGGGCTATAATATGTATGGTATTATTTTATGGCTACCGACTATTATAAGTTTTCAGCGGGTGGCTATATATGATTTTCTCTCTTTTGTTTTTCTTTCTATCGAGAAGTATCTGATGTAGGCCTTTCGGCCTTGATTAATACTCTAGTACTGGGCTAGTGAGGTTCTGGGCCCAATTCTAAACTTTGGTCGGAAGAACGAATGTGAAAAGGTAGTGATGTTACTGATGTATGATTGGGTTACTTTCAAGACTAGCCCACATCATCTCACTTGTTTATATTCTTATCGGTATGATATTTTCTAATGATCTTTAAGTGTAATGTATAGTTTTAGCTACTCTAAAAATTAATAGCTGATAAAATATATATATTTTTTTATATGTATGTGTATTATATAAATAATATATATATATTTTATAGTATATTTTTTGGCTTGCAAATATAATTAATTTCGGTCAACCAACCATTTGGTATTTGCCCATTTTTCTATTGAAGAATTAACTTAAATAGTGGCCTAACCAAATGATTAAACTAAAAACAGCTAATAGATGTATAATATATATGTAATTTATGTATAATATGCATATATTATATATTTAATTTATGTATACCGGCTAAAAAATATAAATAGTGAATGTAACCAACTATTTGTATAAAGATCCATTTTTAATTTCATACCACTTCTTAAAGTTACCATCCTCTAATTTCCAGAAATTTGTTAAAACATTTGAAGTCAGTCGGAGACAATTTTGAACTTATTGATTATACTCCTAATAAATTTTGGTGCAACAATATTTTTTTTGTGAAAAGTGCTGTTGAGAAACATTCTGAGGACTGCATCATAGCTAGAACCTATCTAGTTAAAGACTATTCCTTTAGCTAGCTTGTTTTTTTTGTTTAAAAAAATAATAATCATATGGTATCTGAAATTCATTAGCCTAATTAATCCAAATTCACACCGCATAAAATATATTTAGGGGAAAATGCTAAGATTTTTACTAGAAAAATTTTCATTAACAAAGCTTGAATTCGAGACTTTTACTTAAGGTTGGATAATGTAATTTATCGGTTATGTTTTAAAAAATAATAATCATATGGTATCTTAATTCGAGATTTTCATTAACAAAGCTTGAATTCGAGATATTTACTTGGAGGAAAATGCTAAGATCTCTAAAAGAAATATATTTAGATGATTGTGTTATATCAATCCTTTACCATCTCATATCACTTTGCTTAGTTTTTAGGTTACTTCAAATCTTAACGGACTTTTGGTTCTCCAGTAATGCATCAAATTAGGGAATTCCACTCCTACCTTATATTAGTACTAGTTTCTAAACACACGTGTTGCACGTGGTTCTCATATTAATTTGTACAATTTTTTTAAAAATAACATGTTGAAAAATATGTTTCGAGTTATAAGAATTAAAATTAAAAGAAAAATAAATGAATCATTTCCTATTTCAAGATTGAGATGAACTCAAATTGAATGGTCTAAAACGCCAGTCATAGGCTAACTTAATTTTCATTATAATATATCCATTTTTTTTTTAGCCATTTCATGTTTAAAATAATATCGAATCATGAAAAGATAATAACAACCAATCATTCAGTAATTTAATTAGTACCCTTAATTGATGGGTAATTTTTTTTTTACTTTAGTTGCATAGTGCAACCTTCAAGTATACACACACACACAAAAAAAATAACCTTAAGGACGACACCAACTTATATATGAAGCGTAACCAAAAAAAATATCATAAATGGAAGTAAAGAAAACTAATAAGGTAGGAATTGTTCAATATTAAAAGATAATGATGAAAACAGAGCATCATATAAATTTAGACTCAAAAAAAGATCTCACTTTGCACTTCATTCCTAACAAAGTAGAAATATTTTATTTACATAAGCTAAGAATCACATCTAATTGAAAGACAACGAATACAAGTGCATGATATCCAGAATAAAAATAAATATGAATATAGATATCCCGTACCTTCCGCCTAGTCAAAATTAAAATGGAGAGAAAAATAGTGGAATTTAAAGTTCTATTCTTTAGGAGAAATTTTAATATTACATCTAATGGCATTTATTAAGCAAAACATTCACAGCTGCATGCAACATGCAATAACTGATGGCAAATGAAACAAATCTTCCCAATTTTCTCCATCGATGCATTAAGCAGAAGGTTTTGTTTTCATCTTTATTTTTTAGAAGGGTAAGATGGTTATTCGGTTTTTAATGGGTATTTTCGTAATTCAACTTTAGATTTAGGGTCTCATACTTATAATATAGTATGATTGATCCATTGCCCCCTTGCCACCAATGGAATACTTGTTTCCGTTTATTTTTTGAGACTTTTATTGTGCTTTGATTTACTTTACATATAGCATTTGCAGTTAAACATAATACACTTTCCTACTTTAATTATTAGGTTCACTTATCTAGGTTATTTAAGGACAAGTTTTTTGAAATACTCATTATATTGCTTTCTTTAATCCTGATCATACTGCTCGTCTGATCAAATGTTAGCATAGGGAGAAGGGGGAAATTTTTATTAACTACATGTATACCAGTAAAACGAGATATATAGAGATGGAGAAACTCCACAAGACGTAATACTCATAAACAAACATGGAGTGTTGGCTTGAAAGTTTCCTCTTCAGTAAGTGGACTTGTTTACTTTCATAACATTAGAACTTTTGGTTTCTGTTGTTTTTAGTGGTTTAGGTGACAAAAAAGAAAATACATTGAATTAATGGCTCATGAATGGGGACAAAGGTAAAAAGATACGTTCACAAAGGAAAGCAACTTGTGATAGAGTGGATCGTAGGAGACCACTTCCTCCGACACACTTAAGGAGTGATGGAACGGATCCAAAATTTAAACTTAATAGGTTCAATCTTATATCAAATTTACTATATTGTTAGAATTATTGGTTCAAATACAATAAGTGTTGAGATTTTAATGGATTTTTACACATATATTTATATACTTTGTATCAAAAATTATGAGTTCAAATGAACCCGTAAACCAAAAAGCTATATTCGCCTATATCCATTAGCTAGGTAGTAGTAGCAGTCAATTGTGAGGAAATGGGAAACCACTTGAGGTGCAAGGCAGAGAGAGCCTCTTCATGAACAAAGTTTGCAGGCTTAATGGACATAAGCCAACTAAGAAAGAGAAATATATTCACACCAGCTCTTGTGAGGTCTCTTAGGTTAAAGTTTGTCACAGCTTGCAAGCAAAAGCTAATCCCTTTTTTCTTCTCCTTCTTCACTTGTATAGAAATTTTGTACAGAAGACCTCACATATTGTTCTCTTACTCTTCTCTCTATGTCCAGATTCATGATTTAATTTTAATGAGTTCAACTTCTTAAAATCTCAACGTTTAACACATTGTGCTTTTGAATACCACTTCAAAACTTGATATTTATTAAAATTCTATTGATTTTTATAAGCACACATATACTTTTTCATGTTAGAAATATTAAGCTCGGTTGAACCCATTAAATATAAGTGAGTACAAGTCTTGGCACCCACAAAGGGAAAAGGAAAAGAAGAGAGGGACAAGAAAAATAATCTAAGCTAACTTTATTCTTCTCCAAAGAAGAAAACTAAAATAAAGAGTTAGAAGTACAATTACACTTATTAAGACAGGGAGCATGGTGTGCTCTCTCCTTTTTCTTTCTTTTCAATACCCCTTTTTTTTCCTAGCTCTTTTTCTTTTTGGGTTGAGATGTGTTAACCTTTTCTTGGAAGGGGACCTTTTTAGTCTCCATGTGCCTCACCCATGGTAGTGGGGATCATATATCTCTTATCAACGGAGACGGAGTCAGATTTGAAGTTTATGGATTCATGATTCTAATTCTTTTAAGTTACTAGTTCTAAATTAATAATTAGTGCATATTTAATAAATTTTTTAAAATAAATATAGGTTTGAATCAAAACTACTGGATTCGACCGAACTCGTAGCTGATGGGCTAGCTCCGCCCCTGCTTATCAAAGACAAAATACCCAAAAAAGTATTCGAGATTTTTCACCACCATCATATGGTGCTTGACAAGTTTTCACAACATCTTTGAAATTTTCTGTTTGTTTCTATTGATACTCAAATAGCTAGTGGGATTTGTCACCACTTGGGAGCATAAAGCCATGGGAATTCTGTGCTTCCCACTGGTGATAGATGGAGCATTCCCAGGTTGAAAAACAAACAAAAAGTAACATTCAGAAAAAAAGATTCATAAGTGGTAACATGTCACACACACTGGAAAAGAATAAAAGATAAAACACCAAAAGAGTACTCTGTGTGTGTGTTTTTATTTACAACCTAAAAAAGCAGCTTCTTTTGAATTGACATTTGCTTTGCGAGGAAGGACAAAACACTATGTCTTAACTTTTCTTTCCCTTGGAATGAAGAATTTCTTGATAATGTAATTTTCGGCCTAATTACTCAGCGCGAATCCAAATAAGTTCGGCTAGTAGACTTTGGATACCGATGATTAAACAAAAATGAACATATAGTTTTATGAATATATATCAATGCATATTGTTTTTCATTAATAATGCGATTAAAAGAAAAAGGAAGGGAAAGGGGAAGGCAACAAACCCTAATCATCAATGTATGAAGAAGGATGGGTCCAGTAATTGTGGGAATCTTTTGATCTATTTTCTCTTGCCTCTCTTTGTATTATATCTACCACCTTTAATATAAGGCTTTTATGAAGGAGATGATAATAATAATATATGATAAGTCAAGAAACAAGCCATGTGAGTGGGGTGACTTACCTTTACATCCAAAAAGAGAAGTTTCTCTGAGAGAGTCCAAAAGTCAAAGCATCAAATCTAAAATTCTAAAACATCAAAAAGCTCCTTTATAAAAGAACCAAAACGTGCAATTATACGCTTCTAGGGAGCTTCATTTCACGTAACCACTTTTGTAATTTAATTATATTGGTAAAAAAATTAATAAACACCAGTAATCATCACATTCACCATCTCAAGGTTATTTTGTCCTTAACTTGTACATTTCATCTATTCTCTTTTCCTTCTTCTCTATCTGTCATGGCTTTCACGGACACCACCCCCTCCCCCTCTCCCCCCAAAAAAAGAAAAAAAGAAAAGAGAAGGTTTATGTAGTCTAAGATTAAAGATACTGAAGTAAAAGTGAGTATAGTTGAGTGTTTCAAAGCTTGTGACTTGATAAAGTCCTCAAAGAATTAGGATAAATGTTGAATTTATCACTAAAAATAGTGCGTTTATTATAATTCACTTATGAACATGGGGCATGTGATATTGATTCGTGTTTAAATGAATCTTTTGATTGATGATGTTTGACCAAAAAGTATTAAATCTTTTAGTTAAATCAATTAATAAAGAAATAAAAAAGTAAATCTTAGTTAATCATAATAATTAACTCTAGATCTAAGCATATTGAGCATGAGAGGCGAAAGAGATTGAACTTATATGGCGTTCCTTAAGATGATTAATAGACATCAAAATGTAAATGATAAGCTTACATCTTTCATACATTGTTCTGTACTTGTAAGAGCAAAGAAGGAAAAGAGGAAAAGTTATTGATAACTATGAGATCTCTCTTTATTGAGTCAACAATGATGATTGTAAGAGGTTGTAGCCGAAATCTGGGCTTCTGGTTTGCTGTTGGAGGTTTCTTCCTATTGGGAACTAAAATTCGAGAGTTGTGAAATCTCGGATCCCCCTCTCCCTTGCTTTCTTCCCCCATATATATATTACCAATTTTTCCCTTTATCCAACGATTTTTAACCAGTGTACTCTCTCATGACTGTATTCTTCCTTACTCGTCCAAGTATTACGGCATATGTTCTGCTGTGTAAGCTTTCTGATGGCTCGATCTCGGCAGTGGCCGAGATATTCGCTGCTATCACGCCTTGTGGGCACGATTATGGCTTGATCGACCCCTTACCATTTCTTTTAATGATAACCCTCTTGTGGTCAGATTTTGACCCATACAATTAGTCCCTCCGCCCGTTGGGGTCACCTTTTGGCGAGCTCGATGGGTGAATTCTGTTGATTCAAAAGTTAAAAAAATATGAACATTGTGCGAGGAACGAGGTCCTTACGGCAAGGTGGCGACATGACGCTATAAGTATTTCATTGGACCGTTACGTCAGTTCAGAGTTGGATCATCACATCGATTCAGGGTATCATGAATACCTATTATGTGTTATTACAGGACACGTTTCCCAGGCACCGTATCGTTTCCTGTGCCTTTTTAGTTTTTTGATTCGCGGCTCTTGGGTTTCCGGTTCAGGACATTTATGTCCCTATAAATAGGGAGAATCCTTTATTTGATTGTTGTGCTTTTCAATTTATCTGAGAAAGAACTTGGCAAACTTCCTCCTCTCCTAGTCTTTCATACTTCTGCTTTCGATATAATTCGACTTGACCATCATATCTTTTCCTTCACCGTTTTTGTTTATTCCGATCAAGAAAGACAATTGGTTGGCACTTCTTCCCAATCTGATAGAGCTGCTGGTGCTACGATGCCGGAAAGTGACGTATCCCTATTCAAAGAAGGAGTGGAGGTGGTAGAAGATAAGGGATTTCCAACGGTGGATGAGATAGTTCCTCGTCCGAGGAAGGCAAAGACCGATTTTTACAGCCCTTCAGGAAGTGAGCCGGAGCCTGTTCCTTCCACCATGGATGAGGAGGCAATCGTGGCGCTCAAAGCTAAGTGGGGGTTCCCTGCTCACATCAAAATGGTTCTGGCGGGGAGGGCTGTTGTGCATTTACACCGCTGCCGTTTTACGCGTACCCCTTCGTTGTCGGGTACACGCTTCCCCTTCCTTCTTTGGTGGTGGACTTCTGCCGCTTCTATGAAGTGTACCTGGCTCAACTCTCTCCGTATGCATACAAACTCTTTCTTATGCTCATCAAATACGCGGAACTAGCTGGCTGAGGAATTTCCCTAGGGCACTTGCTCCACATCTTTGCCCATCATTTTCTTCAGGGTACGATGATCCATATGCGCCATCGAGGAACCAAGAGTTTGGTGGTGAAGATAGACGATAAGGCCAATTGACGTTTTTGGGAAAGCTACTTCTATGTGCGGACAGAGCACCTTGTGGCGAACTCGGCAAGTTTTCCGGAGACGTGGAACTTTGCTCGTGAGTTTTCCTTTGTTTATTTTCTGATTTTTCTTAAGACGGCCGTTGATCGTCTTCATTTAGGAGACATTGCTGAGTACTTGTTTTGCCTTTGCAGCTGAGAGATTCCCTCCCCCCCTCCCCCCGTTGGTCGCTGATATCCACGAGTGGGTGAGCGCAATTCTTCCCCACACGGTGGGAATTCGTGAGTGGGTGCCCTTCCATGAGAAGTTTGGGCGCAAGCCTCTTACTGGTGAGTTGGCTTGTTGTAGTTTTAATTTGTTCCATGCTTCGTATATTTATTTTTAAAAAACTTTGTCGTTGTACTATCTAATCCCTATTTATTGACAGGTCGGAGAGGAGTGAGGAGGACGAGGGCTCCTCCACTTGCATTTTGTCAAACGGTGCCCTCTACCGGTCCTGCGCCGAGAGCTGCTGCCCGGCCGACACCAAGAACTGCAGTCTAACCTGCACCTGCTATCGAAGTTCGCTCGGAGGTTACTCAGTCGGAGATTCCGACTCCCGTAGTCCGTTCCATGGGTGAATATTCCCGTGCTAGTAGTGGGGAGGCCCCATCGAAGAGACGGAGGGTACTATTGGAAAGGGTTTTGTAACTGAAACTTCCTCGAGGGGCGACCTTGTTTTGACAGTTCCTGAAACTGTCAGTGGTGCTAACTAGGAGGCGGAGGCGACGCTTGCTGCAGGCGCTCAAGAGGATAGTGTAGCGGAGGTACGGAGTCCTGAGGCCGCCGTAGCTATTTCGATTAGACCATCATCATCCCGGCAGAACCGCGCCCCTTCTTCGGCCGAAGAGAAATGGAAGGGCGTCATGGTTGAGGATTATGAGACTGAATCCGGCATCGACCCTGATGACATGAGGATGTTCGAGGAGGGCTTTACTAGGACTGTGGTAATGGCGGAAGGCCCCTCTCGCATACTTGAAATTCCATCGGATCTCAACCTGTTGCAGGATACGGTGGATTTGGTGCCGCAATTTGATCTTCTCTGTGATAACTAGGGATTCTAGTCTATTTTATGGTCATTTTTGCTTGAGTTTTGGATTAACAATGTGTACAAGTATTCCCAAAAGCTAACTTGTTGTGCTTGTTTGCAGTGTTTGGTCAAAAAGAGACAAGGATGTCATAACCAGCTCAAAAAGGAGTGAAACCTGCACAAGTTCAAAGCCAAGTCAAAGCAGTGCTATAGCAGAAAATCCACAGCGGACGTAGAAGACCCACCGCGATCGCGGTCCTTTTATCGTGGTCCACGCTGGCATGGATTCAAAGAGTTATCATTTTTGGAATTCAAGTCACCGCTGACTGTGGTGCTTTTATGCGGCAGTGAAGGACCCACCGCGATAACGGTCCGTTTACCGTAGTCCGCAATGAAGAGGTTCAGAGAGTTGGAATTTGAGCTGGAAGATCGAAGACCACGATCTGCGCTTGATTTTATGCGGCTGCGGTAGCCTGACCGTTGCAGCGGTACCTTCGTCAGGGGCATTTTTATCCGAAAAATTTAGCTGTGTATAAATACTTTCTTTTCAGATTTTTAGGTCATCTTATGTTAGCTGAGCACGTGAATGCCGACTTTTGTCTATTTTGAGTAATTTTGTAGCTAGTTTAGCAATTAATCTTAGTTTCCTATCTTGTAATTACAATTTATGGAGTATTCTTCATCTCAATCTATGATTTATTCTTCAATTATGAGTAGCTAAACTCATTAGCTAGGATTGTGGCTCAACCTTAGTGTGGATATTTAATGAGTCTCTTATTTTAGGGCTTAGATGTTTATGGGTGATGGATATTTGGCTTGATTTATGCTTTCTATATTGAATTAGTGGTTGCAAATACTAATTTGTGCCTATTTGACTTAGGCTCTTTTTGAGAAAGTGAGACTAAGTCTAGGAATTTCAGGCCAACAAGGAATTAGGGTGTATTCAAGAGATTGATAGTCCCAATTAAAGGGTTAAACTTAGAGATAGTAATACCCGACTTGAGCCAACATTGCTTTCACAAATTTAACACCCAATTGGGCTTGAGAAAGTCAATTAGTGCAAAGTCACTTAAACTACCGAGAGGTATAGAGTGAGTAGCTTCGTGCATTGGCTATATCACGATCCCAACTATAATATTATTGCCGTAAGTTTTAGATCCCATTAGATACTCACCTAGGAGAAGTGCCTTTTTACCCATTTAGAAAACCCTACAAAAATATCTTCTTAGCTTAATTTTGTGCATCATTAGTATAAAATTAGAAGTAACAAACAAACAAGAATGATTGGAAGTGCAATCAACACTACACTTTGCTAGATTAGATAGAAATTCAACTCCAAATATATCTAGCTCCCTGTGGATTCGATCCCGTCCTTCTCGGGTAAAAGCTGCATCGATCGCTCTTGCCACTCTATAATGGTATAGGGTTGGACCCGATCACTCTGCTCTGCCGCTGCAAGCGGGTCCCTCCAAGAGGTCAGCTATTCTCAGTTGTCACGTGGTGTAGCTGCAATGGGCTTAAGGGTGAGTTCCCTTTTGTTTTATTTGTTTTGCGACCCTTTATCTTTATTGAGTCTTTGCTCTCCTTTTTGTAGACTTGCTTGCTGGAGATCAAAAGTGCTTGTAAGGCTGAAACGCGGGCCGAGATTTTTTTGAAAATGGCCGAGAAGTATCAGCAGTATCGTAGCAGATGCCGCGAGCTGCGTGAAAGACTTAAAGTGGGCGCTGGTACCCAGTCTACTAGGGAGGAATTAGAGAAAAGAGATGAGACCTGATGTAGTGTATCCGCAGGTGTAGTGAACTCGATAAGCTACTTCATGACAAGAACGAGGAGCTCGAGGTGGGCAAAGGGGTCACCGCGGAGTGTGAGGACCTTCAGGCCAAGGTGCTATCATTACGAGCTGAGCTCAAACAAAATGTTTCCAGGGTCGATGCTCTCAGTGCAGAATGGGTGGAGAAGGTGGCCGATTTGGAAAAGAAAGTGGTCGAGTTAGAGCAAGCCGATGATGCTTGAGTGTCGGCTTTGGCGAGGACTGCGGCATTAGAAAACACTATCCATATCCTCAGATCCGAGCAAGAATCCAAGAGGGCGACGACTACAATGAGGGAGGCAAGGCTTGATGAGCGCATTGACGAAATTGACCGGGAAGCTTCAAGCTTGGGAGATAGGTTTGCGACTCTCGATGCTGATAAGGCGCAACTATTAGTTGAGGTTGAATCTGCTTCTGCCGCCACTCCCTGCCATTTGTACGAGCTATGGGTCCATGCCGAGGCCCAACGAGATATCTACAAGGGTTTGTGGGAAGCAGGGAGTGTTCCTGAGGCTGCTTTTAACGATGCTCGAGCAAAGGCGCTCGAGGCTCGTGTTGCCTGCGGCTATGAACCTGCGACACTAGAAGTTGGCGAGGATGTTGATGTTCAGGATAGGTTTGCTAAAGACAGTGATGGGGAGAATGACGGTGATGAAGTCGAGTGAAAAGCTGCTGCAGCTTTCATACTTAGTTTTTTTTTGTTGTTTGTTTTTATTTCTTTTGTTTTTGAGGGCCCGTTTTGGCCTTTTGTAAGGTATGACTGTTACGTACGCATATTTGAATGAAATAGTTGCTTCGCCTTCGTTTGTGTATGTTTTGATTTCTTCTTCTTTCCCTCGTTTGTTACATATCTTTTCGTTTTGGCGTAGACCTTTGGATTTTTTTTTGACGAGTCCCTGATCTTTTTGATATGGAATTTGACCCTGCCCGGATTGACTAGGATCTCGTCGCGCGAGTCCAAATGAAGTCACTTTGGATCTGCAAGCCCGGGCGAGGTTGACTTCTGATTTGCCGACTTAATCGGAATTAACCTTGATTCGAACGAGGTTGAACTTAGACTCGCCGTCTTGGACAAAGTCAGTTTCGACTTGAACCTTCGAGTGGGATTGAATTCAGACTTACCGACTTAGGCAAAATCGATTTTTTCTTATGTATTCGAGCGAGGTCGAACTTGGAATTGCCATTTTGGGCGAAGTCAATTTCTGACTTCTACATTCAAACGAGGTCGAACTTGGAGTCCCCGTCTTGGGCGAAATCAATTTCTAACTCACACATTCGAACGAGGTCGAACTTGGAGTCACTATTTTGGGCGAATCAATTTCTGACTTATGTATTTGAACGAGATCAAACTTTAACGATGACCAGTGGCCGTAAAGGTGTTAATTTGAGCGAGGTCAAATTATAACCTATTTGATGATGGCTAGTGGTTGTAAAGGGGTTAATTCGAGCAAGGTCGAATTGTAACCTATTTGGTGATGGCCAGTGGACGTAAAGGTGTTAATTCGAGCGACGTCGAATTGTAACCTATTTGGTGATGGCCAGTGGCCGTAAAGGTGTTAATTCGAGCGAGGTCGAATTGTAACCTATTTGGTGATGGCCAGTGGCTGTAAAGGTATTAATTCGAGCGAGGTCGAATTGTAACCTATTTGGTGATGGACAGTGGCCGTAAAGGTGTTAATTCGAGCGGGGTCGAATTATAACCTATTATGTTATTTTTTGGAGAAAATTATACGTCACCGTACTGTTTAAGCGTGCATCAAGGTGAGTCCCGATGTGCTTGGTTTTGCTTCTACTGGAGAATACTAGGAGTTTCGCGGGTGAGTCACGGTTTACTTTACCTTGCTTTCATTAGAGATTTTTGTGCGTTTCACTGGAGATTACTGTGCGTTTCATGGGTGAGCCCCCTGTTCTGGAGATTTTCTTAATAGTCGACTTGTGTTGAGCCGTTTCAGTTATTTGTAATTCAGTACGACTTATAGGGCTTTTCTTGATCACTGTTTGCGAGGTGGCATGGTACGTAACCTTTTCATGGGATATTCTGGTGGCGCCCATTCCTTGTTCGCATACTGGTGAGAGCGCTCGTGTTCCTGTTCTGAATCAACAAGAGATCGTGGTAAGTGAAATCCAAATGAAATTGCCTGTTACCTTGGCCTGGTAAATTGATGAAAAGAGGAATGGCGCTGTAGGGTCACTCGCTTCACCCCGCACTCGAATGATAATTTCAGGTTTGACGACCGTGTTCGGCTTCGTCGTTAACCGCATCTAGGCTTCTCGTTGGTTAGACTTACCTTGCCCGTTGGAATGTTAAAATCGAGTCCAGATCCGACCTCATCCGATTTGTACAAACAATAAGGGAAACATGTCATACTTTATTCACAAATCATCCAGTGTGTGTGGATATGAAAATAGGGCAGGATGTGCCCGCTGTTTCAAAGGGTCACACGGTAGGCTTTCGTCCCTTCCCAAGATGTGAGAGTACGGGTCGATATATACGGTGGGTACGTCAAATGGGGTTGTGGTCATGCCAAACGGATAGTGACTACGATTCTACTTTAAACATGCATATGGCATGCCACCCATCGTTACAGGTGAGGCATGGGTTTTGCAAAGACATCGGTCATAACTTTTATTTTATGTAGAGATCTGACCTAGATTGGTACAGTTATCTCAAAGGCTTATCTACCACTCTTTTGAGTTGGCGTTTATGCTGAGATGGTGAGACGTGATAGTCTGGTAGTGATACTTCGCTGGTTCTAGATCTAAATGAAACTAAAAATTTTGGCTAAGAAATCTCCACAAACGTTGCCAAATTATTTGACCAAAAAGTGTTAAACCTTTTAGTTAAATCAATTAATAAAGAAATGAAAAAGTAAATCTTAGCCAACTATGATTAACTCTAGATCTAAGCATATTGAGTATGAGAGGGGAAAGAGATTGAGCTTATATGACGTTCCTTAAAATGATTAATAGACATCAAAATGTAAATGATAAGCTTACATATTTCATACATTGTTCTGTACTTGTAAGAGCAAAGAAAGAAAAGAGGAAAAGTTGTTGATAACTATAGGATCTCTCTTTATTGAGTCAACATTGATGATTGTAAGGGGTTGTAGCCGAAATCTGGGCTTCTGGTTTGCTGTTAAAGGTTTCTTCATATTGGGAACTAAAATCCGAGAGTTGTGAAATCTCGGATTCCCCTCTCCCTTGCTTTCTTCCCCCATATATATATATTACTAATTTTTCCCTTTATCCAATGGTTTTTAACCTGCGTACCATCTCATGACTGTATTCTTCCTTACTCGCCCAAGTATTACGACATATGGTGTGCTGTGTAAGCTTTCTGATGTTCGATTGATGGCCGAGATATTCGTTGTATCACGCCTTGTGGGCACGACTATGACTTGGTCGACCCCTTACCATTCCTTTTAATGATAACCCTCTTGTGGTCAGATTTTGACCCATACAATTAGTCCCTCCGCCCGTCTAACCTCAAATTAATATATATATATATATATATATATATATATATATATATATATATATATATATACTCATTACTATTGATATGTCTTTGCTTCATGACTAATAACAAGAATAACGATTAGAATTTCATGGATTTGGCTACTTGTCGTTACTATTCTCTCCTTTTTTAGGTACCTATTTGCATATGGATGGACGTGACATGTTTTATTTAAGTTTATAAATTAAGATCATATAATAAGCATTCTAACCATTGTCAAGAGTTATATTTTAGGATATTTAACAATCTCCAAATTTGGTAAGAATGGATTCTTCCAAAATAATTCAATACCTTTTTTAAAGTGTTAACTTTCAGTAATAATTTAAGTTTCCAGCTTAAGTAAAAAACAAAGTGATGCAGATTCCTGCAAAATAAATTAAAACCTTGCTTGAAATTTTAAATTTAAGTAATAATTCAAGTCAACCATACAAGTCAAATTAACTACGTTAATTACTTAACCTGTTGATTATAAACAACAAAACAAGACGACAATATTATTGAACCCTCTAATTATTGTACATACGAATACATAAACATTCTGGTTATACAAATTTTTATGTAGAAAGTGATGTGGTAGGCTCTTTTTTAAAAAATTAAAAAGTGAGAACTTTTTCGTTATATATTACTATCAAATACATCTAGTAACAAATATTTTGTAGGGTTTTTTTCAATTTTAGCCCGCGCCATAAATTATTTATATTCGGTAGCCGAAAAAATATATCAAATTATGTACGTTTTTATATAATGTACACACACACACATATATATTATTTTGAGAGCGATTATACAATGTTATTTTCTCTATTTTTTCCCCATTTTATTCCATTAAATATATTGAAATTTTGTTTGTTACTTTATTCAAGTTAAGAAAATTGCAAGAATACAAAAGTAGTAATAAAATTCTTTAATTTGTTGAAGTTATTAGTGACACAATATGTAATTTTGAGCAAAAGTAGTAAATGGAAACAGTTCTGAGAAGCTCCTAACAAACCAATAAAATCAATCTAACAAGAGGGTTTGATGTAGAAAGATTAAAAATATAAACTTTATCCATACCTTTAATCCATGGTTAGCATAAGATTTTTCTTAGCAAAGTTGTAATTGCTTATTCACAATCTATTCCTTTAACCATTGTTAAGAGTGCTTATTGATGAATTTAATCTAATCCTTTAAAACTTAAATGGGTCAAGCGGATCATCCAAATGGGCAATTCAGGAAATAAAGAATAACTGTAATCGGGAGGAGTTGATACGAATTTCATAATCACAATCAGTGGCGGATAGAGAACATAATTAGTTGATTCAAAAATTACTAACAGATTCAGCCGGAAGAACTGTTTGGGCAAATGGTTTAAAACTCTTTTGTCAAACTAATTATTGATAGTAAAGAAGGTAAATTTTAGCCCAACATAATTTATTTCAGATCCAAGCATATTAGACACGAAATAACAAGAGTAGAAATGTATAAGATTTACTGATAAGATGAACATACATGATATGCTCAAATTACACTTTAATTAAATAGTGTAAGGCGGTCGGTGTCAAATATAATAACCCAACAAGGTTGAGGTTGAATCCCACAGGGAATAGGTGTGAAAAGGTTACTCAAATAGTGTGTTACTTGACTAAAGTCGTAATTCTATTCGGTTAACGGTAACAAGAGTATGAAATGATTTTGGTTTGAAGAGATAGCTAGTTGTAATGGTGAGAATGTAAATAATTTGATTAAAGAAACCAAGGCTGTGTCCCCTTCAATGAAGTGTAATGTTATCGGTGTTAATATGATATATTTCTAATGGAAGGTTCTTTTGATATGCAAATGATTTCTAAATGACTACCCAATATTTTCCAATAGTTGGGTAGTATTTCCCCTTTATGATTTTTCCAAATACAAAAGCGTTGCAATTAAGAACAATCAATATATGCCAAATAAAACTCACTTATTCCTAAGCGATTCTATTAAACAAGGTTTAAAGCCTTGAGTCTTTGATATTTACTTCTACCAAATTCTAACCCACTTTCCCAAGCAAAGTAAGAATTTAATGGCACTTGTTAATGTTTGCAACCACCAACAATAAATGAAGAATGAGAAGTAAATAAATATCAACCAACTATTATACATATATTCAATGTTAAACACCCATTAACATAACACCCATTTAGGGTCCACAACCTTAGTATTTAAAGTTAGCTACACATACTAGAATACAAAAGGATGAGAATATTTAATGCCATAAAGATTACAAAGTGTAAGATTCTTTCTTCAAAAGCTTCCAAAAGAGAGGAATAATAAAGCCTTATATTGTAGCTCCAAAATCAGACAAGATGCCCCCACAAAACCCCAATAAATCTATTTATAGTGGGTCAAAACTCGGGATAAAAATCGGACAAAAATACCCTTTCCGGTTAAATATGCGACCGCATATCTGTCGCATAACAGACATGCGGTCCACATTCTTGACATAGCCATCACATCATCAAACCCTAGTTTCCAGGCCTTCATCGCATTCACGTCCTGCGGTCCGCATTGCAGATATGCGATCGCATTTCGCGTTGCATTTTCCACATTCAGCAACCTTCATGACGAGTTTGCGGTTCATTATATGGCTCGCAAACTAGTTTGCGATCGCAGACTGGACCGCATTTCTTGCACTGGACTTTGCCCAATAATCTGTTGTGAATTGCGATTTCCTTGAGCATTATGCGGCCCGCATGTTGGATTTGCGGTCCACATTTCCATATTTGCGATGTATTTTGCTCTTTTCTTGTCTTTTTGTGGCTTTTTGATCTCATTTCCATGCTCTTAAGTCCTTAAACCTCATACAATGTAAAAACACTAAAATTATATAAGTATAAAAGATAATTGCATCTAAAACAAGCTAAAATCTAAGCAATTTGTATTAAATGTGCCGAAATTCTCCGGTACATCAACACCCCCCAACTTAAACTCTTGCTTATCCTCAAGCAACTAAAATGACACTATCCTATTCTAAACTCCATCTAAAAATATATGAAACAAAAGTGACCGTGGACGGTGTTCGTTATCAGTACTACAAGCATGCATTTTTGATTGTTTTACCCTTCTTGAACCATCAATATTTACAAAGAAACTAATCAACTTGTGAAACTTTGAGCCTCGACCAATTTGATAAATTGTTACCCTCAGCTGAGTGTACTTGCATTTGACTCAAAAACTCAACTTCTGTCCAACCTCACAATTCATGTGACCTCACTAGAAAGAAAATCCCAAACTCACAATATTTACAATGACAACAAAAAGGGACGAATTAACAAATACACTCATTCTCAAAAAGAGTTTCAAGTGTTACAACATACCATACCATAGGCTTGCCCTTATTTTAATTCATCGCTTTATTCTAAGAACACTCGGTTGGAGATCCCATTAGGACTTTTTAAGCTTGTAATGTAGGTTTAGGGAAGCGTCAGATAAGCATTTGGGTACAAGTGACTACACCCTCCTTGAACACTACTTACATTTTTCTTTCTTGTTGCTCTTTGCTTCTTTTCAAACCAAATGGCCTTCATTAGCCTCTACTTTTCCAGCATTGAGCCACCTCAACTACCTCTTTTATTCTATTCAAGACTCCTTATGTATATATACTCACAACTCTTATTATTATTTTTTTTACAAGTTTTGCTTTTGGAGCTTGAGTAGTTTCACATTTTTAGGTACACTTTCCTACGCTCACTGCAAAACCTTGTCAATTTCCGGCTTGACACGACACCCCCAACTTAGACTTTTAGCCTCATTCTCAATATTCAAGGAGGGACGGGTTCAAAAGAAGGAATTATTTTACAAAAAGGAAAAGGTTTGTAATGAGGTAGCCAAAGAGAAGGTTAAAGGCTCAAATGGGTGACTAGTGATACTATCTGTACAATGGGTGGCTTGAAAGGCTAACTAATTTTCCAAAACTCACAAAGATGGCCTAAGGTCATTTCTCCAACCAAATGTAATTATTATAAGCATCGAAAAAGCAACCGGACAAGTTCTAGATGGCAGAAGTAAACACAAGAATTATTTACACAAAGACTCACACACATGCCACACGAACTGTTTGACTCACATAGTTTGAAGCCCTCGAGTCAACACTTGGCAACTCAAAGCTTTCATCATATATACATGTATAACTCTAGGTAGACATAGAGTCACAGAGCGAGCCTCAAGTTCACACAGTTGATATCTCCTTTTTTATATTAATAGAAGGGTATAGGCTATATACAGACACACATGCTTAAAATTAGACAATTACACCAAACCGATCAACATGCTTCATTCTACTATCCTGGTTCTACTATTACACCATTGGAAAAGAATCCGACGAAGAAAAACCAAGGGGAATTCATTGCTAATTACTAAAGATGGACATGCAACTATCTACTTATTTTTTTTATACACAAGGATAACTTATGTACTAAAACCACAAAATACCAATATATACAAAATCACAAAACACAAATAAATACAGAAGTTTGCTTATATAGCACAAAAACATAAACATGTACAACAATTGCCAATTTCACAAAAATATATACAAGGCTACCACCCCCAACTAAAAAGCATGCATTGTCCCCAATGCATAAGAACGTAAAACAGAGTTTAGGGGCTCCTTGAGGCGCACTAAGCTCTATGGGAGTCGGAAGCCGGCTGAGTGATGGTGGGGTCACTCTCTGATGCTGAAGCTGGGACCAATGAGATCTCGGCCTGAGGAGTGACCTCCACTGATGGAGGGGCTCTCTGGCTAACCCAATACTGGAGCTGGGGCCTGTGAGCTGCTAGCCTCGCCCGCTGATAGCTGAGTGGTTGCTGGATCTGCAGGGGAGACCATGTCTGCTAGAAAATTTGCTATCGCCACACGAAGTGCTGCTTGTTCTTCATCCTCAACTGTAGAGGCAGCAATCTGCTTGCCCTTCTCCTGAGGGCCATCATCCTCCGTGGACCATGAATCCTCCTCATCTTCTCCCTCATCTGCCTCCTCACCCTTGGACTCTGCAGAGTGCCCGAAATCCTCCTCGAAAGGAATATCGATATGAGCAGGGAGAGCTGGAGGCTGGGAAGCCCCGACAGTCGGAGGTGCAATATCTGTCATCAGCGTGGAGAAATCAAGATCCAGGCCTGGTGCTACTCTGTCTGCTCCCTGCTCACCTTCCTTGGGCGGGAAGGATGATAGATTGAACTTCAAAGTCTGCATCTTGTGGAGCTCAGCCTTCATAGTGGCAACTTCCTCCAGAAGCTTTGGCAAGTCACTAACCTCACCCCGCTCTATCTTTTCAACCATTATCTCAAGCTGTTGCAGGAGATCCCCGTAAGATGTTTGTTGTTGTTGGAGTGCTATCACTGAGGACTGTATAGGAGTCAAAGCCTATCTGATGAGGGTGGGCAAGTTATTCAGAAGCTGGTCTACCTTAGCATTGGCATGCTGAGCTATGAGACCAAGCCTCGAAATGGCTGGCAGTGCAGTAGAGGGCTGAGCAATGGTGGACTGAGAGGTGGGTTGTGAAGTGGAAATGGATGCAACTGGAGCTTGAGGGGACACATGAGTCTGGGAATCTACGGGCTCTACATTAACTGGGCCCTGAGTCTGAACCTCTGGGGAGAAACAACATCATTAATGTGAGTGATATTAATATCCTTCAGCGCCTTCTCAGTCTTGTCAGTGTGTGGCATGGTTGGGACTTTCACAGACTTATAGAGGGCTATGATCAAGCAGGGGAATGGAAGTGAAGTGGCTATCTGCTTTGCCCGAATCCCTAACTCTCGGAAGATAAGAGCACCCACATCAATCTTGATTCTCGCCATGTGCATGCAATGAGAAGATCTTTCTCAATGCGTAGGTCAGTCTCATTTCTTGACGGTATCAGTCGAGAGGTGACAAAGCTAAGCCAAAATCGACCCTCTCGTGTGAGATCCTCCTTGAATATTTTGTGCATAGGGTTGATCCAAGCAGGGGTCCCCTTGGCTATCACAGATGCTATCCAACTACGCTCATTCTCCCGGTTTACCCATTTAGCGGCATACTCAGCTGTGCCCGGGCTCCAGTCAGGGATGTAAAATGCATTGATGGTGTCACTGCTGCAAAACACGCTCTTCCCCCGAACTTACACAGTGTCATAGAAAATCCTGTTGCGCTTGTGATGAGCAGTCCTGGAGGCTCCATATGAGGCATAAAACTCACGGACATGGTTTCATTATATTCATCAGGAAGCTCAGTAAAGCACTCCCATTTTCTTGCCTTGATGTTCTCCCAAATGTAGGGGTACTGCTCTTGTATCCCATTCATACTTAATTTCTTTTCGGCTAGGATTTTGCGTTTTGTCAACCCTTCTCTATACAGCTCCCTAGACCTTTCGACCCCAAACCAGAGCTGGAAGTCATCTCCTATTTTCCTTCTTGCCTCAGTCTGGAGGTCAACTGAGGGCAAGGTATCCTCCTCGTCAGACTGGGAGTCCAGTTTGACATTTGGGTCCGGTCGTGAACGTTTTGCTTGTTGAGTTTGGCGACTAGTGGAGGCCTCTTTTTGGGCAGAGGCTGTATGTTTCCTGGGACCCATATCTGCACAGAAGTGAAATGTGATCAACATGGTAGGCAACACTGAAAAGAAAATAGAAAAACTAAAGAAAATTTTAAGTATGCGATAGGTTATGCGGTCACATAACCACTATACGGACTGTAGACTTGTCGCAAAATTGCAGACTATTCAAATGATCTAAGTATGCAATGGGTTATGCAATCGCATAACCATTATGCGGTTCGCATAACCATCGCATGCTTGATTGCTCAAAAAATAGAATCACTAAAGTGCGATCACATAATCCACCACAAAGTTGGATATGCGATCGCAAAGTGGACGCAAACAGTATATTATAAAATCAGGTAAACTGTCTGGGTATGCAGTGACTTTGCGGTCCGCATATCAATTATACGATCGCAAAGTCGCCGCATTGTGTCATCTTCCTCAGCTAGCTAGAGTTCACTTTTGCGGCAGAAATGCGGACCACACTTTGATTATGTGGTCTGCAAAACCTATCGTTCTTAATCTTAACATTCAACCCTCAACAATGGCGGACCTAGTTTTTGCTACCCATTACCCCAAACATATTATCTAACCAAAAACCCCATCACATCAACAACCGGCGCCTTCTGCCTAGCCTGGCCCGAGGTTCGCTGCCCAGCCTACTTCGAGAGTTGATCAATTTACTTCTACGGCTGGGGCCATTTGCATAGAAATTATTTTTCACGCTGAGACTTCGGCTCCTGCTGCTCGCCCAATAGGTGACTCTTCCCACGCTGATGACGGAGAGGGTCCATCGAAGAAGCAGCGAGTGGAGTCTGAAGGGGATCCTTCAGCCGCATCACCTTCGGGGTGCGACCTTCCCTTGATAGTGTCTGAACTTGGGGGTAATGCTAACCCGACCGCGGAGGCAAGCCAAGTAGGTGATGCCAACCCGATGACAAAGGCTCTGGCTATTGTGATTGATCAATAGGTTACCACGATGGGAGGTCGGGGTCCCGAGGCTGCTGTTGCCACTTTGGGTAGACCTTCGTCTTCCGGACCGAATCGAGCTTTTTGTTCAGCCGCAGAGAGGGGAAAGGGGGTCGTGGTCGACGACTATGAGTCGGACTCCGACCTCGATCCTGATGATGTCAGGATGTTAGGAGGGCTTTAACCATACTGTAGTGAGAGCGGGAGGTCCCTCCCATATACTTGAGATTCCATCGGAGCTCAATCTTCTGCGAGACACGGAGGGTTTGGTGCCGCAATTTGACCCTTTATGCAATGAGGCTGAGTGCGAGGCTCTTCGGGACGTTAGCGACGTCGAATTGATGCATGAAGTGGATGCTATAGGCCTGAGGGTAAGTTTCTCCTCTTTGTTTCTTTTTCGTGTTCTTTTTGTTTTTGGTAGCCTTGGCCTTTACCGACCTTTTTCTCTTCTCTTATTTTTTTTTGGTTTTTTAGTCTTACATGCTGGAGGTTGAAAGTGCTTGCAGGGCTGACACACGGGCTAAGATTTTTTTGATGATGTTGGAAAAGTATCGGCATTACCGCAACAAGTGCCGCGAGATGCATGAGCGGCTCAGGGCGAGCGCTGGTAATCAATCTCTCGGGGAGGAGATGGAGAAAAGGGATCAGGAGCTAATGCAGTCCATTCGCAGGAACAGTGAGCTCGAGGAGCTACGTCGCTTAAAGGACGAGGAACTTGATTTGGGAAAGGGGGTCACTGCAGAGTGTGAGCATCTTTAGGCGAAGGTGTTGTCATTGCAGTTTGAACTTGATCAAAATGCCGCGAGAGTGGAGGCTTTGAGTGCCGAGTGGATGGTGAAATTGGCCGAACTGGAGAGGAAAGTTTCTGAGTTAGAGAGTGTTGAGAATGCTCGAGCATCGGCTGTAGCAAGGGCTACGGCGTTAGAGGATACTATCCGCATCCTCCAGTTCGAGCAGGAATCTAAAAGAGCAACGGCCACGCTATGGGAGGCGAGGCTCGAAGAGCGCATTGGCGAAATTAACTGGGAAGCATCGAACATGGGAGATCAGGTCGCTGTTCTCGAGGGTGAAAAGGCGCAATTGTTGGCCCAAGTTGAATCTGCCTCTACTATTGTTCCTCGCCGCTTGCATGAGCTCTCGGTTCATGTCAAGGCCCAATGAGACGTATACAAGAGTTTGTGGGAGACGGGCAATGTTTCTAAAGCTGCTTATGAAGGATCCCGGGCTAAGGCAAGAGAGGCCTGCATCAACTACGGCTACAACCCTGTGACACCAGAGGCCGGCGAAGACGATGCTGAGGGGGAGTTTCTTAGAGAACATACTGGAGAGGGCTGCGGTGATGGCGCTGAGTGAAAAACTGTTGCCTTAGTCAATGTTTTTTTAGTTTTGGCCTGGAGAAGGAGTTTTGTTGTTTTCTGTATTGAGCCGGTTTTGGTCGTGTGTAAGGTGCGGCCGTTGTGCAAGTATATAAATAAAAAGGTTGTTTCGTTGTTGTACGTCCTTTGTATTTCTCTCCCTTCCCCTTGCTTTACATTTCTTATTTTGGCGTAGACCTTCGGAGTTTTGTATGGCGAATCCCTAATTTCTCATTTAGGGAGTCCAATTTTAACCGGACCAAGTAGGGTCACGTCGTATGAGTCCGAATGGAGTTTCTTCGGATTTGCATATTTGGGCAAGATTGACTTTCAATTTGTTCGCTTTAGGCGGAGCCATCTATGATTCAAACAAGGTTGTATTCGGATTCGTCGTTTTGGACGAAGTCAGTTTCGACTTGAATCATTCGAGGGGGATTGAACTGTTGTTGATTTAGGCAGAGTCAACCCTTTCATGTGTATTTGAACGAGGTCAAACTTGGGACTTGGAGAAAAATTAATTTCTGACTCATTCGGACAAGTTCGAGAGAGAAAAAATAAAGTTTTTGCTTGACGACAACCGATGGCCGCAAAGGCATTACTTCGAGTAAGACTGAAATGCTAATTCGTGTAATTCGAGCAAGGTCGAACTATTCTTTTGGCGATGGACCTTGGCCGTAGGGGTATTATTTCAAGCTAAGGTCAAAATGTTAACCCGTTGTGATTCGAGGGTGGTCGAATTATTCTTTTGGCGATGGCCCTTGGCCGCAGGGGTGTTATTTTGGGCTAAGGTCGAAATGTTAACCCATTGTGATTCGAGCGAGGTCGAATTATTCTTTTGGCGATGGCCTTTGGCCGTAGGGGTGTTATTTCGAGCTAAGGTCGAAATGTTAACTCGTTGTGATTCGAGCGAGGTCGAATTATTCTTTTGGCAAGGGCCCTTGGCTGTAGAGGTGTTATTTCGAGCTAAGGTCGAAATGTTAACCCGTTGTGATTCGAGCAAGGTCGAATTATTCTTTTGGCGATAGCCCTTGGCCATAGGGGTGTTATTTCGAGCTAAGGTCGAAATGTTAACCTGTTGTTTCATTGTTAGATTTTGGTGAACCACAGGTCTTCATATTGTCTGTGAATGTGTCGGAGTGGATCCTGGCGTACTCGATTTTGTTTTTCTGGAGAATTCTGGGCGTTCCCTGGGGGAGTCCCAGTTTTGCTTATGTTGGAGAATACGATGCGTTTTCTAGGTAAGTCCCAGTTTGTTCAATTTTTCTCGCATTGTAGAATACGACGCTGGGGAGTATAAAATGTTGACGTTTCGTTCACTGGGATACTATACATGTCTGTTTCATACATATATTGGAGAAGTTTCTATGTATCTTGTCCCTTCATCGTTCGGCCTGGAGAGGTCATCGGCTGGTGGGGCGATGAATTGTAGTTTGAACTTCGAGACGTCCCCCTCGTTGCCCCATTAGAAAATTCCCCGAGGAATCGATTGGGGCAAAAATCGGGTGAGGGAAAGTGAGCACGACTTGCGGTGTGTCCTCTTTCAGGAGTTGAGGTATTTTAGGTGGGCGGTATTTCAATTATTTGTGTGACGACCCAGCCAGTCGTCTCATGAGTTACCGCTCCATTTCCCCCATTTCAGCTTCTTTACGCTTCGTTATCCGTGTTTTATGTGATCGAGTTGATTAGTTCGAGTTTGGAGAGGATTTGGTAAGAAATGAGACACTTAGTCTCTTTTAAGAAGGCTTAAGTTGGAAAAAGTCAACCGGATGTTGACTTATGTGTTAGAAGGCTCGAAAATGAGTTCCGATGGTTCGTTTAGCTTCGGGAGGTGATTTGTGACTTAGGAGCGCGATCGGAATGGGCTTTGGAGTTGTAGAGAAGATTTAGGCTTGAATTGGCAAAATTGATATTTTGGCAAATTCCGGTTGATAGGCGAGATTTTGATATAGGGGTCGGAATGGAATTCCGAGAGTTGCAGTAGCTTCATTGTGTCATTTGGGATGTGTGTGCAAAATTTCAGGTCATTCGGACGAGATTTGATAAACCTTTTGATCGAAAGCATAATTTAAGAGTTCTTGGAGTTCTTAGGCCTGAATCCTATGTTAAATTGGTGATTTGATGTTGTTGGGAGAATTCCGAAGTTATGAGCAAGTTTGAACGATGTCATGAGATGTGTTGGTACAATTGGTTTGAAGTTCCGGGAGTTCCGGGTAGGTTCCGGGATGTTTTAGTGCAAAAATATAGCTGTAGCAGGCCTACAGGGGTTGCAGGCCCCAGAACTCACCCATGCGGTCCGCACAAAAATGAGTGCGCCCGCGGTGAGTTCCGTGCGGATCGCACAAAGTCGGCCGCGGCCGCGGTAGGTGTCATGTGGACCGCACAAAGTGGTGTGCGGCCGCGGTGGGGAACGATCCACTGGTCCTACTTCGGAAGCTCATATCTTTTAATCTACAAGGAATTTTGAGGTGATTAAAAAACGACAGTTGTAGCCCTTAGTGTCTAGTTTCCAGAAAAGTAAAGATATCACAATTTGGACATCTGTAGCAAAAGTTATGGCCAAAATACTAAAGCCTATCACTGCAGAGGGAGGCCTGTGCGGCCGCACGTTGCCTTTGCGCGGACCGCACTAGCTTGCGCGGACCGCGTGCGTTTTGGTGCGGCCCGCAGTAGATATACCTGAGGGTTACCTATAAATACGAGGTTTTGGGTTTTATTTAATATTTTGACCTAGAGAGCTCGGATTTTGGCGATTTTTCGAAGGTTTTTCAAGAAATTCACCGGGGTAAGTGATTTTAACTCAGATTTGGCTAGAATACATGAATCTATCACTGAATTCATCATTTAATTCGTGATTTGAGATGGAATTTGGGTAGAAAATTGTGAAACCTTTTAAAAATACAAAATGATGATTTGAAGGACCAAATGGTATCGGAATTGGATAATTTTGGTATGGTTAGACTCGTGAGGGTATGAGGATTCTGAAAATGTAAATTTTACCCGATTCCAAGACGTGGGCCCGGGGCTCGGGTTTTGCTAATTTCGAGATTTTTGATATTTTTCGCATGTTTTCGCTTGGGCTTTGTTCCCTTAGCATATTGTGACGTATTCGTTCTGATTTGGATAGATTCGACGGGTGTGGAGGCCAATTCGAGGGGCAAAGGCGTCGCGAGCTGGAGAATTAGCCAGTTCGAGGTGAGTAATTGTTGTAAATGATGTCCTGAGGGTTTGAAACCCCGGATTGCACATCGTAGTGCTATATTGAGGCAAGATACGCGTTGGATGATGAGCGTGGGGTCTTTCACTACTGGGGATTGTGACTTGGTCCATCCCGATTGATGATTTTACCGAATATTTGACTGAAATTCATTTGTTATCATCATGATTTGGGCTTCGTGCTAACTATTTGAACCCTTCAGGGATTTTTATCACTGTTTCCTTACTGCTTGACTTATTATTTGAACTCAGTCCTGTTGATATCTACTGTTTTACAAACTCAGCCACTTTTACTCAGATTTGAAACTTAAATGATATTTTTACATCATGTTTTGGGCTGAGAACTACTATTTTACTAATGCCCAAGCGGCTTATGATGATTTCTGGACTGAGTGAGGCCGAGGGCCATATGTGAGGATATGCTGAGTGATATGAGGCTGAGGGCCTGGGATACTATTTATGCCATGCGGTGGCTTGAGTGATGTGAGGATATGCTGAATGATGATGCCACGAGGTGGCTTGATATAGCGTTTGGGCCGTAAGGGGCCCCTCCGGAGTCTGCACACCCATAGTGAGCGCGAGTACCCATGTGATTTGAAACAGTGGTAACAATGACACTGTATGATGCAATTTGGTCAGGTAACAATGGCTGACCATTATGTTGAGTGATTGTGAGGTAACCCGAGGGGCTGATACTGTACTGAGAGTGAGCCCGGGGGGGCTGATACTATGCTGAGCGATTGATACTGTGCCCGAGGGGCGGACTTCTACTTGTTAATTACTTGTGAAATTACCTGTTTTACTTGTTTTAAAAAGGAATATCATTTGGTTTCTTCACTGATTTACTGCTTTAAGTGATTTTACTGCTTGATATGGAATTGCTTTGTGCCTTTACGTGTTTCCATACTTTTAGCCATTATTTGTAATTATTACTCACTGAGTCGGAGTACTCACATTACTCCCTGCACCGTGTGTGCAGATTCAGGTATAGCAGAGTCCGCACCTGAGCGCTGATTCCTTCTAGGCAAGACAGTGATTTCGAGTTACGAGGTAGTTGTTGACGTTCGCAGCCCCTTGTCTCTCTTACCCTCTATCATTTATGTTTCCTTCAGACTGTTGTATCAGATTCCGTACTTTGTAGACCTATAGCAGATTCTGTAGTAGCTCATGACTTGTGACACCCCAGTTTGGGATGTGTCGGGGATGGTTCCTGCTGTTATTATCGTTAAATTCCGCAATTTATGAGCATTATATTATATATTATTACTGTTTATGATGGTTAACTGTTTAAAAGAGGTGTTCTATTTTGGTCTGGCTGGCCTTGTCTTCACGAGAGGTGCCATCACGACCGGGTTCGGGGATTTGGGTAGTGACAATTTGGTAGTAGTTTTCCTTCCACTGTTTCTAGTTGGGATGCTCCTTTGCTCGCTTGCCCGTGCGGGCGCTCGTGTTCATGTTTAAACCAACAACAGAGGGTAAACCAAAATAAAATTTTCCAAACCTAGATCCAGCAGGTCGATGAAAGGGGGCGATGTTGTAGCATTTCTTGCTCTGCCTGGTGTTTTAATGGTTGATGGAATGGTAGTTTTAGATCTGGCGGCCGTGTTCAGGTCCGTTTTTTTTTCAGCGTCTAAGCCTTGCGCGGATTGGGCTCACCTCACTTGCTGCAGTGTTAAGATCGAGTCCCAGTTTGATCTCGTTCAATTCGTATCCACAATAAGGGAGACATGTCATACTTCATTCATGAACCATATGGGGGAATGTGAAAACAGGACAGGGTGTGCCTATTCTTTCAAAGGACCGTACAGCAAGCTGCCGTCCTCTCATAAAGGATGAAAACACATTGAGAGGAGTGTCAATATACAAGGTGAATGTGTCTAGTGGGGCTGTGGTCACGCCATACGACCATGATCCTGTTTTGAATGTGCGTATGTTACGCTAAATATATCACTACTGGCGAGATATGGGTTTTGTGTGGATATTGGTTATAACTTCTACTTCCACGTGGCAGCTTAATCTGGATTAGCATGTGAGGTTTATTTATCACTCTTTCGAGTAGATGGTTACATTTTAACGGTTTTAGATCTGAAGGAAACTAAGAAATTTGGCTAATAAATCTCCACAGGCGGCGCCAAATTGTTTGGGCAAAAGGTTTAAAACTCTTTTGTCGAACTAATTATTGATAGTAAAGAAGGTAAATCTTAGCCAAGCATAATTTATTTCAGATCCAAACATATTAGGTACGAAATAACAAGAGTAGAAATGTATAAAGATTTACTAATAAGATGAACATACACCAAACATGAGGGATGGGCTTACATCTGCAGCAGAGAAGCATCCAAAATGAGGGAGCCAAGAAAGGAAAAAGAAGTAAGTGATGATAACCGAGAAACTCCTCTTGTTTGCTTTGCTGTGGTTGCTCTCCTTTTCTCCTCCCCCCATCTGAGCTCTCCCTCCTCATATATATAGTTACTTTCCCTTTTTATCCAACGATCTTTGACCGACATATTTTCTTACGATTGTACCTTTCGTCGTTGCTCGAACATAGTGCGTATTCTATGATGTACGCTTTTTACGATTCGGCCCCAACCAGAGCCGAAATGCTCTTTGCTTTCTCGTTCCCCGAGCATAATTACAGTTTGGTCGACCCGTCAAATCAAAATTCAGGATTTGCCTCTTGGCCAAGATTACACAAGCAACGTTCACTTTTCTAATGTACCTTTTATATAGGAACATGCATCTTGATCTCACTAATTGGTACCAGAAAATGAGGTAAAAAGTTGAGAAGATTGTTGCCTAATGTAGTGCTAATTAAATATGAGCCACTTTTGCAATACGAGGGCATGTGGATAATGTCAAGTTAATGAGTGACATTACATGCCTCAAATTGTATACTGCTGTCATCTAGCCTTTTATTATCTAGGAAAATAAAATAAAAAATTTGGAATTTTCTAGTCCGAGTTTAGCACTTGTTTTCTACTAATAATGGCTGAAATAATGAAATTTTAGGGAGACATCAATACTCCCACCAAAAATACAAAATAAAAACTGTTATTTGGAAAATGAAGTTCACGGCTACAATTGAATCAAGAAAATCATTAAAAAAGCATCTTTTTCATTTGCAAGATTCTTTATTATTGTCTCCTTTGGTAACAGTAGAATGATAAGCTGTCTCTATGGACAATCTACAAAGAAAACGAATTAGGAAGGTGGCCATTGTCTTGTCTATATTTTGTTATTTTCTATTTGATTCTGTTCTGTGGAATGCAGAGTGTGGATAAAGAATGGAAGAGAAGATGCCAATTTCATGGGGCATATTTTGAAAGTATATATACATTGTGACAAATATATCAAATCAATATTTTTGTGTATGTGAAACATATATCCTGCCATGGAGATGTCATTGTTATTAGAAGGTGTTTTTTTCTCTTAATAAATGTGCGTATATATTATTGTATTATTATACATCTCCAAACTTCCGATGTCTGACATGTATAAAATTCCTTGAATTTTTTAGAGGATATATGTCATATAATTTAGTATAAAACTCCTACAACTTTTTTTACGTGGAACTTGCTTAGTGGGCGGACATAAGAATTGTGAAATTTCGAAAAAAAAATTAAAATTAAAAAAAGTCAAGTGAAAATGGTATTTAAAAATTATAGTTGTGTTTGGACATGAATACAATTTGAAGTTGTTTTTGAATTTTTAAGAGTGATTTGAAGTGAATATTTTGAAAAAAAGTTTTTTGGAGTTTTTTTAATTTCTGAAATATTGCGAAATTCAATTCAAGTGAAATTTGAAAATTTCATGGCCATAATAACTTAATTCCACAAAACAAATAAAAACAAACATTTATAATTTTACGTGCACGCGCACATTGGCAAAGAAAATAGCTTATAAAATTAAACTGTAATATACATATAGGAGTAGTATTCAATCGGCCCCTACCTGCTGGCTGCAGCTTGCTTTAATTTGATTTTAACGGATCAACTAAATTTCTCTTTAGCTGGAAAGAGAAGTTTTAACCATTTGTTATTTAGCTAATTATGTATATGAGCAATTCAAAAACGCCAGTGAGGCAAAATGGAAATAGAGAGCTCCAACCATGCACTTTAACAGTAAAAGTATAATATACAGTTGGATTAGAGATCAAATGGATGAGTACATGAACTTTTACAGTAATCCTCCTCTTGCACCATGAATGCATGAAACTAATTATTGGCAAAGACTCATAACTATTAGCAAACTAATTACTGTAAATACAGAATTAGCAAGTTTACGAGTGGCACAACCTAGCTATCATTGCCCTTTTTATTTTTAATTACTTGCCTATTGATCTTTGTTCTTCTCCTTATTCTTTCATCCATCACCTCGGTTAATAGACTCATAATCTTTCTTTATCTGTAATAATTATTTGACACCTTTTCTTCAATATAATAGACATGTTTCAAATATCTCACAAAGTTCAAGTAGTAAAAACTAGAGTAGGAGACAATGGTCTTATAATTGAATTATGTCACATATCATAACATACTTTTATTTAATTGATTGCACCTTCTCACTTCTCACATGTTGGTTTGATTCTTTTCATGATTTAATTTTGTGAATTATGTGACCAACCATTTGGAAGTTTTAGTATACATATTTATCTATTTGATTATATCTTTCAACAAACCTCATTGTTTACCCGTAAAATGGTAAAATTGAATTTATTCGTGATTTATAGACAAGTGAATCGATTTGATCCAGAAACAATAGATGAATTACACAGAAATGTAAGACTTAGCCTTGGAATTGAAATAAAATAACATATATCTTAGTCCTCGGCGCAGAGCTACCGGAGGCAGTAAGATCAATATAAATAAGCAAGAAAGTAAAATGTTATTGAGCTTTTGAAAGAATATAGTGTATGTTTGTCAGAAAATTCTCCTCCTACAATGATGGTAGAGTTCACTATTTATAGTTACACCTAGGCAGTGTTTTAAAAGGCGTGGGCGTAAGGCGAAGCGTTTTACATATGCCTCAGCGAGGCGTAAGCCCCATATGTATTTATTTTTTAATATTTTATAAAATAATAAAATGACAATAAATATATATAAACAGGTAAAATTACATAAAAACTGAATATATATATATATATATGCTCCAACCCCACAAAAAACTAGTCAAAATAATCTATTATACGCTACTTACAAGCACAAGTAACTTGAGTCCTAAAGAATAAAATTTTCTACATGGAGGAACAAAAAGGAAGACTAACCTGCAATTTGAACTTCGAACTTGCTGCTATGAAGGAGAATGAAGTTCTCTTTGTATTTGTAAATGTCACGACCCGGATTTTTCGCCGTCGGAATCGTGACGACACCTACTAGTGAAAGCTAGGCAAGCCAACTATTCCGATTAATTTACCCTTTTCATTTTTAATCTCTTAACAATTGCAAGTTAACATATTATAAACAGCGGAATAATAATGCGGAAGAACGAATTTAACAATTAAGTTAATACCAATACGAATCCATAATAATAAACCACCCAGAACTGGTGTTATATCTCTCTCGGACTATCTAAGAATACTACAAATAGGGTCTGAACAAAATAAATACATGTCTGTCTCTGAAATAGAAAAGAACAGAAAGAAACAAGATAGGAAGGGGACGCCAAGGCCTGCGGACGCCTGCAGGACTACTTTGGGTCTCTGATGGACTGAAGGCAGCAACCCCTAGCTAAGGTCCGTATGCTCTAGTACCGGGATCTGCACAAAAGAGTGCAGAGTGTAGTATAAGTACAACCGACCCCATGTACTGAGTAAGTGTCGAGCCTAACCTTGGTGAATTAGTGACGAGGTTAGGACACAACAAACAACATAACCTGCAGTTAAACAGTATCTAGCAAAATAATAGTAATAGAAGCAATTCAAAAATAACGGGGAGGGGGCAACATGCTTTGGGGAATAACAACATACGGAAACACGGAAATAATGGGATGAAAGAATTAAGGCGCTTGTATCAATAGCAACAAGAAATCACAACAAGTAGGAAAAGAATGCATGGCATCACCCTTCGTATTTTTACTCTCAACCATCACTATGCAATCAATAAAGAAAATGTGCACGATATCACCCTTCATGCTTTATCGCTCTTCATCACTAAATGAATATTAGAAATGTGCACGGCATCACCCTTCGTGCTTTATCTCTCTTCCTCACCATATGCATCAATATCAATGTAAATGTGCACGACATCACCCTTCCTGCTTTATCACTCTTTCCTCACCATATGCATAAGTATGAATGTGCACGGCATCACCTTCGTGCTTTATCTCTCTTTCCTCACCCAAACAATAGCAACAACAATATCCCGACAAAGGAATCAACAATAAGAATAGATACATCCCGGCAAGGGAATCAACAATAAGAATTAAATACGTCCCATCAAGGGAATCAGCTATAACCAAACTTGTACCAACAATTAACTTCACAAATGAACCTCACTGGAACCAATGCTCAACAATAAACAAATACCAAGAAGATAATCATAAGTCTTCCTCAACATGGATAATCAACAATTTAGACATTTGTAGTACTTATTAAGAAACACAACGATCACAATTTAAGACTCACGGGTATGCTTGACACCAACGTATAGATACTCGTCATCACACCTATACGTTTTACACTACACTGACACATAGCAAATAAGGCACAATACCTATTCCCTCAAGCTATGGTTAGACCAAACACTTACCTCGAACTTCCACGGCCAAACTCAAGCCTCAAACACTGCTTTTCCTTTAGAATTTGCCTCCAATTTACTTGTATCTAACTCAAATTAATTTAACAATATCAATAAATGGTAAAGAATTCGACTCCAATGCTTAATTATAGGTTTTCTATCATTTTTCCCAAAAAAGTCAAAAATCGACCCTGGGCGAGCTTGGTCAAAACTCGAGGTTCGGACCAAAACCCGATCACCCATTTACCCACGAGCCCGAATATGTAATTAGTTCCGAAATTCGACCCCAAAATAAGGTCTAAATTTCAATTATTCAAAAATCTCTAACTCTACCCAAATTTTCAATTTCTACCATAAAAACCCTAGATTTTTGGATGAAGATTGATGAAATGCAAAGGGAAATCGAAAGAAAAAGGTTTAGAATCATATACCAATATTTTGGGGAAGAACTTGCTTCTTGAAAATCGCCTCAATGCTCTCTAGTTTTGAAAATATGAAAATGTGAGCTAACTCCCGATTTTGCTAATATTTTAAGAAGACTGGGCAGGCCTTTTTCGCGTTCTCGAAGGCCTGCCGCATTCGCGAAGGGCCACCTTCCTCAGGCTTACGCGATCGCGAGTTCTCCCACGTGTTTGCGAAGGGTAAGCCCCCCTGACCTTCGTGTTCGCGGACCAAGGTACGCGTTCTCGTAGAAGAAATGATGAATCCCCAGCCGACCCCTATTTACTATATGCGTTTGCGGGACATAGGTCGCGTTCGCGTAGAGCATCCCCCCAGCGCTCCGCTTTCGCGACCCTATCTTTGCGTTCGCATAGAACAAATCCATCCCCAGCCCAGTTCCCTTCCACGATCGCGAGAGTTACTGCCGATCGCGATGCATGGTGCATCAGACACCAGAAGCAACAATCATACCAGATTTTCCTAAGAGTAAATCACCCCGAAGCCTAACTTACCCGAGCTCTTGGGGCTCCAAACCAAACATTCATACTAATCTAAAAACATCATACGGACTTGATCGTGTGATCAAATCACCAAAATAACACCTAGAACTACAAGTTTAGCATCAAAGTCAAAGAAAAATATCAAGAACTCTTAAGTTTCAAATTTCACAACCGTGGGTCAAACACATTTAAATTTCCAAAAACTTTTATAATTTCTGTTAAACAATTTTCTTCAAAAATTCATTTCTCGGGTTTGGGACCTCGGAATTTAATTCCGGGCATACGCCCAAGTCTCATATTTTTCTGCGGGACCGTCAAATCATGGGTCCGGGTTCATTTACCCAAAATATTGACCGAAGTCAACCTAAATTTAATTTTTTTTAGGCAAAATTAGCATTTTCATCAAATTTTCACATAAAAGCTTTTTCGGATTTACGCTCGGACTGCGCATGCAAATTGAGGTGAAATAAATGGAGGTTTTAAGGCCTCGGAACACAGAATTGACTTTTTTAGGCCATCACATCCTCCACCTCTAAAACAACCGTTCGTCCTCGAACGGACATAGAAAAGAAGTACCTGAGTCGGGAAAAAGATGGGGATATCGGCTCCGCATATCGGACTCGGACTCCTAGGTAGCTGTCTCGGCAGGTTGACCTCTCCACTGAACACGAACAAAAGGATAACTCCTCGATCTCAACTGACGAACCTGCCAGTCCAGAATAGCCACCGGCTCTTCCTTATGGGTTAAATCCTTGTCCAACTGGACAGTGCTGAAGTCTAACACGTGGGATGGATCGTCGTGATACCTCCGAAGCATGGACACATGAAACACTGGGTGCACAACTGATAATCCTGGTGGCAACGCAAGCTCGTAAGCCACCTCTCCCACTTTCCAAAGAGTCTCAAAAGGGCCAATGAATCTAGGGATTATCCTGCCCTTCTTCCCAAATCTCATCATAGGCGATACCCGAAGCAACACTCGCTCTCCGACCATGAATGCCACATCACGAACCTTGCGGTCGGCATAACTATTCTGGATAGACTGAGCTGTACAAAGTCTATTCTGAATGATCTTAACCTTATCTAAGGCATCCTGGACTAAGTCTATACCCAACAACCTAGCCTCTCCCGGCTCAAACCACTCAACCGGCGACCGACACCGCCTACCATATAATGCCTCGTAGGAAGCCATCTAAATGCTCGACTGATAACAGTTGTTGTAGGAAAACTCTGCTAATGGCAAGAACTGATCCCAAGAACCTCCAAAGTTAATAACACATGCTCGGAGCATATCCTCCAAAATCTGAATAGTACGCTCGGACTGTCCGTTTGTCCGAGGATTAAATGTTGTGCTCAACTCGACCCGCGTACCCAACTCACGCTGTATTGCCCTCTAAAAATGCGAGGTAAAATGCGTACCCCAATTAGAAATGATAGACACGGGCATACCATGAAGACGAATGATCTCCCGGATATAAATCTCTACCAATAACTCAGAAGAATAGGAAACCACCACAGGTATAAAATGTGCTGACTTGGTCAGCATATCCACAATAACCCACACGGCATCGAACTTCCTCTAAGTCCGTGGGAGTCCAACAACGAAGTCCATAGTGATACACTCCCACTTCCACTCATGAATCTCAATCTTCTGAAACAAACCACCAGGTCTCTAATGCTTGTAGTTTACCTGCTGACAATTCAAACACCGAGCTACATACGTAATAATATCCTTCCTCATACTTCTCCACCAATAATGTTGCCTCAAGTCCTAGTACATCTTAGCAGCGCTCGGATGAATAGAATACCGGGAACTATGGGCCTCCTCTAAAATCAACTCATGAAGTCCATCCACATTAGGTCTCTAAGGACATACAATCTCAAAACTCTATCATCTCCTAAGGTAACATGCTTAGCACCTCCGTGTTGCACCGTATCTCTAAGGACATACAAATGAGGATCATCATACTGCCGATCTCGAATACGCTCAAATAATGAAGAACGAGCGACTGTGCAAGTTAGAACACGGCTGGGCTTAGAAACATCCAACCTCACAAACTGATTGGTTAAAGCCTGAACATCCAAAGCAAGTGGCCTCTCACCGACCAGAATATACGCAAGACTGCCCATACTGGCTGACTTCCTACTCAAAGCATCGGCCACTACATTGGCCTTTCCCGGATGATACAAGACGGTGATATCATAGTCTTTCAACAGCTCCAACCACCTCCTCTGCCTCAAATTTAGCTCCTTCTGCTTGAACAAGTATTGCAAACTCTTGTGATCCGTGAACACCTCACATGACACGCCGTACAAATAATGCCTCCAATCTTCAGCCCGTGAACAATGGATGCTAACTCCAAATCATGCACCGGATAATTCTTCTCGTGGATCTTCAACTATCGCGTAGCATGTGCAATAACCTTGCCATTCTATATCAACAATGCACCAAGTCCAATACGCGATGCATCACAATACACTGTATATGGCCCTGAACCTGTAAGCAATACCAACACCGGCGTCGTAGTCAAAGATGTCTTGAGCTTCTGAAAGCTCGCCTCATACTCGTCCGACCACCTAAACTAGGCACCCTTCTGGGTCAACCTGGTCATTGGGGCTGCAATATATGAAAAACCCTCCACAAACCGACGGTAATAGCCCGCCAAACCCAAGAAACTTCGGATCTTTGTGGCTGACGTGGGTCTAGGCCAGTCCTTGACTGCTGCAATCTTCTTAGGATCCAGCTGAATACCCTCTGCTGATACAAAATGACCCAAGAATGCAACTGAACTCAACCAAAACCACACTTTGAAAACTTAGCATATAACTGACTATCCCTCAGAGTCTGAAGAACGACTCGAAGATGTTGTTCGTGCTCCTCTCGGCTGTGGGAATAGATCAAAATATCATCAATGAAGACAATCTTGAAGAAATCCAAATAAGGCTTGACCACTCGGTTCATCAAATCCATGAAAGCTGCTGGGTCATTTGTCAACCCGAATGACATCACTAAGAACTCATAATGCCCGTACCGAGTGCGAAAAGCTGCCTTAGGGACATCAGATGCCCTAATCCTCAACTGATGGTATCCAGATCTCAAATCAATCTTCGAAAATACCTTGGAACCCTGAGGCTGATCAAACAAATCATTAATCCTCGGCAATGGATACTTGTTCTTGATGGTGACTTTATTCAACTGCCGATAATCTATATACATCCTCATCCACCCATCCTTCTTCTTAACGAACAACACCGGCGCATCCCAAGGCGAGACACTTGGTCTGATAAAGACTTTATCCAACAAGTCCTGCAACTGTTCTTTTAATTCTTTCAACTCTGGCGGGGCCATACAATATTGTAGAATAGAAATGGGCTGAGTGCACGGAGCCAAATCAATGCAAAAGTCAATGTCCCTGTCGGGTGGCATCCCCAGCAAGTCTGAAGGAAATAGTTCTGGAAACTCACAAACAACGGGCACAGAATCCATAGAAGGAACCTTAGCACTAGAATCACGAACATACGCTAAATAGTCCAAACATCCCTTATCAACCATACGCCGACCCTTAATATATGAGATAACCCTGCTAGTAGAATGACCAAGAGTCCCTCTCCATTCCAAACAAGGCAACCCCAGTAATGCTAAGGTCACGGTCTTGGCATGACAGTCCAATATAGCATGATAAGAGGATAACCAATCCATCCCCAGAATAACATCGAAATCCACCATATTGAGAAGTAGGAGATCTACACTAGTCTCAAGACCCCCAATAAATAACTACACATGAATGATAAACACGCTCTACCACAATAGAATCACCCACTAGTGTAGACACGTATACATGAGCACTCAAAGAATCACGAGGCACAACCAGATAAGGGGCAAAATAAGATGATACATAAGAATATGTGGACCTTGGATCAAATAAAACTGAAGCATCTCTACTTCACACTGAAACTGCACTTGTGATAACTGCATCGGAGGCCTCAGCCTCAAGTCTAGCTGGAATAGCATAACATCGAGGCTGGGCCCCACCACTCTGAACTGCATCCCTAGGACAGCCTCCTACAAGCTGGCCTCTACCTCTAGCTGCCTGGCCTCTACCTCTAGCGGCCTGACCTCCACCTTTAACACCTCTAACCCTAACTCTAGCTGGCTGAGCGGGCAGTGGAACACCCGGCGCTGGAACCATAGCACGAGAACCCTGGTGCTGAGAACTACTCAAGGATCGAGGGCAAAACCTAGCAATGTGCCTCGTATCGCCGCAAGTATAACAAGACTTCAGCTGTTGAGACTGCTGACCCTGAAACTGACCCTGACAGCCTAGATAACCACCTTGAAAACTCTGGAGCACTGTAGGGCAACTGATCAGAATACTGTATATGAGAACTACAACCACCTAGAGCATCGTGAGAAGCCTGAAGTGCTGACTGAAATGGCCTAGGAGGATGGCCTCTACCAAAAGAATCCCTGCCACCAAACGAGGCACCATTGAATATGCTAGAATGACGAGGCCTCTTATCAGACCCATGACTGCTCCCCTGAGCTAAAACCATCTCAACCCACCTGGCCACATTGGCTGCATCCTAGAAAGAAATCTCGCTGCCTGTCTCCTTAGCCATCTGCAGTCTAATAGGCTGAGCGAGTCCCTCAATAAACCTCCTCACCCTCTCTCTCTCGGTGGGGAGTATCAGAAGAGCATGACGAGCCAAATCAATAAATCTCATCTCGTACTGGGTGACAGTCATAGAACCCTGCTGGAGATGCTCGAACCGCCTGCGGTACTCCTCTCTCTAAGTGACAGGAAGAAACTTCTCGAGAAATAGCTACGCGAACTGGTCCCAAGTGAGAGCTGGTGTTCCAGTTGGTCTGGCCAAACAATAATCTCTCCACCATTTCTTGGCGGAACCTGACAGACGGAAAGCAGCAAAGTTGACCCCATTGGTCTCCACTATCCCCATGTTCCGAAGAACCTCATGACAGCTGTCTAAATAATCTTGGGGATCCTCTGAAGATGTACCACCATAAGTAGTAGTGAACAACTTGGTGAACCTATCCAATATCCACAAAGCATCGGCAGAGATAGCTTCTCTATCACCGGTCTGAGCTACTACCCCCGACTGAACTGCTCCAACTGGCTGAGCTGTTAGAGTCTAAAACTGGGGAGCCATCTGCTCCAGAGTGTGGGTAGCGGGAGTTTGTGCTCCTCCCCCAGCCTGAGAGACGGCTGGTGTTACAGGAAGTAAGCCTGCCTGGGTGACACTCTCCATAAGGCCCACTAGACGGACCAGAGCATCCTGTACCGGGGTAGTGATGAACCCCTCTGGGACCTGAGTTGGGCCCACCGGAACTGTCTGGGTCAGAACCTCATCATCAAACTCTACCTAAGGCTCCGCCACTGGTGCTGCTGCTCTAGGTTGAGTTTTGCCCCTGCCTCGGCGCCTAGCACATCCTCATCCTCGTCCTCTGCCCCTTGTGGGAGCAGCTGCTAGGGGCTCGGGTTGCTGGTCAGCGGATGAAGAAGCACGTGTTCTTGCCATCTGCAAAAGAACAGAGTAGAAGTTTAATTAGCATTGAGAAACCAAACCGCATAACAGAGATGAATAGAAGTGAAACTGTTCCTAACTCTGTAGCCTCTGGGGATAAGCACAGACATCTCCGTACCGATCCCTTAGACTCTACCAAGCTTGTCCGTTAATTGTGAGACCCAAGCAACCTAGAGCTCTGATACCAACTTGTCACGACCCGGATTTCCCGCCATCGGGATCGTGACGACACCTACTAGTAAAAGCTAGGCAAGCCAACTATTCCAATTAATTTACCCATTTCATTTTTAATCTCTTAACAACTGCAAGTTAACATATTATAAACATCGGAATAATAATGCGGAAGAACAAAATTTATCAATTAAGTTAATACCAATATGAATCCATAATAATAAACCATCCAGAACTGGTGTCACACTCTCACGGACTATCTAAGAATACTACAAATAGGGTCTGAACAAAATAAATACATGTCTGTCTCAAAAATAGAAAAGAATAGAAAGAAACAAAATAGGAAGTGGACGCCAATGCCTGCGGACGCCTGCAGGACTACCTTGGGTCTCTGATGGACTGAAGGTAGCAACCCCTAGCTAAGGTTCGTATGCTCCAGTACCGGGATTTGCACAAAAGAGTACATAGTGTAGTATCAGTACAACCGACCCCATGTACTGAGTAAGTGTCAAGCCTAACCTCGGCGAAGTAGTGACGAGGCTAGGACACAATAAACAACATAACCAATAGTTAAAATAACAATAATAGAAGCAATTAAAAAGTAACGGGGAGGGGGCAACATGCTTTGGGGGAATAACAACATAAGGAAACACGGAAATAATGGTTTGAAACAATTAAGGCGCTTGTATCAATAGCAACAAGGAATCACAACAAGTAGGCAAAGAATGCACGGCATCACCCTTCGTGCTTTTACTCTCAACCCTCACTATGCAATCAATAAAGAAAATGTGCACGACATCACCCTTCTTTCTTTATCGCTCTTTCTCACCAAATGAATATTAGAAATGTGCATGGTATCACCCTTCGTGCTTTATCTTTCTTCCTCACCATATGCATCAATATCAATGTAAATGTGCACGGCATCACCTTTCGTGCTTTATCACTCTTTCCTCACCATATGCATAAGTATGAATGTGCACGGCATCACTCTTCGTGCTTTATCTCTCTTTTCTCACCCAAACAATAGCAACAACAACATCCCGGCAAGGGAATCAACAATAAGATTTAAATACATCCCGGCAAGGGGATCATCTAAAACCAAACTTGTACCAACAATTAACTTCACAAATGAACCTCACTGGAACCAATTCTCAATAATAAACAAATACCAAGAAGATAATCGTAAGTCTTGCTCAACATGGATACTCAACAATTTAGATATTTGTAGTACTTATTAAGAAACACAACGATCATAATTTAAGACTCACAGGCATGCTTGACACCAACGTATAGATACTTGTCACCACACCTATACGTCGTACACTATACTAGCACATAGCAAATAAGGCACAATACCTATTCCCTCAAGCTAAGGTTAGACCATACATTTACCTCGAACTTCCACGGCCAAACTCAAGCCTCAAACACCGCTTTCCCTTTAGAATATGCCTCCAATTTACTTGTATCTAACCCAAATTAATTTAACAACATCAATAAATGGTAAAGAATTCGACTCCAATGCTTAATTATAGATTTTCTATCATTTTTCTGAAAAAGTCAAAAATCGACCCCGGGCCCGCTTGGTCAAAACTCGAGCTTCCAACCAAAACCCGATCACCCATTCACCCACGAGCCCGAATATGCAATTAGTTCCGAAATCCGACCCGAAAATGAGGCCTAAATTACAATATTTCAAAAAGCCCTAACTCTATCCAATTTCCCAATTTCTACCAATGCTTAATTATAGGTTTTCTATCATTTTTCCCAAAAAAGTCAAAAATCGACCCTGGGCGAGCTTGGTCAAAACTCGACGTTCGGACCAAAACCCGATCACCCATTTACCCACGAGCCCGAATATGTAATTAGTTCCGAAATTCGACCCCAAAATAAGGTCTAAATTTCAATTATTCAAAAATCTCTAACTCTACCCAAATTTTCAATTTCTACCATAAAAACCCTAGATTTTTGGATGAAGATTGATGAAATGCAAAGGGAAATCGAAAGAAAAAGGTTTAGAATCATATACCAATACTCTGGGGAAGAACTTGCTTCTTGAAAATCGCCTCAATGCTCTCTAGTTTTGAAAATATGAAAATGTGGGCTAACTCCCGATTTTGCTACTGTTTTAAGAAGACTGGGCAGACCTTCTTCGCGTTCGCGAAGGGCCTGCCGCATTCGCGAAGGGCCGCCTTCCTCAGGCTTAAGCGATTGCGAGTTCCTGCACGTGTTCGCAAAGGTAAGCCCCCCTGACCTTCGCATTCGCGGAACAAGGTTTTCACGTAGTAGAAATGATGAATCCCCAACCCACCCCTATTTACTATAAGCGTTTGCGGGGCATAAGTCGCGTTCGCGTAGAGCAGCCCCTAGTGCTTCGCGTTCGCGACACTGTCTTTACGTTCGAATAGAACAAATCCATCCCCAGCCTAGTTCCCTTCCGCGATCGCGAGAGTTACTACGCGATCGCGATGCATGGTGCATCAGACACCAGAAGCAGCAATCATACCAGATTTTCCTAAGTGTAAATCACCCCGAAGCCTATTCGAAACTCACCCGAGCCCTCGGGGCTCCAAACCAAACATGCATACTAACTTAAAAATATCATACGGACTTGCTCGTGCGATCAAATCACCAAAATAACACCTAAAACTACAAATTTAGCATCAAAATCAAAGAAAAATCTCAAGAACTCTTAAGTTTCAAATTTCACAACCGAGGGTCCGATTCACGTCATATGAATTCCGTTTCTTACCAAATTTTACAGGCACAACTTAAATACCATATAAGACCTGTACCGGGCTCCGGAACCAAAATACGGGCCCGTTACCATCAAATTCAAACACATTTAAATTTCCAAAAACTCTTATAATTTCAGTTAAATAATTTTCTTCAAAAATTCATTTCTCGGGCTTGGGACCTCGGAATTCAATTTCGGGCTTATCCCCAAGTCCCTTATTTTTCTACGGACCCTCCGGGATTGTCAAATCACGGGTTCAGGTCCGTTTACCCAAAATATTGACCGAAGTCAACTTAAATTTAGTTTTAAGGCAAAATTAGCATTTTTATCAAATTTTCACATAAAAGCTTTTCCGAATTTATGCCCGGACTGCGCACACAAATCGAGGTAAGATAATAGGGGGTTTTTAAGGCCTCGAAACATAAAATTGACTTTTAAATCAAGTGATGACCTTTTGGGTCATCACGGTAAAAAAAATTAATATTCGTTGCTTTTGGGAGACATTAGCAGACTAGCGGACAAGATAAAGAATTGGGAAAGACTATGAATTAGGGCTTCAATCAATGAAAAAGGTCTTGACTTTTAAATTTAATACATTTGAGTTCCTTTTTAAACCTTTTGAGTAATTACCAAGCTGACTTTAGAGAATTGGGTATTATATGAAGGACTTATTAAATAAATTCTATTTTAATTTGAAAAAGTCACTGGGGCTTACGCCTCACTAAAAAAACGTGCCTCAAATGCCCGGGCGTACGCCCCTCATGCCTGGGCATATGCCCCAAATTGTTGGGCGTACGCCTCTTGAGACTTTCGCCCCACACCATCGCCTCGGGACATTTTTGGTGTGCCTCGCCCCAGGGCACGCTCCGAAAATGACTTTTAAAACACTGCACCTAGGGAACAAGGTCCTAGGATCAAGCCAATCTTAAATGACTATTATGAAGACCATTGAAGATTGTGTAACGGTGGGCAGTGAATGTCATATTCCCTATAACAGGCCATGCACTTAATGCTATAGAATATTCTTCATTGAATGCTATTGTGTGACAAGCATTTATGTTGTCTTTATTAATGTCATTATCTCCGATGACAAGCAAGATCATTGCCACTAGGCCCGTCAGTCTTTTGTCTTTGGCTTCACGTGTCGCTTTCTCATGCGATCATTAAATATAAACATGTTCTACCACGTACACTCATAAACATTATAAACTCCGCTATATGCGTACATAATTGCTATAAATGAGGCACTATCTTCGCACTTTAACATTTTTACTTTTCGGCTTTAATCAAATTAAAAATTTTCTAACATTTACTACTCCCTCGGTTACACTTTATGTGATACTCCATCCGTTCATTTTTTGTTTTTCACTTTTGAATTTCCTCTTCCTTTAAAAAAAATGAGGTACAATCAACCCTCTCTATAACAGCCTCGTTTGTTTCGAGATTTTTTTGGCTTTTATAATGAATGACTATTATACACCTATAACAATATTTGACGTTTATATATTTTTTGGTTGTTATAGATAAAAAACATATCCAAAAATCGATTTCTTTTAATGTTACATATAAAAAATAAAAAAAATAATTCAAATTTAAAATCTCAGAAGATATGCATATTTTACTAGTTAAATATTGAAGAAAGCTAATACAGTATTAATAAATTCATAACTAAACGTATAAAAATATAAACTCTAAGTCAAGTATTTTAAAGCTACCTAGAAAAATATATTCTTTCAAGATTGATGGAAGAATTTTGTAATTGTAGCCTGTTTTGTAGTTTTCATTCTCTTATTACGATAGAACGCTTGAATTGGTGAAGGTTCGTACCCAAATTTTCAGCAAAAAAAAATATCCAATAGTTTTCTCTTGAAGACAATCTGAGAGCTCAACAGTTAAATTTTCTATCTAAATATTTTTTGGAATTTCTCCAATGGAAAAGATAGCATTTGCAAATCTTCAAATCTTATATCTTATGCATGATAGAAACTTTATTTAATGGAAATGATTGTGCATATTTTAGAATTATTATCAGTAATCTTAAAGATTCTATATGGCAGTTATAGAGGGGTAATTTTACAAAGGGCATTTTGCTATACATATGGTTGTTGTCGTTATAGGTAAAATGTTGTTATAGAGAGATAAAATATAACTTAAAAAATCGGTTCTGAGGAAAACTTGGCTTTTATAATGAATGTTGTCAACAAGGATGTTGTTATAGAGAGGTCTGGTTGTATGTATTTTACAGTTTTATCCATAATAATTATTGTCACGACCCCAAATCCACTAAGGGTCGTGATGGGGCTGGACACCGTTGTCAGGCAAGCCAATCATAAATACTTAATTTAATTCTTATTTTAATCATTTTGAAAACTAAGATTTTCCTTCAATGCAACTAGTAAAAGATAATCTTTACAAAATAAATAAAAGAATGTTTAGAAGTAACTACAGAATACCCTATAATCATCCCAGAACCCGGTGTCACAAGTGCATGAGCAATTTCTAGAAAATAAGGTAATACAACAACTGTCCGGAATACAATTTGGACAGAAAAGAATATACAGTACAATACTCTGAAGGAGACTCTGCTGGTTACGGTCCGTCTCGAGAAATGCAGCTCACCTAAGTCTCTGTATCAACCATGCCATTGCGCCAAACTAGGCCACTAGACCAACATGTGCATGTGCAACAAAAATGCACAATAAGTGTAGCATGAGTACGAAAACAATGTGTAACCAGTGAGTATCCCGTCTAACCACAAAGAAGTAGAGACGAGAGGTCGACTTCGACACTTACTAGTGGTCCAATAATAACATATTAAAAAGGTGGATAATCATGAATTTATTAGAAACTGCAGTAAACTCAAGTAAATCAAGAAACAAGTAAACAATCCTTTTTATATTTAGAAGTTTCCAAATTCATAATCCATGGTTTATCAATTTATCTCAGACCAGGGAGGCAATTTCATTAATTATAAATTTTTCAGTCAAGCAATACAAGCATATGCAAATCATGCCGAGGTCGTACGACCCGATTCAATAATAATTAAACTGTGCACTGCCAGAGGGTCGAATGGCGCGAACCATAGATGCATCTATTACCCCACTCACGAATCATACATGCGATGAGGTCAAATATAAATAAACACAACAAACAGTCAATCAAGAATTCATCAGAGAGCAATTATTCAAGGAAAAGCAATTTCTCTTTTAAAAATCAAGAAACGATGTCTAGTCTTTTAGAAATTTATTATACACGTTCGATATGTTTTAAGAATTTTAAATTGACAACAAGATTTTAAATATTGCAAGTAAAGCATGCTTTTGGGTCCTAAACTACCCGGACTTAAGCATAGTAGTAGCTGCGCACTGAATCTTGTCACCTCGTACGTACGTAGCCCCCACAAATAGAAGCACATATCCAATTAATTCACCTATGGGGACAATTCCCTCTTACAAGATTAGAGAGGAGACTCACCTCGCTCCGAAGTTCCATAACCGGCATTCCACCCCTTCCGAAGACTCAAATCGATGCACAATGCTCCAAAGCTAGCCAACAATTATGTAAACCCATCAATATATGTTCAATTACTCATAATAATCTAATTTATAACAATTTCTAACCCCGATCGACAAGTTGACAAAATCGTCCTCGGGCCCACATGCCTGGATTTCAAAATTTTTCGTAGATAAAGTTTACCCATGACTTCAGGAACTCGAATATATAATTTATTCTCAATTCCATGCCCAAAATTGTGGTCAAAATCCAAAAGTATCAATTTCTAGGTCTTTCCTTCAAAACCCCAAATATTCACAAATTTCTCATGCTTAAGTCCGTATATAAACCATGTATTTAACCCATAACTAGAAGGAATCACCTACCTCATGATATATGACGAAAACCCCTCTTGAAAAGCTCCAAAAATCGCCCAAGCCGAGTGAAAAATGGGTGAAATGAACTCAAACCCCGTTTTTAAACATTCTGCCCAGCCCAGGTCCACCCTTCTTTGCGAACGCAGAAATGCCCTCGCATTTGCGAAGCACAACCTGCTTCAGCCCCAAATTTCTTCATCGCATTCGCGGCCCGGTGTTCGCGTTCGCGGAGGTCAGCTTCCCAGACCCTACGCGTTTGCGTACCAGGCCTCGCGTTCGCGTAGGCCAACGACCTCAGGCCCAACTCCCCTATTTCCTTCTACGCGTTCGTGTAGATAACTCAGCCCACCCCTTCGCGTTCGCGACCTCCACTCCACGTTCGCGAAGGCCAAATCTTGTAGCCTCCCTCCTTCCTCTTCGCGATCGCGGAACTCCCTTCGCGATCGCGAAGAAGGGAACCAGAAACAGAAATCTGCAGTAATAACACAGCCCGAAATGATCCGAAACCACCCCAAAACACACCCGAGGTCCCCGAGACCCTGTCCAATCACACAAACCAGTCCCATAACATCACACAGACTTGATCGAGGCCTCAAATCATATCAAACAATGCTAAAATCATTGATCATACCCCAATTCAAACTATATGAACTTTAGAAATTCAAACTTCTTCATTCGATGCCGAAACCTATCAAATCTCGTCCGATTGACCCCAAATTTTGTGCATAAGTCATATTTGACATTACGGACCTACTCCAACTTCAAGAATCGGATTCCGACCCCGATATCAAAAAGTCCACTTCCGGTCAAACTTCTCAAAAACCTTCAAATTTCTAACTTTCGCCAAATGACCCAAAAATGACCCACGGACCTCCGAATTCACTTCCGATCGCGCTCCCAACACTAGAATCACCATACGAGCTATTCCCAGACTTGGAATCCCAAACGGAGATTAATAACACTGAAATGCACTTCAACCCAAACTTATAAAATTCTTCCAAAAATGCTAACTTCCACAATAGGTGCCGAAACGTTTTCGGGTCTTCTAAAACTCGATCCAGACATACACCCAAGTCCGAAATCATCATACGAACCTGTTGGAACCTTCGAATCCTAATTCCGAGGTCATTTACTCAAAAATCCCAACTTAGTCAATTCTTACAGCTTAAAGCTTCCGAAATGAGAATTCTCTTTCCAAATGAACTCTGAACTTCCCATAATTCAATTCCAACCATGCGTACAAGTCATAATAACTAAAGTGAAGCTGTTCATGGTCTCAAACTACTGAACGACGCACTAGATCTCAAAACAACCGGTCGGGTCGACATTCTTTCCCACTTAAACATACGTTCGTCCTCAAATATGCTAAGAACTGCACTGGAATTGTCTGAAATCACTATTTAATACCTTATGCACCAACCCGTGCTACTAAAACCCAGTTGAGAACATTAGCTCGATCAATTCTGAAGATATCCCCTTTTATTCAAGCAAATAAGCTTAGCGCCCAATTCGAGCATCCAGAATTCTCTGCGAGACCTACTTCCAATATATGAACATCGTATCCATCACCACACGAGGTACCAGGACATGACTGCATACCTTTGCTTAATTCTCACCATGCACCACATCATTCACAGGACCATAATAACATGCTCTGAGCATAATAACCAACATTCCCGAATCTGATGCTCACAATGCACCTCATGATATATAAGTCTTGTTCCAACTCTCGCAATACCGCCACGATGGAAGAGATGTGTAGAAATTCATAACCAACTGCCAAGTCAAAAAATCATTGAGTCTATACTTCTGACAAGAACCATTACCTCATTCTGAACCAGATAATGATCTTTGCTCTTTATTATACTTCATATAATCTGACTACACTGATCCTAGATCCAATAATCTCGTCTCACCCAGTACAAACTGCTCGGGCAATAAGCCACCCCGGTCACGATCAAAAGTCCCATATGATGCCACAACGTGCCAATAGGTTACAAGCTCGAACGTTATACATAAAGAAAATGAACTCAAGAAGGGACTACTCAACTCACGCAACTAATATGAACTTCCCTCAGAAAAATGGGAAACAAAACACACAAAAACAGATATAGGGAACTGTACTCAATATCACACTATTGCGGCGTGCAACCCGATCCAAACAACATACCCATGGCGGCGTGCCACCTGATCCACACATAAAATTCACATAAGAAGATACACTCCGAGCTAAATCGCTCATTACTACAAAATACCGAATATCAGCCACAAGCACACAAAGTGCATAATACCATCCTTAGGGAGACAGATAGCGCCATAAGCTACGAAACTCAAGCACAACTGAGGTGCGATATATGATCTGAATCTCAAGATCCATCCTGCTCAAATAACATCATAGCTGCGCGGAACCTTAACACATAAGAATTTTATCAAGTCGTTTCACAACTCACGCGTAATATAACATCACATGAAATAGTTGACGACGAAATAACACCCAACGTCCGAGTACTCCTCCATAAGGAGCGCATTGCTGAAATGAACACATCTGGTCAGATACATAGCCCACATTCTTATTTAAATCCATCTACATATCTCCAGTCATTTCTGATCGCACCGTACTAGGCTAATAACCTTTCAAGGTCCCTATTAACCCCTTTTTCCTATAACTCACAAGAACAACCATTAACCGAAGTAAACCTCCACAATCCACAACCCAATAAACCGAGTGCCCTCCAGGTATAAATTCTCAAACTAGTGATATTACCAAAATCTTCAATAAATCAAGTGACTACATGTCACACTTGTACAATCTTCTCATGGGATACGCCCCCACGACCCTCCGCACTAGGTAACAAGTCTGCACAACCTCACCACCGACCATACAATGCTATAAAGCAAATCAAAAATCCGCAAATCAATATACGAAGCCTCTTGCACAACGCACTGATCTCAGGTGACATTGAAGACAAAACCTACTTTAAACGTCCAAACTCCTTTCCTTCTCATCCGAGTTCGTGACATCCTTGTCAATACCGAACCGCAACCTTGATTCTCACTTTCAAATCACTCATGGCACCTAGCACGCTGATTTGCGATAGTCCCATATTTCCATCATAACTCCCGAACGACCAATATGGTAAACACTTCATCACCTAGAAACTTTTTACTTAACTTATTTCGGAAGAACTATAGCAACACACAGGTGAGTTCTCATAATCGTAGAACATTCAAATCCTTAAGTAGTGGTCTAATCCACCATAACCCTTCCGGGATCCGCCCACACATAACAGGCCATAACACTTAAATACTTCCCAAATAAACTCAATTACGGCAGTCGTCAAGCCTCACACGTACCATTACAAATCACATACATAACTCAATCACGCTGAAAAAACTAATCACTATCACCAATATGCCAATTCAACCATGGCTAACCAACCTCACATTCTTCTAATTTATCCTTAATCGCCTCAGAAATAATAATAACTCCATTCAACACATAATGAGCTCAATCTGCATTCCTCTCGAGTGGCCTTGTATCACGAGATCATGCTGTCTCGAATCCCACAAACCGTCTCATACCCTCCTTGTGCGCATATTCGCATCTCAACTGGTACATCCATTCTGATAATTCCTCTACGAATCGGAGTCATTTTCTCTCATTCCCCCAAATGTTACACTACAAGCCAAAGATATCATAGAACGTTCCAAGCCTTTTTTCATAATCTGCTGCAAAAGCTCGATTCTTAACCATACTTATGGGCTCGAAATCATTAGGAACCACACTTTAACTTTTGAATCCATTAGGACCATTGTTGAGAGCCACCCACTCTGACTTGGTCTCGAATATAATCAACTCCAAGAATATTCTAGCACATGAATGCCCTCTCGATAAAGCACCTGGCCGAATCACTTTCCTTGAAGCCCGTATCTATAAAAGGCATAAATCCTGAATCTTTTCCCCAAGTTTGAACATGAGTCAATAAGGCCAACTATAGCACACATTTAACAATTCCCTTGCTCAAATTACCTCTTATGTTCTTTTCCCTTAGTTGAGATAACCCATCAATATGCTAATAACCAAACATCTCACAAATAGATGACCATGCAATCTAACCGTAGGTGGTGCGACTCTCCAATTAGCTTGAAACTACTATTGCACAACTCTGGAACCCGCCAAGATTCTTTCTTCATTGTTGATATGATATTATACAACCAACCCGCCAAATTCCTCGAAATCCTTCTGTTAGCATTTCATGAACACTTTGAATCTCTAGCAACATTCACATATTCGTCTTCTACTGGATAGTCAGTAAAATCCTTCGCAGAAGCTTCGCCAACCACGCGACCGCTGACCTGCTCACAAGAGATAACCCACATGTGGATATTACACGCCGACGTCTTCCAATGTCGTTGCATGGGGTACAATGACTACGACATCAATAACCCATCCTGAGCCCATGCTCATTCACCAATTGTACTAGTCTGTTCACTTCCTATAGAAATCAACTAAATGTGCGACAATATCTTCCTATCCAAAGTCATGTTGTATCCTTCTTCATATCAAGCAACTTATTTCTGTCACATCCAATCTCCCACCGTATGCTAACCAATATTTTAAATTAGGTTCGTAGACCCAATCACTGTCCACTAACATTCCCAAATCACTCCCAGCTTTCCTCAAGGGGTGTAGTTATCCTGCCACTGAATCCACATACTGCTTTGACACTCTCCCACTTTGGCCAAACCCTCTTCTTTAAGCAACTACTCGACCTTCGCTTCTTACTCCTGGCCTTCTAGGAATTTAACCACTGCCTGACACTTCCCTCATGTCCTTCCTCATCCTTTGCTGCCCAGTTGTTGCCTTAAATCAATATCTATCTCTATCGCACTTGAACTGACAGATCACTACTACTTGAAACCTTTCCGAAGATCATCCTTCTCGAGCCATCAACATTAAAAACATCGATTCGATCTTGAACCACCGCACACCACGATCTCTGACAGCCGCTTCCCCAACATCATTTCACAATATCCCGCCCACATGCGAATTGAAGGAGATCATAACACCGGCGATCTTAACACATCCAATCGAGGACGACGATACCACGTCGCAGATGAAAATTCCACCACACTTGAAAATACCAAGTCTCACTACTCTATCAACCCAAACCTAGTCATTTATAGTCTGATTGACTTTCCTTCACCGGAAATACAATACTGAATTTCTGAATCGTGCATTGAGAAAACCTCCTCCCAAGTCATTCACTACCCCGACACATGGGCACGCATCCCACCAGCACATCAATATTGTGTGATAATCGTTCGTGAGCATCATAGCAACCTGTGCATAGCCTCAAAGCTCTCAGAATTACAGCTACTAAGCTGAAATGACACAATATCCTTCTGCAAGGCGACGAAAATAGCCCAATCAACTAAGATTTTCCTTCAATGCTACAAGTAAAAGATAATCTTTACAAAATAAATAAAATAATATTTAGAAGTAACTACACAATACCCCATAATCATCCCAGAATCCGATATTACAAGTGCATGAGCAGTTTCTAGAAAATAAGCAATACAACAACTGTCCGGAATACAATTTGGACAGAAAAGAAAATACAGTACAATACTCTAAAGGAGACTTTGCTAGCTATAGGCTGTCTCGAGAAATACAGCTCACCTAAGTCTCCGAAACAACCATGTCGCTGCGCCAAACTAGGCCACTAGACCAACATGTGCCGGTATAACAAAAATGTACAACAAATGTAGCATGGATACAAAAATAACGTGTACCCAGTGAGTATTTCACTAACCTCGAAGAAGTAGAGACGAGAGATCGACTTCGACACTTACTAGTGGTCCAATAATAATATATTAATAAGGTGGATAATCATGAATTTATTAGAAACTGCAGTAAACTCTAGTAAATCAAGAAACAAGTAAACCATCCTTTTTATATTTAGAAGTTTCCAAATTCATAATCCATAGTTTATTAATTTATCTCAGACCAGGGAGGCAATTTCATTCATTACAAATTTTCCAGGCAAGCAATACAAGCATGCACAAATCATGTCGAGGTCGTACGGCCCGATCCAACAATATTTAAATTGTGAACTACCAGAGAGTCGAATGGAGAGAACCATAGATGCATCTATTACCTCGCTCGCGAATCATACATGCAACGCGGTCAAATATAAATAAACACAAAAATAGTCAATCAAGAATTCATCAGGGAGAAATTATTCAAGAAAAAGCAATTTCTCTTTTAAAAATCAAGAAACAATGTCTAGTCTTTTAGAAATTCATTTTGCACGTTCGATATGTTTTAAGCATTTTAAATTGACAACAAGATTTCAAATATTGCAAGTAAAGCATGCTTTTGGGTCCTAAATTACCCGGACTTAAGCATAATAGTAGCTACGCATGAACTCTCGTAGCCTCGTATGTACATAGCCCTCACTAATAGAAGCACATATCTAATTAATTCACCTATGGGGACAATTCCCTCTTACAAGGTTAGAAAGGAGACTCACCTCGCTCTGAAGTTCCATAACCGGAATTCCACGCCCTTCCGAAGACTCAAATCGATGCACAATGCGCCAAAACTAGCCAACAATTATGTAAACCCATCAATATATGTTTAATTACTCATAATAATCTAATTTATAACAATTTCTAACCCCAATCGACAAGTTGACATAATCGCCCTCAGGCCCACGTGCCCGAATTTCGAAATTTTTTGAAGATAAAGTTTACCCATGACCTTACGAACTCGAATATATAATTTATTCTCAATTCCATGCCAAAATCATGGTCAAAATCCAAATGTATCAATTTCTAGGTCTTTCCTTCAAAACCCTAAATTTCCACAAATTTCTCATGCTTAAATTCGTATATAAACCATGTATTTAACCCATAACTAGAATAAATCACTTACCTCATGATATATGACGAAACCCCCTCTTCAAAAGCTCCAAAAATCTCCCAAGCTGAGTGAAAAATGGGTGAAATGAACTCAAACCCCGTATTTAAACATTCTGCCCAGCCCAGGTCCGCCCTTCTTCGCGAAAACAGAAATGCCCTCGCATTCGCATCACAACCTGCTTAAGCCCCAAATTTCTTCATCGCGTTCGCGGCCCGGTTCTCGCATTCGCGAAGGTCAGCTTCCCAGATCCTATGCGTTCTCATACCAGACCTCGCGTTTGCATAGGCCAATGACCTCAGGCCCAGCTCCCCTATTTCCTTTTACGCGTTCGCTATCGCCCATTCGTGTTTGCAATTGCCCATTCGAGTTTGCATAGACAACTCAGCCCACCCCTTCGCGTTTGTGACCTCCACTCCTCGTTCGCGAAGGTCAAATCCAGCAGCCTTCCACCTTTCTCTTCGCGATCGCGGAGCTCCCTTCGCCATCGTGAAGAAGGAATCCAGAAACAGAAATCTGGAGCAATAACACAACCCGAAATGATCCGAAACCACCCCAAAACACACCCGAGGCCCCTGAGACCCCGTATAATCACACAAACCAGTCCCATAACATCATACGGACCTGATCGACGCCTCAAATCACATCAGACAACGCTAAAATCATTGATCATACCCCAATTCAAACTTGATGAACTTTAGAAATTCAAACTTTTTCATTCGATGCCGAAACCTATCAAATCTCGTCCGATTGACCCCAAATTTTGTGCACACGTCATATTTGACATTACGGACCGAATCCAACTTCCAGAATCGGAATTTGACCCCAATATCAAAAAGTCCACTTCTGGTCAAAGTTCTCAAAAACCTTCAAATTTTTAACTTTTGCCCTATGACCCCAAAATGACCCACGGACCTCCGAATTCACTTCCGATCGCGCTCCCAACACCAAAATCACCGTATGGATCTATTCCCAGATTCGGAATCCCAAATGGACATTTATAACACTGAAATGCACTTTAACCCAAACTTATAAAATTCTTCCAAAAATGCTAACTTCCACAATAGGTGCCGAAACGTTCTCGGGTCTTCTAAACCCTGATTCGGACATACGCCCAAGTCCAAAATCATCATACGAACTTGTTGGAACCTTCGAATCCCGATTCCGAGGTCATTTACTGAAAAATCCCATCTTAGTCAATTCTTTCAACTTAAAGCTTCCGAAATGAGAATTCTCTTTCCAAATGAACTCCGAACTTCCCAGAATTCAATTCTAACCATGCGTACAAGTCATAATATTTGAAGCGAAGCTGCTCATGGCCTCAAACTGCTGAGCGGCGAGCTAGATCTCAAAACGATCGGTCGGGTCGTTACAATTATAGCATTTCAAAAATTCTTGAAAAATAATTTCAGGAATGAGTAGTTAATGATAAGGGTAAAATAAGAAACAATAATTATCTTATTTTTGATATGCTAAAAGTGACAAGTAAAAGTAAAAATATATTTTACGAATAGTGGACAAGTATTTGGGAATCAAACAGAATTTTCTTTAACCATAATTTTTATAAGTATCTTTTAAATATTTTGAGTTGTTAACTATTATGACTTATAATGATATCTTTATTCCACTTTAGGTGGTAAAGTTTAGATAGACACGAAGTTTAAGATAGAAAGAAAGACTTTTGAAATATGTGGATAAAACAAGTTATAAATAATTATGTGGTTATAAATCATCTCATTAGGAGTAAAATGAGAAATTAAAATTAAATTATGTTGCATAATTAAAAAGTTTTTAAATTATGTTGAGACCTTTTAGTGTGCGGCCTGGAAGCTCATTTGGTTGGAGACAATGGCTCTTACTCTTTGGCCCGTGGGCTTTTTGTAGGCTTTGTTTTCCTCTCGTTAAGGTCTTTCTGAAATAATTTTGCCTGACCCATCGTCGGTTCTGGAAGAACCTCGATTTCAAGTCGTTAGCGGTGATATTCGAGCACCTGAGAAGGTTCTTAGCTCATAGGCTGAGTAGCTCGAAACCTTGTGTTTTGGAGCTGACATAGTTGAAGCTCGTTTGCCTGTTGAGGGAAACCTGTTTTAACCGGTTCTTTTCAAAGTATGTTCGAAGTAATGGCCTGTGATTTTGTTAGCGATAGTCGGGCGTCCCCGAGTCGCATTAGTTTGGCTGGAACAACCGTACTGACCATAGTCGTATGTGTTTGGCCGGAGTCATTTTTGATCCCGAGTGATAGTTTAGGCATCTACACCGAGGATATGCCCTTTCGGGATTCTTACAAATGTGACGTGTAGCCTAAACTTCGGGATTGAGTTTTACGCCTGTAGTAAGGTCTTACAAAATTTTCATTCCTGTTGAGGTCTTACAGTTTGTCATGCTTGTTGAGGTCTTAAGGTTTTGTCATGCCTGTTGAGGTCTTACAGTTTTTGTTGCTATGTAGAATAGGTCTGGTTATATCGAGTCTGCCTACTTGGGGTCTTACAGTTTTGGGTTTTCAGTGTATGGTGATTGACGACAGTCTCTGAGTCATCGAATTTGCTTAGACTCGAAGGCCGTTATTCACGAGCTCGGAGTTGCCTTGTTGGGGCCTTGTGAGCCCGGAGTTCCGACCCTGGGGTCGTGCGGGTGATAAATTGTTGACACTAATTCTCCGAGTATTTCTAGATGCATTTGGCGGAGGGATCCTTGCCGAGAGTGTGCTAAAATTTCCCTTTTCGGAGTGTGAGGTGCCTTTGGTGACAGATACCCTTCGATCTATTGGTGCAGCTGTTTTGTTGTGTTAGATAGATTATTGCTAGACCAGGTTTGCTCACTTGGGGTCTTATGGCCTCGGATGTTCAAGTGCGTGGCGATAGGCAACAATCCCCGAATATTCAGGGTACCCCCGATGCTGGTGACGTTGGGCGATTTCTGCATGGCCTTACCTGAAGGCTCTGTGATTTTGGAGTTTCGACCTGGAGGCCATCTGAGCGGCGAACTGCTGGCGTTAGTCCCGAGGGTTCAGGATGTTTTTCGGTGAGAGAATTGCAATCCTACTTTACGAAGGTGTATTTTGACAAAAAATATTCTTTGACTGTTTGGTACAATAGTACACGCGTTTGCCAATGGGAGCCTGACTATATGGGCGCGGTTTATTCGACCGTTTGGCCTGGTACATTGTTTTCCTACAGGGACCCGTTTGGTGTTTCAAAAAAACCTTTTCGAGCAGGTAGCTTTCCGGGGGAACGCCTCTCATTGCTCAGAAAGTTGTCTGCAAGAGGAGTCTTGAGTATTTGTGGAGTTTTCCTTAGGCAATTCGTAGACGCTGCCTCGTTAAAAACCTTGCCGGTAAAAACCATTCGTTTGGGACTAAAACTCGATCGAAGGAAAAGAGTGCAATGGGTGTGTTTTTAAAGCCTTGAGGTCTTCAGGCAGTGCCAGTGTTATGATAGCTCGGGTCGGGTTCCTGCAGAGAGGTAAGTTTTGAATTTGAAACAAAAAGGGGAGATGGTCGTACCTTGAAGTGAGATGCGTTGGCGATGCCTCGGGATTGACTTGTTGTAATTGCCTGAGGCAAAGATGCGGTACGGACTTCTGCTTTGTTTTGTTAAGTTCGATCGAGGGTGAGACCTGATTCGCCATTTGGCTTATTTGAGGGCGGAGGCAAGAATGTTGGTACCACGTCGTGTATTGCGAACATTTCCTTTGTTGCATGCTGTTCCCCGTAGACTGTTTTGATCCCATCCTTTGTTGGAAATTTTATCATCTGGTGAAGGGTGGATGGCACTGCTCTCATGCAGTGTATCCATGGCCGCCCGAATAAGGCGTTATACATCATGTCTCTATCAATGTCATGGAATTTGGTGTCTTGAGTCGTGCCCGCTACGGTGACCGGGAGGATGATTTCTCTTTTCATTGTTTCGCTTGCCATGTTGAATCCGTTGAGTACCCGAGTGGAGGGCATGATTTGGTCGAGCAATCCGAGTTGTTCTATTACCCTCGACCTGACAATATTGGCCGAGCTACCTGGATCCATGAGTACACGTTTTATCTGAAAAGAATTTACAAAGAAGGAAATTACCAGGGCGTCGTTGTGAGGTTGAGACAGGGTCGCGGTGTCTTCTTCGCTGAATGTGAGGGTGTCTTCGGTGACATATCCCCGAGTTCGCTTTTCTCTGGTGATCGATATTTTTGTTCTTCTTATTACGGGTTCCTGTGGGGCATCGGCACCCCCGTGATTGTATGGATGTCGTGCTGCGGCTCGTTTGCCTCGTTCTTCTTGGTTGCCCCCCTTTCTCGGAACTGACTTTTGGCTCGGTCGCTAAGAAACTCTCAGAGATGCCCTTTGTTAAGCAGCCAAGCTACCTCCTCTCACAGTTGATGACAATCCTCGGTCCTGTGGCCGTGCGGGTTATGAAACTCGCATACTAAGTTGTAATTCCTTTGTGAAGGATCTAACTGTATCAGTTTGGGACATTTGGTGTCTTTGATCTTGTTGATAGCGAACACGATGTCTGTCACATCGACGTTGAAGTTGTATTCTGACAGGTGGGGTGCGCCTATTGGTACTACGTTTTGATTGATCCGGGCTCTATTGATGAGCCCCTGAGGGTCTTGTCCTTGATCCACCCTCCGATCATTGCGGGGTAGGTTGCGCCTCGGGGCGTTCCTCCTATCCTCGAGGTATGGTTGATATCTTTCTTTGTTTGGCTTTGGTTCCTTTTCTAGGAGCCTGTTTGGGTACACTGAGCCCGAAGGGGCTCCCAACTGGTCATCCTCAACTCTGATTTTTGACTGGTACCGGTTGTGGATGTCCGACTAGGTTACGGCCGAATACTCGATCAGGTTCTATATCAGCTGTTTTGAAGCCACCAGCTTTATTCGTTCAGGCCTTGGGTGAAGGCCTTAACTGCCCAGTCGTCGGAGATCGGTGGTAGCTCCATCCATTCCATCTGAAAGCGGGACACGAATTCCCGCAGCATCTCGTTCTCTCTTTGTTTGATCTTGAATACGTCAGATTGTCTTGTCGCTACCTTGATGGCTCCGGCATACGCCTTCACGAAAGAATCTGCTAACATGGCAAATGAATCTATAGAATTAGGAGCCAAGTTGTGGTACCACATCATGGCTCCCTTCGAGAGTGTTTTCCCGAATTTTTTTAGCAATACAGACTCGATCTCATCATTCTTTATATTGTTGCCTTTTACTGCGCGGGTGTAGGTAGTAACGTGTTCATTAGGATCGGTGGTACTATTGTACTTAGGGAGTTACGACATTCTGAACTTCTTTGGAATGGGCTTCGGGGCCGCTTCCTCGAGGAATGGCCTTTGTATGAACTTCTTCAAATCCACGCCTTTGAGGACCGAGGGTGCACCTAGGATCTGATCGACCCTAGAGTTGTAGGTCTCGATCTTTTTATCGTTGGCCGCTATCATTTTCTCACCCGATTTAATCCTTTTGGTGAGGTCCTCAAGCATCTTTATTATGGCAGGGTCGGCTACCAATCCGTTATTGCTTGATCTCTCGGGTGCTCATTCGGCGGGGGGAGCTGTTTCCGGCGTCGTTGTACTGGTAGTCTTCGGATGGCTTTGTAGTTGAGCGATGGCCAACTGTTGTGCCTTCAACATTTCAAAAATAACATGAAGACTAACTTCCTGTTATTCCCGGGCCGGGGTTCTCTGGGCTTCTTGTCGGTCGTTATGTCGTACGCTCCTACTGGTATGTGAGATCTCGTCGACCTGTTGTGCGTCCTGTGAATCCACGTCTGCTGGAATTGGCCTGGGCGCATTATCGGGGTCATGTGGTTGCGTTTCAATAGCTGGAACAACCACGCCATTTCCCCATGGTTTTCGAGGTTGTCGTTCTCGACTCTGTTTACCGAGCTAGACATTTTGACCTGGAATCAAAGATCTCAGACAAGAAAAAGCGTGATAGATAACTTGCGTTTGCGCAATGAAACCAGCAAGAAAATAATCACTATTATTTTTAGCCCCACAGTGGGCGCCAAACTATTTACCGTGAAAATAGTAACAACAATTAAATTTGTAAATGGGATTCTAAAAATACGTGATCTATTTTTATACTAGTTGTTAGAGAAGATGATGCTAGGAATATGAAGTTTAACGATGAAATGCAAGCTAAAGCGAGGCAGTAATCAAACCGAGGGGCTTGCTGCCCTGGCTTCGGACTGGTCGATGGAGGACCTCAGGGTTGATACTTGGGCTCGAGCTCGAGCTAGCGGGGGTATTCGGGAATGGAATAACAATTATGATATGATTAAACAAGGTTCTTTATGGCCAACATCAAGCAATAAATGAAGAACAAGTGAGATAGTAGTAAATGCTAGAACGGCCTCGAGCTAATAATGATGAGCAAGTTAGAGAGAAAAGAGACAGAGAGAGATGTTATTGATCTATTCATTTTGTCTTTGAGATGAGATACACTTACCTCAGCTTCTTCGTCAGATTCTCCAATGGCCATAAGTGCTCGTTCATCATCATCGTCATCATCTGAGCTTTCAACTGAGCCTTCTCCCCAAGTATCGACCATACCCTTTGTTGTTCCTTTGTTGTTGCGTTTCTTGGGTTCAACATGTTCCTTCTTCCTGTTGCTTCGTTTAAGTCTTTCTTTTTTCCATTCAATTTCCCATAAAGGATAATTCTTGATATGGTGATCAGTCTTTCCACACTTGTAGCAGCCATCGTTGGTTTGCTTCTCCGGAGATTTAAATTTGTTGTAGCTTCCACTTCTTGAATAACATTTTCCTCTCCTCAGGTACTTGTTGAATTCTTTGGTGATCATAGCTATTTCATCATCTTAGATCAGAACCTTCAGTGATTCTGAGAGCTAATCTCCTTTCCTTCTTAGGTACATCCATCTTCATGGTTTGTTTTCTAAGTTCATAGGCAGTAAGATTTCCAATTAATTCATCCAATGGAAGAATGGCAATATTCTTTGATTCCTATATGGCAGTGATTTTTCTTTCCCAAGTGATAGGCAAAACTCTAGTCAGTATCTTCTCAACCCTTTCTTCTTCAAGAATAATCCTTCCATGAGATTTTAGCTCATTTGTTAGTGTAGTGAACCTTGTGTATATTTCTTGAATGGTTTCTCCTTCCTTGATAGCAAAGCTCTCATACTGAGAGTATAGTAGAGTTTCGCTGGATCTCTTCACCTGAGGTGTTCCTTCGTGAGCCACTTGTAGTGTGTCTCAAATTTGTTTAGAAGTGGTACAACATTGGATTCTTTTGTACTCATCTGGACCAAGTCCACAAACAAGCCATTTCTTGATTTTAGCATTCTTCTCCCACTTCCTCAAGTCCTCAGCAGTGTAATCTACTATTGTCTTTGGCACATCTACTGCTTCAGAATTTTTCTTCAAGGTAGCCAGTGGACCATCGTTGACAATATCTCATAGTTCATAGTCCTCTCCTATAATGTAATATCTCATCTTGTTTTTCCACCAAGAGTAGTACTGGCCATTAAAGAGTGGTGGCCTAGCAGTGGATTGCCCTTCCCAGTTTTCAGGTGGTACACTCATATTGATCTTCTCCTAAGGTATATGCCTCTTCAAGGATAACCCGCTCGGATACCAATTGATATTTTATACTTCACTACCACACAAGAGAGAGGGGTGATTTGTGTGGTGTCCAATTTTTTGCATGCACAGATTATAGAAGAATATGATTCTTCTATGTGTTCCTTATACTACTGTTGCAAAATAGTAAATACAAAAAATAAAGAGCACAAGTATTTTTACGTGGAAAACACCCGACTCAAAAGGTGAAAAAACCACGACCTACTCCTCAGAAGAATTTTCCTCAACACTTCACTAAATCACTGAGCCAAAATAACATTTACAAAACTCTTTGTAAACCTTAGGATTACCTCTAATCCCTTTGTGGCAACCAGCCTCTAACTATTGCAGGAACTTCAAGTTAACTCTAACTTGAATACAATACTCAGAGTACCTAGTACAATTACTTCTAGATAAAACTGAAAGATACAATTTGAAATACCTACTACAATGAAACTAGAATAAAAGATGGACACTTGGAGCTGGTTCTTCTATCTGGTTCATGTAGCTTCAGGTTCGCACACTTGAATCACACACGAATTGCTTGCAAAATGCCTTGCTATTTTGCTCTCAACTCACGTTTAACTTCAGCGTTTGTGCATCACTGTAAAATGAGAACATCCTGAAATATATAGAGTTAGTAGAATAAGGAAAAATAACTAGAGTGTCAATGCTATAGTCTTTCTTGGTGGAAGAGTTCTAGTTGTCTTTAACTTCTAACTCCTCCCTTATCTAGGATAGAGTTCTCTCGAGTAAGGAGTCCTTCTCCTACTCAATTATATAACCTTTGTGTTCAAGAGATATCAGATATAATCACTTAAGCTTATCTCCCTCACGTGCATACCTTGTGCCTGAATTCTACCCGTATCTGTGTACACTATAAATCGGGTTCATGCTTGAGTTCCTTTATCAATCATGAAAACAAATTTTACTTGGGCCAACAATCGCTATGTGGAACGGCCCGAACAATAAGAAGAACATTGAAAGAGTGGAGGGATGAAGTGTGGGGGCATTGCCAAAAAGGCAAGTCAAATACTGTATATACGAAGGATGGAGAAAAATAAGTTGCGCGAGTCTAAAAGGACATGGAAATTTTCTTCGTTAAAAAGGAAGAATGATTATTTTGATTATACTGCGTAGGTCGGTAGTCTTAATTCGTTGAAAAGACATGAAAGAGGGATCTTTGTCTGTTGTTAAAGGCCTGTTTTTGATTTTAAACAACTTAGCACAAACACTGATCTTTACTCATAATAATACACGGATAATGTAATATTTCCAATAGAGTTGATATGATTCAGTTTCAACGGTCGAATGAATGAATTAATAAATAGATTGACTTTGGTCATTAGACAATAAAATCTCCGAAAACAAAACATAAAGGTCCGAGAAAAATGATAATCTAACTAAAAATAATAAACTTGCAAAACAGGATTAATGGTGATCAAATTTCTTGTGAATGGATAAAGCAATAACTAGTTAAAACTTTCTTTTCGTTATCTCCACAACAGTCAAGCACATTATTTTTCAGGAGAAAGGTCAAACTTGCTCTTATATTATTTAAAACTGAGCAGCTTTGCCCTCGGTTAAATTCTTGTATGACATGCCCTCTTTTGTTTTTTTATTAAGTTTCATTTTTGCTCTTGACCCCTAATGAACCTCCAATTTGGAATATTTTAAACAATAATCAAAAGTTGAAGGGTACTTTTTTTGTCAAAGAAATTTGGGCATACATGAAATCCATTCATTTTAATCTGGAGCTCCGCGAGACGATCAATAATGATAAAGGTATGGATTGACAAAAAATGGGAAGGAAAATTTGATCAATTTTGCTAATACAAGGAAAATATCAGACCTCTTCCTTTATATACCCTGACAAGACGATGTAAATAGTATGTACTATTTACATACTATTTAGGTATGTAAATAGTATGTAAACATGGTTATTTTTATGTTACAAATCTTACTTATAGTGTCGATTGAATGTAGATACTCCCTTGTTTCAAATTAGATGACACATTTTTCTTACTAGTCCATTCAAAAAAGAATACACATTTCTATAATCAATTTTATCTCTTCATTTTACTCATTTTATCCTTAATGAGAAACTTTTAAATTTTATAATCACACAAATATCATGTCCTACAAAACTTTTACTCCTTAAGCTTTTAAGACTACAAGTTTCAAAAGTCTTTTTTTTTTCTTAAATTCCGTACCGAGTCAAACTACGTTATATAAATTGAAACGGAAGGAGTATTTTTTATGTGATCACTAGATACTGTTTATAGTCCTAAAATTAAGTGTGATTCTTAACAAGGAGGATAAAAATCATCTATAAGGGTTCACATGCAATTTAACCAAAAAAATACAGGAAAGAAAGTGGATATGTTTGGGAGAAGACTCTTTTGGTTTGCGCAAAGTCATGAATAAAGACGAACACCCACTTAAATTTTCTCAATAGCATTGAACTAGAGTTGTTCCAAAAGCGAACGGTCTCTGCATAAAAGGAAAGATGCTTTCGTCTTTTTGCTCAGACACTCACTGGAACTGTACTCTCACTGTTTCATTGCTTCAGCAGCTACGGATTCTGATGAAGGGAGAAACAAATTAGATTGGAGGAAATAAAGAAGGGACAGCTAGTTGCATTAAGCTCCCTTTATGCGCGGGATCCACGACACAAGAATCTATTATCCTACATTTCTGCAAGATGTTATTTTCCTGACTCGAACTCATAACCTCCTGATCACGTGACAGTAACTTTACCAGTTACACCAAAACTAAGAAACAAAAGAAAATAAGTGGAAAAGGAAAAAATAGAAAAAAAAAAAAGAAGAAGAAGAAAAAGAGGGGATGATGAATAGTACTGGTGAATGAATATAATGGAGTTTGTTTGTGTCTGTGAAAGGGACTAGTCTGTCATCAACCATTACAACTTTGGCACTGAAAAACATGGTGTTTTTCCATTAACATTTATATAAGGATGCAGACTAGCAGAGGAGGGGAAAAGGACTATTATCTGATTCCCTTCTTTCTTTCTCCTTCTCTACTTGCTTTTTTCTGTTTTTCAAATTTTAAGCAATTATTTTATTGGCAGTACATATCTTTATTGCCTGGACCCATTGGACTCACCACCATTTTTCTGACCACCTCAGCCAACAAAGATCTTCAAATAGTCCAAACGCAAAATCTAACACTACCACAATGTTGAGAGGTTAGACCAGATAATATTATTTAGTTCTCTCTTTTTTCAGTTTCTTTATTTTCTTTTTAGGAATAAAGAAGAAGACTACAGCTCATTCAACTCATGAATGATATAGTCACTATATTGATGACTACCAGTAGTAGAATCAAGAACCCCTGCAAATCTTGATACCGAGAAATCTCACATTATTGCCTTGCTGAAAAACACCATTATGACAGTCACCGTGCAAGAATTAAATAAACAAATAACACCCAGTACCCCCTCATTAACTATTCTTAACGCCACTCTCGCTACACTTCTAGGTATAATCATATAAGCAAGAAACCCCAAAAAAAAAAAAAAAAGAAATACAATAGAGCTAGAGGTAGTGTTGAGGAACTAACGTTGAGAAAGTTTGAGATGATTGGTTTCGTTGATATTCTTGCCAACTTCATGATGTCCTTCTGTTAAAGCCGAAGAAATATAACTCAACGTTAACGAATTATTCTCATCTGAAGGAGGAGCTTGAAACTTCTGTTTGCAAGAATGGCAAGTTATTTGCGAAAGAGTAGAGTTTATTTGCTTGATAGCTTGTTTTTTCAAAGCATTAGCCTTATCTAACTCCACTTGTGCTTGTTGCCGAATTCTCTTAGCATTAGCAAATTCCTGCTCGGCTAACTCAATTTGCCTCTTCGTTTGTTGCCTTGCTTCTTCAGCATATGCTTTTTCTGCCATCGCTAGTTTTAACTGCTCCCTCGCTTCATCTTTAAGCTTTAAAGCATCCAATGCCGTAGCATTTTCTGACGACTCGTTTCTCTCGTTGAAATCTGAGGAACCAATGGAGAGTTGGAGATTATAAGTTGAGTGATCTTCGTTTGGTTTGGACGATACCGAGACATCAAACGGGCTAGATGATGATGTAGTGGTAGTCAAGAGCTGAAGCTCTAAATTGTGTCGTTGCTTTGTGGAATTCTTGATTATGTTTGGATTAACATGATGCGTAGCTGTGGATGACGACAGATTTTGGAGCAAAGTAGTAGCCCAAGGTGTTGTGCTGAGATTTGTGTCACTTGAGGGGCTAGGACTTGAAGCTGTACGAGAAAGACAATTAGATGGATGTAAAGATTGTGATTCTGATCGGAGTCTTCCCATGCTACAAGCATCTTGGTGTTCAATGAAGCTTTCCACCCTAATAAAAGAGAGGAATATAAGTAATCATTTTTTGGTCATGCAAATTATTACTACTACTTGTTTGAATAAAAGTAAAGTAGTAATGATTTTGGGTGTAATGGAAAAAGTAAAAAAAAAAGGACAACTTCATCAAATGCTGAAAATTCTCAGCTTATCATTGATGAATGTAGGAACAAGTAACCAAAATGAAAGCTTAGTAAAATTACAGGAACTATATCTGAAGATGGTGTTCATAAATACACATTTAACTTACGATAAGACGAACCTGTAAAGAATTGTAAAAGAAGAAGAAAAAGAAAAAAAAAACAGTTGAGCTAATATTTAACTGTCTCATTCTTCTTAATTAATTAGCAAGCAGAATGTTTTTTTGGGAAGTCAAATTCATTCCTCTCGGAAACATAGAATAATGAAAAAGAGTATGAATGCCAAAACACGTTGATTAGCTGAACAAAAAGGATCGAGATTCTTAATTTTTATATATATAAAAAATTAATTAAAGCATCAAGAATGACCTACGAAACACGAGTTTTTGAGACTGTAGTTAATAACCGTCCATAAAACTGTTTAAAAGTATAAAATAAAGTAATATTAAGGCAGCTAACAGCCGAGGGAAACCGCTTTCTAATTTTGCGGACACTGTTTCTTTTCCAAAAGCCTAAACAGCCGTTACAAAATCAAAAATTCCGAAAACCCTCATAAAGAAATTGTTTTGTTTTGACCAAGACATGACATTCGTACTACTCATCCGTAGAACTGAATATAGTAGTCCAAGAAGATAGAGCCACCATCTCGAGAATACCGTTTGAAAAGAATAAACCAAGTAGTAGTACTAGTGTAGTGTAGAAGTAACGTAGTAGTAGAAGAAGAAGAAGAAATTAATTAACCTTGAGAAAACGCGACCACAATCACAGGAATGACCACGAGTACCACAAGTTTTAAGATGAGCTTTGTAATCAGACTGAACAGCATATCCTTTCGAGCATTTTTCACAGACCCACTGCTTGTGATTGCTGTGTTTTCTACGGAAATGCTTTTTAATACCGACGAGATCTCCTAAAGCATGACAAGGATCATGGTGTAGACAAGTGGGTTCTGGGCATACGAAAACGCGCTTTCTAACAATTGGGGTTTCTCTTTTGAGCAATTTCCATGGCACCTTATGCCTTCTTCTGTGCATCTGTAAGTTTTGGTCCCTTTGAAATCCTTGGTTACAGATCTCACATACGTATCGATCTGATTCTAGTAATGTTTTTGGTGAGAGCGATACCACTTCTGCATCCGGATCTAGTGGCAATTTCATGGTGCAAATAAAAGCAAACTCATTAGCTTATTTTGCCCGATCAAATAAAACAACAATATAATTGAATTGTATCAGATAAAATATAATAAAAATGGAAAGGCGTCATATTCATTGAATTTTGCATACCTGGGGTTCCTGCGGGTCTTCTTTTTCTTCTATTAGCATTGTTTCCATTTTCTGAGCAAGTAAACGGGTCGGATGAAGAAGATGGATTGTTGCTTAACATGACTGATAGATTTTAACTCACTATTTCTGGATTTGGATATCGGAATTCAGTAAAAAAAAAACTTAGGTTTTTTGGCAGAGAAAAAAAAATGAAGCAAAAGTTAAGAACAAGATAAACTATGGAGAAAAGAGAGATGGGGTTGGGTTATGAGAAAAGGAGAAGAAGAAGAAGAAGATACAGCTAACAACGTGAGGGAAAATAATAAAAAGGCTCTTTTCTTCTTTACTTTCTCTCTTTCGGTTATCATCAGCCTTTCGTTTAGCTTTTCAACTTTCAGCTTTTCATCAGCTTTCTCTCCTAACCTTTGCCCTTTGCCTTTGCCAGATATTGTTGAAGAGTCACTCCCCCTTAATAAACTTCAAGGTTAGGTTCGGCACAAAAATTAAAAGCCCTTTTTCTTTTTCTCTCTTTTTATTTTTCAATTTTGGTAGGGTGTTGGGGTGTATTTTGAGGGGGTGGGGTGTTGGGTGAGTATTTGAGAGGATTCTTGACCCAATCACAATGTTCCAAATTTGATATCAACTAGAGTAGTGAAGACAAAGAAGAAAAAGAAAGAAACCAAACAAAACAAACAGAAGATCATTATTTCATGGGCACAGTAATTTTGGATACATAAATACAAAGTAGACACCAGCATTATAACACCCACAGGGCCATAAGTTCCACATACAACGTATACGTAAGGATTTCATTTTTGTCAACCGTCTTTCTATGCATACAGTAACCTTATACTTCTTTTGTTAGACATTTATTATAATTGTTCTAAATTTAATTTCTTAAAAGAGATTTTATTCTTTTACATAAATCTATACTTTTTCGATACTTTAGCATTAAAGAATAAAGAAAATAGCATTATTTTTTAAAGGAGGGAGTAGTAAAAAAGTTACCAACTTTTGTAGATTAACTTTATCTACTGTTGCTACATTTTTTATTCTACGTACTTCTTTTAAATTCCGTAAAAAATTAAATCAATTTTGCTTACCATACGAAATTACCATTCCATCCCTCCGTTCATGGCTGCTAATAGAGTGGAAACGGACACCCAATCCCTACTCCCGAAGCTGCTGCTGCACAATGATTCGAATTTGCAGGCAGCTTTTTTTATTTGAAAAGACTGTTTGGTCAAAGCTAGCTGAAGGATTCTTTGGTCATTTCATAGGGGATTACTTGGTGTGTGAGATTGCACTATTAAGTACAAGAGTATTAACTTTTGGTAAAACAAGAGCATCAATAAAACAGTGTTAGCAACAGCTTGATTCTTATGCAAATGACATTTAGACAAAAATAAATAACTTGTGTACAATCGATTAAACTATATTAATTAATATCGAAAATTTCTTTTTTAACTCGTCACCTAGTGAGTCAAATTCTTCCACTCAAATAGTGGTTTAAATTGTAATGTCGGGGGAAAACAATTCAACTTGTGATGACAAATAAATAAAGAGTAATAATTCATTGATCAGCCTTAAAGGTTGTCTTTAACCAACCCCCCACCCCCAAAAAAAAATAAAAAAAATAAAAAAAATAAAACCCTGATATTTTTGAGCAATTATATATAGTTCAATAACAAACAAAAATTGGAGAGATATATAGTGTTATAATGTGCCGAAATTTCGGTTCCATTAGAGGACTAATCATGAGCTGCATGCTAATTAATAACAACATGGATTGCCTACATTCTTGGGATATGACCCTTCTCAGGACCTTGCGTGAACACAAAATACTTTATGCATTAGGCTGTATTTATCAAATATATTATTTGTAATGTGCTTTTTACATGTTAGTACAATTAAGTAGCTAGAGGTTAAACTATTTGAATAATAATGTTCAAATCTCTTGTTTGGCGGGTATATAATACATACATACATACATAAACTTCACATAAACTTCCTAATGAAGGAAACAAAAAGGAAAAGGAATCACAAGAAAAACTTACTGGTTAAGAAAATTAGGCAATACCTTTGGCAATGAAAATAAAAATGCTGTAATAATTAGTACACCATGTGTACTGAAGCAAATTCCAGTAATTAATTCATTAGATAGGGTACGGTAATTAGGAAATTAAAAAAAAGGTGGTCAAATTGAATGTACATTTTGGTTTAGAGGGTGGGGTTGAAATGTGTTATATATGGAGCTGTAATATTCCTCTTTGAAAAGAGAACGTGCTGGCAATCACCATGCATGTTTTTTTCTTTCTTCCTTTCAGTATCAATACTAACCTAGCTATCTACTTCCATTGATATAATATTTATATTGTTATGGCTAAAATCTAAACTCCATTTTAATAGCAGTGACGAATGCCTATTATAGCTTTCCCAAATAAAGCAGAAGAAATTTGTTTGACCCAAAAAGAAACAAAAAAGGTGAGAAGAAAGGAAAGTGGAGGAAAAAGAAAAGGAAGCTCCAGCAATTCTTTTGGATGAGATTTAATTTTGTCATATTTCACGACTGAAAAAGATCAAAGGGAGAAGTTATATATAGACAGATCCACGCTCCCTGCGTGCACCAATATGATCATCATCATTGTTCTCTCCCATAAATTAATTCAAAAAGATGTACTAAGAAATAATGAAAATGAATATTTAGATCCGAATCTTGTACTCTTTTCGCCCCAATTTATATGACACTTTTCGTTTATCGAGATTCAAATTGCTTAATTTTGACCGTCAATTTAAACATAAAATTTTTTAAGTTTTTTTTAATAAAATTTATATATTCGAAAACTATGTAAAAAATACTATAAGTCTATAAGTCACAATAATTGGCAAGTGAAAATATTTAAAAGGTATATGAAAGAAACACGGTCAAAAAAGGAATCGTTTGACTTTGGAAATCCGAACACCTTCAAATAAGCCGAGGGAGTAATTAATGTCAATCGACACTCCCTTGTCGGAAAATTATACTGTACTATTAGATAATTTTTTTGTTATAAGTATATTTACTAATTTGTTAAATCTCCTTAATTTATATATATATATATATTGATCCTTTAATAAAAATTCTGGCTCCGCCACTCATTTTCACGTAAATCGTATAACTATTCTTTTGTACTGTCTCGGAGGTATTCCGTGTGGGAAAACGTGGTAAGTGATCATATATTAGTAATTTTCTTAAAGAAAAGCAGCCGAGTTATGGATTCCTTCTCAAAAATGTTAAATGAATAAAACAAGGACAACATTGTCTATAAATCATTGGTCGAATTCCAAGTTTAGTATCCTAGATAACGAAATACGGGTTAAGCCGATAGTAGTGAGCGACATTTTGCAACAACTAATTAATTATTTACTTAGATTATCCTTAGTATTTGATTGATATTGATCAGGTACTCGTACCAATTATTTGAATGTCAAGAAATGCAACACACATTTTATCATTTTTGGTTTATTTAACATTTAAGATTAAAAATGTAATTAAAAAAGATAAAGAAAATAGAGAGAGCAGCTCTTCCTTCCGACACCAAAAATGTGGCCTCTTGTTTAGTGGCTGCCGGTCTAAAAAAGGTGTGGGGTCGCGCCCCCTCCCTCAACCCCACCCCACCCCACCAAACCCCCAAATTCTCATATTCCTAACTATAGTTTCATCCTTGATCTTATCTGTATTCATCTTAATTAATTTGATCTGAAACCAACAGAATCCTAATTTATATTCTTCGCTCTATCTCTCTATTTTCATCCCAGCATAAAGAAAACGTCCACTAGATCTGCCGCATGCAGCAATTTAGTCTATGATTGGTGATTTAGATTCATTTTTTTCTTAATTACGGAGTAATAGAGGTGTACTCATAATTTATAATAATCGATATTATTCTTTGTATACAATATATTTTCTCAACTACTTTATATTTTTGTGTATTTATAGACTGCACTATGTTAAAATTAGATCTGCTACGTCATGTAATCCAGCTATTCGTCATACGTCAAAAACTAATTTGTCTGAGTTTTATTTGTATAATCTTTAAGCCTAAATTAAATTTTTGTATAAATTTGACGAATAAAACACACATCCGATAAATTAAAGAATTTCTCAAACAACTAATGTCAAATAGGAAATCAGACACGTGAGTGACAAGGAGAACATTATTAAAAGAATACTTTGAGTCCTTCAAATATCTCTACTTATTCGTTATTTCTTTTTTTAATTTAAAAAATAACTTAAACAAAGTTAAAAGAATACTTTTAAAATAATAAAGTTACAAAAATAACTTTTAACTATAATTGATGTTAAGTGTCGGCATAGGGATGAAGAATAGAGAGAAGGGGACCGATTTGATTGTATTTAAATAAAGGTATCAACTAATTAGTAGAAGAAAAATGATTAGAGAAGAGAGGGAAAACAATTGGGAGAGATGATTGCCAAAGACATTCTCTTGAGATGTTGCATGTGTGAGAGAATCCAACTCCCATCAATGCCCCCATTCTTTCACCACAATTAAATACTCTCTACTCAATTTGCTTCACGTCCCTTACCCCCACCCCAAACCCCAACACTCCTATCCCAATCCCCAACTTAATTTTTTATTTACATTATTTATTCTTATCAGCTTTGGCTTTATTTCTATGTTGTCATTATTGTTCGATCCATTTTTATCTATTAGTTTCTTGTTTAATTAGATGCCATGCATGCTCGAGCTTCATGTGTCATATAATCTTTGTATCAACATAATATAACTATTAGTGCAAGCAGAATTAAAAAATTATCCGTTCAAATATTTAAAAGATAACTATAGATAACAATTCTTAAAAATATATTATAACAGATTAAAATACATTACTAATATAAAAATTCATTACATTATTAAAAACAAAAAAGAATTACATTATTAGTGTACATAATATAATTTCTTAAAACTAAAACTTTTGGAGAATTGGAGCAAACGGCGGAAGAGAAATTCGAGTTGCATATGAAATTAGTAGTACCAAAAAGATGAAAAAGGGTAAAATTAGGAGTTGCTTTTTAAGCTCTTAAGAAAATGAGAAGAAATCAATATTTTTTGGAGAATTGGAGCTAAAATATGATTGCCGCGATTCTACATGCATTGTCTACATCGATCAGAATTTTCCTAATGCCTTTACAATGTATCAACAACAATAGTGTAATCCCATTAGTGGAGTCTGGGGACGGTAGAATATACGCAGAACTTACCCCTACTCGAAGAAGATAGAGAAGTTGTTTCCAGAAGACCCTCAGAGAGGAAAGAGTAACAGCAAGCAACAACACCAGCAACCCAAACAGAAAACTGAAGCAACAACTTAACGAATGAAACTTTTGAAATATACTTTGACCCCTTCAACTTCAAGGAATTGATCATGCTTTTTACATTTTAGATGGTAGCTCAACGTAGTTCGAGGTTTTAGGCCTTCATGGCTTTTTACAATGTTGATTTTAAGAAAATGTCTTTTTTAGATCTCTTATACGTAAAAGATACATCTCTTATGTGTAAAAATAAATTTTCATGTATAAAAAAAGATATGGAGTCATAAAACTAAATACAAGTTTGCAATGGGCCACAAAACTAATTGACCCAAATTAAGGGGAGAAAACTACCCTCTATAGCCCCTCAAAATTTTAATAGCCCATGTTTTGTCTCACTTACAGAAAATGGCCCTTCGGCCCAAATATATTGCATTTAGTAGCCCGAAAGGAATGAGTATGACAACACAAGTACCTGTAGTTCAGTGGATAGAGTGTTGTTTCCTAAGCAGAATATCCCAGGTTCGACCCCTACCTGGTGCGAAAGAGTAACCCTTTTTTTTGCCTTTTGAAATTGTATTTTGTACTTTTGGATCTGATAAGTTAGCTAAGAATTGAATGAAATATGTAATGCAGGTCATATACGAAATGTCTATTTTGTAGTATATTTTTGTATAATGACAGTCTATTTTATATATTTTTTGTATAATGACGGTCTATTTTGAATATTTTTTGTATAGTGACGGTTTATTTTTGTATAATGACAGTATATTTTATATATTTTTTGTATATTGACAGTCTATTTAGTATATATTTTGTATAGTGACAGTCTATTTGTATATAATTTGTATAGTGATAATCTATTGTATATAAATTGTATAGTGATAGTTTATTTAGTATATTTTTGTATAGTGACAGTCTATTTTGTATATATTTTGTATAGTGACTGTCTATTTTGTATATTTTCTGTATAGAGACAGTCTACTTTTGTATATCTATTGTATAAAATTTTTATAGTGACAGTCTATTTTTGTATAATTTTTGTATAGTGACAGTCTATTCTGTATATATATTTTGTAATGTACCAATATTCAAAGTAAATACTCTCTAGTCTAATACATAATCTAAAATGACTTTTAGAAAGAAAAAAATGCTCAATTCAGTAGCTATTTACCCCTGTTAAAATTTGAATTTTATTGCTCGAAATCTCTTCCAGAAAGCAAGTTAAAAGTAAAGAAAAATTGCTCGAAAAGTGCAGGAGATCAACAGATTTTAAAGCTGAACAAAGCTGTTCAAGAGTGCAGGAAATTGGCTGAAAAACAGTTTTTGCATAACTGCTGAAAAATAGGTGCAACCTCAAGATCTCTCAATGTAAACCAGTGGCCCCAACCCAAGTGAGAAAATTCAGGTAATCTGGTTAGAGGAGAAGGAGCAGCTATTGGATGTGAATTATTATAAGCTTTATATGCAGTTTTGCATGAACTCCCTTCTTTTCTTGATTGTGACCCACAACAGATTGTCTGTAGCTCTTTTTGACTTCCTCCGGAAAGTGAGATACAATGTTAACAATAAGAGGATGACCACTATGAAAATCCCAACAAGGATTCCAATCAATTGCCAGACCTTGAGACAACACAGCAGTTTTTTGCGATAAATCCTCCTTTAGATTAGAAGCCATCTTCTGGATGTCAACAGACCTATAAAAATAGCATAAATTGAATGATGAACAACAACTTTACATACAAAACATACATCTAAGAAAGTATATGTTCTATTAAACCCAATATGCAACTAAAGTTGTAATCTTTACTTCTGAATTCTGTAATTGCAACTCCAAGTCAAACAGAAAACATAAACACTTTACTTTTACTACCAATGAGTATAATCATGTTCACCATTTGTAAATCTTCAAAATTAATAATGAAGGTGGGAAGGAAGAAAATTGCATCCTACCAATGCCTTCTGTTTTAAAAGAAAACACAGAAAGCAAACATCAAATTCATAAACTGAGCCAGTCAACCAAGAGATTATGTAACAAGATCCACTAGTAGAGAATGTAAAGCAATATAAACAAAAATCCCTTATGTAACTCCTGATGCCAATGTTAAGAATAAAAACAAGAAATGCAAAACAAAAAAAAAGTGCATAACTTTGAGAAAGTTTCAATTTTTATGATTCTCATACCTTCCTGAGATATACCCCCAAAACACAATTTTCAATAACCAGATCTCAAGAACTCCATCATCATTCTCTTCCCTGTTTATGTATCTACCCAGTTGGCGATACTCTTGTTGTAGACTGTGTGTACCGGTCATATGTAGTGATTATTAGGGGTCTGGAGACCCGAGTGGATCTATTGCTATTGAGCATGGTGGATTTTGATGTCATTTTGGGCATGGACTGGTTATCTCCGTGATGTGCTATTCTGGACTGTCATGCTAAGACAGTCACTTTGGCTATGTCGGGTGTGCCGCGGATCGAGTGGCGTGGTGTGACTGATTATATTCCTAGTAGAGTGTTGGCCCAGCGTATGGTTGGGAAGAGTTGTCTTTCATATCTAGCGTTTGTGAGGGATGTTGGGGCTGAGACTTCCAGTCTTGATTCTGTCCTAGTTGTGAGAGATTTTCTCGATGTGTTTCCTGCAGACCTGTTGGGCATGCCACCAAACAGTGATATTGATTTTGGTATTGACCTGGTGTCGGGCACTCAGCCCATTTCTATTCCTCCATATCGTATGGCACCTACAGAGTTGAAGGAATTGAAGGAGCAACTTCAGGAACTCCTAGATAAGGGGTTCATTCAGCCTAGTGTGTCACCTTGGGGTGCGCCGATTCTGTTTGTAAAGAAGAAGGATGGCACAATGTGAATGTGCATCGATTATAGGCAATTGAACAAGGTAACAATTAAGAACAAGTATCCTTGCCTCGCATTGATGATTTATTTGACCAGCTTCAGGGAGCGAGAGTGTTCTCCAAGATTGATCTCCATTCGGGCTATCACCAGTTAAAGATCAGGGATTCAGATATTCTTAAGACTGCTTTCAGGACCAGATATGGTCATTAAGAGTTTCTTGTCATGTCTTTTGGGCTGACTAATGCCCTAGTAGCGTTCATGCATTTGATGAACAACGTGTTCCGGCCTTATCTCGATTAATTCATCATAGTCTTCATTGATGATATTTTGGTCTATTCGCGTAGTCAGGAGGAGCACGCGGAGCATTTCAGAGTTGTGTTGCAGAGATTGAGGTAGGAGAAACTATATGCAAAATTCTCCAAGTGTGAGTTTTGGCTCAGTTCAGTGGCTTTCTTAGGGAACGTGGTGTCCAGCGAGGTTATTCAGGCTGATCTGAAGAAGATAGAGGCAGTTTAGAGTTGGCCTAGACCGTCCTCAGCCACAGAGATTCGCAGCTTTCTTGGTTTGGCATGCTATTATTGCCGATTTGTTCAGGGATTCTCATCTATCGCATCGCCCTTGATCAAGTTGACTCAGAAGGGTGCTCCATTTGTATGGTCGGACGAGTGTGAGGAGAGCTTTTAGAAGCTCAAGACAGCTTTGACTGCAACTCTAGTATTGGTTTTTCCATCAGCTGCAAGTTCATATACTGTGTATTGTAATGCTTCGAGAGTTGGGATTGGTTGTGTATTGATGAAGGGGGGTAGAGTTATTGTTTATGCTTCTCGCCAGTTGAAGCCCCATGAGAAGAACTACCCCGTTCATGATTTGGAGTTGGCTGCCATAGTTCATGCATTGAAGATTTGGAGGCATTACTTGTATGGCGTATCTTGTGAGGTGTTCACTGATCAATGCAGTCTTTAGTATTTGTTCAAGCAAAATGATCTTAATTTGAGGCAACGGAGATGGTTGGAGTTGCTTAAGGATTATGATATCACTATATTGTACCATCCGGGAAAGGCCAATGTGGTGGCCGATGCTTTGAGCCGAAAAGCAGTGAGTATGGGGAGTTTGGCATATATTCCAGTTGGGGAGAGACCTCTTGCGGTTGATGTTTAGTCCTTGGCCAATCGGTTCGTGAGGTTGGATAATTCGGAGCCCAGCCGGGTGTTGGCTTGTGTGGTTTCTTGGTCTTCCTTATATGATCGTATCAGAGAGCGTCAGTATGATGATCTGCATTTTCTTGTCCTTAGGGACATAGTTCTACATGATGATGCCAGAGATGTGACCATCGGTGATGATGGGGTGTTGAGTATGTAGGGCCGGATTTGTATGCCCAATGTGGATGGGCTTCGGGAGTTGATTCTGGAGGAGGCCCATAGCTCGCAGTATTCCATTCATCCGGGTGCCGCGAAGCTGTATCAGGATTTGAGGAAGCACTATCGGGAATATTTTGATAATTTTGATACCGGTGGTATCATTCACAATATGTATGAGGATCAATAGTAGAATTATCTACACCTAAACTCCCATAATTCCAGCATGTCATGGTTCTCAAATCAACAATTATAAAAAAATACAAAAAAACAAAATAAAATAAAAGTTCAAACTTGAACCCTAGCAATATATACAGCTACAACTGCACCGTTAGTTCCCCAACAACGGCGCCAAAATTTGATCATGCCCAACTCTAGTCCTAAAAAGGATAAGTGGTCGCTGCAAATATAATCTGGTCTAAAAGTTCGGAGTCGAATCCATAGAGAACTAAGGCTTAGCTGTATCTATTTAATATCACTAAGAAGACAAGATTGAAAATTTTTCTAAATTATAAAGATTGAGATTTATATTTCTAACTAATTAACTAGGAAATACTACAAAGCAGTAAAATTATCAACTAACGAGACAAAGGGTTAGAGACTAAATTAAGGAGATCTAGAGTTATGATTTCCACAATTGTCGGAATCCATCTAGCTATGTTCCCTACAATTTTGACAATGTATTCTCTATTGATCGTGAGCACTTTAGGTGTCGTAATTCTCTCTCGAGCAACCACAAAAATTTAATAGACATATTCTATCGAACTACGCTAGTTGGCTTTATCTAACCGCTCATTATGACCACGTGAAGGCTTTGTTATTTCTAAACCTACCTTTAAACCCGATGTATTGATTTCTCACATACGTTAGGAGTAACGTTGTTCAACAACCACCTAAATATGTATCCTTTGTCAAGAAACACATAATAAATAGGCACAGTCAATCGATGTCCATTCAATCAACAACAATAAACACATAGTTGAACAAGTAGAGAAATCCAATAACTCAATTATATAAAAACATAACAAAAATTTATCCTACAAAAGGTTCCATCAAAACCCTAGATAACAAATTAGCTATTCATAATAGTATGTAAAATTACAATACTAAAAGTCATAACCAACAATAAAAAAATAGGAAGAGGAAGGAAAAATTCGTAAAACAATTCCCCACCTTGCCCCTATTGTGTCTATGCCTCCTTAGGTCGAATCTGTGTAAAAATCAGTCTCCTCCGCCTCCTTAGGTCTAAATTATATCAAAAGTGTGCCCAGCCTCTTAAAATACAATTTTTTCATGTATATATACCAAGTAGGGTCGGGACCAAACAATTATACATTTTCCTATGTGAAAACGATAATTTTTTAAGGTCTGGACGGCCGCGGTCGCGGTCAATCGCGGTACGGGCACGGTATTTGGCAAGTGTACTGTCTCAGCCCACCTCAGGTCCGCGGTCGCAATTTCGACCGCGTTTTCTCCCTGTTCCTTTTGGAATTTGGAAAAAGGTAAAACATGAAAGTTGTAGCCCTTTGAGTTAGCTTTCCAACCATATATTCTGGAGCCCAAAAATAGTTGTGAACAAATAGTTATGTGCATTTTACTAGACAGTACACAATATGCCTACTCTATTCTTCGTTTTGTTGCTCTATCATCTGTTGATCCCCGAATACGATCCCGGCTTAATTCCTTCGGCTTTTACTCAAAATTCAAAGCTCCAAATCACTTGGATTCATTCCATAACATCTATATAGCTCGAAATCACTCCTACAAGGCATAAAATACACAATTAGTGCAAAACACTAATGATTAAAATGCAAACTCAACTAAAGCGCAGTAAATTTGAGTGTAATAAGCGACTAAAATATGTAATTATAGCCTATCATCACACTCTCTGATGCAACAGTTGAAATTGGCACATTCAGCACGTCCCGAGCCATAGCGGAAAGAACAGGAAATTGCTTTCCTTTCTCATGCCACAAATCCCAACGGTGAAAATTCCTTTATGCGAGGCTCATTTTGCTTTTGCAAGTAGAATTGAAGTTCATCAATGTTACTGCTACTGGATTGATTATTAGAAAATGTAGAAAAAATATTAAAACTATCAAAGCCTTCATCATCATTCACAGTAGTAGAAGTGGTACAATGCAGAGTGGGATTAATATTGCCTACATTAAGATCAACATCATCAATAATATATGCATAATAATTATATAATTGTTGTAAAGAATCACTTAGCTTGTTCATACAAACATATATATCTGGGGTTTCAGTTGGTCCAATCTCCATATAAGTATATAAAGCATTGACTAATTGGTAATAATGAGATATCTTAATAGAAGGATTTAAAACAACACGAATTAAGTAAATCGGAGGAATTGGAAAGAAATATTTTTGAATTTTGCTTGCATATTTTCAGCAACATCCTTATATTTTTCTTTCTTCTTAAATTCAAAGAGTAGAAAAAAAATTTCAACTATATGTACTAAAGTCATAGTAACATGTGACGACCCGACCCGTCGTCTCATGAGTTACCTCCCCATTTTCTCCATTTCCTATTTCGTTATGCTTCATTATTAGTGTTGGGTGTGAACGAGTTGATTTGGATTGGTTTTAGTAGGAAATGAGACACTTAGTCTCTTTAAGGAAGGTTTGTTTTGGAAAAGTCAACCGAACGTTGACTTATATGTTAGAGGGCTCGGATTTGAATCTCGATGATTCGGTTAGCTTTGGGGGATGATTTGTGATTTAGGAGTGTGACCGGAAGTAATTTTGGAGGTCCGTAAGAATTAGGCTTGAATTGGCGAAGTTTGAATAATGTTATGAATTATGTTGGCATGTTTGGTCGGGGTCACATGAGGCTCGGATAAGTTTTGGAAGAGTTTTTGGAAGATTTTTGCCGTTTTGAGCATAAGCACGTAATGATCCAAAGGTCCATATTTAGTTCTAGAGATTTAAATTTGATTTCGAGACTTTCGGAATTTTGATAATGAATTATAGGACTGGTATGGAAAGTTTAGTCTAATTTCATCAAGTCGCGATTGAGTTTTTGACGCGAAACATCTGTTAATTGTTTAACGAGCGAAATGGATATCGCACTGAGCAAACGATCTCCGAATTGAGTTTCGATTGAAGGACTATGTTCGTATCATTATTTGTGACTCATTGGAACAAGAATCATCGAATTCCGAGTTCATATGGTGGAGTTAGAGCCTTTTTAGTGAAAATAAATATTGCTGGTGCAGAGGGTTCTGGTGTGCACCTTTAGCGACCAGATTTGGCACCTTTAGCAACCAGAATGGGCTTTATTAGTGTTGTTCTATTTTTTTTGCTCATTTTCACATTTTTCTTGTGAAAGAACACGGCTTGGGGCAATTTTTGAGCAAGAAATCATGGGAAATCTTGAGGTAAGTCACTTGTGATCATTTATACTCCATAATATTGAATTATCATCGAATAATCCGACTAGATTACATGTTTTTGAGGAGTAAATTGGGGATTTAGGCCTAGGGATTTCAAAATAAGATTTGAAGATTTGAGGGTCGAGTTGATGTCCGATTTTGGTAATTTTTATATGTATAGACTAGTGGCGAGATAAGGAATCCGTTGATGTTAATTTTTCTGAATTACGAGAAGTGGGCCCGGGGCTCGGGTTTTGCCAAATTTTGGGATTTTGATGTTTTTCAGTTATTTTCGATTGGGTATTGTTCCTACAGCATAATGTGACATATTCGTTCTGATTTTGGATAGATTCGACACGCGAAGAGGCCAATTCGAGAGGCAAGGGCATAGCGAGCTAGACTTTTGGCCGTCTTAATGTGAGTAATTGATGTAAATGATGTCCTGAAGGTTTGAAACCCCGGAATTTCACATCGTAACGCTATATTGAGGTGACTTGCACGCCGGATAACGGGCGTGGGGTAGAGCACCATTGGGGATTGTGACTTGGTCCGTCCCGAGAGATGTTTTTACCGTGTTTTCTACTTGAACTAAATTGAGAATCATCCTTACTTAGATTTGATTGTTACATTTGGGATTCTTGCCAATTATTTGAATCCTTCAGGGATTGATATCACTGTTTTCGCATATTTTGCATATCATTTGATCTCAGTCCAAGGTTTTAAATACTGTTTTGCAAACTCAGCCATCTTTCTAAGATTTGAAAACTTAAATGATATTTCTAAATGATATTTCGGGCTGAGAACTATTGTTTTACGAATGCCCAAGGGGCTTATGACGATTTCTGGACTGAGCATGGATCGGGATGCGTGCCGCAACGGTGTTGCATTGATATTGAGGTCGAGAGCCTAGTTGATTACATTGATATTGAGGCCGAGAGCCTGGTTGATTACATTGACATTGATATTGAGGCCGAGAGCCTGGGTGATTATACTGATATTTATATGAGGCCGAGGGCCTAGATTTGATGCCACGAGATGGCTTGATATTGCGCTTGGGCTGTAGGAGCCCCTCCGGAGTCTGTACACACCCCCAGTGAGTGCCGTCGATGATAAATAAATATAGATGGCTCGGGCTGCACGCCGCAGTGGGTACCAGAGGGTAGTGTCATATGCATTGCATTGCACTCATGCATTTATTCCTTATCTGCATTATCTTCCATAATAATTATGTGCTCTTATTTCATTGAGTGGTTGCTTCATACTGTTCTGAGCCTGAGGAGCTAATATTGTTCTGAGATACTGAGCCTGAGGGGCAGATTTCTACTTATTATTTTGATACTGAGCCCGAGGGGCAGATTTCTACTTGTTATTTTACTGCAAAATTACCTGTTTTACTGGTTTAAAAGAAATTTCACATGATATTTCACTGAATTGTTATTTTAAATAATTTCACTGCTTCTCTTTGGAATTTTGTGTGCCTTAACGTGTTTTCTTACCTTCAGTCATTATTTATATTTATTACTCACTGGGTCGGAGTACTCATATTACTCCCTGCACCATGTGTGCAGGTACAGGTATTCCTGAGGCATAGAGCAAGTTTTCTGCGGTTCAGTTTTCATCGGAGTTATCGAGGTAGCTGCATTGCGTTCGCAAACCCGTTTTCTCCCTTATATTCTGTTATTTATGATATCTTCAGACTTTGTTCCTAATTCCATACTTTGTAGAATTTTAGTAAACTCTATAGTAGCTCATGACTTGTGACACCCCGGTTAGGGCTGAGTTGGGTTGGATTTCCGTATTTTATCTATACTTTCCGCTATTGGATATTATTAAACCATGTTTATACTATAATTGTGTTAATTAATTGTCTTAAAAGGATGAATTGGGTTGAATGGCTGGCCTTGTCTTCATGAGAGGTGTCATCACGACCAGGTTCGGGAATTGGGTCGTGACAAGTTGGTATCAGAGCCTAGGTTACTAGGTCTCGCGAGTCATGAGCAGGTTTAGTAGAGTCTCGCGGATCGGTACGGAGACGTCTGTCTTTATCCTCGAGAGGCTGCAGAACCTTTAGGAAAACTTCACATTCTTGAATTCTTATCGTGTGTCTTTGATTCATCTTGAAAAGAAACTTTTGAAATTCCTTTCACGTGTTCGTATGTGTGCATGAGCGCTCAATATCAGATGTGCCTTGATGGCTTGTGATTCCCCGATCAAGGGGCGAGATGTTATCTCTGTGAGTTTATGGTGGGCCAGTCTGGAGGACTTGAGGTTGGATCTTTGCCTATGGTTGTAGCACCGAGGTGCTGATTTGTGTGAACAAGTGTTTTTGAATTTATATGTTCGGTAGTGTCCCTGTTAGTGGAAATGATGGTTGTGGCTATGTGATGAGTATGTTAGTACTGCGAGGCATATCTATATGATTTTGAAGCGACGAGAAGGGTATGCTGAATGATGGAAGAACTAATAGATGCTTGAAGTCCATCGTGATTCAAGTTATAGCCCGAGTTATGGGCGTGTGAAGAATCTTTCCATGTCTCCTAGTTGGGAGTGAAGTAAATTTCATGTTGCGGTATGAGTACAGACTCAAGAAGATCAAGTGACTATGTAATGCTTATGGTGGTGAAAGGTATGCAGAAATGTTAGTTGGAGGTAAAGCAAGTGGGTCATCTCCTGCGGGGTGTTCTAAAGTTGTGTTATCCTTATGTTATCTATTAGAAGACCTCAATGGCAAGTGAATAAAATGTGTTGAAATCTAAATTGGATCACCTAGGGAGTGGGCTTAACTGTTGTGTGAGTGAATGTGAGATTTGCAAAAGAGTTAAAAATTCTAAATGATTTGTGTTTCCACAAGCTTATGAAGGATCGAGTTTAATCTCACTATGGTATTGAGGCAACAATGGAGTATATGCGTTATGAGTATAGTATGTTGTGATCTATGGCTTCGAGCCAAGTTGGGGAGCTTGCTATTGGTTAGCGGATTGTGTGGTTATGTACTATGTTAGTTCCGATTTGATGCATGCTGGTGAATCAGTTCTGGTTGTGGAAATTGGGTCGAGAATTGCACGAGTGAAGGAAAATTTTTGACAAGATGTCTCGGAAGAGCAGGAGATAAGTTTCGATGTTTACGGTAAGTTGGTATTGTCTTCAGCGTCACCTAAGATCGGTGTTTTGTAAAAAAGGGTTTTGCGTCCTGGTTAATAATTCTTGATCGCTCTTTAGCGTTAGTACGACTGGTGGTTTGGATGTACACTCCAGATATTGTTGTGGTAGGTAGTGGGAGTGTGTCCCACAGGAAGATTATATAAGTGTGGCATGTGATCACTTGATTGATTAAAGAAGTAAACCAAGTATGAAGTTTGCAACAGTGTGATGTTTAGTATAGTTTTCTATATGCTATTTTGTATGCCTTGCTTCCTGTTTTTTAAGGAAAGTCCATATTAGTGCGTGGGATTGGTAATTCCTTCCAAAGTTCGTTTTCTTTTTTGTATCGCGTTCGAATTGGTAGCCTATTGGCATATTGGGGAATCATATGCGGCTTTTGATTATATCTAGGGTGGCTTATTGCCTGAGCAGTTCGTAATGGGTGAGACGAGATCATTGAATTCGAGATCAGTGCAATCTAAGTATATGAAGTAAATTAAGGGGTTAAGACCATTGTTTGGTTCGGAATGAGGTGATAGTTCTTGCCAGAAGTATAGACCCAATGAATTGTTGATTCGGCGGTGTTTTGAATTTATACATATCTCTTCCGTCTTATCGGTATTGTAAGAATTTGAACAAGACCTATATATGTCATGCAGCATGGGATGTGTAATGATTTTTCTTCTATATAGGATCAATGGAAGTTGTTGACTAGTTGAGTACGTAAACGTTCATGGTTCGGAAAGGAGGTGAAGTCCTCATGTTACCTTAGGATGGTATGGTATATGCGATATGTTATGAAGGATTGAGATTTGCGTGTGTAAGGTTACAGTTCCATTTTGAAGGGAAATTCATAACATTCTTAGGCGGTACGGGCAGCTTTAGGTGATTAGAGAAATGAGCTTCAGATGATTAGGGTGAATGATCTTCAGATGATTAAGGAAATAGTATTGCTAATTGGAAGTGATTTGATGAGAGTATATGTCTCATAAAAAGGTAATGTGATTAAATTGATGATATTTCGGTAGTATTGCGGCATGTTCTTGGTGGGTCCACTGGTGGTATTCGGGTTTGCTTGGTAGCACAAGAAAATTTTAAGTATCTGTCGTGGAATGATTGGGTATCAAAGGTGTGCATGTATTCGCACAGTGGAAACTGGAATCAGGTATGATGATTTGTGTGCCATATGGAGTTGGAGACTGGAAGTTCTCATGTTAGGTGTGGTGGTGGATCGTGTGTATTCGGTACCGTTTAGCGGCAATCGGGATTTGGAGGCTCGAGTGGATCTTTGTTTGCTGGTATGTTAGATTTTGGATGTGATGTCGGAATTCAGACTGGTTGTCTTAGTGTTGAGTGACTCTGAACTATCGCGCTATGGGCAATACCAAAAATGCCACGGGTTAAGTGATGAAGTGCATTAGATTATGTTCTAATAGAGTGGTTTATATTTCAAAGGACCAACAGACGGTTGGGAAGGATTACTTTCTTAATTGGGCATTCGTGATGGATGTCAGTGCAAAGGTTGCTATCATTAATTCAGTTCAGTTGTTGGGAGACTTTTCAGATGAGTTTCATATGGCTAGGCATGTCGCCGGGCGAGGTTGTTGATTTCGGTATTAATTTGGTACCGGGAACCGGATCGTCTGGCTCCGATAGGAGTTGTAGTAGTGGAAGTCGAGCGGGATAAGTAATTGGGTGTTGCTCGATGAATAACGTACCGGTTATGTTCTATTAGGTTTGCGTGGTGTGTGTTATTTGTTTCACCATGGGTGTAATGATTTGCTTTGACTCTAGACATCAATTGAGCATGGTTGTCGATTTCAAGCATAGTGACTTGAGGTGTTTCCTATGGAGTAGTATTTGGATAGGAATGCACGTTGTAGCAAAGTTGTATGGAAACATGACATTGCGGGTCAAATTTGTGTGTCCTATTTCTATGATGTGAGACAGGGTCTCAGCCTTGTGTTGTGGCAGTACTGGTGAGTTTGAGGTACAGCTCTCTCAGTTGAGTCATTTTCATGAATTGAGTATTTTCTGACCGTTTCTTATTGGTGCACGTATTATGCAAGTTGTGGCTTAGGCATGTATTGATGTGTCATCTCACCAGAGTAGTGTGTTTGGTCAGAAAAGATCGTTGAAATCATTAATGAATGCGAATGGATTTGATATCAGTATGTGTGATGGGTAAATATTGAGGTTCGGTTCAAAATTTGCTATGGTAATTACCAGGAGAGAAATGACTTCATGAATGGTTGACATAGAAAATGGTTATGATTTATTGCGTGTTTTCTTTATCATTGGCAGTATGTGAAAGTGTTGGAATGAGGCTTTAGTTGTTAAGAGGTTTCCTATCGATATTCGATTATTATGTGCAGCTACTGTGAATAGAAATTATCGTTTCGAGTGTTTGAGTTATGTGGTATATAAGATAATTGCACCTAATGTTGCAAGTATGGGTTATTACAGCCGGTTCGGGCTTATTCTGAGTATGGATGTGAAATATTAATCTTGTGTATGATTTCGGAAGGTGCAGTGTGGTTCTATGGTTTATGGACTAGATGGATTGTGAAATTTCAGCTATGTTGTGTTATCGGACCTATGCGAGATGGGGTAGTGTGGGATCACCCATGGGTATATTCTTGGTAAGGTCGTTCAGCTATTGGTTGGCTTCTAGGACAACAATGGGTACGCTTGAGGACGAGCGTTTGTTTAAGTTGGGGAGGATGTGACGACCCGACCCGTCGTCTCGTGAGTTACCGCCCCGTTTTCCCCATTTCCTATTTCTTTATGCTTCATTATCAGTGTTGGGTGTGAACTAGTTGATTTGGATTGGTTTTAGTAGGAAATGAGACACTTAGTCTCTTTAAGGAAGGTTTATTTTGGAAAAGTCAACCGGACGTTGACTTATGTGTTAGAGGGCTCGGATTTGAATCCCGATGATTCGTTAGCTTCGGGAGATGATTTGTGACTTAGGAGTGTGACCAGAAGTAATTTTGGAGGTCCGGTGTAGAATTAGGCTTGAATTGGCGAAGTTAGTATTTTGGCGAATTCTGGTTGATAGGTGAGATTTTGATCCGAGAGTCGGAATAGAATTCCGAGAGTTGTTGTAGCTTCGTTAGGTGATTTGGGATATGTGTGCAAATTTTCAGGTCATTCGGACGTGGTTTGGTCGGGTTTTTGATCGAAAGTGTATTTCGGAAGTTTTTAAAAAATTAGGCTTGAATTCGATGAGTTTTGGGTAATTTGATATTGTTTGACGTGTTTTGATGATTGGAAGAGGTTTGAATAATGTTATGAATTATGTTGGCATGTTTGGTTGGGGTCACATGAGGCTCGGATAAGTTTTGGAAGAGTTTTTGGAAGATTTTTGCCGTTTTGAGCATAAGCACGTAATGATCCAAAGGTCCATTTTTAGTTCTAGAGATTTAAATTTGATTTCGAGACTTCCAGAATTTTGATAATGAATTATAGAACTGGTATGGAATGTTTAGTCTAATTTCATCAAGTCGCGATTGGGTAATTGACGCGAAACATCTGTTAATTATTTAACGAGCGAAATGGATATCACACTGAGCAAACGAGCTCCGAATTGAGTTTCGATTGAAGGACTATGTTCGTATTATTATTTGTGACTCATAGGAACATGATTCATCAAATTCTGAGTTCGTATGGTGGAGTTAGAGCCTTTTTAGTGAAAATAAATATTGCTGGTGTAGAGGGTTCTGGTGTGCACCTTTAGCGACCAGATTTGGCACCTTTAGCGACCAGATTTGGCACCTTTTGCGACCAGAATGGGCTTTATTAGTGTTGTTCTGTTTTTTTACTCATTTTCACGTTTTTCTTGTGAAAGAACATGGCTTGGGGCGATTTTTGAGCAAGAAATCATGGAAAATCTTGAGGTACGTCACTTGTGATCATTTCTACTCCATAATATTGAATTATCATCGAATAATCTGACTAGATTACATGTTTTTGAGGAGTAAATTGGGGATTTAGGCCTAGGGATTTGAAAATAAGATTTGAAGATTTGAGGGTCGAGTTGATGTCCGATTTTGGTAATTTTTATATGTATAGACTAGTGGCGAGATAAGGAATCCATTGATGTTAATTTTTTTGAATTTCGAGAAGTGGGCCCGGGCTCGGGTTTTGCCAAATTTCGGGATTTTGATGTTTTTCAGTTATTTTCGATTGGGTATTGTTCCTACAACATAATGTGACATATTCGTTCTGATTTTGGATAGATTCGACACGCGAAGAGGCCAATTCGAGAGGTAAGGGCATATCGAGCTAGACTTTTGGCCGTCTTGAGGTGAGTAATTGATGTAAATGATGTCCTGAAGGTTTGAAACCCCAGAATTTCACATCGTAACGCTATATTGAGGTGACTTGCATGCCGAATAACGGGCGTGGGGTAGAGCACCATTGGGGATTGTGACTTGGTCCGTCCCAAGAGATGTTTTTACCGTATTTTCTACTTGAACTAAATTGAGAATCATCCTTACTTAGATTTGATTGTTACATTTGGGATTCTTGCCAATTATTTGAATCCTTCAGGGATTGATATCACTGTTTTCGCATATTTTGCATATCATTTGATCTCAATCCAAGGTTTTAAATACTGTTTTGCAAACTCAGCCATCTTTCTAAGATTTGAAAACTTAAATGATATTTCTAAATGATATTTCGGGCTGAGAACTATTGTTTTACGAATGCCCAAGGGGCTTATGATGATTTCTGGACTAAGCATGGATCGGGCTACGCGCCGCAGCAGTGGTACATTGATATTGAGGCCGAGAGCCTGGTTGATTACATTGATATTGAGGCCGAGAGCCTGGTTAATTACATTGATATTGAGGCCGAGAGCCTGAGTGATTATACTGATATTTATATGAGGCCGAGGGCCTAGATTTGATGCCACGAGATGGCTTGATATTGCGCTTGGACTGTAGGATCCCCTCCGGAGTCTGTACACACCTCCAGTGAGTGTCGTCGATGAAAAATAAATATGGATGGCTCGGGCTGCACGCTGTAGTGGGTACCTGAGGGTACCGTCATATGCATTGCATTGCACTCATGCATTTATTCCTTATATGCATTATCTGCCATAATGATTATGTGCTCTTATTTCATTGAGTGGTTGCTTCATACTGTTCTGAGCCTGAGGGGCTGATACTGTTCTGAGATACTAAGCCTGAGGGGTAGATTTCTACTTATTATTTTGATACTGAGCCCGAGGGGCAGATTTCTACTTGTTATTTTACTGCCAAATTACCTGTTTTACTGGTTTAAAAGAAATTTCACATGATATTTCACTGAATTGTTATTTTAAATGATTTCACTGCTTCTGTATAGAATGTTGTGTGCCTTAACGTATTTTCTTATCTTCAGTCATTATTTATATTTATTACTCACTGGGCCGGAGTACTCACATTACTCCCTGCACCATGTGTGCAGGTACAGGTATTCCTGAGGCATAGAGCGAGTTTTCTGCTATTCAGTTTTCATCGGAGTTATCGAGGTAGCTGCATGGCGTTCACAGACCAGTTTTCTCCCTTATATTCTGTTATTTATGATATCTTTAGACTTTGTTCCTAATTCCATACTTTGTAGAATTTTAGTAAACTTTATAGTAGCTAATGACTTGTGACACCCCGGTTAGGACTGAGTTGGGTTGGATTTCCGTATTTTATCTATACTTTCCGCTATTGAATATTATTAAACCATGTTTATACTATAATTGTGTTAATTAATTGTCTTAAAGGATGAATTGGGTTGAATGACTGGCCTTGTCTTCAGGAGAGGTGCCATCACGACCAGGTTCAGGAATTGGGTCGTGACATAATAATAGGTCAATATGCTCCAGAAAACTCAACATTAGTCGTATAAAATTTATGTAAAAATTTAACAACATTATTAATGGCCTCCCAAGTAGTAGTTGTTAACATACAGTTTGGATCAGTACAATGCGCATTAGCACCTTCAGTTATTGGGAATCTATATTTGTAGCAATATTTTAAAAATATATATGTATAATTCCATCTACTAACAATTTGGTCTAGCATGAATCTGGGCTTAAGGTTATGCTTGGTACACTTATTCTTAAATTCCCTAATTCTAGATTGTCTAGTATTTCCTTGAATAGCACCAACCGCTCTTCTAACATGAGTAATCTCAGTTGAAAATATATAAAGGCCAGTTTTAACAATTAAATTATAAACATGACATGCACACCTAACATGAAAAATTTCATCAAGTGGTGATTGCAAATGCAGTTTTAATATTGAAGTTGCGACATTATTGTTAGAAGCTTATCAAAAGATATACACAATACTTTTTTCTTAAGATTATAAAATTCAGCAACTTCGCAAATAGTAGTACTTATAAACACAACAGTATGACTCTAATCTTCATCATATTTAAAAGAGATAATACGTTGTTGTTGTATACAATAATTATCATCTATTCAATGACATGCAATTGTTAAATAATCATTTTCATTAACAGCATGACCAATATCAGAAGTTAGAGAAACTCTACAAGGAAAGTGGTCAAATAAATAACGTATGTATGTTTGATATTGTCTATGAAGTCTAAAGATATCAGATCTACAAGTACTTCTAGGGATACCTTTAAATAAAGTATTATAAATCCTTTGAATATACATAATAAGATATGATGAAGAAGCAAAAGAAAAAGGTAGAAAACCCAAAGCAATCATTTTCGCTAACTCCTCACGATCCTTCATTTTATTATATTTCATAAGTCCTCCTGTAGTAGGGTTTAGAGTTGCTTAATTTTCATCTCCATCAGAGCCCCATTCTATAGGAAGCTCAATTCTCATATGTCTACTAAGTGTCCCAATCCCCCTTAATTTTCATACAGTTTTATGTTTAAAATCATCATTACAAAGTCTGCATTTAACTCTATTAGTACCTTCTATTTCGTCAAAAAATTTCCAAACCTTCTTTTACTCCGATTAGTAGTCGGGGCCACAAGTGGTCTACTACTAACACCACGACCACCACCCCTGCTACCAGCTCCAGCACTACTAGGTGTAAGTGGTATCTCATCTTCCATTTCTAATTCATTATCTTCTATACCGAAATCTTCCTGTAACTGTTCATAATCTATATTGTTATCAGGTAAAGTTTCAGAAATATGTGTAGAGTCATTTAAATTACTACCAGATGCTGAAGTACTACCTCTTTTTTTATTTTCCCGATTAGTAATCTTATTACAAACTCTTTTTGCAGCATTAAATATATTGTGATAATTGAACTACTAGCAAAAACTAAATATGCAAATAAAATAGTAAATAAGAGAAAGAGTTGGAGGGAGTGCACCGAATTCGGCAATAAATTAAACACTTGATGATTTCGCAACTCCAATATTACCACGAAGAAATGTCAATTGTTCAAACTTCAAACTTCAAATAATAAATAATACGATAAATTTTATTCCAAAAAAAATGAGAGCCAAATATTGGACTGCACTTTAGGTGAAGAATGGGAGAATGATATTTGAGAATATGAGTTTGAGAAATGAGAGATGAGTGAAGAAATGAAGAAAAGGGGGGAGGGGGGGGGGGTGTATTTATAGTTTTTCAAAGGGCTAAATTATTAGTTACAAAATATGTTAAATTTTAAAAAAAAATTGGCCCAAAAAGGGCTAAATGTGCGAAATAGTCGTTGGGCAACGTCCTTGGCCCAGCAGACCATTGCCTATGGTTAGGCACTCAGAAACATTAAAAAAAATAATTAAAAGTAGCCGTTAAATCGGTCTGGGCCTGTTAATCGGTTCTACAGTAAATCACGTTGACCGGGTTTGACCGGTCCGATTAACCGGTTGCACGAAGGTAAATAGACCAACCCCATTAACCTAGCCCACCCGGCCCCCTTTGTAGCGGTCCGGGCCAGTTCCGGTTTCAACCGGTCTAGGCGAGTCCGGAAATGGGTTGACCCAGCCCGTTAAACACCTTAGTCAACTTACTTGAGTTTTAAAGCTCTATTTCACATTTTAATCAATTTTTCATATAAAAACATTCCAAAAAAAATTTATGGACTGCACATGCAAGTCATAATATATATTCTGAAGTTGCTCGGAATATTAAGTCGCTGAACGAGACGTTAATTCTTAAAACGACAAGTCTGAGTCGTTCTAGAAGCTAGAGAAGAGAAGAGAGAGAAAGGGATTTGAGAAATGAAACTGTTCCATTGCTTAGCTAATGTAGCAAAACATATATACAAGCTAACTATTTCAATTAATAACAGCTCATTAACAGCTAATAACCACCTAACTACTAACTAATTATCTATCTATTAAATATGCCAGTGTACAAATAGGCTTTCATCTGCACTGATATTAAATTACATTGGAATTTTAATTACTCGTTGCTTAAGAGAAGAAATGGAATCCCAACAGGAAAAGGGTTTCTATCCAATATTTACGGTTATAACTTATATTAATTGTTTTATGAAAATATTATTTAAGGGATATTTTGATCAACCAACATTGTATTAATACATTTATAAAAATATGACTGTATTTTGAAGAAATAAATGATCTTTTTGAAGGGTTACAAGAGGCGAGTCGGCATATTTGCATGTGGATTGAATTCGAAGTTGGGCGTTTAAGATATGGCTAATTGAAATTTACATATTCGTACGCCACAATAATTGTGTTTAATGACATGTTAGAAGACTCCTTAGGTTACTTGAATTCTAGGACAACCTAATTACAGTATATCCTTTCTTTTGGCAAATTATACTACTAGGCATGCCTAGTAGTTATTTTATCTATATCTATCTATCTATATTCTATATCTATATCTATATTATTATAAAGCACGAATGTTGAAACACTAAATGTTGAACCAAAAATATCCCTAAAATATTGAGACTTTTGTACTCTTTTTAAAATTTAATTATTCCTTCAAATAAATAACTTCATGTTGGATAAAATTGTAACATTAAATGTGGCACGTAATATTTAGGATTTTAAAGTCTAAAGGAATTCTGCCTTGAGACGTGATTGAATGATAAGAAAACTGTTTTCCAAAGGAGTCTTAGTTGAAAAGGAATGAATTGCGTTAACTAATTTGTATAAGTCGTGGCTTAGTATTATCAGACCTCTGTGTGACGACCAAAAAAAATAAATTATATAGTTGGCCCTTATGAATTGCGTTAACTAATTTGTTACCGTTTCAGAAAGCGTCATGTCGTGGCAACAATACATGGATGAGAGCACCTTATGTGCTAGCTAGATCCAGGTAACCGCTATTGTTGGCCCTGACTACACTGCTTGGTTTTATAACACCACTTTTGATCAATTTAAATTTGAGGAGAATAATTGGCCACAATATCACTAGGTAGGAAAGCTAGATCGGATTGATGCCTTGCAAGACTTTCGAGAGTTAATGACAGGAGAAAAGGAAAACGATTGAAAGATTTGATTACGACTGTTCGAGATTCGTGTTAGCATACTCGATATAGCACAACAATTGCAAGGGGATCTAGATAGAATAAAAAAGATCGATGTTCCAACAGGCTTGCATCTTAGGGCATAAAATACATGATTATTCAAGGGACCGTTGACTCCTCGGCCCTCGCCAATGTAACCTGATTATTGAGAGGTTCGACGATTATCTCTTTGGTCAAGGTTATTTTTATGAATTTCCTTTTATTATGTTATATTGAAGATTTTGAAGTTTACTTTTGATGGGTACTTAAGGGTGGGAAAGTCAAAGATATAATTTCTTATTTTCTTTCTGGATTCAATCATTCTCTTTATATTTTGGTTTTGCAGATTTGATTTAATTACCTTCAAGTCAACTAAGTTTCCCGCCTTATGCATGTTACACAAGAAAACATATGAATATATAACTATAGCTCTTAATTTGTTGACTGTTGTGCAGTAGGTTTCGTGTATAGTTGTGTAAACTATATCCGAGAACGTGTCTATTTAGATTTCTAGAACTATTGTATAAATACGCAATGATGAGGAACAAACAATAACGAGCAAAATCTTCTCTCAACCTCTTTGTTTTATTCTTTCTTAAGCTTTACAATGTTAATATGCAAGTGACTAGGAGAATTCCAAATACAATTTGCCATAGTATTGGAACTTTCATTCACTAACTTTCAAAAAGAACGTTAAGCCATACTTCTTAAATCCAAATTCCAAAAAGAACATTAATCCATACTTCTTAAATCCAAATTCCAAAAAGAACATTAAGCCATACTTCTTAAATCCAAATTCCAAAAAGAACATTAAGCCATACTTCTTAAATCCAAATTCCATAAAGAACATTAAGCCATACTTCTTAAATCCAAATTCCAAAAAGAACATTAAGCCATACTTCTTAAATCCAAATTCCAAAAAGAACATTAAGCCATACTTCTTAAATCCAAATTCCAAAAAGAACATTAAGCCATACTTCTTAAATCCAAATTCCAAAAAGAACATTAAGCCATACTTCTTAAATCCAAATTCCAAAAAGAACATTAAGCCATACTTCTTAAATCCAAATTTCAAAAAGAACATTAGGATGAAGATTTTAAGAGTTTAATTGCACTTGAGTTCCCATGAATTTTTCGTAAACTAGATTTCCGACACCGGCATTTAGGACATCAAAACTAACTTGGAATTTGAAATTAAATATATCACTTAATTAGTTTGAATATTCATATAGGGATTAATATCTTATGATTAAAGGTGCACTTGATCAGGTATAATATTTATAGATTCAACTAAATTAGAATATGAGTAGAACACAGATTTGGATAACAATAGAAGATCTACAGGTATATAACTACTGGTTTAAGGATTTAAACTGTAATCTAAGGCAAAAGAATAGAAAGTTTATCAATTAAAACCTAAATGGATACTACAAATTAATCTACAACTCTCTTCTCCATCTTTGAGACTCTACTATCCAAAAGTTATTTATGCCCTATTTATATAGCATATTTTTCAAATAAAGCAGATTCAATAGAGCCCCCGTTCCTTAACGTTGATCTGCCACTAAAGATATCCGTGCGTCGCACGAACGTAGAAACTAGTTATTATAAAAGTATGAATACAATGTTGATGGACCAAAATAGCCTTAAAATATAACTGATATTGGATAAAATTGTAACTTTTAAAAATTTGACAATAATAGGACTTGAAATTAAGTAATAAAATTCTCTAAAATTTTGTAACTAGACATGCCCACGTAATATTAATTCTACTTGGGGAATGAAACTGGACAAAAGATTAACTTTTATGAACTCTCAATCCTACCACAACTAAAATCTTCATAAGTTAGTATGTTATTCGATTCTCTTTGTTTACCCAAAACAAATTGGATTAAAGAATTATCTTAAACATAATTTTATTCTTATCAAATTAATTTTGTTATAATCCACAAAAAGATCTAGCTTCTCTATCTTTACAAACCAAAATTTTCAAATTTGTTAGTTTGATTATTAGAAGCATTTCTATTTAGAGTGGACTACATAAGTTATGACTCTTGCTTTTATGTGTGGCCTGGGGCCATGACATGAAAAATCCTGCAATTTTTGATTCGTTAAAGCACTTAAATGATGTGGAATTACATTGTTGTCATTAGACTCCCTTCATCTTAATGATTACAACCAGAACAATGCCAACATGCATAAGAAAATGAATTTTTGTGGAGTATGGATGAGGTACAAAAATTAATAGATCTTTCACGTGACGATATAATATAACTCCTTGAACAACACCAAGAGTTATATCAATTGTTGCATGTTGGCATTGGCACTGGAATATCGATCGATATTGTGTTTCCATTGTGATGATGAAGAGGAATTTTGTACAAAATAATGATCAAGTTCGGCACAGGAGAGGAGAATCAGCTTATGAAATCCTAAATAATAGAGCGTATATGACTTATGAATGTACTATTGCTTTAATATGATTGAGTTTCGGTAATTTGCTTGATAACTGTTACTAATTAATCTTCTTCACAATATATACTTAGTGAATTTAAATTATATTACATATATTATAGGAAATTGCCAACTTTATGTATCAAGATAGAAACATATCTTTCTTTCTACTTAGAGGGACGTACAATGGATTTACAATACCAACGGATATAATGAATAGTTGAAAGTTTATTATTTTAGTTACACATGCAAGATATATTCGTGCGAAGCACGAACGTAGAGACTAGTTAATAATACAAGAAAAAAGAACCACAACGGAAAAGTACAAGTAAGAGGGACAAAGCTCTAGTTGTGTTGCGTCTATGCCTTGGCAATAGTTACTCCTCTACGCCTCACATTGCCTTATGATGACAACCACATGTAGAGAATCATGGTGTAGCAATCGGCAAAGTCTCAGGAGGGAATATAATTTCATAGCAGTTTGGATCTTCCCAAAGACATATGACATGAGCAAACACATACTGGCTTGGGCCTTACCTTACCAATCCTATTGAGGCATAAAAAAGGGAAATTTTCGTAAAGCACTATCTTTTAGTAGTAATTAGTCATCTATAGATACCATTTGCTATATGACAGATTATAGATACCTTTTCTGTGGTTATAAGATGTATTTGATGTATTTAAGATATTATATTCATGAATACAGTAGCAAAGTTAGGCGTGAATCAGGGAAGTCCAGCTAATCGGTTGTTGTATTCGAGTGAATTCGACTGTATTCATGGAGTGAAACATGAGATTACAGCTGGACAGATTATTGTATTCGACTGTATTCACGGCGTGAAATAGGGGATTACACTGTTTTTAAAACGTAAAGTGAATCAATTAACATAATAGACTCCTAATATAACTCAACAAACTCAATTATAACACACAAAAATTGTATTTTCAGTTATCAAAAATATTCTCAACCAAAAAATACCCCAAAAATATAGCAATCTTCATAAAAATTATATACTACATCTGAATGCATAAATTATATTAATTAAAAAAATATATGAATACATTCATGGCATATAGTGAGACAGTAGATACAATAAAATACATATAATACAGCAGGATACATTGAAATACAATGAAAAAAAGACAGTGAATATAATAAAATACATGGAATACAACGAGATACATTGAATTACGATGAAAAAAAGACAACGAATACAATGAAATACATTAAAATACATTGAAATATATTAATAGAAAATCAAGTTGTTTAGCCCCAAACTCCATCGTCTTTGTTCAAGAACAAACCCTAATTTTCGGCGAATCCGCCGTAGCAACATTTGAAGGTCCTGTTTTTTTTTTTTGGCTAAAGTGACGGTAAGTCCCTCATTCATTACCTTAACAACATCCTTATGGGCAAGATTATTTGGGTAAGCAACATTATCTCGAAACTAGGAACGTTAATCTGTCCAAAGAAATTCATGATCACCAAATGAAGCACTAAATTGCAGAAAACAAAATCTGCATAAGTACGTTCTGGTGGCAAATCTTTGAATTCATTTTTTTCTTTGTTTACTTGGATTCGGAGACAAACAGCAAGGGATGTTGTGCCAATACAAGAGAGTAACCAAAGAGAAAAGAGTTCAATGGAAAGATCCCCTGAAATTCCATGGTTACTTACCTCAAAACACCCAATTGTTGCAACCGAATCCAGAATTTTTGAAATTAATTCATTGCTTAACGATGCTAAAGTCTCATAATTGAGTTTTGATAGATTACGAATGGATTTTTGCCTGGGGAAGACTCGATCAGGAAGCCTGAGATCCCCTGAAATTCCATGGTCGAAATCAGCATCTCTGAAGTGGGCTTTGCACAAATCTGGTGGAATGAGGAGGAGATCAAAAATTTTAATGGGATGGCGGAAGAGAATGATACGTATCAAAGTAGAGAGAGAAAGAAAATAGTGTAACTGATTAGCGTATTTAGTGGCTTAGGGCTAGGTGGTAACCAAAATAAAATATTTTGCTATAAACCTTAAAAACTATCTATAGAATATAATTTTTTTAAATGATATTTATTTAAAATAAATAAGGTGTTAACCTTTGCTATAGGAGGTAAAAATACGAACTAGAAAGCTAGCACGCATGAAGAAAATACGAACTAGAAAAGACTAAATACTCTATAATTGTCACAGAGTTTATAACGTACTCTGTAATGATATTACACATGATAATACTTAAAAGGTGATAAAATAATACAATATAAAAAATTGTGTCTTGGCCCTCTTTCTTGACTCTTGTGTACTCTTCAATTTGTAGCTCTTTGGCTTCTTGCTCCACTGTCTTCAAAAAAGCTTCAAACTTTATCATTTCTTTTTTGATTTATTTGACCTGGTGGAGGTGGTAGGGACACTCTCCTTCTGCTTTGCATTTCTCAATGGTGGTTTTCTTATGACAACCACTTGTGTTGCTTTGCCATCCCAGATATGTTGCCTTTCATGTACATTCTTTTTATTTTTGTTTGATCCACTTCTCATGTGTCGAGGCGAAAGATCTCCCACCCGAGCTACATTTTTTAAGGAGGCATCAAGTAGGTCTTCTTCCTCCCCTTCTTCATAAAAATCTCGACTCGTTTCCATTCCAAACACATCCATATGATTGTATCCGAACATCACTAATGCACCTTGATCCTTCCTCAGATTATCTAGCCCTCTCAATGTATCCATATCATGTGTAACAAGTGTGTGGAGAATATTGATAGGTGTCAAATTGAATTGTGTAGTCAATGCAAGTGAACTTCCAGCTTTTCTTTCAATTGCTACTATGTTGTGCATTTTTGAAATTTCAGCACCATTCACGTCTGCTTTTTGCTGCTGCCCTGCTGGAATTAAAGACCTGTTGATGTCTTGAGGATTATGCTTAAAGGTTGAGACAGTTGCTGCAATTTTGTTCTTTCCAGTTGGTACAAACGCAACAGCGTTCGGACTTAAACCTTTCTTGGTTCCTAAAGTAGTAACAGATGTAGTTGCATGTTCATCGTGTCTCTTTATTGCTTCATGGTGCATCTGCTTCTCTTTTTTTTCTCTCCCCTGTTGCTGCAGCTGAGTTATGTTTATTGAACTTTTGTGCATTAGTTTGACTTGCATTTTCCTTATAGATTGCCACATGACTGTCTAGTGATAGCCTGTATGAGTCCACCAAGCTATAGAGTACCTGGTCCTCTATGAGATAATACTTAGAATGCAGTAACTGTTGAATGTAAAGAAGGCCAGAGATTTTGTACGTGGAAAAATCCCACACAAGGGGATCAAAAAACCACGACCTATACCTGTAGGCTTTTAACTTCACTAACTTGTAATCTACCTATTACAAGCCACTTTGCAAAAACCCTATTGCAAAGACTTCAAACTAACTTGTGATGCAACCACCACAAGTCACTCTATAACTCTCCTAGTTACAAAGGATTTAAACTTATGACTATCCCTAGTGGCAATATAAACTCAGAAGTTTACGAATTTGATTTGTTCCTAAGACAGTGCTTCTAAGAAAGCAAACTAGGAATAACAATGTAGAGCAATTAACAAGATTATAACTCAACTATGGGCATACATAAGACTCTTCTAGAAACTAATCCGTAGTGGAGTTGTCTTCTTGTTCTTGATGCACCAGTGACTTCAATGCTAGATGAATGCTTTTTTTGCTTGAGAGAATATCACTGAATGCAAAAGTGAAGTGTATCTTGCACCAGGTTATTTTATCACAAAAGATATCACAATAGGTAGTGATGTCAACTTTTGGTGTACTTCTTCTCAGTGAGAAGTGACTATTGCACTGTCTGCACAACCGCTTCTGGGCTGTTGCGTTCCAGGTGTATATTGGACTTTGTACTTCTGTCAGAACACACCAACGGACCTGGACCTAATTGTGTTCCTCATCTGTAACATTTGCCAGATGGCCACTTTCTTCTGCTACGTTCTAGTTGTGCTGTGTGCTTGACCTGTGCTTTTGTCAGAGAACCCCAATGGAGCAGGTCCCCATTATGTTTCTTTTTATATTGATTGCGTACAACCACTGACTTGTTCGGTTGTCGGAGACATCTAATGGACCAACGCATCAGGTCCCTGCTGTGTTCCTCCCTATGGTTGTTCATCTATTCGCTGATTTTCAGCCTTCGAACAGTTCACATGAGATGTGTATCCTGTGGGACAAAATTCACTATTTGGTTCTTAACAACAAGTTTGTTAGATCATCAAAACATAAGAAGCATAAGGCTAAGTCATTGAAAACTCATTAATTCCCCATTTTTTGATGATGACAAACTTAGGCATGAAAAGCATTTGTTTAGATCATAATTAACAATTAACCAGATGAGAAATGAGCAGCAGTTCCCCCTTAGTTCCCCCTTAATCTTAGATCAGCAGTAGTTCCCCCTTAGTAACAACCAGATGAGAAATGAGCGGTAGTTCCCCCTTAGATCCCCCTTAATCTTAGATCAGCAGTAGTTCCCCCATAGTAACTTACCCCTTAACCTTCTTCTTCTTTCATAATTTCCCCCTTTTGGCATCATTAAAAAGAGCAAATCGTATGACGATGAGAACAAGTAGGTAATAAGCATAAAGAAGTCTGACACAACTAGGTCATGCTACATATGTGCACATGACATAAAAGAAAAGCCAGAGGAACGCATTATTGTACAGGCAACAAAAAGGAAGTTGTTTCATTAATGTTTACACTGGACTGAGTAAGTCAGGAGCAGTAATGGTTAACTTCAACATGCCATCATAACAAAACAAGAAAAACAAAAGCAAAACAACAACCACAAAATGATGGAGCAAAAGCAACTTGGCACTAAGAGGATCCTAGGAAACACTGGAGGAATGAGGTTTGGAGGAAGAGGCAGCAATGGTTTTGAGAACCAGGTCTAGTCTAACATTTTCTGTCAGTTGTTCTTTAAGTAATTGAGCCTGAAGTCTCTCGTTTTCCTTTCTCAGTCAGGTGACCTCCTCATGTACAGAATCAGGCCCCTTAGCTGCTTGGCTAAGCTGAGTTTCCAATATGGCATTTCGAGCCCTCAGCCTTCTCAATTCCTCAGAAGCTATATTTTGAGCGTTTATCAGCTGAGATATGGTCGAGATGCTCCCACAAACTCTTTCTATATATTCACATTCTTTTAGAGTGGTCTTAGAGAAGGACTGCTTGCGCGTGCCCACTATGGAATTTCCTAAGGGGACCTTATAGAATCTGAACACTTGAGTTAGGAGAAAGCCATAGGGTAACCCGTGATTTCCACCTTTAAAATTTGCCACTTTCTGCATGTGATCAATCATGATGGCTGGAAAATTGATTGGTACAAACTCGTTAAGTGCTTCCATTAGGACCATGTCCGATCTTGTAGCAATATAGCACCTCTCAGAGCGGGGTGAAATCACTTTATTGACCAATTCGAAGAGAAGCTGATACTCAGGAAGCAGCACCTTCTTATGCACATGTTCCCTCTATTGAATGGGTTGTTCTTTCATAATGGCTCTCCGAAGGTTTACTCCATAGACACCCTTAACTGAGTTCATACCTTCACACGGGATTCTGAGGACCTTGCCCAATGTTGAAGCATCAAGCACAATGTCTACTCCATTTACGAGAGCACAGATGTGGTCCCCCTCAATAGTGAAAAGAGAAGCGTAGAAAGCATGTACGACATCTTCGTACACTAGAGGCATTCTTTCTTTAAACAAGTGTTCCCATTGTTGAAACTCCACAATCTCCAGAATTTGACGCATCCTTGTCATCTTCGAAATAGTTAGATCAAATTTACGTCCCCACAACACTTTCTGAGTTCTTAGTCTTTGCTGGCAAAGACCACTATCATTGGTCATAGACCTTAATGGACCAGGTTCCTTCACAGTTTCCCTTTTTGTTTGCAACACCCTTCGACAAACTTTCCTTTCCAGCTTGCTAGTCCCACAGTATTGTCTTCAGACCCAGCTAGCTCAGTCTAAGTCCTTTTAGACTTGCTGCTATACTTCATAGATGACCCTTTCTATTTCTTAACAATTTCAGCGAATGCCTTTTCCATGGACTGTTGAGTTGTCATAGATTGTTGTACTGAGGAACCGGGTTCTTTGGAAGCATCTTTATCTACTTGGTTTACTGATCTACTTTTGATGAAATCCTTTGGATTCATTTTCTTCCTTTTTCTTGGCTTGACACTCCTCTTACTTTTCTGAAATGAGGGCTCAGAGCTGTCTTGCTATAGTGACCTGATAGTGAGGGATTTTGAGGAAGACCCTAAGATTTTGGAGTGAATAGGGGGGGGGGTTACAGGAGTGAGTTTGCATGGAAGAGAAACAGGTTTAGTAGAAGGCTTTTTTGGGAATATCTCATGATTCAAGGACTCTAGGAGTTCTGTAGTTCTTGCATTTTCTAGAAGTGAGATCTCTTCCCTCTGTTACTCAGACAAGAGATAAACTTCTTTATTCGTCAGGCTTTCAGCAGCTATGGCCATGATGTTGTGAGCTGCTTCCTTTTCAGGTGACTCCTTGAGAGTCACTGAGTCCAACATGAAGGAGTTTATATACTGGTCAAGATCATCCTCATGGGTTTCTAAAGCCTGAGAAGTGAAACCTTCTATATGTTCTTTGGAGAAGTCATAGGATTGACTGGACATAGGGTTCTCAAAATAATGGTAAACAGGGTTTAGCAGAAATGAGAAGACAGTAGGAGTGTAGAAGAGACTAGAAGTGTGTAAAGTGGTAGAGTGCGTGAAACAGTGATGAACTGAAATTGATTTCAAGGAAGGAGATGAAATAGGAGCGGTGCTAGAAGTGGTAGAAAGAGACGATTATTCGATCGTCATTAGATGAGTACTTTCCAGACACGCAACTAAAGAGAGTGAGAGATGAAAAGTGGATCCTAGCTATACAACGAAGAAGAAGGTTCATGACTTGTCGTGGGAGGGAAGAGAAGTTTTATTGGAAGATGGGCTAATGATGAGTGAAGAAAGAAACATGTTCTGAATAGTTCTAGAGATGGCGGTAGGTTTGTGGGGATCTGTTACCGTGCAGAGGAGGTGAAAGGATTTGACGGACAAGAAATGACGCATAGACATTGGAAAGTTGGATGATGGGGCAGCTGAATTACAAGACATTTAAAAAAAAATTGTTTAGAGAGGACATGCAAAATTAAGCACATTACTACTAACCTGAGATACAAGAACATGATGCCAGAACAATCTTTTGAACAGAATTTTAATAGCTCCCCTCTTGCAGCTCATAACTGTACCTTTAGCTTCTATGATCGTCATGCGTGTTTACCTTTAACGTTATTGATGTGAGTTACGCTTGGACAGAAAACACTTTAGCTACCTTTACCTGAAGGTTTCTTACACAGCTGACAGAGGAGAATCAGGTTCTTCATTGGATTCTCGTGACCTTGTCTTCATCTCAATTTATCAAAAATATTCTCTATTTGAGGCTTTGATGCAGACATTTTGAGTTTGGCCTTTTGTTTTGCAAGGCTTTCCACAAATTAATTCCTTCTTCATATTGACCCTCAGAAGAGGATCTCGCCTTTCAATATGCTTGCAATTTCTCTCCAGTTGTTGGTGAGGCCATGAATCATCACAGGTGCATTTTGGTTTACCAATTTGAGGAACAAGTTGGTTGAGAAGGGAAGTATGAAGGTTAATTTGATTTGCCCACACTTTGTGTTCTGCTGCTTGTGTAGTGCCACGAGCTGCATCTTTTTTTCTTCCAAGTAGTGTACCCGGTTCTTTATGATGGTGCGTTGTCTCTTACCAGTCTCCTACATCTTGATCACTTTTTCATCCTCCTGATTTGAAGCCTCAGACATTTCCCAGAGACAGGATTGGTTCATCATATTAATCCTCACGGTTTCTTTCTTGACAAAGGGAGAGTGCCTTGTGGAATATTGCATGAGCATCTCCTGCCATTTAGTGCTTCATTTGTTGAAGACCTTTTGACCTTGTTTTGTGGGTTTTCCCCCAGGAGGATTCCTTCTCTCGTCTGTTTGCATTGTGTTTCCCAAGCTAATCCTTCCTATTGTTAGGAGCAAGGCATTTTCTTCTATTTGGCGGTTCCTGGCGAGTTGTGATTTAGGAAGGACCTGGTTCGGCACCTGTTCTAAGTAGAGAGCAGTGTTCATTTCTTTTGCCCATCATTGTTGATGATTCCATGGGTGATGAGCACTGTCCATGCATTATTTTCCAGTTCCATATTTTTCTAATCGAGTGCCAAAGGAACCTTTCTGCCTTTTTATTCATTGAGAATGTACCCTTTACTTTCTTCTCAAGGATACATTCACTTCCTGCAGGGCTTTCAGTGAGAAGCATTTCATGAAGTTTTCAGCTGCATGCTTTAGGCATTCACTGTCTATAGTCCATCGCAGTCTGCTTCCTCTTACTGTTCCCTGCACATGCACATCAAGGGTTAGATTTAGGAACCCAAACTAGTTTGGGTCCCTTGTTACTATAAAAGGGATGAATGAGGGATTTCCTAGTCCATGCAGGTAGCATCCGCTTTTTGTGAGTGGTACCTGGTCCTATGCTAGTAGTTACTCTATTAGTGAACGCTTTATTCTTCTGACCAGACTGAACCCTGGCTTGATAGTTTTCTTTAAAATGCCCATTGTTTCCACAGTGGGTACATAGCCAGTTATCAGGTACAGTGACATATTTGCTGTGTGGGTTGAAGGGAGTTTTCTCCCTTTGGAACTCGATGCCCTGCTTGTTCCCACTATTGTTGAGATACATAGCAGTAACAGCATCTGAGGACCAGGTCCACTTCAAGGATTTCTCAAGATCATTTCTTACTTTCTCCAACTCAGCTTGGAGTTGCTGATTCCTCTCGAGTTCACTGCAAAGACTAGTTTTTACAATATTTAACTCCTTTTCCAGCAAGATGTGCGACTCACTGGCTACTTCCTTTCCTTTCCCAAGACTTACATTCATATGTTCTTTATTGAGTCCCTCAATGGTTTCCTCTAGATCAGCATATATCACTAGAAGTTTATCCCTTTCCTCATCAATAGAGGCAATTTTTTCTTCTAAAGTGTGTTTTTTATTGCTAAGACCTTCTATTGTTTCTTTCAGATCAACAACTACTACCATCAAATTGTCTCTCTCATTTTCGACCCTAGTTATTTTTTCATTCAGGGCCTCCTTCTCTAGTTCAGGATTAGCTATGGTCTCATTTAAGTCCACTACACAGACCACTAGATTATCTCTAGATTGTTCGGCCTCTTAAGTTCTATGGTCAGGATCTCCTTATCATTTACAAGACTATAATAAGCATCAATTAAGACATTTGATAAAGACCTTAATTTCTTAGAAGAATAGGATTTCAGATTTCTCTGAACATCTCTGAAGTTTACCTTATTGTCTTCATTTTCTTCATCATCATCATCTGACTGAGCCATCAGTGCGAATAGTGAATCGTACTTTGTTGCTTCAGTTTCCACTGCCATTATGGAACTTTTTCTGCATCTGATTCCCTTTTGGATTCACTTGAGGAATCTCCCTAAGCGGCAAGAGCCTGCTTAACAATATTATCTGCAACACTTTTTCGATTGAATCTTTTCTCTGGAACAGGGTTCCTTTTTCCTACTTTGTCAAGATTTTGCTTGTACTGCTCCTGTTTCGCTAGTGGGCAGCCTTTGATGAAATGCCCTGACTTTCCATATCCATGACAAAGATTGTTGTTCCTTGTTTTGCTTGAACTGCCCCACTTTGGTATGCCACCATTTCTTCGAACCATTTTTGAAATCTCTTAGTGAGATAGGCCATGTCACTATCTTCATCACTTGAATCACTCATTTCAGCTTTAAGCACCAGGTTCTTTTCCTTCTTAGGCTCTCTTCTTTCAATGTCCTTCTTTCTCTTCATCTCATATGTTTTTAGATTACCAATCAACTCATCCATGGTCAGTCTGTAGATCTTTAGCTTTCGTGATGGTATTTACCTTACTTTCCCAAAACCCAGGTAGAACAATAAAAATTTTTCTTACAAGCTTGTTTCTGGGAATGACATTTCCAAGTGAGTGAAGCTCATTTATGATGGATGTGAATCTGGTATGCATGTCTTGTATGGACTCATTATCCTTTATCCTGAAGAGCTCATATTCTGTGGTGAGCATGTCAATTTTGGATTGCTTAACCTGGGTGGTTCCTTCATGAGCGGTTTGCAATGCCTCCCATATTTCTTTGGCAGTTTCACAAGTTGAGACTCTATTGTACTCATCAGGTCCTATGCCACACATCAAGATTTTCTTGGCACGGTAGTTCTTTTCTATAGCTTTTCTGTCGATGTCGTTGTACTCTCTGCTTCCTTTAGGCACCATTTGCTCTATTTTTTCAATCTTCTTCATGGGAACATGTGGACCATCACATATGATGCCCCACAGCTCCAAATCTTCTGCCATAATAAAATCATGCATCCTGGTTTTCCACCATCCGTAGAATTGACCATTGAATCTAGGAGGTCTGTAGGTTGATTGTCCTTCTTCAAAGCTTGGTGGAGCAGCCACAGAGTCCACCACGCTATAGAGTACCTGATCCTCCATGAGATAATACTTAGAATGTAGTAACAAAAGAAGGCCAGAGATTTTCTACATGGAAAAATCCCACACAAGGGGATAAAAAAACCACGACCTACACCTGTAGGCTTTAAACTTCAACTAACTTGTAATCTACCTATTACAAGCCACTTTGCAAACACCCTATTGTAAAGACTTCAAACTAACTTGTGATGCACCACCACAAGCCACTCTATAACTCTCCTAGTTACAGAGGATTTAACTTATGACTACTCCTAGTCACAACATAAACTTTAAAGTTTACGAATTTGGTTTGTTCCTAAGACAGTGCTTCTAAGAAAGCAAACTAGGAATTACAAACTCAACTATGGACATACATAAGACTCTGCTAGAAACTGATCCTTAGTGGAGTTGTCTTCTTGTTCTTGATGCACCAGTGACTTCAATGCTAGATGAATGCTTCTTTTGCTTGAAAGAATATTACTGAATGCGCAAGTGAAGTGTATCTTGCACTAGGTTGTTTTATCACAAAAGATATCACAATAGGTAGTGATGTCAACTCTTGGTGTACTTCTTCTCAGTGAGAAGTGACTGCTGCACTGTCTGTACAGCCGCTTTTGGGCAGTTGCATTCCAGCTGTATAGTGGACTTTGTACTTCTATCAGAACACACCAACGGACCTGGTCCTGATTGTGTTCCTCATCTGTAACATTTGCCAGATGGTCACTTTCTTCTGCTACGTTCCAGCTGTATGCTTGACCTGTGCTTTTGTCAGAGAACTCCAAGGGAGCAGGTCCCCATTGTGTTTCTCTTTATGTTGATTGCGTACAACCACTGACTTGTTCTGTTATCAGAGACATCTAAGGGACCAACGCATCGGGTCCCTGTTGTGTTCCTCCCTATGGTTGTTCATCCATTCGTTGATTTTCAGCCTTCGAACAGTTCACATGAGATATGTTATCCTGTGGGACAAGATTCTCTATTTGGTTCTTAACAACAATTTTGTTAGATCATCAAAACATAGGAAGCATAAGGCTAAGTCATTGAAAACCCATCATCTAGCGAGTCTACCTCATTCCCCGCTTCATCATATGCTTGATCTGCCCAGCTTTTTGATAAATGCTCATCTTCATCTTCCTCAAATATCTTGTCTGAATCATATTCATACTCTCCTTCTTCATAGTCAATTCTTTCCTTAGGACTCTTTGTTGCAGAAGACATTATCGACAATGTTTGCCGAAGGTCTGATAAGTGTACTGGATTTTCAGATTGACCAGCATTTACTTGAGATATTGCAGCCACACTTTTCTCTACTTATTGGTTATTTCCAGTAGATAAGAGTTGCTGCCCAAAATTGTCATCTCTGTCACAAAATGACTCCATTGATTGGGACCGAACATCTTGAACAGATGTATTTAAAGTAACCCATGGGGCCATAATTTTTGGAGTTGTGTTTATGAACATTAATGTCTGAGCATCCTTCACCATTTTGGCCAGATCTGGATTGGATATGTGTAACGTTGGTGAGGCTGCATTAGGTACCGCCCCAAAAATTTGCTCGTCAACCAGAAGAATAGAAAGATCCTTTGATTCATTTGATCGAGCCTCTGCATTGTTCATGGACTGCTGATGTTTTCCACTGCCTGAAATAGACAGCCTATCTGCTGATGGCAACTCATTATCATCAAAATTCCCTGCAATAGTACTGGAGATTCCAATAGTTGCAGCAGAATCACTTCCATCAATTAGAACAGTTGTATGATCCACCACAACTTGATTACCATTTATAGGCCTGGCCTGCTTTGATTCATGTATGCTAGTTGCACCAACAGTAGCAAAGTTAATATGGATAGCCACAGCCTTTTGTTCACCAACATGAATCAATTCCTTTGAGGTGACTGCTCGCGCAACAGAAAATTTGGAGTTAGTTAAACTTTTCTACTGCTTTTCACTCCCTATAGCACTGGTATTTCCAGTTTCTAATTGTGTGTCATCCTGCTTTTATAGTTTTATTGCTCCTTATTTCCAGCCTCCTTCAGATCATGCTCACCCTCATTCAGCAAAACATCAAAAGAGTTCGAAAACCCAATCACTTTGGATTGTAAATTCTGTTTTTGAAGGACTGGGGAATGTTTGTTGCTAGGTGATTGATTTACTACTGTCCAGTTGTTACTCGTGTTACTCTTTGTATCAGATGTGCGTTGGTGTATAGCTGACTGTTTTGGTGTATGTAGTACCTGGGCACTACCTTTGTCCATTAATTTATCAGCCCTAGAAGTTGTTCGAGCCACAGTAGTGTTCAATGAACCAGAAGGTTTCACAAACTCTGTTGCTGCTTGCTTAATTGCAGCTGAAACTTGAGGTTGTTTAGTCTCTAAAGTTATCACCTTATATCCTGTTGAAGCTGCATACTCCAATTCCATAGTATCTACATAAGGTTCCTCAATAGTAGCATCCACATCTGTTGCTATATCAGGCAATTCAACAAATGTAACATTAGGTTCTGTTAGACCAGTTGCTTTCCTGGTAGTTGCAGCATCCAACCTAGCAATCCCAATATGTGACCCACCATACACAGTTCCAACTGTAGTTTTGATCTCCACTTCTTCTTGCACATTGTTAGATCCAAAAAATCTGAGTAACTCGATCCAAAATTTCATTATCTGCAACAGTTTTCAAGATCCCACGAGCATCATGTTCAACTCCAGCTGACACTTGAGAACCTGTAGCTGCACACTCCAAAGCCACAACTTCACTTTGAGTCCCAGATGGCCCAGGGACATGTTTAACCACATCAAGGTTGTTTGAATTAATAGCTCGATCAGCAGCTGTCTTTAAACAAGCAGCAGTAGCTGTATACATCCTTGCAAAAACTGTGGAAGCAGGGATATCACTCAACTTTGTATCAACAATAGTTGGCTTTTTGTTGCCCTGCTCCAGCTGCAAAACCTCCTCAGCACCTCCATGACCTGATGCCACAGCTGTTGTATTCTTAGTCTGCTTATCACCAAGATCTGCTACTGGAGCTGCTACCACTCCTTTGCCATCAGCTGATTGCTGCAAATTTGTCGTTGTGTCCAGCTGACAATTAACTACACCAGTTCTTTGATCACCATTAGCCAATCCTCGTTTTTCATTCAACATTTGCCTCAAGTCTCCTTGAAACTTATCTCCCACAAATTCAAATTCAGGTGCCTCCATCTGTTTTCCTCTTGAGTTTTTTTTTTTTTCAAAATTAAACGACAAACCTTCTCTTCATGACCTTGGTGCTTGCAAACATTGCAATATGCAGGTAAGTTATCATATATAATCTCCTGGAAAACCTCCAAAACCTTACCAGTTGAATTATCAACATGCTGTAAACGTACCCTCTTCGGCAACTTATCAGAGAGGTCAAGAATTACCTTAACTCTAGAAGTGCTAGGTTTTGATCTTGTTTGAGTAGCTTTATCAATTGCAATAGGGTAGCCAACTACTGAAGCTATAGATAATAGAGCCCTTTCCGCAAACAGACCCAGCGCAAGGTTTGGCAGTGATATCCATACCACTACCTTTGCTGTTTCTTCATTAGGATCAAATCCAATAGACCATGGGAAAATTCTACACTGATGCTCCTCTCCCTTGTGCGCAAAATAAGTCACTGGTGTCGTCAAAGACATTACGAAATGGTCAAACTGATCAAACGTAATAAAACTTGTTTTGGTGGTAATAATCCAATCAAACAATGTCTCTTAACTCCAGGTTGATTGGGCAGTAGAGTTCGAAACTCCTTCAAATTTGGTGCTCGTGCAGATACTTTAACCACGATTGCCTGGTGCAAACCTTCTTCTCTTGCAAATTGTTGCCGCTCCTCCATGTCAAAAACCAGTGTAGGTTCTCCATGGACAATGTCAACTGTTTTTAGATGTGTTTGATTCAACATACCATTTGGTTTAGATTGAATAAGACGTCCAGCATAGGTATTTGTAGTTGCAATTTTTGGCCCAGAATCGAGCTGTGAATTTTCATAAACTCCATTGCGATTTTGTGCTACAGTAATCGCGTCACCTAAATCAAGATGTGCAGCATCTTGATTTGAATTTGTAGGATCGCCTAACTGGGGTTTGTACATTATTGGATTGCGCATCTTTTGGGATTGGTCCGGTGGCTTTTCACCACCGGACGACGGCATAGTCGCCGTAGCTGCGCTGCTGGTTACTGTTCACGCTTTTCGCAGGTGAGAGAAGAGAGCATTTTTAATCCCACCAAATTACAGTATGTCCTCCTTGTCCTAATTCCTTTTTATGTAGGATACTGTTTTTCTATATAAACTCTAACACAGTAACGTACCTTACAAAGAAAAACCTAAAAGCCCGTCAAACGCCTTCAATCTTCTTCTGTCTCTACTGGATATCTCTTTCTCGCATCCGCTCCATATAATTAAAAATTCTGGATCCTTGAATATGGAACTGAATGAAGATTTAGTTCTGGATATTATCTCTCGCTTGCCTGTGAAGCTTGCACTTCAATGTAGAGTTCTAAGCAAGAGCTTTAATAACAAGCTTTGTGAACCAAACGTTTGTCAAAGTTATGCTTCCCGATGGTTTCAAGATCAGAATATTTCTAAACTACTCATATACTCATCATCGTCATTATCATCATCACGGTACGAAATATCAAACTTTTTCTGTAAAGTTTACGTAAACCCTAGCCGAGACGAAATATCAACAATTTCACCCCTTAACGTTTCAGTTTTGTCCTCTTGCAAGGGTCTCCTTCTCCTTGAGTTTCATCAATTAAAGACTTTCTGTATTTTCAATCCTATAACAGGGATGCACCAATTGATACCTTACCCAGAGCTTAGAAATTATTTTTCTACTAGGGGTGGTGGCGTAGGATTAGTTGTTGATTATCATACACCCAACGGACATTATAAGTTGGTAACCATTGGGATGCTGAATAGATATGAAGGGTATAAATTTTGCGTATTTTCATCGGAAGAAGCTGGAGTAGTGTGGCATGAATTCCAACTGAGAATGGACGTTCGCGGTGATTCCTTAGTCAATCCACAACCCGTTTATGTGCACGATTGCTTGCATTGGCTCAGAAACGACGGTAGTATTCTTGCCTTTGATACAAAGAGTAGCAGTGGGAAGGCTAGTATTTTCAACCGTCCTGAGATCATCACACGTTATTTTTTTGATCCCATGTATGGCATAATTTCTTTTCCATGTGATGCATGGTTGGGGGTGGTGCGAGGTGTACTTACCCTTGTTTGTGTCTTCAAAAAATTTATAGTCATTTTTGGATATGATCATGTAAGCCGCAATTGGACAGTTTCATACACTTTGCCCAATTTCATGCCCGATTTGCGCAACTATGGTGATGATTTATTAAAATGGTTTGACGGCAAAAAGTTGTTTTTCGTGGTAAATCATTCGGCTTCGCGGGGTGCGTCCACCGGATATCTATACGAGTATGATACAGAGAGAAAGACGTATGAAAAAGTAGATACACTACTTTTGGATATGGACAGTACCATCTTCTTTTCCTTCGAACCAACATTAGCCAACGTCCACAAGACAACACTCCCCCCTTATACGATCCATTCTAAACATTTCCCAGCCATTGCTACAATATTAAATGAGTTCAGATATCTTATTGCTAACTATAAACCTAGAGTTGAGTGTGTCCCAGAAAGGGCTGAAAACAAGTTTCCTTGCAATAACTGAAACAAAAATTTCAGTTATATATAAATTATTAAGTGTTTCAACCATTTAGGTTTCTGTAATTCTCGGCAATTTTTAAGCTACATTTTTGCTCTGAGGCGCTTTCTCCTTTAATTTCCTTATCCCCGCAGTTCAGCATGAGAAACAAAAATGTGGTTCTAATTAATAGAAGATTAGTTGCATATATATTATATATTTTGTTGTTTCTTCTTGCCAATTACATTTTACATTGGAAAGATTATCTTTTGGAGCTTCCATCTCGAAACAACTTTGAAGAACTAACGAAAGCACTCACCAGTTCAAATTTTCGTAATGTCACACATAACATATAGTACTGTGACTATGCTTTTTATATGAGCTGAGAGTCTATTGAAAATAACAAGTTTACTTTAATGAGGTAGGGATAACACTGTGTACGTACTAACCTCTCCAGACCGCACTTGTGGGACTACACTGAATTTTTTGTTGTTGTTGTTGCTGTCATAGATAAAATAAATAACGTATACAAATCTCAGAGGGAATTAGAGCTCAAAGGTTGACTGTATAACTACATATCTTGATAATTTATGTTGGGGTAGGGTTAAATATATATGCACCAATCCACTGTAACAGTGAAGTTGCGCAATTTTAAGATGCATAATGGAAACAAGTGCTACCGAGACTTTTTGCTTAAAAATCTCTTCCAGTTAAATTCTTCACAGAGAGGACAATGTGTTAGTAATCTGTGTTCGAAACCAGAAAATTTTGTAAAGTAAAAGAGAAACAGAAATACATAGGAAGAACAAAATTAAATCCTAGCACACTGAATTCACAGTGTATCCTTAAGGAACTTAATCCCCCACATGAGTGGGGAATGGACATAAGTGTAAAAACATACATGAAAAAATAGTGTGATTCACAGTTAGAACTAATCGCATCTGGATAAGTAGGTTTCCCTTTGAACTTTCCGTAGTGAACTTGTGTCGGATATACTCAGTCAATCCACTACAAGAATATTGGCCTTTAGCGAGGGAAAATTTGGTCATTAAAAGTCCAAATCTGGTCGCTATAAGTCAAAAACAACCGAGAAAAATTCGATTGTCACCCGTCATTAAAAGCCCCGACGTTAAAAGTTAACGACCGATTTTCAATCCGATCGTTAAAGATCCTTTAGCGACGACATAATTTCTGGTCGTTATACATCGTTTTTAGCGACGGGATTTTTCCCTCACCAATTTGTCATTCAGTCGTTAAAAGTCTTCAATTACAACAGCTAATTACTTTGTCCTTACAAGTGCTTTTAGCAACCTAAAGTCCCTATGTTAATTGTATGATTACATTTAACAGCCAAATTTCCATTCGTTAATGCCTAATAAACTATTTGAGAAACCTGTTGTTAAAGAGTTACGATGATCACATTTCTTTCGCTAATGTAAAATTTTAATAAATACAATTATGAAAATTGATATTTCACGAATAGTAATACTTATAAATACATCATTTTGAACAATTCCTAAAAAGAGAAAAAATAAAATTGGAGCATATTACATACGACAGTGCCTTCAAACCATCCCTAACATACAAAGTTCTCTTGTTCTTCAACTTGCTATGTACTTTCTTCAAGAATAAGTTCTTCGGATTTGAAATTTTTGATCTGTTAAAATACACTACTAGAATTCGGCCAAAAAGCGACCAAATATTGGCGACCAAATTTGGTCTGTTAAGAAAAGCGACCAAAGTTGGTCGCCAAACTACCGAAAATAATAAAAAAAATATTTGAAATAATTTAGCGACCATAGTTGGTCGCTATTTGGACGCAAATTTAGTCAAACTGTTGACTGGACTGGTCAGACTTGCTTGGTCAAAGATACACTGAGTTTAGCGACCAATGTTGGTCGCAAAAGTGGGACCCACACAATTTTTTTTAATAATTTTATTATTATTTTATAAAACTTATAAAATATAAATATATATAATTTAAAACTTGCGGCCAAAGTTGGTCGCTAACTGAAGGATAAGAAGATAGCGACCAACTTTAGTCGCTAAAGTGGGACCCAGTTATAATATTTTAAAAAATATATATTTATGTAAAATTTTTATAAAATATAAATAAATATAATTCAAAATTTAGCGACCAAAGTTGGTCGCCAATGTGGGACCCAGTTCTAACGTTTAATAATTTTTATTATTAATTTAAATATTATATAAAATATAAATAAATCTGATTAAATTTTAGTGACCAAATTTGGTCTCTAATTTAAATTCATGTACATTTAGTGACCAACTTTGGTCGCTAAATTAAATTCATTTAAAGTTAGCGACCAAAGTTGGTCTCTATATGGTCAAATTTAAAAATCACTTTTGTGTTTACTATGTAAATAATATAAATGTAAGTCGTTAATAATTTTGTAATACAAGGGATGAATAGTACTACGAAGCGGGCGTGTGTGTCTATATATACAATATATGTACTTACGCTATACTATGCACTAAGTATAAGTGTATGAGGTAATACCGTATCGAATATAGCTTATATATATATAATATATGTACTTACGCTATACTATACACTAAGTATAAGTGTATGAGGTAATACCGTATCGAATACAGCTTATATATATAATATATATACTTACGCTATACTATGCACTAACTATAAGTGTATTAGGTAATACCGTATCGAATACAACTTATATATATATATATATAATATATATACTTACGCTATACTATGCACTAAGTATAAGTGTATGAGGTAATACCGTATCGAATACAGCTTATATATATATATATATATATATATATATATATATATATAATATATGTACTTACGCTATAATATGCATGCACTAAGTATAAGTGTATGAGGTAATACCGTATCGAATACAGCTTATATATATAATATATGTACTTACGCTATACTATGCACTAAGTATAAGTGTATGAGGTAATACCGTATCGAATATAGCTTATATATATATAATATATGTACTTACGCTATACTATGCACTAAGTATAAGTGTATGAGGTAATACCGTATCGAATATAGCTTATATATATATACTTACGCTATACTATGCACTAACTATAAGTGTATGAGGTAATACCGTATCGAATACAGCTTATATATATACAATATATATACTTACGCTATATTATACACTAAGTATAAGTGTACTAGGTAATACCGTATCGAATACAGCTTATATATATATATATAATATATGTACTTACGCTATATTATGCACTAAGTATAAGTGTACTAGGTAATACCGCATCGAATACAGCTTATATATATAATATGTGCTTACGCTATACGATGCACTAAGTATAAGTGTATGAGGTAATACCGTATCGAATATAGCTTATATATATATAATATATGTGCTTACGCTATACTATGCACTAAGTATAAGTGTATGAGGTAATACCGTATCAAATACAGCTTATATATATAATATATATACTTACCTATACTATGCACTAACTATAAGTGTATTAGGTAATAGCGTATCGAATACAGCTTATATATATATATTTGTTTTTTGAAATAGCGACCAACTTTGGTCGCTATTTTGGTCAAACGGTCAGAATATAGCGACCAAAGTTGGTCGCTATGTCTAAAAATTCAAAACTGTTTTACCCACCAAAATAGCGACCAACGTTGGTCGCTATTTTAATTACATAACTCTCAAAACCGGGATCCCCTCCCATTCTTTCTAAAAAATTCCCAAAATCCCTCTTTTCTCTCTCACACTCAAACCCCACCCCCTTCCAACTCCCACCACCAGGCCCCACCCACGCCACCAACGACCACCGCTCAGCTGCCGCCGTCGCCGTCGCCTCTGCCGCTGTTGCGTCTCTCTTTCTCCACCTCCTAAAAATTCAAGGTTAGAATTACAAACCTAGGGTTTCAATTAGTGTTTCAATTGTTTATTGTTTCAACCTAGAATTAGTGTTTCAATTGATTATTTAACATTGTATTTTATAGAAACCTAGGGTTTAGATTGTATGTATCATTATTTAACATTTTATAGAAATCTAGGGTTTAGGGTATGGGTTGAATATTTAGGCTAGGCTTTATTGAGTATTTCTCCTTCAATATTTTAGTAAGCAATATATACTAATTTAACGTCAAAGACTTGATTCATAGGTAGATATATATTAGGGTATAAATTGAACTTTTAGTTTAATCTTGATTAATTTATAGGTAGATATTTAATATAGACACATGATAGTATATTTGGATTTTCTCTTAAAGTTCAAGACAATGTTAATGTTTAAGGCCTTAAGCGAATCGTTGTGTGGCTCTTGTTTGAGTACAACGAGTCGCCCACTTTTAGGATATAAATTGAAATTTTAGTTTAAGTTTAAACTCGTAGGATACGAATATAACTTTTAGGATATAAATTGAAGCTTTTATGTATGAGTTGAACCGGTAGGATATGACTTGAACTTTTGTGGATATAAATTGAACCTTTTAGGATATGAGTTGAATTTTTAGGATATGAATTGAACCTTTTAGGTATGAGTTGAAGCTTTTAGGATATAAATTGAACTTTTAGTTTAAGTTTAAACTCATAGGATATGAATATAACATTTAGGATATAAATTGAAGCTTTTATGTATGAGTTGAACCTTTAGGATATGACTTGAACTTTTGTGGATATGAATTGAAGCTTTTATGTATGAGTTGAACCTTTAGGATATAAATTGAACTTAAACTCGTAGGATATGAATATAACTTTTAGGATATAAATTGAAGCTTTTATGTATGAGTTGAACCATTAGGATATGACTTGAACTTTTGTGGATATAACTTGAACCTTTTAGGATATGAGTTGAATTTTTAGGATATGAATTGAACCTTTTAGGTATGAGTTGAAGCTTTTAGAATATAAATTGAACTTTTAGTTTAAGTTTAAACTCGTAGGATATGAATATAACTTTTAGGATATAAATTGAAGCTTTTATGTATGAGTTGAACCTTTAGGATATGACTAGAACTTTTGTGGATATGAATTGAAGCTTTTATGTATGAGTTGAACCTTTAGGATATAAATTGAACTTAAACTCGTAGGATATGAATATAACTTTTAGGATATAAATTGAAGTTTTTATGTATGAGTTGAACCGTTAGGATATGACTTGAACTTTTGTGGATATAAATTAAACCTTTTAGGATATGAGTTGAATTTTTAGGATATGAATTGAACCTTTTAGGTATGAGTTGAAGCTTTTAGGATATAAATTGAACTTTTAGTTTAAGTTTAAACTCGTAGGATATGAATATAACTTTTAGGATATAAATTGAAGCTTTTATGTATGAGTTGAACCTTTAGGATATGACTTGAACTTTTGTGGATATGAATTGAAGCTTTTATGTATGAGTTGAACCTTTAGGATATAAATTGAACCTTTTAGGTATGAGTTGAATTTTTAGGATATAAATAGAAATTTTAGGATAGGTTGATGACGTTATTAGACATGCAATGGAACTTCCTTCTCGACCAAGAAAAACATTTTAGGATATGAGTTTAATTTTTAGGATATGAATTGAAACTTTTAGGATATGAGTTGAACTTTTAGGATATAAATAGAAATTTTAGGATATGACTTGAACTTTTGTGGATATGAATTGAACCTTTAGGATATAAATTGAACTTTTAGTTTATGTTTAAACTCGTAGGATAAGAATTGATGAACTTTTAATTTTTAGGTTTTGTTCTTGTGAATTGAACTTGTACAATATAAGTTGAAGCTTTTATGTATGACTTGAACTTTTTACGATATGAGTTGAAACTTTTAGGATATGAGTTGAACTTTTAGGAAATAAATTGAACCTTTGGGATATGTATTGAAACTTTAGGATATGACTTGAAGTTTTAGTTTATGTTTAAACTCGTAAGATATGAATATAACTTTTCGTTTTTAGGTTTTGTTCTTGTGAATTGAACTTGTAGGATATAAATTGAAGCTTTTATGTATGACTTGAACTTTTTAGGATATGAATTGAAACTTTTAGGATATGAGTTGAACTTTTAGGAAATAAATTGAACCTTTAGCATATGTATTGAACCTTTAGGATATGACTTGAACTTTTAGTTTATGTTTAAACTCGTAGGATATGAATATAACTTTTAGTTTTTAGGTTTTGTTCTTGTGAATTGAACTTGTGGGATATAAATTGAAACTTTTAGGATATGAGTTGAATTTTTAGGATATAAATAGAAATTTTAGGATATGACTTGAACTTTTGTGGATATGAATTGAACCTTTAGGATATAAATTGAACTTTTAGTTTATGTTTAAACTCGTAGGATAAGAATTGATGAACTTTTAGTTTTTAGGTTTTGTTCTTGTGAATTGAACTTGTACGATATAAATTGAAATTTTACGATATGACTTGAACTTTTTACGATATGAGTTGAACCTTTAGGATATGACTTGAACTTTTATGGATATGAATTGAAGGTTTGGGATATGAATTGAACTTTTAGTTTATGTTTTGGAATGTTAGATTGCCAGAGGATTATTAGAAGAGGTTGATGACGTTATTAGACAAGTAATAGAACTTCCACCAGGAATAACTAAGACACAATACCTGGCAAAGTGTGCCTTTAATTGTTCTTCTCATTAGCGACAATGATGATGAGAAGGCAATGGCATGTGTTTCAAATAGTGATGGTGTAGGTAGAAATTTAGTATTTTCTAAGTAGATAAAAGAAGAGCTTATAGAGTAATTCTGTACTTCATTTTCCATGAGGAAAAGAAGTTTAATTGAGAGTGACAAGGTTGATGAAGACGAAATGTGTTCCGTTGGTCATGGCAGTTCCCATAGAATGGGGATCATAAGACTCTATGATGACAGAGATTATAGGAAGTTTTGTTCTAAACTTTCTTCCAAGTCTGATCCGTACAAACTTAATATGATATTAGTGATATTTCTTCAGATTCAAACAATGATTTGACCGACAAAAGTATGGAAATGCTCTTAAAAAGAATTAAAGGTAAAATCTTTTCAACATCCTTCTCTACCAAGAAAAACATTTTACCTTTAACTCTTTTTAAGAGCATTTCCATACTTTTGTCGGTCAAATCATTGTCTGAATCCGAAGAAATATCACCAATATCATATTAAGCTTGTACGGATCAGACTTGGAAGAAAGTTTAGAACAAAACTTCCTATAATCTTTGTCATCATAGAGTCTTATGATCCCCGCTTTATGGGAACTGTCATGACCAACGGAAAATATTCCGTCTTCATCAACGTTGTCACTATCAATCAAACTTCTTTTCCTCTTGGAAAGTGAAGTAGAGAATTCCTCTATAACCTCTTTTATCTACTTAGGAAATGTTAAATCCTACCTATACCATCACTATTTTGAAACACATGTCGTTGCCTTCTCATTATCATTGTAGCTATAGAGATCAACAATTGATCAAAGACACACCCTGTCAGGTACTGTATCAAAGTTATTCTCTGTATCCAAGTTCATCCCGAGTAATAGTACCACGAGGATAATCACCAAAGCCACCAGACAGCTTTATGACGCCAATGAAGCAAGATGAGCTATTCAATGAAACTCGTATTGTAAAGAAGAAGAAAGAGACTGATTCAGAAAGGAGGGTCGAACCTCGACTATATACATGTAAGTTTTTTACTTTTCATTAAGTATTTTGATTTACTTTTATATAAATTTTGAAATACTAATTCAATATATATAATTTTTCATATAGGTTCGCTTCACATGCAGCTGACGTGGGAGAATTCATACGCAGTCAACCACCTAATGAATCGGGCGAGGCAATCCAACTTTCGGACGAGGATGCTGAAAGAACACTCCTTGAGTACTTTATATACTTTGAACTAGACAAAAAAATTTAGTTCTATTGTGTTAGTTCTTTTTAGTTCGAATGAGCTTGTAATAAGCGTTAACTTAGTTTTGTTAGCTTAATGTGTTAGTTCTATTGATTGTTGCTTTTAATTGTTGTTGTTGTTGTTGCTGGCATAAAATGCCTGTTTAGGATGTTTGGTAAGCTGGCAGGTGGTGTAGCTGCCAAAATAGGCAGTTTCTGCCAAAAATATACCAAGAAAAGCGACCAACTTTGGTCTCTATTTGATCGCATTTCACTATAAAAAAAAAAATTTTCTGGGCAATAGCGACCAACCTTGGTCTCTACCTGCCCAGATTTCTATTAAAAAAATATAATTTCTGGAAATATAGCGATCAATGTTGGTCGCTTATCTTTAAAATAAAAATTAACTTCTTGAATTTAGCGACCAACTTTGGTCTTTATTGTCCAGATTTTAAAATATAATATTTGGATTAGAGACCAAAGTTGGTCGCTTTCTAATGATTAATGATAAATTAAAAATAACGTATTTCATATGTAGAGACCAACTTTGGTCGCCAAATTTATATTATTAAATTAATATAGCGACCAAAGTTGGTCACTAAAGTCAAAACCAGAATATTTGGTCCTTTTACCTTAGAGACCAGCAATATTGCGACCAGGCATGTTTGATCGCTTTTAGGCCTATAAGCGACCAACTTTGGTAGCTTTTTGTGGTCGCTTTTTACTGGATTTCTAGTAGTAATAATAAATTTATATCAGTTTACTAACAAAGAATAAACAATTTAAGAAGAAGATAAGATTCATTAAAGGCTACACTGATCGCCATAGTAAAACTATTCAATCATCAGATGACATAACAGTAGAAATATTGTAGCAGAAAAAATGACGCACTATATTTCCTATGTTCGCGGACAATGAAAATCACACTATCCTAGTCATACTAAAACCTGCACAACGAAATGTTATATTCTGGGAAGCAAATCCAATATACAATATCATGCAATCCTATATATAATGGGGACAAGCGATTGAGATACAAAAATTATATAAAAACTTTTGAGAAAGAGTCGATAATAACTTCAAATCAAGTCTCAATGAAGAACGAGTGATTACTTGTTCATATACTAAACTTCCCTTTTTAACTCATGACCTTTTGGTTCTGCTTTGTGGTCCATTATTTCATCACTTCTCTGTTCATTGAGCTAGATTATGACAACTCTAGTTGATATGAGGTATGGAACTTCATTCTTGCTTATAAATTCACTTGTCTCGATGACTATATTTTTATTTAAATTCATAAACCTTAATGTCATGAAAAAAATTCACATGAGCAACAATTTCATCACGGAGTATAATATTAATGGAATCTAGCATACATCTGTATGCAACTTCTAGCACACGTCAAATGTATAGAAGCATACAGTATAACAGATCAACTTTCCAATTAAATATATGAGAGAAAATACACTTTTGATAATTATAAGCTCTTCGCAATACCTGAGTGGAGTCCAAAACAATGTCAACCCAAAATTATCTGTATGCCATTTAGTACCACTTTTCGAAAGAAGCTGTAGCGTAAGAACATTTATTAGGGTGTCATTTTTTAGCAGAAAAATGACACATTACATTTCTTATGTCTGGTGACAATAATCTGAAGATTGATGATAGAATTTTATGGAATTCTACACATAACAAGGACAAGTGGTTGATATACAAAAATCACACAATATTGTCATACTTATACCTGCACAATAAAGTATCATTTTCTGGGAAGCAAACCTTATATAGAGTTTCATGCAATTCTACTCATAACAGGGACAAGTGATTGATATACAAAAATCATAAAGAAACTTTTGAGAAAGAGTCGATTATGACTTTAAATCAAGCCTCAATGAAGAAGCAGTGATTACTTGTTCATATACCAAACTTTCCTTTGCAACTCACCTTTTAGTTCTGCTTTGAGGTCTATTATTTCGTGAGTTATCTGTTCTTTGAGCTAGATTATGACAACTATAGGTGATATTATACATGGAACTTGATTCTTACTTATAAATTTGCTTGTCTGGATGACTATTTTTTTGTTCAAATTAATAAACCTTAATGTAATGTAATGTAATATAACCTTAATGTAATGTATGGAACCTTAATGTAATGGTGAATTCTATCAATTAGCTGGAGTTGTTGTTGTTGAAGTTACTGGAGGACCTGATGTTTCCTTTCACCCCGGTAGAGAGGTTAGTAAGACCGCCTCTGCTGCTTTTAGCAATTTTATTAGATATGTGTAATGTTCTTAGTGAAATATTGTCCTATTGTATTGCTTAACTAAGAAATTATGATATGCATATGCTTCCCTAGTTTGTGTGAAGAACTTCCCACATTGAATTCTAGTTTGATGATTCTTACACTTCATCTTTCTTGTCCTGCTCTATCAATATATACTTAGTTACGGATCTATTTGTCTCTAAGCTGAGGGTCTCCCGGAAACAACCTCTTTATCCTTCTAGGGTAGGGGTAAGGTCTACGTATACTCTACCCTCTTCAGACCCTACTAGTATGATTCTACTGGGTTGTTGTTGTTGATGTAATGGAAAAAATTCACATGAGAATTGTAACAAATTCATCACAGAGTATAATACGATTTTCAAACTACTAACCTGTTAAATGATTCAATCTACTGTTCACTTGAAGATGATGATGAAGCCTAATTAAATACTGCACTTGCAAGTTCTGCATATTTACTCTCTAGATGTTCACATTTATTCTCTATCCCTTCCATGCGTCCATTAAGCGATTCATTTTCTTTTTCAGTAGCATTCAACTTCTCCAGCAATGCAGTCTTTGAGGAGTTACTACCTTTTAACTACTTAGCAGTAATTTTACCATAAAATCCAACTACATGACTCTTGTGTAGAGGTTCGAAACACCTTTCTACAACCTCAATATTTGTAATAGACGATTGAGATTGCACCAATTCTTGGATTTTATCTTATAAATTATAAGACAATTTAAAATAATATAACATAAAAAATAAAATTAATCAATAAACATACATATTTTTCATTGGTTTCACGTTTGACAAGCTTGTCGTCTTTCTTATGAGTCTCAAAGAAGATAGTTGCCATATCTGGGGATTACCATATTTGACTCCCTTCACATTAAAGTAAATAAGTCACAAAATCTTTTTAGCAAAGATGAAAGATGAGGTTTCTTAATAAAAATTGCAATATTTACTCATCAATTCAGAAATGATCTCTCAAATAGGCTTACTACCCGTACGATGAGGCATCCTGTGATGACACGACCCGTCGTCTCGTGAGTTACCGCCCCGTTTTCCCCACTACCTATTTTGTTATGATTAATTATCAATGTCTTGTGTGGACAAGTTGAATTGGATTGGTTTTGATAGAAAATGAGACACTTAGTCTCTTTAAGGAATATTTATTTTGGAAAAGTCAACCGGACATTGACTTATGTGTTAGAGGGCTCGAATTTAAATCCCGATGATTCGTTTAGCTTCGGGGGATGAATTGTGACTTAAAAATGTGATCGGAAGTAATTTTGGAGATCCGGTGTAGAATTAGGCTTGAATTGGCGAAGTTAGTATTTTGGCGAATTCCGGTTGATAGGTGAGATTTTGATCCGAGAGTCGGAATAGAATTCCGAGAGTTTCTGTAGCTTCGTTAGGTGATTTGGGATATGTGTGCAACATTTCAGGTCATTCGGACGTGGTTTGGTCGGATTTTTGATCGAAAGTGCATTTCAGAAGTTTTAAAAAAATTAGGCTTGAATTCGATGAGTTTTGGATAATTTGATGTTGTTTGAGGTATTTTGATGATTGGAAGAGGTTTGAATAATGTTATGAATTATGTTGGCATGTTTGGTCGGGGTCCCATGAGGCTCGGATAAGTTTTGGAAGAGTTTTTGGAAGATTTTTGCCGTTTGAGCATAAGCATGTAATGATCCAAAGGTCTACTTTTAGTTCTAGAGATCGAAATTTTATTTTGAGATTTTTCCAAAATTTAAATAATGAATTATAGGAGTGATCTGGAAAGTTTGGTCTAATTTTATCAAGTCGCGATTGAGTTTTTGATACGAAACACGAGTTAATTGTTTAACGAGCGAAATGGATATCGCACTGAGCAAGCTCCGAATTGAGTTTCAATTGAAGGACTATGTTCGTATCATTATTTGTGACTCATAGGAATAAGAATCATCGAATTCCGAGTTCGTATGATGGAGTTAGAGCCATTTTAGCGAAAAGAAAAGTGCTGCAATTTTTTGGCTGCTGATGTAATTTTTTTAGCAGCGTGAACAGTAACCGCGGGTGAACAGTAACCGTGCGGGTGAACAACACTTCCGAAAATTTCAGGGCAATGAGTTTACAAACCATTTCATCCGCGAGCTAAGTCATTTCTTTCACCATTTTTGGGCATTTTGAGAGCTACTTGGGAGCAATTGAAGAGGGATTTGAAGAGGATTGATTGGAGGTAAGTTTAATGATTTAAAAACATGATTATATTGTAAAATCATCCTTGAAAAAATATAGCCAAATTGTAAGAAATTAGGGCTTGAAATTGAAATTCTAAATTTGGGATTTGAGGGGTCATTTGTGGTCCGATTTGAGAGATTTTTATATGTATAGACTCGTGGCGAGACAAGAAATCCGGTGATGTTAATTTTCTGATTTTTCCAGATGTGGGCCCAGGGCTCGGGTTTTGTCAAATTCGTAAATTTTGATATTTTTCGATTGCTTTCGATTGGGTATTGTCTCTTTAGCATAATGCGACATATTCGTTGTGATTTTGGGCAGATTCGTCGCACGAGGAGGGTAATTTGAGAGGCAAGGGCATAGTGAGCTAGACTTTGACCGTCTTGAGGTGAGTAATTAATGTAAATGATGTCCTAGGGGTTTGAAACCCCGGAATTTCACATCGTAACGCTATATTAAGGTGACTTGCACGCCAGATAACGGGCGTGGGGTAGAGCACCATTGGGGATTGTGACTTAGTCCGTCCCGAGAGATGTTTTTACCATATTTTTCTACTTGAACTAAATTGAGAATCATCCTTACTTGGATTTAATTGTTACATTTGGGCTTCTTGCCAATTATTTGAATCCTTCAGGGGTTGACATCACTGTTTTCGCATACATGCATATCATTTGATCTCAGTCCAAGGTTTTAAATAGTGTTTTGCAAACTCAGCCATATTTCTAAGATTTGAAAACTTAAATGATATTTCAGGCTGAGAATTACTGTTTTACAAATGTCCAAGGGGCTTATGATGATTTTTGGACTGAGCATGGATCGGGTTGCGCGCCGCAACAGTGTTATATTGATATTGAGGCCGAGGGCCTAGTTGATTACATTGATATTGAGGCCGAGGGCCTGGTTGATTACATTGATATTGAGGCCGAGGGCCTGGTTGATTACATTGACGTTGAGGCTGAGAGCCTGGGTGATTATACTGATATTGATATGAGGCCGAGGGCCTAGATTTGATGCCACGAGATGGATTGATATTGCGCTTAGGCTGTAGGAGCCCCTCCGGAGTCTGTACACACCCCCAGTGAGCGTCGACGACGATAAATAAAATGGATGGATCGGGCTGCACGCCGTAGTAGGTACTAGAGAGTACCATCATATGCATTGCATTGCACTCATGCATAGAGTGTACCATCATATGCATTGCATTGCACTCATGCATAGAGTGTACCATCATATGCATTGCATTGCACTCATGCATTTATTTTATCTGTTATACCTATCTCAGTATTTGGTACTCTGATTTAATTGACTTGTTGCTTCACTATTTGTTGTTCTAAACTGCCAGTTATAGTTTACTTTGTATTTTTCCATGATTTCTTATTCTTAGCCTTTATTTATGTTTATTACTCAATGGGTCGGAGTACTCACATTACTCCCTGCACCTTGCGTGCAGATCTAGGTACACCACAGGCTGAGTGAGGATTTGTTTAACTGAGCAGCAGTATCCGGGAGTATTGAGGTAGATGCATGGCGTTCGTAGCCTTGATCTCTCCCCTCTATCTCTATCTTTTATTCCGTAATTTTCCTAGACAGACTTGTAATAAGTGGATATTCTGTATTAGAGGCTCATATTCGTGACATCGGATTCTATTGGGCTATGTTGTGGTATTCTAATTGAACTTCCGCAGATTTTATTATTATTTATAAACTTGAAAGTAATTACTTAGTAAATTCTCTGTGATATTTATCTATAATCTGAATAAGAATTTGAGATAATGTTGTTGAATGGTCTGGCTTGCCTAGCAGTGTTTTAGGCACCATCATGACTGGGGTTGGGGTCGTGACAAGTTGGTATCAGAGCCTAGGTTAATTGGTCTCGCGAGTCATGAGCCGATTTAGTAGTGTCTCGCGGATCGGTACAGAGACGTCCGTATTTATCCTCGAGAGGCTGTAGAACCTTTAGGAAAACTTCACATTCTTGAATTCTTATCGTGCGTCCTTGATTCATATTGAAAAGAAACTTTTGAAATTCCTTCCACGCGTTCGTACGCGCGCATGAGCGCTCAGTAACAGACGTGCCTCGATGGCTTGTGATTCCCCGATCGAGGGGAGAGGTATTATCTCTGTGAGTTTATGGTGGGCCAGTCTGGAGGACTTGAGGTTGGATCTTTGCCTATGGCTGGAGCGCCGAGGTGCTGATTGTGTGAACAAGTGTTTTTGAACTTATATGTTCGGTAGTATCCCTGTTAGTGGAAATGATGGTTGTGGCTATGTGATGAGTATGTTAGTACTGTGAGGCCAATCTATATGATTTGGAAGCGATGAGAGGGGTCTACTGAATGATGGAAGAACTAGTAGATGCTTGAAGTCCATCGTAATTCAAGTTATAGCCCGAGTTATGGGTATATGAAGAATCTTTTCATGTCTCCTAGTTGGGAGTGAAGTAAATTTCATGTTGCGCTATGAGTACAGACTCAGAAAGATCAAGTGACTACGTAATGCTTATGGCAGTGGAAGGTATGCAAAAATGTTAGTTGAAGGCAAAACAGGTGGGTCATCTTCTGCGGGGTGTTCTAAAGTTGTGTTATCCTTATGTTATTTATTAGAAGTCCTCAATTGCAAGTGAATAAAATGTGTTGAAATCTAAATTGGATCGCTAGAGAGTGGGCTTAACTGTTGTGTAAGTGAATGCGAGATTTGTAGAAGAGTTAAAAATTCTAAATGATTTGTGTTTCCACAATCTCATGAAGGATCGAGTTTAATCTCACTATGGTATTGAGGCAACAATGGAGTATATGCGTTATGAGTATAGTATGTTGTGATCTATGGCTTCGAGCCAAGTTGGGGAGCTTGCTATTGGTTAGCGGATTGTGCGGTTGTGTACTATGTTAGTTCCGATTTGATGCATGCTAGTGAATCAGTTTTGGTTGTGGAAAATTAGGCCGAGAATGGCACGAGTGAAGGAAAATTTTTGACAAGATGTCATGAGCTCGGATGAGCAGGAGATAAGTTTTGATATTTACAATAAGCTGGTATTGTCTTCAGCGTCACCTAAGATCAGTGTTTTGTAAAAAGGGTTTTGCGTCCCGGTTAATGATTCTTGATCGCTCTTCAGCGTTAGTGCGACCAGTGGTTTGGAGGTACGCTCCAGATATTGTTGTAGTAGGTTATGGGAGTGTGTCCCACGGGAAGATTATATAAGTGTGGCATGTGATCACTTGATTTATTAAAGATGTAAACCAAGTATAAAATTTGTGATGGTGTCGTTAAATTGAAGATTCATGCCTGGAGGGCACTTGGCATATTGGGTTGTGAACTGGGGAGGATTACTCCGATTGTGATGGTTGTTCTTGTGTGTTATAAGAAAAATGAGAGTTATTATGGACCTTTGAAAGGTTATCAGACTAGTTTAGTGTGATTAGAATTAGCTTGAAGTCGGTGGATAGATTTAATGTGAATAATGGCTCTATATCAGGCCAGATGTGTGCATTTTAGTAACACGGTCCTCATGGAAGAGTAGTTAGGTTGATGTTTCGTTGTCAGATATTTCGCGTAGTGATGCATTGGGCCGTGTGAGTTGTGAGACGGTTTGAGAAATTGCTATGTGTTGAGAATCCGCGTAAGAATGACATTATATGAGCATCTTGGCTCTTAAAATTCAGATTGTACATCGCACCTCAGTTGTGCTTGAGTTTTGTAGCTTATAACGCTATATGTCCCCCAGAGATATTATTATGCACTTAGCATGCTTACGACTGATACTCGGTATTTTGTTGTAATGAGCAAATTTGGCTCGATGTGCATCTCCTTATGTGAGATCTATGTGTGGATCGGGTGGCACGCCGCCATGGGTATGTTATCTGGACCGAGTTGCATGTCGTAACAGTGTGATGTTGAGTATAGTTTTCTATATGCTATCTTGTATGCCTTGCTTCTTGTTTTCTAAGGAAAGTCCGTATTATTGCATGAGATTGGTAATTCCTTCTAGAGTTTGCTTTCTTTTTGTATCACATTCGAATTGGTAGCCTATTGGCATATTAGGGCATCATATGCGGCTTTTGATTATGTCTGGGGTGGCTTATTGCCTAAGCAGTTCGTAATGGGTGAGACGAGATCATTGAATTCGAGATCAGTACAATCTCAGTATATGAAGTAAATTAAGGGGCTAAGACCATTGTTTGGTTCATAATGAGGTGATAGTTCTTGCCAGAAGTATAGACCCAATGCATTGTTAATTCGGCAGTGTTATGAATTTATAAAGATCTCATCCGTCATATCGGTATTGTAAGAATTTGAACAAGACCTATGTATGTCATGCAGAGCATGGGATGTGTAATGGTTTTTCTTCTAGATGGGATCAATGGAAGTTCTTGACTAGTTGAGTACGTAAACATTCATGGTTCGGAAAGGAGGTGAAGTCCTCATGTTACCTTAGGATGATATGTTATATGTGATATGTTTTGAAGGATTGAGATTTGCCTGTGTAAGGTTATAGTTCAGTTATGAATGGAAATTCATAACATTCTTAGGCGATAAATGAGCTTCAGATAATTAAAGTGAATGATCTTCAGATGATTAAGGAAATGGTATTGCTAATTGGAAGTGATTTGATGAGAGTATATGTCTCAGAAAAAGGTAATGTGATTAAACTGATGATATTTCAGCAGTATTGCGGCATGTTCTTGGTGGGTCCACTGGTGGTATTCGGGTTTGCTTGGTAGCACAGGGAAATTTTGATTATCTGTCGTGGAATGATTGGGTATCAAAGGTGTGCATGTATTTTCACGGTGTAAACTGGAATCAGGTATGATGATTTGTGTGCCATATGGAGTTGGAGACTGGGAGTTCTCATGTACAAGCTAGGTTGTGGTGGTGGATCGTGTGTATTTGGCACCATTTTGTGGCAATTGGGATTTGGAGGCTCGAGTGGATCTTTGTTTGCTGGTATGTTAGATTTTGGATGTGATGTCGGAATTCAGACTGGTTGTCTTAGGGTTGAATGATTCTGAACCATTGTGCTACGGGCAATACCGAAAATGCCACGGGTTGAGTGATGAAGTGCATTGGATTATGTTCTAGAAGAGTGGTTTATATTTCAAAGGACCAGCGGACGATTGGGAAGGATTGCTTTCTTAATTGGGCATTCGTGATGGATGTCAGTGCAAAGGTTGCTATCCTTAATTCAGTTCCAGTGTTGGGAGACTTTTCAGAAGAGTTTCATATGGCTAGGCATGTCGCCGGGCGAGGTTGTTGATTTTGGTATTAATTTGGTGCCGGGCACCGGATCGTCTGGCTCCGATAGGAGTTGTAGTAGTAGAAGTCGAGCGGGATGAGTAATTGGGCATTGCTCGGTGAATAACATACTGGTTATGTTCTATCAGGTTTGCGTGGTGTGTGTTATTTGTTTCACCATGGGTGTAATGATTTGCTTTGGCTACAGACATCAATTGAGCATGGTTGTCAATTTCAAGCATAGTGACTTGAGGTGTTTCCTGTGTAGTAGAATTTGGATAGGAACGCGCGTTGCAGCAAAGCTACGTGGAAACATGACATTGTGGGCCAAATTTGTGTGTCCTGTTTCTATGATGTGAGACAGGGTCTCAGCCTTGTGTTGTGGCAATACTTGTGAGTTTGAGGTACAGGTCTCTCAGTTGAGTCATTTTCATGAATTGAGTATGTTCGGATTTCTTATTGGTGCACGTATTATGCAAGTTATGGCTTAGGCATGTATTGATGTGTCATGTCACCAAAGTAGTGTGTTTGGTTAGAAGAGATCGTTGAAATCATTAATAAATGCGAACAGATTCGATTTCAGTATGTGTGATGGGTAAATATTGAGGTTCGGTTCAAAATTTTCTATGGTAATTACAAGGAGAGAAATGACTTCATGAATGGTTGACATAGGAAATGGTTATGATTTATTGTGTGTTTCCTTTATCATTGGCAGTATGTGAAAGTGTTGGAATGAGGCTTTAGTTGTTAAGAGGTTTCCTATCGATATTCGATTATTATGTGCAGCTACTGTGAATAGAAATTATCGTTTCGAGTGTTTGAGTTATGTGGTATATCAGATAATTGCACCTGATGTTGCAGGTATGGGTTATTACAACTGGTTCGGGCTTATTCTGAGTATGGATGTGAAGTTCTAATCTTGTGTATGATTTCAGAAGGTGTAGTGTGGTTCTATGGTTTATGGACTAGATGGATTGTGAAATTTCAGCTATGTTATGTTATCGGACCTATGCGAGATAGGGTAGTGTGGGATCACCCACGGGTATATTCTTGGTAAGGTCGTTCAGCTATTGGTTGGATTCCAGGACAACTCTGGGTACGCTCGAGGACGATCGTTTGTTTAAGTTGGGGAGGATGTGATGACCCGACCCGTCGTCTCGTGAGTTACCGCACCGTTTTCCCCACTACATATTTTGTTATTCTTAATTATCAATGTCTTGTGTGGACAAGTTGAATTGGAGTGGTTCTAATAAGAAATGAGACACTTAGTCTCTTTAAGGAAGGTTTGTTTTGGAAAAGTCAACCGGACATTGACTTATGTGTTAGAGGGATCGGATTTGAATCCCGATGATTTGGTTAGCTTCGGGCGATGAATTGTGACTTAGGAATGTGATCGGAAGTAATTTTGGATGTCCGGTGTAGAATTAGGCTTGAATTGGCGAAGTTAGTATTTTGGCGAATTCCGGTTGATAGGTGAGATTTTGATCCGAGAGTCGGAATGGAATTCCGAGAGTTTCGGTAGCTTCGTTAGGTGATTTGGGATATGTGTGCAAAATTTCAGGTCATTCGGACGTGGTTTGGTCAGTTTTTGATCGAAAGTGTATTTTGGAAGTTTTTAGAAAATTAGGCTTGAATTCGATGAGTTTTGGGTAAGTTGATGTTGTTTGAGGTGTTTTGATGATTGGAAGAGGTTTGAATAATGTTATGAATTATGTTGGCATGTTTGTTCGGGGTCCCATGAGGCTCGGATAAGTTTTTGAAGAGTTTTTGGAAGATTTTTGCCGTTTGAGCATAAGCATGTAATGATCCAAAGGTCTATTTTTAGTTCTAGAGATCGAAATTTTATTTAGAGATTTCCAGAATTTAAATAATGAATTATAGGAGTGATTTGGAAAGTTTGGTCTAATTTCATCAAGTCGCGATTGGGTTTTTGACACGAAACATGAGTTAATTGTTTAACGAGCGAAATGGATATCGCACTAAGAAAACAAGCTCCGAATTGAGTTTCGATTGAAGGACTATGTTCGTATCATTATTTGTGACTCATTGGAATAAGAATTATCGAATTCCGAGCTCGTATGATGGAGTTAGAGCAATTTTAGCGAAAATAAAAGTGCTGCAATTTTTGGCTGCTGCTGTAATTTTTTTAGCAGAGTGAACAGTAACCATGCATGAACAGTAACCGCACGGGTGAATAGTGATCACGCGCATGTACAGTAACCGCGCGGGTGAACAGTACTTCCGAAAATTCCTGGGCAGTGAGTTTACAAACCATTTCATCCGCGAGCTAAGTCATTTCTTTCACCGTTTTTGGGCATTTTGAGAGCTACTTGGGAGCAATTGAAGAGGGATTCGAAGAGGATTGATTGGAGCTAAGTTTTATGATTTAAAAACATGATTATATTGTGAAATCATCCTTGAAATTCATGCAAATATAGCCAAATTGTAAGAAATTAGGGCTTGAAATTGAAATTCTAAACTTGGGATTTGAGGGGCCATTTGTGGTCCGATTTGAGAAATTTTTGTATGTATAGACTCATGGCGAGACAAGGAATCCGGTGATTTTAATTTTCTGATTTTTCGAGACGTGGGCCCGGGGCTCGGGTTTTGTCAAATTCGTGAATTTTGATATTTTTCGATTGCTTTCGATTGGGTATTGTGTCTTTAGCATAATGCAACATATTCGTTGTGATTTTGGGCAGATTAGTCGCACGAGGAGGGTAATTTGAGAGGCAAGGGCATAGCGAGCTAGACTTTGACCGTCTTGAGGTGAGTAATTGATGTAAATGATGTCCTGAGGGTTTGAAACCCCAGAATTTCACATCGTAACGCTATATTGAGGTGACTTGCACGCCGGATAACGGGCGTGGGGTAGAGCACCATTGGGGATTGTGACTTAGTCTGTCCCGAGAGGTGTTTTTACCGTGTTTTTCTACTTGAACTAAATTGAGAACCGTCCTTACTTGGATTTAAATGTTACATTTGGGCTTCTTGCCAATTATTTGAATCCTTCAAGGATTGACATCACTGTTTTCGCATACATGCATATCATTTGATCTCAGTCCAAGGTTTTAAATACTGTTTTGCAAACTCAGCCATCTTTCTAAGATTTGAAAACTTAAATGATATTTCGGGCTGAGAACTACTATTTTACAAATGTCCAAGGGGCTTATTATGATTTCTGGACTGAGCATGGATCAGGTTGCGCGCTGCAGCAGTGATTTGAAACAGTGGTAACAATGACACTGTATGATGTGACTTGAAATAGTGGTAACAATGGCATTGGTTGATTACATTGATATTGAGGTCGAGGGCCTGGTTGATTACATTGATGTTGAGGCCGAGAGCCTGGGTGATTATACTGATATTGATATGAGGCCGAGGGCCTAGATTTGATGCCATGAGATGGCTTGATGTTGCGCTTGGGCTGTAGGAGCCCCTCCGGAGTCTGTACACACCCCCAGTGAGCGCCGTCGACGATAAATAAAATGGATGGCTCGGGTTGCATGCTGCAGTGGGTACTAGAGAGTACCATCATATGCATTGCATTGCCCTCATGCATAGAGTGTATTATCATATACATTGCATTGCACTCATGCATTTGTTTTTATCTGTTATACCTGTCTTAGTATTTGGTACTCTGATTTAAGTGACTTGTTGCTTCACTATTTGTTGTTCTAAACTGCCAGTTATAGTTTACTTTGTATTTTTCCATGATTTCTTATTCTCAGCCTTTATTTATGTTTATTACTCACTGGGTCGGAGTACTCACATTACTCCCTGCACCTTGCGTGCAAATCCAGGTACACCACAGGCTGAGTGAGGATTTGTTTAACTGAGCAGCAGTATCCGAGAGTATTGAGGTAGCTGCATGGCGTTCGCAGCCTTGATCTCTCCCCTCTATCTCTATCTTTTATTCCGCAATTTTCCTAGACAGACTTGTAATAGGTGGATATTCTGTATTAGAGGCTCATATTCGTAACACCGGATTCTATTGGGCTATGTTGTGGTATTCTAATTGAACTTTCGCAGATTTTATTATTATTTATAAACTTGAAAGTAATGACTTAGTAAATTCTCTTTGATATTTATCTATAATCTGAATAAGAATTTGGGATAATGTTGTTGAATGGTCGGGCTTGCCTAGTAGTGTGTTGGGCGCCATCATGACCGGGGATGGGGTCGTGACACATCCTTAACTTACCTATTGATCGAGTTTCTTGTGTTTGTTTCCTAAATTAACAATGCGCCATTAAAATTTTGATCAGTCGCTTAATATAAGAAGATGTTAATAAATAGTTATGAAACCTTACCTTAAATTTTTCAGTTAAAAAATGCTCTTTGACCAGTCATTCCCAGTCACTCTTGTCTACCCCTCAGGAACATCTCTTAAAGCATCGCGGAATGGCTTAGACTTTATGTTCTTGTGCATCTATCCTCTCTACTTGTTCTATAACTCTCTCATATATTTCAAGACATGATCTCGTTGATCATTTATGTCACCACTATTAAATTTGTCCTACAATATTTCACAAGTATCATTAACCATAAATGTCATGACCCTAAACCCGGACCCGATCGTAATGGCGCCTCTCGTAAAGACAAGGCCAACTGACACAACACCCAATTATTTTTAAAAATTAAAAATACACAATTTAAGTCTTCAACATGATAACAACCCCAAAATAAAGGTGAATAATACAATTTGCGGAATAGACATAGCCCGATGTAACGACCCGACCGGTCGTTTTGAGCTTTTGTACTTTGTTCGTCAGTTCTCAGGAATGACTTGCCCCGTGTGATGCATTACGACTTATGTAGATTGTTGATTTTGGTTTTCAAGGCAATCAAAATGAATTTGGAAGAACAGTTCTCAGTTTGAAGCTTGAATTTGAAAGGTTTGACCAATTTTTGACTTGTTTGTATATGATCTCGGATAGGAATTTTTATGATTTGTTTAGCTCCTTTAGGTGAGTTGAGACTTAGAAACGTGATCGGAATGCATTTTGGAGTTCCGTGGAAGTTTAAGCTCGAATTGGCGAAATTGAGATTTTGGCGTTTTCCGGTTGATATGTGAGATTTTGATATACGGGTCGGAATGAAATTTCGGAAATTGCAATAGTTCCGTTGTGTCATTTTGGATGTGTGCGCAAAATTTCCGGTTATTTGGTCGTGGTTTGGTTGGGCTTTTGATAAAAACGTAATTTAGAAGATTTTGGGATTCTTTGGCTTGAATCCAATGCAAATTTTGGTATTTTGATATTGTTTTGAGTGTTTCGAAGGATGGAACAAGTTTGAATGATTTTATGGGATATTTTGGTATGTTTTTTTGAGGTCCCGAGGGCCTCGGGTGAGTTTCGGTTGGTTAAACGGATCTTTTCAGACTTGGAAAATTGCAAAAATTGTTGTTGGTGTTCAGTTCTGGTGTCCTTCTATGTGGTCGCGTGGGTATGAATGCGATCGCACAGGGCTATTTGGGGGACATCATGATTTTGTTATATGCAATCTCCTTAGAGTGGCCGCGATCGTGTAAGGATCTGAGGCGCGTGAGGAGGAGTAGCTGTTCTTCACGACCGCGTGAGGGAGTACGCGATCACATAGGATAGTGAGTTGCAGTTCGCGATCGTGTGAGCAAGTGTGCGATCGCAGTGAGTAAAATTTGGAGGTTGTGAGTTTGTTCTTTGCGATCGTATGGTTGGTCCCGCGATCGTAGTGTATTAATGCCTGGGCAGTCAGATTTTATTTTAGAGACGAGGGTTTAAGTCCATTTTCATAAAAACCATTGGAGAGCTCGGGAGAAGGTGGAATTTGATGAGATTTTCAGTGGAGCTATTGGGGTAAGTATTCTTCACTCACATTTGGTTTAATTCCATGCTTTAGTCTTGAATTTCATCATTTAATTTGAGAAATTAGAGTGAAATTGAGGAAAGATGGAAGAAAATTTTTGACCTTGGGGATTTGAATGGGCAATTGCGCTTGGATTTTGATGAAACTGATATGGATAGACTCGTGAGTGGATGAGGATTCTATTGATGTGATTTATATGGGATTCTGAGACGTGGGCCCGGGGGCCGGGTTTGAGCAATTTCAGGATTTTTTATGTGAATTGGATATTTTCGAGTGAGCTTCGTTCCCTTAGCATATTTTAATGATTATGTACTGATTGTGGCTAGATTTGGAGCATCCGGAGGTCGATTCATGCTGGCAAAGGTGTCGCGGGCTAGAGGTTTAACCGGATTGAGGTGAGTAATGATTGTAAATGTTGTCTTGAGGGTATGAAACCCCTGACTGCACATCGTTGTGCTATATTGAGTTGACACACACGCTAGATGACGAGCGTGGGGTCGTACACTATTGGGGATTGTGACTTAGTCCATCCCGAATGACTATTTTACTGCATATTTGATTGAAAACTATTTGCTATCATCATGATTTGGGTTGAATGCCATATTTGGGCCTCGTGCCAACTATTTAAACCCTTCGGGGATTTTTATTGATATTTCCTCACTGTTTTGACTTTAAACTTGTACTCAGTCATGCTATATTCTATTGTTTTTATCAAAACTCAGCCATGTTTACTCTGCTTTAACACTTAAAATGATATTGTAAATAATATTTTGGGCTGAGCATCATGTTTTACTGTTGCCCGAGTGGCTTATGTGATTTTTGACTGAGTAAGGCCGAGGGCCTGTGTTATGAGGATACTTTTGGGGTCGGGCTGCATGCCGCAGCGGTGATACACTGATTTTGATTATGAGGCCGAGGGCCTGAGATATGTACGCTATGATGTGGCTTGTTGATATGAGGTCGAGAGCCTAGAGATGATGCCACGAGATGGCTTGATATTGTGCTTGGACCGTAAGGGGCCCTTCCAGGAGTTTGCACATCCCCAGTGAGCACGGGTACCCATTTTGATGTGATATATAGACCGAGGGGCTGGTTTTGTTCCATGTTGTTGCCCGATGGGCTGTTTCTGTTGGCGATTGTGCCCGATGGGCGGATTTCCTGTGCTTATTTGTTCTAGTTGCTTTGCATTTAATTGCTTAATTGTTAAAAAGATATTTCTAAAGAAGTTTTAAACTGAGCTAAGATGCTTAAAGAGATTTCACAGTTTCATTGCTTTCTTAATGGTTTTGTACTGCTTCTATACATCATGTTGATGCACTTTTTGTGATTTCTTATCGCTCAGTCTTTATTTATGATTTTTACTCACTGAGTTGGAGTACTCACTTTACTCTCTGCACCTTGTGTACAGATTCATGTATTTCTGCACCTAGTATCGGGTATTGGTTGAGCAGAGGCAGAGTCATTAGAGTTTAGCGAGGTAGCTGCTCGATGTCCGCAACACTGCTTTACTCCCTCTTGATGTCATTAGACTGTATTTAGTATTTGCAGAATTTCCATTGTATTTTAGACCTTAGTAGATGCTCGTGACTTGTGACACCCCGATGGCGGGCTGTATCTATTTCTGCACTGTTCATTTAAATTTACATTATGTAATATCTGATTAATTAAAAAGGGCTTAAATTGATGTATTAAAATTATTGAAATGGATTTGGGAATTGTGCCGGCTGGCCTTGTCTTCGCGAGAGGCGCCATCATGACCGGGTCCGATTTGGGATCGTGTCACCCGACATCGGGGTCACAAGTCATGAGCATTTACTAAAGTCTAAATACAACGGAATTTCTAAAAGTGTACTAAAATAATGTCTAACGAGATCAAGAGGGAGAAAAGTAGTGCTGCGAACATCGGGCAGCTACCGTGCTAAACTCCGATGACTCTACCTCTGACCAACCAATACTCACTACCTTGTTCAGAAATACCTGAATCTGCACACAAGGTGCAGGGAGTAATGTGAGTACTCCGACCCAGTGAGTAATAATAATAAATGAAGACTGAGCGAAAAGAAATCACGTAAAATGCATGTCAACAGGCTACAAAGAAGCGGTAAAAGCAAGTAAAAACAATGCAACAGTGGAAATATGTAAAGTCACTTTAGTTTCGTTTAAGCTTCTTTCAAAATGCCTTTTTAACAGTTAAGCAATTAAATACAAAGCAACTAGAACATATAAACACATAAGAATCTGCAATGAAACCCTCTTGAACTCCCTCTTCAATCAGCTCTCCAAAGCTTTCTCCCGAATGAAATATTGTGAAAACCCACTCAAAATCGCAAAGGGAACTTTTTATACATTCTGACACAGGCATTTTCGCACTGCGATCCATTTCCCGCTTCTGCGGTCCCGCTTTTGCGGCTAATATATGGCATCTACGCATTTCCATTCAAATGACCATTTCCGCATTTCTGCTTAAAACATCGCACCTGCACTAGTGCAGGTGCACCCACTTCACCGCTTCTGCGGTTCGTGAAGAACTTCATCTTGATCGCATCGGCGGCTGCCTACCGCTTATGCGAGCATCGCACCTGCGGCCTCCCAACTGAAGGTGCGATTATGATAGCAGCTAAAATGCTTCAGCTCCCAAACTCCACTCCAAACCTACTGCCAACCATCCGAAATCACCCTGAGGCCCCCGGGACCTCAACCATAAGCGCAAACACATCATATATAACTACTCAAACTTGTACCAATCTTCAAAATACGTTAAACAACATCGAATCAACCAAATCACATTGAATTCAAGCCTAAGGGTCCAAAGTCTTCCGAATTACGATTTTGATCAAAAAGTCTATCCAACCATGTCCAGAATGACCTGAAATTTTGCACACATGTCAATAATGACACAACGGAGCTACTGCAACTCCCAGAATTCCATTCTGACCCCTATATCAAAATCTCGCCTATCAACCGGAAAACGCCAAAATTTCAGTTTTGTCAATTCAAGCCTAAACCTTCCGCGGACTTCCAAAACACATTCTGACAATGCTCCTAAGTCCCAAATCACCTAACGGAGCTAACCAAATCATAAAAATTTTGATTTGAGATCATGTACCAACAAGTCAAAACTTGGTCAAATCTCTCAAATTTAAACTTCAAACTAAGGACTGTTCTTCCAAATTTATTCTGATTATCCTAAAAACCAAAACCAACGATTTACATAAGTCATAAAACATCACACACGAATAGTCATGCCCAAGAACTGGTGAGCAAAGTGCAAAAGCTCAAATCGACCGGTCGGGTCGTTAAATCCTCCCCCACTTAAACATACGTTTGTCCTCGAATGTGCCCAGAGTTGTTCCTAAAGCCAACCAATTGCTGAATAACCTTACCATGAACCTACCCGGGGGTGATCCTACGTCACCCTATCTCATATAGTCCCGATAACAGCATGCAACTGAAATTTCACAATCCAACCTAGCCCATAAACCTTAGAACCACATTTCCACTCCTGAAATCATCCACAAGATAAAAATCTCACATCTATACTCTGAATAAGCCCGAACAAGCTGTAATAACATATACCTGTAACCTCAGGTGCAATTACATGATATACCACATAACTCAAACACTTGTAGCGATAACTTCTAATCCCAGCAGCTGCACACAACAACCGAATACCGATAGAAAACCTCTTATCAACTAAAGTCTCATTCCAACACTTTCATATACTGCCAATGATAAACGAAACACGCAGTAAACCATAACAATTTATCAGATCAACCATTCATGAAGCCACTTCTCCTTTGGCAAAGACCATAGCAAATTTCTGAGCCGAACCTCGATATTATCCTTCCAACACGCTGAAACCGAATCTGTTTTATCCATTATAGATCCCAATGATCTTTCCCAATCCAACATTACTACTCTAGTGACATGACACATTAATACAAACTAAAGCCACAACTCGTGCAATCCGTGCACCAATAAGCAACAATCCGAACATACTCCAGTCATGAAAATGACTCAAATGAAAGAGTTGTACCGCAAGCTCACCAATACCACCACAACAAATGTTGGAAACCCGTCACACATCATTGAAACAGAACACACGAATCTAACTCGAATGGTCATACGTCGACATAACTTCGATGTAATGCGCGACCCTATCCAAACACTAGTCCACATGAACCACCTCATGTCACTACGCTTAAAATCGACAACCACACGCAATTCGATGTCTAGAACCAAAGCAAGTCATCATAACCATGGCGAAGCAATTGACATAACATTACACAAACCCGAAAGGACACAACTGATATGCCATATGCTGCGCAATACCCAATACTCCTCCTGCTCGAATTCCACTAAGAGACCCCAATAACACCGCACCACATGTGCCTATAACCAACAAATCCCAATGCCTCGCAACACGAAAGGTAACTCATAGATCTCCCCAGATTACTAATAAGCTCAATACAATCGAATCAACACATCCCTCAACAATACAACTCGGAGCCAACCAAGCCGACTCAAGTTAGAACACACATCCACATTGGCCTACCAACGAACCCTTTATCAAATAATCCCTGAAGCTACTCCTTCAACTCCTTTAACTCTGCCGGTGCCATGTGATACAGTGCCCGATACCAAATCAATACCGAAATCAACAACCTTGTCCGGCGACATGCCCGACCACAAGAAACCCATCCGAAAATTCCCTCACCACAGGAACTAAATCAATGGTAGGAGTCTCTGTACTGACTTCCATCACGAAGGCCCAAATAAGAAAGACAATCATTCCCAGCCAACCGCCAGGTCTTCAAAATATAAAACCACCCTACTAGGAACATAATCTGTCGAACCTCGCCATCTCGGCATAGCCAACATCGCCGCCTTAGAGCAATAGTCTAGAATAACATGACATAGAGACAACCATTTTATACCCAATATTACATCAAGATCTAACATACCAAGCCGCAAAAGATCCAATCGGGTATCCAAATCCCGATAGTCACTATACAATGCCGATACACGCGACCCACAACCACAACATAACCTGTCTATGAGAACTTCCAGTCTTCAAATCCATATAGCACACGGATCACCATATCTGATCCCAACTCCACCTGAATATGCAACCCACCTCTAATGCCCAAACATCCATGAGAGGTACTCCTACAATTCTTCTGTACCACCAAGCAAACTCGAATATCAACAGTCGATCCAACAAGAGAGTTCTTTAATACTACTGAAGTATCCTCAACTCAATCACTTGCCCCTTTTTCTGAAATGTATACCCCCGTCAAGTCACACCAATTAGTAATACTATTTCCTTAATCATCTGAAACTACCTATGCTGCCTAAAAATTTTATGACCTTCCTTTCAGAACTGAACCGTAACCTTACACACGCAAATCTCAATCCTCCATAACATACCGCATATACCATACCATCCTAGGATAACATGAGAACTTCATATCCCTTCCGAGCCACAAGCAACTATGTACTCAACTAACCAATGACTTTCCATTGAGCCCATCTGGAAGAAAATCATTATGCATCCTATTCTCCTCATGCCAGTAGAAAATGTACACCTCCAAACCGTGGTAGAAATCATCAAGAATTCTTTGACCCCCTTTTGCACAAAACCAAACCTGTCAGGACTGAATCCTTCTAACTCAACCAAGCTACGAAGGCCACTAAAACCCAAGAGCATTGTCGTGAATAACTTGTATAAACTCATACCTCAAATGCATCCAAAGAACTAATCATATTCTTACCATGCCGATCCGGCCTACTACTAAGTTATCACATCTATCCGAGTTTCCTTCTGATTTACCTTTAACTTGATACTCCTTCTTGCTATAACATCACAATTCCTCAACCCTACTCACCACACGAGACCCAATGCATAAAACCACATCGTCTAAGGCTCACAAGCCACTATGTACTCTCTTAAATATTCCCAAAAGTACCACATTCGAAATACCTACCCCGAAGAGACTTCCTGCGAATCCAAAGTCATTACCTTCACCTTCCTGATACTACTATGTAGGATCCCCGAATGATATATAAATACCATGAGCCTTGACACCTCTCAATGCAAACCTCAGTTTCTAGCCAAACATACAACCTGAAATCTCCGATTATTACATGTAATATCTTGAACCCACTAAAACCATTCTCAAGAGTCATACACTCTCCTCAAACCTCAATTAGACTGATCAAATGAACCGAACAACTTGTGCCTCATTAGCACTCCAATACCGCAGGATGTGACCTCACCTACAACTAAGCAACTTCCTGCTCTATGCACCGCACCCCCTTTACCAATAACCACTCAAGACATTCCGCGACTCTCCTACACCTATGAAGCATAATATAACCTTCGTCAAAAGTTTCCTTTACTCGAGCCATCATCGGTCTCAGTCTCTATAAGCCATAATTGATTCACTAGCATGCCTCAAACTGGAACCAACATAGGATATAATCGTGCAATCAACAACTCAATAGCAGACTCCCCCACTTGGTTCGAAGCCATAGATAAAAACACACACACAATAACTCATAACACGTATACTCTATTACTGCCATAATACCATAGTGAGATTAAACTCAATCCTTCATCAGCTCATAAAACATAGACCATCTAGTACTTTAAATCTTATGCAAATCTCGTATTCACCCTCATAACAGTTAAACCACTCTCCCCAGCGACCCAAATTTAAATTGCAGCACATATATTTCACTTGTAAATGAGATCTTCTAACAGACAGTATAAGGATCACACAACTTCAGAACACTCCACAGGAGATAAACCACCTGTTTCACCTCAAACTAACATTTCTGTATACCTTCCACTGTCACAAACATTATGCAGTCACTTAATCTTCCTGAGTCTGAACTCATACCGCAACATGAAATTTACTTCACTCCCAACTAGAAAACATGAAAATATTCTTCACACACCCATAACTCGGGGCTATACCTTAAATAAAGATGGAAATCAAGCACCTAATAGTTCTTGCTGCCCCAAAGCATGCCCTTCTTTCCTCATTCGATTCATATGAACACATCTCACAGTCACATCACCCTCATCATGTAGCTATCTAGTCATTACTTACCTTAATCAACAGAACATATAGATCTAGAAACACGCGCTCACGTAATCAACAACTCAGGGCTCAAGCTATAGGCAAAAATTCGGCCTCAAGTCTTCCAGGCACGCCCAACATCAACACACTGAGATCACATCTCGCCCCTTGATCGGGGAGTCACAAGCCATCGATACATATTTGATACTGAGCGCTCATGCACGCATACGAATGCGTGGGAGGAATTCAAAGAGTTATATTTCAAACTAAATCAATGACTCACGATAAGATTTCACGAATGTGAAGTTTTTTCCTAAAGGTTCTGCAGCCTCTCGAGGATAAATACAAACGTCTCCGTACCGATTCGCGAGATCCCCTAAACCTGCTCATGACTCGTGAGACCTACGTAACCTAGTCTCTGATACCAACTTGTCACGACCCTAAACCCGGACCCGATCATGATGGCGCCTCTCGTGAAGACAAGGCCAGCCGACACAATACCCAATTCTTTTTAACAATTAAAAATACACAATTTAAGTCTTCAACATGATAACAACCCAAAAAAGGTGAATAATACAATTTGCGAAATAGACATAGCCTGACATCGGGGTGTCACAAGTCACGAGCATCTACTAAAGTCTAAATACAACGGAAAATATGAACATGTACTAAATACAGTATAATGAGATCAAGAGGGAGAAAAGCAGTGCTGCGAACGTCGTGCAGCTACCTTGCTAAACTCCGATGACTCTACCTCTAAGCAACCAATACCCACTACCGAATTCATAAATACCTGAATCTGCACGCAAGTGCAGGGAGTAATGTGAGTACTCTGACCCAGTGAGTAATAATAATAAATAAAGGCTCAGCGATAAGAAGTCACGTAAAGGCACGTCAACGGGCTATAAAGAAGCGGTAAAATCCAGTAAAAATAATGCAACAATGGAAATATGTAAAGTCACTTTAGTTCAGTTTAAGCTTCTTTAGAAATGCCTTTTTAACAGTTAAGCAATTAAATGCAAAGCAACTAGAACAGATAAACACATAAGTATCTGCCCCTCGGGCACAATGTCAACAGAATCTGTCCCTCGGACAATATCATGGAGCAATAACCAGCCCCTCGGGCTATATCTTATATCACAATGGGTACCCTCGCTTATTGGGGGTGTGCAGACTCCTAAAGGGACCCCTTACGGCCCAAGCGCAATATCAAGCCATCTCGTGGCATAATCACATGGGCTCTCGGCCTCATATCAACAAGTCACCTCGTGGCGTACAAATCTCAGGCCCTCGACCTCATAATCATAATCAGTATTTCCTCACAACATAGGCCCTCAGCCTTACTCATTCTGAATTTCATAAGCCACTTGGGCAATAGTAAAACATGATGCTCAGCACAATTTATCATTTAAAATGGCATTTAATGTTTAAAATAGAGTAAACATGGTTGGGTTATGAAAATAATAGAATATAGCATGACTAAGTACAAGTATAATGTCAAAATAGTGAGGAAATATCAGTAAAAATCCCCTAAGGGTCCAAATAGTTGGCACAAGGCCCAAATATGGCATTCAGCCCAAAACATGATGATAGCAAATAGTTTTCAATCAAATACGCGGTAAAACAGTCATACGGGATGGACTAAATCACAATCCCCGACGGTGCATGACCCCACACTCGTCATCTAGCATGTGTGTCACCTCAATATAATACAACGATGTGCAATCCGGGGTTTCATACCCTCAGGACAACATTTACAATTATTACTCACCTTGATCCGGTCGAAACTCTAGCCTGGGATGCCTTTGCCCTCACGAATCGACCACCGGATGCTCTAATCTAGCCACAATCAGTACATAACCATTAGAATATGCTAAGGGAACAAAGCTCACTCGAAAATATCCAATTTAAATCAAAAATCCCGAAATTGCTCAAACCCGGCCCCGGGCCCATATCTCAGAATCCAACAAAATTAACATTGATAGAATCCTATTCCTCTCACGAGTTTATACATATTAAGAATACCAAAATTCGACTCCAAATGGCCCCTTAAATCCCCACTCAAAGCTCTCTTAATCTCAAGCCCTAATTACCTATTTTTGCTGCTGATTTTCCATAAATTTCAAGCTTAAAAATGTTAAAATTCATCATAGAAACACGTTTAGGGTCCAAAAACCTTACCTCTATGAAACTCTCATGAATTCCCTCATCAATTAGCTCTCCAAAGCTTTCTCCTGAATGAAATATGGTGAAAGCCCACTCAAAATCGCGAAGGGAACCTTTTATACTTTTTGACCTAGACATTTTCAAACCTGCGGTCCTTTTCATGCTTCTGCGGTCCCGTTTCTGCGGCTAATACACCGCATCTGCGCATTTCCACTTAAATGACCATTTTCGCATCTACGGTTATAACATCGCACCTGCACTACCGCAGGTGCGCCCACTTCATCGCTTCTACGGTTCCCGAAGAACTTCATCTTGGCTGTATTTGTGGCTGCCTTCCGCTTCTGCGAGCATCGCACCTACGTCCTCCCAACCACAGGTGCGGTTGTGATAGCAACTAAAATGCTTCAGCACCCAAACTCCACTCCAACCCTTCCACCAACTATCCGAAACCACCCCGAGGTCCCCGAGACCTTAATCATAAACACAAACACATCATATACCACTACTCAAACTTGTATCAATCTTCAAAATACCTCAAACAACATCGAATCAACCAAATCACTTCGAATTCAAGTCTAAGGTTCCAAAATCTTCCGAATTACACTTTTGATCAAAACGTCTATTAAACCACGTCCGAATGACCTGAAATTTTGCACACACATCATAAATGACACAACAGAGCTACTGTAATGCCCGTAATTCCATTCCGACCTCTATATCAAAATCTCGCCTATCAACCGGAAAACGCCAAAATTCCAATTTTGCCAATTCAAGCCTAAACCTTCAGCGAACTTCCTAAACACATTCTGACCACGCTCCTAAGTCCCAAATCACCTAATGGAGCTAATCAAATCATAAAAATTCCGATCCGAGATCATATACCAACAAGTCAAAACTTGGTCAAATCTCTCAAATTTAAACTTCAAACTGAGGACTGTTCTTCTAAATACATTCCAATTATCCTGAAAAATCAAAATCAACGATTTACATAAGTCATAAAACAGCATACGGGGCTAGTCATGCCCGAGAACTGGTGAGCGAAGTGCAAAAGCTCAAAACGACCAGCCGGGTCATTACAATGGGAAACTCAAAATTTTCTAGATAAAAGATTTAACCAACTATGCATGTGTATCACAAGATATTATAAAGCTTATAATGATTGTATGAGTTGTAATTTATAGAGAGCGCATATTATTTTAAGAAAAAAGTGAAGCGAGCATGAGTTGATATTAAGTACTATTTAACAGGAAAAAGAAGTATACTTATGCACAAGTATACCTGCAACAGTCGAAATGAGAGGTTAGATAAATTTGAAACAGCAAATATGCATGATTAGATATTAATAATAGAAGAAAATGTGTATACCACGATTAAAAAATGAGAAACAAATAATAAATCAGTTATAAGTAAGTGCATCTAGAAAATATAATAAAGTGACGGGGTTGGTTTTGTTTTAAGGGAAAATCCTTTTGGCCACACCGATTTTGGCCAGATTGACCCAAATAGGGTTATTTAGGTAATTTTACGCCCTAATTAGGGTTTCAGCCAAATTTTTATACCCAAAATGCCTTTTCAGTAATATTTTCAATATTTCTCTCGCACTTAAATATTTGTCTTCTCAATACATGAAAAATCTCAAGGGTTCAAATCCTATTTTCCATAAAGCTTTTCTTTTAAAAAAAACATATTTCCATCCTTTTTTTGGTAGTATACACTCATATAATTCGAAATAAGTCATCTATATATATGTATTTAATTGTGTATTTCGTATATGTTTAGTATTTGAGTGTGTATTTCGTATATTTTTTAGTAGGTCTTCAAAGACCTACTATTTAAACACATGATACCCTACTTAAACAAACCCTAGATGGCCGAAACCCATACTTAAACAAACCTTCATTTAAACTCCTATGTTCTTTTAAATTTTAGATGGCCGAAACCCATACTTAAACAAACCTTCATTTAAACTCCTATGTTCTTCTAAGTTTTAGTTAATAGATTAAGGATACATTCGAAGAAGAATAATGCTTCCAAAGTATTTGTTGTATTTTCTGGTAAAAGGCCAAGAATATACTACTCATGGAGTGAATGTTCTCCTATGGTTATCGGGGTTAAGCGTAGTATCTTCCAGTCTTTCAAGTCTCACAATGCGGCCATATCGGCGTTCGATGAATTTGAAAAATCTGCTAAAGGTAAACAAAAACTCAAATCTATGGTGTTTGTTATTTTTTGTGGTAAGAAACCGAGAATATACAAAAGTTGGTCTGAGTGTGTTAAAATGCTTGTTGGAGTCGAGGGTAGCTACTTTCATGCTTTCCAATATTATGATGAAGCCTTAGAAGCCTTCAACAAATTTAAAAAAAACATGTTTTTCACAGGAAGAGTCATCTTCAAGCTCGGCCGTTGAAGAAAGTGAAGAAGTGGTAACAAATGAAAGTGCAACACGTGCTATTTCATCTGCTATGTTAGTGGACATATTTATTGGGTTGAAGCTGTCTGAAAATGTTGGAACGTAATTATGTCAATTTTAGTTCATATGTTATCTTGTGTTTGAAAAGCGTTTGTTATTTCTATTTGGTGTGAAAGTGTTGATGACTTTGTTTTTACTTTTGAATATCAAGTGTTGTAATGAAGTTGGGCATGATTATTTTATGTTTAATTTCTTCATTATTTCATTATGTATGAAGTTCGAATTTTGTGACTTCTTTAGCATTTCGATCTTTGGTGTTCGAATACTATTCAATTACATGCATGGGGCTTATTTGCTTGAATGGATTTTTGGGGATTACAAGTTCGCAGGTTAACTGCAGCTACGTGTATGATGAATTTGTCAAATCTAATATAGTACTTGTTTGAGGAGAGGGTATTTTGTCTAACTTTTCTCCATGTTCTTGCACATCTTTTAATTTGTAACAACCTTATGACAACCTCAATTACCAAGAATAATTTAGGTGTTGTTTCTTCCTTTTCCCATCAATTCTATAGTGTTTCCTGACCCTTGTGTTATTTATGAACCCTGCTGGTATTGGTTTTGCAACTTGGTCTTTTTTCATCATTGTGATGCCTTAGTAAATTAGATTTTTAAATTTGGGATGTCAAGGGGAGGGGTTGTTTAGTGATACTTTATAGTATTTAGGGACCTTTTGTGAAGAAGGAGTGAGAGTTGTAAGAAGAAACTCTAGATAGTACACATTTTACATTTTGGTATTGTGAATATATATGTTACTTTACAGAAGAAGTGATTTAAGTCGATAAAGGATTGAAGGAGTATTTGTATATTTTCTTTTGGTTCCATAATAACATTAACCATGGATTAAAGGAAGCAAAAATATTTTCAAATATGTAGCAATAAAATAAGAATCAAAAGTATATGAAACAGAATAAATACTAAATAAGCATTTTCATTGATTAATTGATAATTTTCAACATATTCCAAATAATATTTGGAAAATACTTTTAGCTTCAGTATCACTACTTATAATGCATCACAAAAGAACAATAAAAACACAAACTATTACTCTTTATTCTTTTGGTTAACCGACTTTGAAACCTTGGAAGCGGTTTCAGTATCACTACTTATAACAATCACAGGAGTATTGGGATCTTCATCTTGCTCGGCTAGAAGTTCCTCAAGTATGTCGTAGCAGAAAGTGAGCGGGTAAGAATCAAGGAGAAGATGTTTAACATAGTCTGCTCCAATTTCCCTTGTCAGACGTAGCATCAACAGTTTTGTCTCCGTCTTCAAGTTCTTCAACTTGTTCCTAACATCCTAGTACAGGATATTATGGTTGATGTGTGAACCATGTAAATGTTCATCGACAATTTTCTTAATAGGGCTCCTTTCCATTGTTATTTTCAGAGAAATTTGAATTAGAAAAGATAATTTGGATGAATGATATTAATAATGTATAGAGTTGTATTTATAGTATAATATTTTAATATTTCTAGGATTAGGGTTAGGGTTTGTATCTTAAAATTTGAATCACAATCTTCAATGAACCCTTTACACTCTTCCAAAAAGACTTTACATTCTTCAATGCGTCCATTTAGTTTACCCAAAATTCTTTTCATGAGCTCTTCATCCATCTGTGAGAATATCCGGTTGGATAATGTTTTCCAATACTTTTTTTTCCTATAATTTTTTTTCTTTATTTCTATTAGAATATTTTTTCCCAGTAAATATTTTTATTAATTTTCTCTTATCGAACTTATTAGCATTCGAAATTTGCTTTAAGATTCAACTAATCTTTAATGAGGACTTATATAAAGGTAGATCAGTTCTTAAGAATAATAACTTAATACATAAGGATTCTTTTTTTCATTTGCAAAGTTTTTGTAAATAAAATTATCCTATATTACATTAGGTGTGACATCCTAATATATATGTTTTTTGAATCCCTTTTTATGAATCCCTGGTTCTTCCACTTTTAATTTCCTTCGTTTTATATGAAAATGTTTGCTTATCTGATACAAAAATTAAGAAAATATTTAATTTATAAATTATACTTGTAAAATCTCCTAATAAAAAATTCCAGGAAAATCACAAAAAAATTTCTCTTCTCCATTCCAAAAAAATCCGATTGGTAGGTTACCATTGAGTTTCTCATGCCTACTATTTAGCTTCTCAATGCAGCATTTATTAGTCTCAAATATTTAGCTTCTCAATGAAGCATTTATTATTCTCAACCGTTTTAGTAGTGTGTAGGTAGAATTACGTTGAATTTTAAGTCTACGACTTTATGCTCAACCGGTTGGAAATATGTTGTTACAAAAATAAAAATAAAAATAGTCTTTGAAATTGATTTCAAACGTAAGAAATAAAAATTGTTATAGCAAATCAAAAGCACAAGTAGCATAACTAAATCAACCATAAAAGGTTAAAGATAATAAAGGGATAGAAAAACACAAAACTAATCCTAAAAACTAATCAATTTCAACCGAATTATGATCATGAGTTCCTTCTCCCTTTACTTCAACATTAAAGTCAATATATAGTGATGTAAAACATCCACCAACGTAAATTTGACGACGAAATCTCGCTTGACATAATTATCCAAAACAAAAAGCTTCTAGCCTTCTTTGAACCTTCTTCGATCACCAACGCTCATAGATACACACCACTCTTTGCCATGATAATGAAGAAGCGTGGTTTCAACTGTTGTAGGAAGATGCTTGTAGATTTTTCTTGGAATATACTGGAAAAAAAATAATTTTATTAAGTTTTCAAAAAATATAAAGCTTAAACACAAAACAATATACACAACATTAATGCATAATCAGATCATCGTAATTGATGTATGAATCATTCATAACCACTTCAAACGTCAGAGGATTCTTTTCTTCATCCTCACTAGTAGAAGAGTAAGTTAGGGATTGTTTGGTAGAGTGAGAGGTGTCCATAGTTCGTGTTTGTAGGAGAGTGTGTTTTTAGGTCTTTAGTGTTTGAGTATATGAGAGTATGAAACTATACATTAATAACACACCAACCCATTTAACTTCCATATGGTGCATTTAATGATAAATAATTAAAAAAAATTAATTCCCCCATTTCTATTTCTTTATGCTTCGTTATCCATATTTTGTGGTATTGGGTTGGTCGGATCGAGTCCGGAATGATTTTGATAAGGTTTGAGATACTTAGTCTCTTTTAAGAAAGTTTAAATTGGAAAAGTCAACCGAATGTTGACTTATATGTTAGAGGGATCGGATGTGAGTTCTGATGGTTCGATTAGCTTTGGGATGTGATTTATGACTTAGGAGTGTGATCGGAATGGGTTTTGGAGGTCCGGAGTAGAATTAGACTTGAATTGGCGAAGTTGATATTTTGGCGATTTTCGGTTGATAGGTGAGATTTTGATATAAGGGTCGGAATAGAATTCTAAGAGTTGCAGTAGCTTCGTTGTGTCATTTGGAATGCGTGTGCAAAATTTCAGGTCATTCGGATGTGGTTTGGTCGGGTTTTTGATCAAAAGCGTATTTCGGTAGATTTTAGAAACTTAGGCTTGAATCCGATGTGTTTTGAGTGATTTGATGATTGGAACAAGTTTGAATAAGGTTTTAGGATGTGTTGGTACCTTTGGTTGAGGTCCCGGGGCCTCGGGTGAGTTTCGGGTGGTCAATCGGATCATTTTGGAGTTTAAGAAGTTGCAGATTTTTGTTCCAGCAGTTGCAGGTATTTTGTTCTTCGCGTTCGAGAGATCCTTGATTCCCATGCCAAGATTATTACCTTGGAGATGCCAGATTTGCCTAGATTGGAGTGGAAGGGTTCGTCTGCCAGTGTACCTAGTCGGATTATCTCTTTTATGAAGGCTCGACACATGGTCTAGAAGGGTTATTTGTCTTATCTAGATTATGTTCAGGATACTACCACAAAGACTCCGGCGATTGATTCAGTGTCCATAGTCCGGGATTTCTCTGATGTGTTTCTTTCTGATCTTCCGGTCATTATGATATCGATTTCTGTATTGATTTGGCTGCCAGGTACCCAGCCTATCCCTATACCACCATACCGCATGGCTCCGAAAGAGTTGAAGGAGTTGAAAGAACAATTTGAGGAGTTTCTAGCAAAAGTTTTCATCAGACCGAGTATGTCGCCTTGGGGTGAACCGGTGTTATTTGTGAAGAAGAAAGATGGGACTATGCGGATGTGCATTGATTACCGCCAGTTGAACAAAGTTACCATTAAGAACAAGTACCCATTGCCGCGTATTGATGATTTGCTTGACCAGTTGTAGGGTTATAGGGTGTTCTCTAAGATCAACTTGAGATTGGGGTACCATCAGTTGAAGATTCGGGATTTCAGATGTTCCAAAGACAGTTTTCCAGACTAGATATGGCCATTATGAGTTTCTAATGATGTCTTTCGGTTTGACTAACGCCCCGATGACGTTTATGGATTTGAAGAACCGGGTGTTCATGCCATATATTGATTCGTTTCTCATTATTTTCATTAATGACATTTTGATCTACTCGCTTAGCTTGGAGGAGTATGAGCAGCATTTGAGAGTGGTGTTTAAAACCTTGCGGGAACAAAAGTTATATGCTAAGTTCTCCAAGTGCAAGTTCTAGATAGATTATGTGGCATTGTTAGGACATGTTGTATTAGGCGAGGGTATTAAGGTGTATCCCAAGAATATTGAGGCAGTTCAGAGTTGGCCACGTCCTACTTCAGTAACCGAGATCAGGAGTTTCCTAGGATTAGCAGGTTATTATCGTCGATTTGTGCAGGGCTTTTCATCTATTGCATCACCTTTAACTAGATTGACCTAGAAGGGTGCTCCTTTCCGCTGGTCCGATGATTGTGAGACGAGCTTTTAGAAGCTCAAGACGACTTTGACTACAACACCAGTTCTTGTGTTGCCTTTTGGTTCGGGGATGTATACGGTATATTGCGACACTTCACACATTGTCTTGGGTTGTGTATTGATGTAGGAGGGCCTAGTTATTGCATATGCTTCACGTCAGCTGAATCCCCACAAGAAGAATTACCCCATGCATGATTTGGAGTTGGCCGCGATAGTTCATGCTCTTAAGATCTGGAGGCATTATCTTTTTGGGGTGTCTTCTAAGGTTTACGCCGATCATAGTAGCTTGCAGCATTTGTTCAAGCAGAGGGATCTCAATTTGAGGCAGCGCAGGTGGCTTGAGTTTCGTAAAGATTATGATACTACCATTCTTTATCATCCGGGAAAGGCGAATGTGGTTGTAGATGCCTTGAGCAGAAAGGTAGAGAGTATGGGTAGTTTAGTATTCATTTCAGTATAGGAGAGGCCATTAGCTTTGTACATTTAGTCCTTGGCAAACAGACGTGTGAGGTTGGATATTTTAGAGCCCAGCCGAGTTCTTGCATGCATCGTCGCTTAGTCTTCACTATTCGAGCAGATCAAGGCTCATCAGTTTGATGATCCGCACTTGTTGGTTCTTAGGGAAACGGTTCTACAGGGTGGTGCCAAGGAGGTTACTATCGGTGAGGATGGTGTTCTGCGACTCCAGGGTTGTCTATGTGTTCCTAATGTGAATGGATTGAGGGAAAAGATTCTAGAGGAGGCACAATTCTCTGTATTTTATTTATCTAGGTGCTACGAAGATGTATCGCGACCTGATGCAGCATTATTGGTGGCGACGGATGAAGAAGGACATAGTTGAGTATGTAGCGAGGTGCCTAAATTGCCATTATGTTAAATATGAGTATCCGAGGCCAGGTGGCCTACTTCAGCAGATGGTTATACCTGAGTAGAAATGAGAGAACATCACTATGGACTTTGTAGTTAGGTTGCCGCGGACCTTGAGGAAGTTTGATGTAGTTTGGATCATTGCCGGTAGGTTGACCAAGTCGACACACTTTATTCCAGTTGTGACCACATATTCTTCAGGGAGATTGGCCCAGATTTACATTCAGTTGATTGTTCGATTGCATGGTGTGCCTGTTTCCATCATATTAGATAGAGGTCCTCAGTTTACTTCGCATTTCTGGAGAGCAGGAGTGAGTTGGGGACCAGGTTAGAGCTCAGCATAGCCTTTCATCCGCAGACCAATATGCAGTCGGAACGGACAGTTCAGATCTGGAAGGATATGCTCAGAGCATGTGTGATTAACTTCGGAGGGTAGTGGGATTGATTCTTGCCTTTGGCCAAGTTTTCTTACAACAACAATTATAAGTCTAGCATCAAGGTGGCTCCAATTGAGGCTTTATATGGTCGGCAATGTTGTTCGCCTATTGGGTGGTTTGAGCCCGACGAGGCTAAGTTATATGGTACTGAATCGGTAAAGGATGCCTTGGAAAAGGTATAATTGATTCAGGAGCGTCTTCGCACAGCACAGTCCAGACAAAAGAGTTACGCGAATCAGAAAGTGCGTGATTTATAGAACCCTGTTCCTTTAAACAAAATTCCACATATGTTCTCTTACTGTTTTATGACTTGCGGGGATGGTTAGTTCGGGTTTGGAAGGATCCGGGTTGAAATCGGAACACTTAGTTCCTTAATATTGGTTTTAAAGGGTTAAGTTTGACTTGAATTAACATTTATAGTAAATGACCTCGGAACTTGGATTTGACGGTCCCAAAAGGTTCATATGATGATTTTGGACTTGGGCGTATGTTCGGATCAAATTTTGGATGACTCGGGAGCGTTTCGGCGCATAAAGTTAAAAGTTGGCGCATTGAAGGTTTTAAAGTTCTTTAAATTTAGTTTGGAGTAGGTTTTGATGTTATCGAGGTCTGTTTGGGATTCCAAGTTCGGGAATAGTTATGTATGGTGATTTGAGAGTTGCATGCAAAATTGGTGTCATTCCGAGTAGTTTAAGTATGATTCGGCGCATTCGGAGTAAGTTGGAAGAACTTGAAGTTCATAAGTTGATCCTATGTAGTTTTGGGTTGTGATTTTTAGTTTTAGTGTTGTTTTTCGCATTCTGAGGGTGCGAGCGAGTCCGTTTTATGTTTACGAACATTTTTGTATGTTTGGGTGGGCCCCCAGGGATCTCGGGTGCTAATTGAACGATGCGTGGATCAAGTTTGAAATTGAAATGAGCTGTTGGTGCACCAGTTCTGGTGCGTCTGCACCTGCGAGAGTTTGGCCGTAGTGTGAGCTTTTGGCCGCAGATGCGTTTTTGGGCAAGTGGGCAGTGACCTGTAGAAGCGGAGGGACTTTCGCAGAAGCGTCCTTGCTTCTGTGATAGAAGGGCTGCGGATGCGAGAAGAGGATGGCTAGGACTAGACCGCAGGTGTGACGTAGCTTCCACAAAAGCGGAGCCCGTCCATAGAAGCGAGGTCAGGTCGCCTGGGCTAGGACCGCACCTGCGATGGGATTTTCACAGGTGTGGCACCGTAGAAGTGGCCAATTCTCTGCAAAAGTAAAAATTGTTGGTGGCGAAAAGGGTTCATTTAAGACGGGACTAGGCCATTTTGGCTCATTTATTTCACTTCTTGGACGATTTTTGGAGCTTCTTAGAGAGGGGTTTTCACCTAGCTATTAAAGGTAAGTAATTTCTATCCAATGTAAGTTATACATAGATTATGGGTAGATTTAAACATTAAAACTTGTGAAAATTATGTGTTTAGTTGAAAAACCTAAATTTTGTTAAAAATAGGATTTAACGACGAAAATAATCATGGAATTGGATGAAAATTATATATTTGAGTTCGTGAGGTTATGGGCAACATTTATCTTCGAAAAAATTTCAGAATCCGGGCACGTGGGCCTGGTGATAAATTTTAGGAATTTTTGATTTGAGTTGGGTAATTACTCTAATAGTTAAATTATGAGCTTTTGAACATGTATCGATTAATTTATATAACATTTGACTAGTTTTGGATTGTTCGGCACCAAGTTGAGGCTTCAGAACGAATTTGTGGCCCGGAAAGTGAGCTTTGAGACGAGGTAAGTATCTTGTCTAACCTTGTAAGAGAGAATTTACCCCATAGATGATTTAAACTACTATTTGTTTCTAATTGTGGAGGTTACGTACGCATGAGGTGACAAGAGTCCGTGCGTAGCTACTAATTATGCTTATGTCTGGGTAGTTTAGGACCCAAATCATGAAATACTTGTAATGTTTTCATCCTACTTGCTAATTAAAGTGCCTAAATTATATTGGAACTTGATAAAGGAATTATAAAATACCAAATTTCACTTACTTAAATTTTGGCGGGTTTCTTGACAGCTAATTGAAATTGTACTTCTTTGTATATTAGCCTTGTAATAGCCTTTCAATCGGATGTTCATAAAGTATCCTTTCTCTTGTGGAGCGGGTCGAATGCCTCAACAGCAGAATAGATGCATCTATGGTTCGTGTCGCTCGACCTTCGATAATATACACATTATTCTAGATCGGACCATACGACCTCAGCATAAATCATGCGTGATAATACTCGGAGCCTAATCATACTTGATATTATTCTATGCTTGAGAGGTTATAATTATTAAATAATAGAAATTGATTTGGAATTTACTATTAGTGAAAGAATTATTTATTCATTGCTTGTTATTGAGTTATTATTATTATTTACATATTCCATGCTTATTTAGAATTTTCTATATTTTATTGTTAGCCCATAGTAAGTGTCAATGTCGACCACTCGTCACTACTTCTTTGAGGTTAGACTAGATACTTACTGGTATATGTTATTTATGTACTCACGCTACACTTCTACACTAATGGATCTGAGGCAGGTGCATCTGGCGAGCATATTGGCGCATACCCCGTTACCCCGAGGCCTAGTAGTGAGCTGCTTTCTGACTCGTTCTGCAGCACCTAGAGTTTCTCTTTTGCATCTATTTTCTATCTTCTTTATTTCAGACAGTAGTTAGAGTTTTGTATATTCTACTAGTTGCTCATACACTCGTGAAACTAGGTCTTGGAACATATACTAGTAGATTTTATGGTTTTGGAGTATTCATTTCACTGCATTTTGCTCACTCGTTAGCCTTCTTTTTATTTTATTAAATTTTCTACTCCTTATTTTCTTAATAAATGAAATTCAACTACTTGAAACTTTATTAAAAAGAGCAATCACATGATTAATTTACTGTTGGCTTTCCTAGCGGCAACGTTGGGCGCCCTCACGGCCTATCGGAGAAATTGAATTATGACAGTTGGGTTTGCAGAAAGCTGAGTATAAGAATAAAGCCTCCCATGCTGGACTGCCGGAGGATTTACCATAATACCTCCAGTTTATGTGCTAGAGTCCTAATCTCAAAGCACTATAACTGGAACCATACCCCCAAGAAGCCCAAATCTCTAACCTGGCAATGTATTCTCAAAGGCCGGGATACATGCAACAAGCCCAGTAGATGGGTTGTCCACAAGGAAAAAGAGGTGAGCTTCATCAATGATGTTGTCACGACCCAAAATCCCAACCCGGTCATGATGGCGCCTCTCGTGAGGACAAGGCCAGCTAATCAACAAAACAGTACATCTCTTTATAATTATTTAGCAGGAATAAGTCAAAATCATGGGCAATATAATCTTAAATGCGAAATAAATGTGATAGAACAAGGAAAACCATCCCAACCCAGCTCGAAATCGGGGTGTCACGAGTCATGAGCTACTACAGAGTTTACTAATATTTTACAAAGTCTGGAATTATCATAAATAACAAAGATAAGGGAGAAAACGGGGCTGCGGATGTCAACAGCTACCTCGTTACACCTAGTCACCGCCTAGTCTGGAAAGAATCAGTGCTCAGGAGCGAACTCAGCTTTGCCTGTATCTGCACACTTGGTGCAGGGAGTAATGTGAGTACTCCGACCCAGTGAGTAATAAAAATAAATAACGACTGAAAACATGAAATCTCATAACGGCACAATATAGTGCTATCCCAAGCAGTAAAATCAGTTATACAGTAAAATAGTGAGTATCAGATAATTCTTCTTTTAAAACAGTGAAGCCAATTAATTTCCACAGTAAGGATAAATCAAAGGCTTGCCCCTCGGACTCAATATGTAAATCTCAGTATAGTATCAGCCCCTCGGGCTCACTCCCAACCCACCAGCACACAACATCAGTCCCTCGGGCTCACTCCCAACTCACCACACACCAGCAACGGCCTCTTGGGCCCACTCCCAACTCACCTGGGTACCCTGCGCTCACTGGGGGTGTGTACAGACTCCGGAGGGGCTCCTACAGCCCAAGCGCAATATCAATAGGCCTGAAAGCCTTCACACATCACACACGAGGCCTGAAAGCCTTCACACATCACACACGAGGCCTGAAAGCCTCCTCATATAACACTCGAGGCCTGAAAGCCTCCTCACATCACTCAACATATCCTCACGTATGGCCCTCGGCCTCAATCAGTCCAGAAAATAATCATAAGCCTATTGGGCATCAGTAAAACAATAGTGCTCAGCTCAACAGCATTATAAATTATCATTAAATCTCGAGTTGAGTATAAATGTAGCTGAGTTCACAAAATAATATAATTCAATTGGACTAAGTTCAAATAATATTTTAATTCATGAGGAAAATAGTGATGTAAATTCACAAAAGATTTCAGATAATTGGCACGAAGCCCAATTATGGCAATAAGCCCCAATCATAGTGAAAATCAATAAATCTTTATCAATTACGCGATAAAAATATCAACTGGGATGGACCAAGTCACAATCCCCAATAGTAAATGACCCCGCGCTCGTCATACAATGCGTGTCTCATCTCAACATAGTAGTATGTTGTGCAATCCGGGGTTTCAAACCCTCAGTGCATCATTTAAAATCATTACTCACCTCAAGACGGTCCAACATCTACTCCGCTATGCCTTGCCTCTCGAATTTACCTCTTTGCGCGTCGAATCTGGTCAAAACCACAACGAATACATTACAATAGGCTAAGGGAATATAACACAATCGAAAAGACTCGAAAAATATCGAAATTCACGAAATTCGCAAAACACGAGCCCCGGGCCCACTTCTCGAAAAATTACGAAAGTCACATCACCGGATTCCTCGTCTCTCCACGAGTCCGTACATATAAAATTTACCAAAATCGGAGTTCAAATGACCCCTCAAATCTTCAAATCTTATTTTCAAATCCCTAGGCCTAAATCCTCAATTTACTCCTCAAAAACATGTAATCTAGTCGGATTATTCGATGATAATTCAATATTATGGAGTAAAAATGATCACAAGTGACTTACCTCAAGATTTCCCGTGATTTTTTGCTCAAAATTGCCCAAAATCCGAGCTCCAAATCGTCAAAAATGGAAAATTCTCCCGAACTTAACATTCTGTCCGGTACTGTTCACGGGAACTGTTCACGGGTCACTGTTCACATGCCTGAGGTCACTATTCATTGTTCACCCGCGCGGTTACTGTTCACGCGCGGGTACTGTTCACTGCTGCAGAAAATACATCAGCTTTTAAGAAATTTGCAGCACAACCATTTTTCACTAAAATGGCTCTAACTACATCATACGAACTCGGAATTAGACGATTCTTGTTCCTATGAGTCACAAATAATAATACAAACACAAACATTCAATCGAAACTCAATTCGGAGTTCGTTTGCCCAGTTCAATACCCATTTTTCTCGTTAAGCGATTAACTCACATTTCACGTCAAAAACCCAATCGCGACTTGATGAAACCAAAATTTCCAGATCAGTCCTATAATTCATGATTTAAATTATGGAAGTCTCGAAATCAAATTTGGATCTCTAGAACTAAAAATGAACCTTTAGATCATTACATTTATGCTCAAAACGACAAAAATCTTCCAAAAATGACCCGTTGGGCATCCGAAACACACCCGAGGCCCCCGGGACCCCGACCAATAATACCAACTAGTCCCAAAATACATTACGGACTTGCTCGAGGCCTCAAATCACATCAAACAACGCTAAAATCATGAATCAACCTCCAATCCAAGTTTTATGAACTTTAGAATTTCCAACTTCTATTTCTGATGTCGAAACCTATCAAATCATGTCCGATTGACTTCACATTTTGCACACAAGTCCAAAATGACATAACGAAGCTACAGAAATTCTCGGAATTCCATTCCGATCGTCGGATCAAAATTTCACCTATCAACCGGAAATCGCCAAAATACTAACTTCGCCAAAATGAGCTAATTTCTTCACCGGACCTCCAAAATTAATTCTGATTGCGCTCCTAAGTCATAAATAATCACCCAGAGCTAACCGAATCATTAGAATTCAATTTCGAGCCCTCTAACTCATAAGTCAACATCCGGTTGACTTTTCCAACTTAAGCCTTCTTAAAAGAGACTAAGTGTATCGTGTCTTATCAAAATTACTCCAAATAAATTCTAACACACCCAATACCGATAATGAAACATAAGGAAGCAGAAAATGGGAAGAACGGGGTAGTAACTCATGAGACGACGGGTCGAGTCGTCATATTCTCCCCAACTTAAACAACCGCTCGTCCTCGAGCGTACCCAGAGTTGTCCTAGAAGCCAACCAAAAGCTGAATGACCTTATCAGCATAAACCCGTGGATGATCCCACATCACCCTCTCTCATATAGGTCTGATAACACATTTTAATCGAATTTACACAATCCAGTCTAGCACATAAATCATAGAGCCACATTTCACCTTTTCGGAAATCATACACAAGATTAGAACCTCACACCTACATTCAAAATATGTCTGAACTAGCTGTAGTAGACCATGCCTGCAACCTTAGGTGCAATTATATGATATACCAATAACTCAAACAAATGAAGCGATAACTTCCATTCGCAACAGTTGCCCGCAACAACCAAATACAGATAGAAATCTCTTTTTCGCCAATGCCTCATTCCAACACTCTCATATACTGCCAACGATAATTGAAACACGCAATAAATCATAACCATTGCTCAGATCAACCATTCATGATGCCATTTCTCCTCTAGCAATTATCATAACAAAATTTTGAATCGAACCTCGATATTTACCCATCAAACATGCTGAAATCAAATCCGATTGTATTCATTAATGACCCCAACGATCACTTCGAATCCAACACACCACTCTGGTGATATTACACATTAATACAGGACTAAGTCACAACTTGTATAATATGCGCACCAATAAGCAACGGTTAGAACATACTCAAATCATGAAAATGACTCAACTTAGAGAGTTGTACCTCAAATTCACTAGTACTGCCACAACACAAGGCTGAGACCCTGTCTCATATCATAGAAATATGACACACAAATTTGACCCGCAAGGTCATGTTTCCACACAACTTTGCTGCAACGTGCGATCTTATCCAAATACTACTCCACATGAAACACCTCAAGTCACTATGCTTGAAATCGACAACCATGCCCAATTGATGGCTGGAGCCAGAGCAAATCATTACACCCACGGTGAAACAAATAATACATACCACGCAAATCTGATAGAACATAATCCAATTCACCTCGCCACTCAACCAAAGGCATTTCCGGCATAGCCCATGACACAATAGTTCAGAATTGCCTGACGCTAAGACAACCAGTCTAAATTCTGACATCACATACAAAATCTAACATACCAGCAAGTAAAGATCCACTTGAGCCTCCAAATCCTGATAGCCGTTAAATAGTACCGACGCACACGATCCACAACCACAATATAGCCTGTACATGAGAACTCCCAGTCTCCAACTCCATATAGCACACGCATCATCATATCTGACCCCAATTTCCACGGTGCGAATACATGCACATCTTTAATACACAATCATCCCACAATAAATACTCTAAAATTTTATGCGCCATACAAGCAACTCGAATATCAGTAGTCGATCCAGCCTTAAAGTGTCGCAATACTATTGAAGTGCCATCAACTTAATCACATTGGCCTTTTTCTGAAACATATAACCTCTACAAATCACTATGATTAGAAATACAATTTCCTTAATCATCTAAAGATCATTCACCCTAATCATCTGAAGCTCATTCCTCTAATCACCTAAAGCTGCCCGTACTGCCTAAGAATGTTATGAATTTCCATTCAGAACTGATCCATAACCTTACACACTCAAATCTCAATCCTTCACAACATGTCGCATATACCATATCATCCTAAGGTAACATGAGGACTTCACCTCCCTTCCAAACTATGAATGTTTACGTACTCAATTAGTCAAGAACTTCCATTGATCCCATCTAGAAGAAAAATTATTACACATCCCATGCTCTGCAGGATATACATAGATCTTGTTCATTTTTTTTACAATACCGACATGACAGATGAGGTCTGTATAAATTCATAACACCGCCGAATCAAATATTCATTGGGTCTATACTTCTGGCAAGAACTATCACCTCATTTTGAACCAAATAATGGTCTTAGCCCCTTAATTTACTTCATATACTCAGATTGCACTGATCTCGAATTCAATGATCGCGTCTCACCCATTACGAACTGCTCAGGCAATAAACATAATCAAAAGTCGCATATGATGCCTCAATATACCAATAGGCTACCAATTCTAACGCGGTACAAAAGGAAAACAAACTCAAGAAGGAATTACCAATTCCACGCACTACTACGGACTTTCCTTAGAAAATAGGAAGCAAGGCATACGAAATAGCATATAGAAAACTATACTCAAAATCACATTGTTGCAGTGTGCAACCCGATCCAGATAACATACCCATGGCGGCGTGCCACCCGATCCACACATAGATCTCACATAAGGAGATACACATCAAGCCAAATTTGCTCATTACAACAAAATACCGAGTATCGGTCGTAAGCATGCTAAGTGCATAAAAAGATCTTTGAGGGACATATAGCATTATAAGCTACAAAACTCAAGCACAACTGAGGTGCGATGTACAATCTGAATTTCAAGAGCCAAGATGCTCATATAACGTCATTCCTACACAAATTCTCCACATATAGCAATTTGTCAAGTCGTCTCACAACTCACACGGCGCAATGCATCACTACGCGAAATATCTGACAATGAAACATCAACGTAACTACTCCTCCATGAGGATCGCATTACTAAAATGAACACATCTTGCCTGATATAGAGCCATTATTCACATTAAATCTATCCATCGACTTCAAGACGATTCTGATCCCACTGAACTAGTCCGATAACCTTTCAAAGGTCCATAATAACTTCCATTTTCTTCATAAACACAAGAACAACCATCACAATCGGAGTAATCCTCCCCAGTTCACAACCCAATATGCCAAGTGCCCTCCAGGCATGAATCTTTAATTTAACGACACCATCATAAACTCCATACTTGGTTTACATCTTTAATCAATCAAGTGAATCACATGCCACACTTAAAAATCTTCCCATGGGACACACTCCCACAACTTACCACAACAATATCTGGAGCGTACCTCCAAACCACCGGTCGCACTAACGCTGAAGAGTGATCAAGAATTACTAACCAGGACGCAAACCCTTTTCACAAAACACCGATCCTAGGTGACGCTGAAGACAATACCAATTTTCCGTAAACATCGAAACTCATCTCCTGCCCATCCGAGCTTATGACATCTTGTCAAAAAATTTCCTTCACTCGTGCCATTCTCGGCCCAACTTCCACAACCAGAACTGATTCGCCAGCATGCATCAAACTCGAACCAATATAGCATATAATCGTGCGATCAACTTATTTGATACCAAACTCCCTAACTTGGCTCAAAGCCATAGATCAAACACACTCAATAAATCACGCGCACGTACTCTATTGCTGCCGTAATACCATGGTGAGATTAAACTCACTCCTCCATAAGCTTGTGGAAACACGAATCATCAGAAATTTTAACTCTTCTACAATTTTTGCATTCACTCACACAACAGTTAAGCCCACTCTTTAGGCTACAATTTTTTTTTTACTAAGTCCCAAAATTTTCAAAAATTTTGGCAAAGTTTCCTTTGTAATTGGGCCTATCCACCTGCCAGAGAATCACCAAAACCATCCTAACAACACATCCACAACTTGACAAAGCATCACAATGAAAAATCAAACACTTAATAGTCCACCAATCATCCAACAGTTCTCCATCGTCACTTCCAAGTCATATAGATACATCTCGCGGTTGTAACATACTCATCACGTAGCTATCCATCTATCATTCTCACTAATAGGGACAATACCGAATATATATGTTCAAAACACTTGCTCACATAATCAGCACCCCGGTGCTTAAGCCATAGGTAATGATCCGACCTCAAGTCCTCCCGACTGGCCTAACATCAAACTCACAGAGATTACACCTCGCCCATCGATCGGGGAATTACAAGCCATCAAGGCACATCTAATATTGAGCATTCATTCGCGCATACGAATATGTGGAAGGAACTGTAAAAGTTACTTTTTCAAGCTGAATCATGGAGGCACGATTAAGAATTCAAGAATATGAAGTTTTTTCCTAAAGGTTCTGTAGCCTCCCGAGGATAAGTAAAGACGTCTCCGTACCGATCCGCGAGACTCTACTAAACCAGCTCATGAATTGCGAGACCTAGTAACCTAGGCTCTGATACCAACTTGTCACGACCCAAAATCCCAACCCGGTCGTGATGGCGCCTCTCGTGAGGACAAGGCCAGCCAATCAACAAAACAGTACATCTATTTATAATTACTTAGCAGGAATAAGTCTAAATCATGGGCAATATAATCTTAAATTCAAAATAAACGTGATAGAACAAGGAAAACCATCCCAACTCAGCCCGAAATCGGGGTGTCACGAGTCATGAGCTACTACAGAGTTTAATAATATTTTACAAAGTCTGGAATTATCATAAATAACAAAGATAAGGGAGAAAACGGGGCTGCGGACGTCAACAGCTACCTCGTTACTCCTAGTCATCGCCTGGTCTGGAAAGAATCAGCGCTCAAGAGCGAACTCAGCTCTGCCTGTATCTGCACACATGGTGTAGGGAGTAATGTGAGTACTCCGACCCAGTGAGTAATAAAAATAAATAACGACTGAAAACATGAAATCTCATAACGGCACAATATAGCGCTATCCCAAGCAGTAAAATCAGTTATACAGTAAAACAGTGAGTATCAGATAATTCTTCTTTTAAAACAGTGAAGCCAATTAATTTCCACAGTAAGGATAAATCAAAGGCTTGCCCCTCGGGCTCAATATGTAAATCTCAGTATAGTATCAGCCCCTCGGGCTCACTCCCAACTCACCAGCACACAACATCAGCCCCTCGGGCTCACTCCCAACTCACCAGCACACAACATCAGCCCCTCGGGCTCACTCCCAACTCACCACACACAAGCAACGGCCTCTCGGGCCCACTCCCAACTCACCTGGGTACCCTGCGCTCACTGGGGGTGTGTACAGACTCCGGAGGGGCTCCTACAGCCCAAGCGCAATATCAATAGGCCTGAAAGCCTTCACACATCACACACGAGGCCTGAAAGCCTCCTCATATAACACTCGAGGCCTGAAAGCCTCCTCACATCACTCAACATATCCTCACGTATGGCCCTCGGCCTCAATCAGTCCAGAAAATAATCATAAGCCTCTTGGGCATCAGTAAAACAATAGTGCTCAGCTCAACAACATTATAAATATCATTAAATCTCGAGTTGAGTATAAATGTAGCTGAGTTCACAAAATAATATAATTCAATTGGACTGAGTTCAAATAATATTTTAATTCGTGAGGAAAATAGTGATGTAAATTCACAAAAGATTTCAGATAATTGGCACGAAGCCCAAATATGGCAATAAGCCCCAATCATAGTGAAAAACAATAAATCTTTATCAATTACATGGTAAAAATATCAACTCGGATGGACCAAGTCACAATCCCCAATAGTAAATGACCACGCGCTTGTCATACAACGCATGTCTCATCTCAACATAGCAGTATGTTGTGCAATCCGGGGTTTCAAACCCTCAGTGCATCATTTAAAATCATTACTCACCTCAAGACAGTCCAACGTCTACTCCGCTATGCCCTTGCCTCTCGAATTTACCTCTTCGCGCGTCGAATCTGGTCAAAACCACAACAAATACATTACAATAGGCTAAGGGAATATAACTCAATCGAAAAGACTCAAAAAATATCGAAATTCACGAAATTCGCAAAACACGAGCCCCGGTCCCACTTCTCGAAAAATTACAAAAGTTACATCACCGAATTCCTCGTCTCTCCACGAGTCCGTACATATAAAATTTACCAAAATCAGAGTTCAAATGACCCCTCAAATCTTTAAATCTTATTTTCAAATCCCTAGGCATAAATCCTCAATTTACTCCTCAAAAACATGTAATCTAATCGGATTATTCGATGATAATTCCATATTATGGAGTAAAAATGATCACAAGTGACTTACCTCAAGATTTCCCGTGATATTTCGCTCAAAATTGCCCAAAATCCGAGCTCCAAATCGTCAAAAATGGAAAAATCTCCCGAACTTAACATTCTGTCTGGTACTGTTCACGGGTACTATTCACGTGTTACTGTACACGGCACTGTTCACGGGTCACTGTTCACCTGCGTGAGGCCACTGTTCATTGTTCACACGTGCGGGTACTGTTCACGCGCGGGTACTGTTCACTGATGCAGAAAATACAGCAGCTTTTAAGAAATTTGCAACACAACCATTTTTCACTAAAAGGGCTCTAACTCCATCATACGAACTCGGAATTAAACGATTCTTGTTCCTATGAGTCACAAATAATAATACAAACACAACCCTTCAATCTAAACTCAATTCGTAGCTCGTTTGCCTAGTTCAATACCCATTTTGCTTGTTAAACGATTAACTCACATTTCACGTCAAAAACCCAATCGCGACTTGATGAAATTAAACCAAAATTTCCAGATCAGTCTTATAATTCATGATTTAAATTCTGGAAGTCTCGAAATCAAATTTGGATCTCTAGAACTAAAAATGAACCTTTAGATCATTACATTTATGCTCAAAACGGCAAAAATCTTCCAAAAATGACCCGTTGGGCATCCGAAACACACCCGAGGCCCCCGGGACCCCGACCAATAATACCAACCAGTCCCAAAATACATTACGGACTTGCTCGAGGCCTCAAATCACATCAAACAACGCTAAAATCATGAATCAACCTCCAATCCAAGTTTTATGAACTTTAGAATTTCCAACTTCTATTTCCGATGTCGAAACCTATCAAATCACGTCCGATTGACTTCACATTTTGCACACAAGTCCAAAATGACATAACGAAGCTACAAATTTTCGGAATTCCATTCTGACCGTCGGATCAAAATTTCACCTATCAACCGGAAATCGCCAAAATGAGCTAATTTCTTCACCGGACCTCCAAAATTAATTCCAATTGCGCTCCTAAGTCATAAATCATCACCCGGAGCTAACCAAATCATCGAAATTCAATTTTGATCCCTCTAACTCATAAGTCAACATCCGGTTGACTTTTCCAACTTAAGACTTCTTAAAAGAGACTAAGTGTCTCGTGTCTTATCAAAATTACTCCAAATAAATTCTAACGCACCCAATATCGATAATGAAACATAAGAAAGCAGAAAATGGGAAGAACGGGGTAGTAACTCATGAGACAACGGGTCGGGTCGTCACAGATGTGTGGATCCCAAACCAATGAGCAATTAGGCACATGTTTGTGGGTCCATAACCCCAAATGACATGGCTACCAAAGTGAACACTGTCTAGAATTCAGGGAGCTGGGATACCTCATCCATCTCCATAGACATCCCTAAGAACATTACTAACCTAATCAAATTAACCTTCATCCCTACTAACTCTACCAAGGAAGACATGCTAATATAGGGACTGACTTCAAATGCGTCTTTCACTATCAAATAAGCCTATACCTTCCATAGCAACAATAATAAATATCTATTGAATGAGTAGGAAGGTAACTTCAGTAGGATTTGGAGGTTAAAAGTACCTAACAAAATTAAAAACTTCATTCGGCTGCTTGCATAAGATAAGCTACCAACTAGAGCTTTCCTGCACAAAATTGGGGTTAATTGCAACCCTGAATGATGTTTTTGCTCAACAATGCTTGAAACCAGTGACCACATCTTCTTTGAATGCCCTAGTGCTACCCGATTCTATCATGAACTAATATCCAAGGGAACTACTGAAAGCCATCAATTGAATCCTATATATTCTCAGCACATCTTTGGCCAATCACTTGGAACAAGCTAAAGAAGTTGTCCTTTAACAATGTTATCCGATGGGAAAATATCCTTTTCTTTTTGCTTCTGGCACGTCTGACTAGCAAGAAACCACAACCTTTTCAATAATAAGAAAGATAACATCTAGGCTAACAATACCATCTCGAAATCAACTGAGTACTATACGTTGGCGCAAAAAGGTGTGACTAGGAAGCCATTTCATTTCAGAGTTAAATGGGAGCCCTCCCATGAGTGGAAATATAAACTCAACACTGATGGGGCAGCCAAGGGCAACCCAGGCATTAAGAGAATTGGTGGGGTATTCCGGATTAATAATGGGGACTGGATTATGGGATACATGGAAAACATACCACACACCACCAATACTATGGCAGAATTAAAAGCACTGCTAAAGGGTCTCCAAATAGCATAACAAAATGGATGAGTTCCTTTAGAAATAGCTACAGATTCGACTGAAGTAATAAAAATACTACTCACATGCAATATAACTTATGATCCTATGATTTGTGAATGCAGGTTATTGATATAAAGGATGGACAAGGTGGTGGTGAGACACATCTACATGGAGCATAATAGAGTGGCTGACGCACTGGCAAATGAGGCAACAAATTCTAATTTTTTGGGAGAACTACCATACTAACAGTTCCTCCGATATTTGCAAATGATGTGCTTTGGGCAAACATCCTAGTAATTGAAATAGTAGGAAATTTTTGGCATGTAATATTGATACAGTTGAACAAAACATGACCATCTTAGGGGATCTGCGGCACCCCACTTAGCCAGTGCTAGTTTGTAGTTATATATCTATAAATAATTTTCCCTTTGACCAAAAAAAAGGACATATATGTATGCCATAACCAATTAAAGAGAGATTCAACGACGAAATTACCCTCAACACATCATAGACCAGTCTTATTAGTAGCGGGATAATAATGTCTTCTCATTCTGGGTTTAATCAGACGCCTTCTTCTTGCATCTTCTTCTTCCTCAATGTCTTAAAACCCTAGCAAACAAAACAACAACAACAACCTAGTGAAATCCCACTAGTGGGGTCTGGGGAGGGTAGTGTGTACGCAAACCTTACCCCTACCCCAAAGGAGTAGAGATGTTGTTTTCGAAAGACCCTCGGCTCAAGAAGACAAAAGGATAAAAGAAGATAATATTAGTAACACCACAGAAATAATATGAAATATATATATATGAAAAATAAGAACGACATGAAATCAAGAGGAATGATACAAAGCAAAAGCAAAATAGTATCCCTACCAAACTAGTCTCCCATAGTTATGGCATAAGGCAAGACTCAACTACCTCCTAGCTTACAACCCTAATACTCGAACTCCACATGTTCCTATCAAGTGCCATGTCCTCGGAAATCTGAAGCATCGTCATATCTTGCCTAATCATCTCCCCCAATACTTCTTAGGCCGCCCTCTACCTCTTCTCGAGCCCTCCACCACCAGTCGTTCACACCTCCTTACCAGAGTATCTGGGCTTCTTCTCTGAATGTGCCCGAACCACCTGAGCCTTGCTTCCCGCATCTTGCCATCAATGGGAGCCACACACACCTTCACTCGAATATCATCATTCCTAATCTTATCCATCTTACTATGCCCACACATCCACCTCAACATCCTCATTTCTGATACCTTCATTTTCTGGATATGTGATTTCTTAACCGGCCAACACTCAACCCCATACATCATGGCCGGCCTAACCACCGCTTTATAGAACTTACCTTTGAGTATCAGTGGCACTCTTTTGTCACACAATACTCCAGATGCTAACCTCCACTTCATCCATCCTACCCCGATACGGTGTGTAATATCCTCGTCGATCTCCCCTCCCCCTAGATAACCGACCCAAGGTACTTGAAGCTGTCTCTACTCGGGATGACCTGTGATTCAAGCCTTACATCCACGCCTACTTCCCTCTACTCAGCGCTGAACTTACACTCCAGGTATTCCATCTTTGTGAGCACGTGATTTTTGTTTCGCACGACAATCGCTCCAAAAGAAATAAAAAATAATAATAATTGGCCCTGCTGTACAATTTTTGGATTTTTACATGGCACTTCGTTAATTGTTTATGACTTTGGCCCATTTTTACTTTATCAAAACAAAATACAAAAAAATGTGTGTGCCATGCATAATTCGAACCGTAATCCGGTCGTTAAATAGAAAATCATAAATAGGCATCTTCGTCCGTGATTTTATTTTGTTTGATTTTACCTGTTTTGAAATATTTTAGTGTGTGTGCGAATAATTGTATTGAGTGTGTATTTAATTTTAATTTGATTTTGCTTAGTTTTGTTTTTAAAATAAATAAGAAAAAGAAATAAAAATAATAAAAAGATCCCTTCTTCTTCCGGATTGGGCCAATTTATTAAAATTGGCCCAAACAAACAATGCACAAAAACCAGGCCTACCCGGTCCAGTCCCAGCTAAACACCAGAGCGTCCAAACGACGTCGTGTTAATCCAGGTCGATCTGGGCCGTTGATCTCAAATTGATCAACGGTCAAGATCGATTCCCCATAACCCACTGAGGAACCCGACCCGTTGCCACCCGGACCAACCCAAACCCTTTACCCTCGAAACGACACCGTTCCACTTAAGCCCTCGGATCCAGACCGTAGATCTAGATCGATCTAACGGTTGAGATCAATGCATCCACCCCGTATATAAACCCTTCCCCCTTTACCCCGTGCCCTAATCCAAACCCCCCTGCTTTAGGTCGTCTTCACCAAGACCCCAACCCTTCAAACCCTAGCCGCCCCTGCATACCTTCGCCATGAAAGCCGGCGGCATGAACGCCGGTGACCTCGCCCTTAACACCGTAGAACCCCCTTGTCGTCCTGAACCCAAATCTATCGACCACACACCTCGAATCCTATCCCACCTTCTCGAATCTTCATTTGAAGATTCGAGTCGGGACCTAATCTACACCGATCTGCCCTAAATTCATACCAGACACTCCCCAGACCCCCTCGTGACCAAACCATACTTGGTTTGGTCCGAATCTGACCAGGGAAGCATGAATCCCGGATCTAGTTTTCGAACCTTAGGGTTCCTCGTCACTGGTCCGTGTTTTGTTCGAGCCAAAGAAATTAAGGCCTAATGGACCTTAATCGAGGTGTTTCTCATCTGAGAAACACTTCGATTAAAGTCCGTTCAGCCTTAAGAAAGGTCTGTCCAAATCCGAGTTCAAAACTTTTGATTTTTCGAGTTTTAAGGTGAGTTTGCTTTCTTTCCTTTACTTGTTTTAGTCCGTGTGTTCTGTTTTAAAAGTTGTTCATGATTGTTGAAATCTGTTTATTTTGAGTTTCTATTAACTGTGTCCTGTACACTTTGCCTGAACCTTTGTTGTTTGATTGAGTGTCTTTTTTTACTTGTCCTGACAGTGTGTATGTATGTATTTGTTGTGCAATTAGTTGAATTCCAAATTTGTACTAATTAGCTGACCCCTCGAGTACAATTCTGCTTAGTCAGTATAATTCGAACCTTGTGTGATACTGTTAAATGTCTGATTTTGGCTACGATTGTATGTGTTATAACTAATATAGTCGAGTCGACATATGTCGTCAATTAGTTTCAACTGTCTGAACAAAAATAAATCGATTTGCTTCTGTTGAACATTGCCTGAATCAATTAAGAACTAAGTTCAGTTTACTTATAATTGCTAATTTGATTTCAGAAATCTAAGGTGTAGGCTGTAATGGTAATCTGAACTGGAGGGCATGTGCACAACATGGGCATAAAGGCCCTTTTGAATTAAATAGTTTGACAACATGTGCTGTCAGACTACCTCCTGCTGCCCATATCCGCTTTTAGTTAATAAAATGGGAAAGTTAAGCCTGCCAAGGGAATGATGGGGTTTAATACTTAAATAGCTAAAGTAGAACTGAAAAGAAGATGGGCACATGGGAGGGGTTTCTTTTAATCTATCAGGCTGTAAAAGGAGTAAGTTTAAGGCTTATAAAAGGGGGGCTGGAGAAAAAGGAAGGGAGTTGGAAATACATACAGATATATACATACAGACATAGAGGGATACACACACTGTGAGGATATAAGAGAAAAGAGAGAGCTGATAGAGATACACAGACAGAGCATACAGAGAGAGAGAGAGACACTGAGGGGGAACACCTGAGAGTTCAAATTCTGAAAACAGAAACTGGAAAAGAATTCTTTTTGATAACCCAAATAGATTTCAAAACTGAGGATTGACATTAGAATTTGAAAAGAAAGGAGATAGGGAAAGGGATATCACAAAGATCAGAAATTGTCTTCTTCCTATTGTTTGTTCGACTCTCAGTTTTGTTCAAACTGTCCAAATCAGTTCTGCCTTCTTTCAACTGTCGGCTAAATCTATTGTTTGGATTTGTATTGTTTGTTTCTCCTGGAATTGGATTGCCTGGATCTCTGATTCCATACTACTGGGAATTTGTTTCATTCTGCCCTTCCTCCGTTGGCTTTACTGGCCTCTTGCACTGGGATTTTTGTTCTATTGGTACCTGCTGTTACTGCTGCTGTTTGGTATCGCTTCTATTGCTCAACTGACTCCCCTACCTTCTTCATTATAAGCATTTCCTCAGGTACACATTTCGAATCTGTCTGATGTTGCAATGAAAGCTGAATCAAAAGATCTGAAGGAGTTATAATCACCTGTTGTATTGCTTACGAATTTTTTTTATAAATGTTGTTAAGATATGTAAGTTCCTGGACCGTTAGCCTAATAGAGATACATTAGTAAGGTTATACTTAATTAAAGTTTATGCCAATCTGAAACTGTGACATTTTATTCGTTTAGTAGTATACAAGATGTAAACACAATCCATGAAATGTGCAGCCATTCAATACGATTGTTAACTCAAACTCGCTCTTTCAGCATGCTTCGAATATGTAAGGGCAAATGGCTGTTTAGATCTAGCTAAAGATAATACAGTTTCAAGCTTTTGAGTTTCAGTTTTCATTAGGCAGTTTATAGGATGAGTTTCAAATATCATTAGTCGCATTTTCAAATAAGCAATTTTAATTAATCTTGTCTGAATAAGTTAAAGTTAGGGAGCTCTTGTAACAGTCGTAGCATTTCATCAATCTCGTATATAATTCTTCTATCAAGTTAAAAGCATGTTTTCATGAGGTACAACGTTTCTTCACTCTGCAAATAATTAATCAGACGATTAACTAAAATCTGGATTTGGCCAAACATACAGTTGAATTAACATGCATCTTTTCTTCTATTTTTAGATAAACACATTAGAAATGTAGTCGCTTTAGGATGTTCCTTCTAAAATAATGAGACGAGCCTCGCCAAATGAAAAAATGTAAATTGCGGGGCCCTCAATAATTAACCATAATAAATATTTAGAATTCAGGATAGGCCGTTTTAGCGAATTTCATGGCTTCCTACAAAAATAATAATGCGCTAGACTCTCTAGGCGCGACTTAATTAAATTACATTCTTAAACCCGGGTGCACATTGATGTGACCCGATTCCAAATCTCAACGGAGTCGAAGTGTGTTTAACAATTACGGGTGCATTGATTGCAACGTAGTTCGAGATACATTTTCACGACGTTGCAATTCTATAAAAATAAATGATAATAATCAAAGCGGTTTAAACTTAATAAAAGCACATAAGTCATAACATGTATTTAAATCAGATATTTAGCCATTATAACAATTTAAGCGACCGTGCTAGAACCACGGGATTCGAGGATGCCTAACACCTTCCCTCGGGTCAACAGAATTCCTTACTTAGAATTTCTGGTTCGCAGACTTCATTTGGAAAAGTCGAATATTTTCCTCGATTTGGGATTCAAGATAAACCGGTGACTTGGGACACCAAAAGCCAAACCTTTCCCAAGTGGCGACTCTGAATTAAATAAATAATCCCATTTCGAATATTGTCACTTAAATTGAAAAAACTCCACTCGCGCATTTTTACCCTTCGGGGCCGGGCGCGCAAAAAGGAGGTGTGACAGCTCTGGCGACTCTGCTGGGGATAAGTAAACCCAGAACCACTGGTTCAGGGTTCAAAAATTCGAGCTTAGAATAATTGTTATATTTGGCTTTATTATCTGATATTTATTACATGTTTTTGCATAACGTGCTAAATGTTGTATTTTATCGCTTTGATATTATCTGAACTGTATATAAACTGTGCCGAAACCTTTCTTTCCTTACCTCCGGGGAGAAGCTCGCTGGTCGAGACTCCCTATTCTATTAGAGTCTATACCTGAAATAAGAAAGAGGTCGGACAAGTTACAAAGCCGGACGATCTCGCGGGTCCCCGGTACGTAGCCCCCTCCTCGACTCGAGTTGTCCGCTCGGGTACACAGTCTAGAACAAATGCCCAGGTTATAAACCTAGTATAACGAAACTTCATGCCGGATCCCTAGTAGGAACGTTTATCTGCATCATGTTGCATCTAACTTAGGGGGCTCAACACAGGGGTTGGGCCCGTCTAGGACAGGCAACCTGAAATGAAAAAGACCACCCTGCTGCATCCTATTTGTTTTGTGCATTTATTTTCTTCGGTTCTGCATGCTGACCGGTTTCTAAAAAAGGAAAAATAGCAGCGTAGGGAGATAATTACTTATTTTGAAAAAATAAAACCAATGTTCAAGTATTGTCAAAACCGCGCCGGAATTTTTCTAAAAAAAGGGAATAAAAACAAAATTTGTCTTCTTAGTTTGAATTATTAAAAAAAATATACAAAAAAAAAAAAATTCTTTCATGTCCAAAATAAAAAAAAAGAAGGTATTTATTTAAAAGTAAAAAAAAACGGAAAATTCATAATTCAAAAAATGTGTTGTTTCTTTTGTAGTACCCCTTTTATAAATTCAGACTAATAGTCCAAATATTGCCTAAAAAAAAATAATAAATATTTTCTTTAGTCTTTATCTTTTTTCAAAAATAATAAAAAAATACTTATTCTTGAATTCTAGGTTTATTTGATTTTCTCTATTCATGATATGCCCGAACTACGCCGGTTTGATTCTCACCGGATGTGAGATACGTAGGCAACCCTCGTCAGGTTCAACCCCCATTTTTGCTAAAATAGCCAAATCAATGAAAAAAATGCGTTTCAAACTTTAAAAAAGAGTCGTAAATAAATCGGGTGACGTTGTTTTGTCATAAATAGCCGAATGTTCCCGAAAGGGACGCCGGAAGGCTGACTTTGCATAAATAGCCACCTTTGGGTCTTGTTTAGCATTTTTATCCAGTAGACCCACACAGCCTTAAAATCTTCGTCCCCGAAGTGTTTAAAGGTCGTGTTCAAAACTTGATCCCCTCTGTAAAATATTTTGAGTCAGTTCGTTTTGTTAAAATCACCTTAATAAATGTGCAGGATGAGCACGATGCAAAATGAACATTTTTCAATAATGACCAAAATCCCTGTCAAGTTACGGCTATGGCGGAATGATCTAGGTGTTGAAGGACAAAATGAGGTTAAGAAATATCTGAAAGGTCTTGTGGGTTTATTGGAAATCCAGCCTCGGGGAGATATCATAAGAGCTTTGGTTACCTATTGGGACCCGGCGCACAATGTTTTCCATTTCTCTGATTTTGAACTCACCCCGACTTTGGAAGAAATGGCCGGATACATCGGGAATACTGAACTTCCCTTGAAGGAAAAATACTTGGTCGCCCCAAGAGTCGTCACGGTACATCGGTTCCTAGATTCATTGAAGATACCTAGGACAGTCCACAACCCGGATCTGGCTGCCGGATTTTGTACTCCATGCTTCATATATGATAGGTACGGTCATGAGGGGGGATTCAATAATCCAATCAACAAACTGTGCAGCAAAGGAGTTCGTCAGAAGTGGGACAAGCACAGACGGGTAGCGTTCATGATGATGTTCCTGGGCCTTCTGGTATTTCCAAGGAAAGACGGAAACATTGATTTGAAGATATCCGGGGTCGTCAGCACTTTACTCACGCAAAGTGACAGTACTCTCGCGCCTATGGTGGTATCTGACATCTTTCGAGCTCTTACAGCTTGTAAAGCTGGGGGAGATTTCTTCAAAGGTTGTAACTTGCTCCTACAGATATGGATGACCGAGCACCTCTGCCATCATTCCGAGATTTTGAGCCATGGTTCCCCGGAAAAGACCTGCATAGAAGAATCTTACACGAGAACCAAAGAGATCATTTTGCCCAAAGGAGTCTTGGCATGGACTTCGTTCTTTCAAGCTCTTACGGCCAGCCAAATACAATGGACGTTGGGATGGTTGCCTGTTGATGAGATCCTATATATGTCTGCAGCTAAAACTCATTTCTTACTGATGGGGCTTAAGAGCATTCAACCTTACGCACCCTGCCGAGTTTTGAGACAGTTCGGAAGATGCCAGACAGTACCTCATGAGGAAGATCTTAGCACTCAAGTAGTTGAAATAAGTCCTAACGGACAATTCCCAGAAGCAAAGATTCGCCAAATCTGGAGTGAGTGTCAATATTTGAAATCAGATACTTGCGTGCGGGATCGAGCCAAAGGAGAGACGGCACCAGGTTACCTTGCATGGTATAGAAGGGAATTTGAGCATGAAAGGCCGGCTAAGAGACCCCACATCCGGAATTTCACCGAATCATCGCAAAGGCAGTGGGATTGGTTAGCAAAGGAAAGAGGCTATTGCGCCGAAATCAGCAGGTTAAAGCAACAAGTAGAAGGCTTGAAATATGAGCACAACGTGCAAGCTGCCACCAGTCTGGGAGAGCGGAACAGCTTAATTCAGGAAAACAAAATGCTCAGAGCCCAGATCAAACAGATAAAGGTGGATGCAGATAAACAGCCAAGGCGTCAATCAGACGAGCAGCTGATAAAAAGGCTAAAAGGTGAAATCAGGGAATGGCAAGATGGTTTGGAGAAATCTGAAAACATCATAGCAGAGCTCAGGGCACAGTGGGATACAAAAGCAGATAAGCATCGCCGATACCTGAATCAATTGGAAGGCGACCACGAGAAGACTGTTGTTGAAATGAAGAGAGAGATGGCTACACTTAAGATCAAAGCAGCTAATCAGGCCAAGGATTTCCAAATTGAGAGCACATACTGGTACGACTCAATAGCCCAGATGAAGTTGGAAGTACGGCGACTAAAGCATCAGCATGAACAAGATGTTCAAGTCTTCAAGATATGCAGCGATCAGATAAAACGCCTACTCGTAGAGAAGAAGCAAACCAGAGACAGGATCAAGGCCATTGCCCATGCCATCACCAGACGATGTCTACGATGTGAGAACATGTCCAGCATTACCGTCCTCTCGGCAGTAATGGGTTATGTTAAGCAGACTATGCATGAGCTGGAGCAACTTGAGAGGGATCTCACGCCTAGGACCGCGGTGAGGCCGAACGATGCCCCGCGGACACCAATTTTCAAAACCATAATGCGTTCATAGGTCAAATCTGTATCTTAGCATCTTATGCTCGTTTTTCCCATCAGGGTGATTTTTAGTCTATTTTGAATCTAGGTTTATTTTCAAAGTTCGCTTTTTCTTTTGCAAAATGTAGTTTGTAATAGAACATTTTCAACAATAAAGAGGTTGTTTCTTTTACGATCATTTGTGTTTTTCGAACTACGTAATGATCTGATTCACGTAGGCATCGTGATACGTAGGCAATCCTCATCGGATCCGGTCGCATTTCTTTTACTGCAAAAAAAACATAAAAGAAAAACAAAAGAGAAAAAGAAAAAGAAAAGAAAGAAAATAAAAACTAATAAAAATGCCGGAATGACGCATGCTCTCGTAGCAAACATATAGTAATCCACTTAACTGTATAGGTGCATCATGCCCAACGTAAGATTAACTATCTGTTATTTGCTACAAATTAACCGTGCGTTTGTCGTTGAGTATTTCCTCAGGGTTTTTGAAAAGACGGTTGGTTTGGTGAAAGTCTGGCCTCGCACTCATATTTCACGAGGTCAAGGAGAAGCGTTCAACTACCTGTTGTTAAGGCCAGAAGCGGTACTCACACTTACTTCACCAAGTCAAAAGGAAGTGTGGGAATGTCTTCAGAAATCCCATTGCAAACGATCCCTGTTTCTGAGGAGAGCTCAATCTCAGCCGTCCTTACACCTGAATCCGCAACTGCGGAGGAAAATAGAATCCTACGGCTCCGCATGTTGGAAATGCTGGACGACTGGAATAATGGGAAAGAGCCGCCAAGTGTCGTCCCCGGATTCCCGGAATTATTCTCCAGGTCAAGTGGAACGTCTAATGTCCCCATAAATTATCTTGCTACCCCATTTGGGTACCCAGCCACCTCAGCCTTCTCTGCTGGATCGCCTTCTGAGCCTCATCCCCGAATGTCATCCACTGATGCAAGCATGAACATCTTTACTGCATCGCCTTGCCCGATTACGGCACAGCCTACCACGTACAAACCAAGCTTTGACTCATCCTCTTTTACATTCCAAGCACCATCGTTCTCAATGGAACCAACTAGGTTCGCCACCAATACTAATCCTCTACCGCCTCAGTGAGAGCTTGCACCGGGACAGGATCAGAACCCCAGAATTGCAGAACAAAATGAGATTGCCAAGAGAATGAGAAGCCTTGAACAAAGTTTGAAGAATATGCAAGGATTGAGCGGACAAAAGAGCGTCTCTTACGCCGACCTGTGCATGTTCCCTCACGTGCACCTGCCAACGGGTTTCAAGACCCCCAAGTTTGAGAAATACGATGGGCACGGTGACCCCATTGCACATCTTAAGAAATACTGCAACCAATTGCGGGGAGCCGGCGGAAAAGAAGAACTGCTAATGGCATATTTTGGGGAAAGTCTAGTAGGGATAGCTTCAGAATGGTATATGGATCAGGAAATGTCCCGATGGCATATATGGGATGATCTCGCCAGAGATTTTGTAAAACAATTCCAGTATAACATCGACATTGCGCCAGACCGAAACTCTCTGTCGAATTTGAAGAAGAAGCCTTCGGAAAGCTTTAGAGAGTATGCTATTAAGTGGCGTGAACAGGCGTCGAGGAGTGAAACCTCCCATGGATGAAGTGGAAATGGTCACTACCTTTCTCCAGGCTCAAGAGTCTGACTATTTCCAAAACATGATGTCAGCCATGGGTAAGCCATTCGCGGAAGCGATCAAGATTGGAGAGATGGTGGAAAATGGTTTGAAAACAGGTAGGATTCTGAGTCAAGCAGCCATAAGGGCGACCTCCCAGGCCGTCCAAAGCGGGTCCGGAGGAACGACAAGGGGGAAGAAGAAGGAAGAAACGACTATGGCAGCCTCTGAAGCAAGGGAGTATCGTTATCCCAGGCCCCATTTTCCGGAAAGAGCCCCACAACACTACTACCCCCACTCAAATTTGGCATATGCTCATCAACCTTATATGGTCATGAATGCCCAACCTTATAACCATCCACCACAACAAGCCAACCGAGGCCCAGCTCCACCTCCCAGAAATCAGCCTCCTTACCGCAACCACTATAACCCACAACCCCCGCAGAATAACTTTCGCCCTCAGGAGCCACCTCGAAGGCGAACTTTCACGCCCATCGGTGAACAATACTCTACTTTGTTCCCGAAGCTAGTCCAGTTGGGTTTCTTACAACCAATCCCTCAAACAAGGCAAAACCCAACGTCACCTTCTTACAAAGCTGGAGTCAGATGTGCCTATCATTCAGGGGCCGAGGGACATGATACAAATGACTGCTGGTCGTTGAAAAGAGTGGTTGAAAATTTGATAGAGCAAGGGAAAATAGTGCTAAGGGACGAGGAAATCCCGAACGTAACTAACAATCCATTACCTGCTCACAATAATGGGCCGCTGATCGGAATGATTTGTGAAGACAAAGAGTTCGATCCTGCTTTGAAAGCTATAATTGCCATTGTCGACACGGGGAAGAGGCCCGAAATGGACCAGAAACCAGAAAAGGGGGAAGAGGTCAAAGCTATAAAGAAAGTGCCTGAAAAGAAGGTGGAGAAGAAAGTGGTACCGGTAAAGGATGAAGTTCTTTACATACCACGAGGTCAAGCTGAGAAGGCGCAGAACTTCGGAATCAAAAAGACAAAACCTATGTACGTGCCGAAAGGGGCCTATGTGGTCCGGGGGACGATTCAACCACCTCGGCTGAATGAGCCAGTGGTTATCGGACGCGTGCCACAAAAGCCAATGACCAACCCGTCCACAGTACCGTGGAATTATCAAAAGACTTTGGTAATGTACAAAGGTAAAGAGGTCATGGGAGAACTTCCAGAAAATACTTTCATTGGAAGGTATTCAAATACCCAAGAACTGAACAACGCCATACAAAGGCGCTTCCCTCCAAAGAAGCCCGTGAGTGTTGAAGAAGCGGAAGTGTTCTTCCAACAAATGAAGATGCCGGATTACGAAGTGATAGATCAGCTGCGCAAGCACCCTGAGCAAGTATCCATGCTGTCATTATTGATGAGGTCAACCGAGCATCAAAAGATCCTGCTGAAAACCCTGAATGAAGCATATGTACCAGTTGAAACCTCGGTGGAGCAACTAGAGCGGATGACAGAAAGATTATTCGCCGTCAACCAAATCTCTTTCAGCAAGAATGATTTACCCCCGGAAGGAGCGGCACACAACAAGGCTTTGCATCTAACAGTTAAATGCGAAGACTATTATGTCAAGCGGGTAATGTTGGATGGAGGCTCAGGCGTTGACATTTGCCCGCTCTCCACGCTGCAAAGAATGGAAATTGGGACCGGAAGAATCCGACCCAACAATGTCTGCGTAAGAGCTTTCGACGGCATTAAGAGAGATACCATGGGAGAGATAGACCTGTTGTTGGTCATAGGACCAGTCGAATTTCAAGTAACCTTCCAGGTGATCGTCATGGACACATCCTACAATTTTCTCCTTGGCAGACCTTGGATCCATGCGGCAGGAGCCGTACCTTCCACTCTTCACCAGATGGTGAAGTTCGAGTACGAAGACCGGGAGATCGTGGTCCATGGGGAAGATGAGCATGCCATTTATCGGGACCCATCCATCCCGTATCTTGAACCGAGAGAAGGGAGCGAACGTACGGTCTATCAAGCTTTCGAGATTGTACTGGCCGAGCAGCACGAAGAGGGAATACCCTGCCCCCAGCCTTTCTTGTCTAACGCCTCGGTCATGGTGGCCAAAGAGATGATCCGGCATGGATTTAGGCCAGGGAAGGGACTTGGACGAACCCTTCAGGGAATAACAGAACCCATTACTTTGCCAGTCATCAAGAAACCTTTTGGACTAGGTTTCAAACCTACTCCAGCAGACGAAGAGTGGGCAAAGAAAAGGAAAAATGAGGGTTGGAAGTTACCTCAACCACTGCCGGATTTATATGCAACTTTCATCAGGCCAAGGTACGTTGAAGAAGAAGATGATGAGGTCTTCACAGCTGAGGAAATCGAGGAGATATGTGGGGCGATGAGAGAGATGCTCTACGAGGTCCACATGGTTCAACCAGGTGAAGGCACAAGCAATGCGGAGATGCTATACATGGGGCCGAACGCCCGACTTCAAAACTGGGAGGCTACGCCATTCCCGACTAGACGGAAGTCCGGGTAGACCTGTCCTGCCACCTTTCCTGTGTCACAAGTTATCTCCAGGACATAACTTGAGCGTTTTCTTCCTTTCAATTGTTATCTTGAATTCTTAAGTTGTAAACATTGTTGTCTTCCAACTTTCCAAAGAAAAAATAAAAAAATCATCATTGCTTTCCCATTCTTTCTTTTGTTCTAATTTTTTGTTATTTTTCCTTTTTATCTTTCTTTTCAGTCATAATAATGCGGCTTTAAATATGACATGCTTGCGGACTTCACGCCCAGATCACAATGAGTTATTTAACTGCGAATTAATGAACCCAGAACCAGAATATGATGCGGAAGAGGCTTTTAGGGAGATAAACCGAGAGTTGGAATATTTCGAGAATAAACCTAAGCCAAATCTGAATGACACTGAACCGGTAAATTTAGGAACCCCGGAAGAAATCCGGGAGACCAAGATAAGCATTCACACGGACAAAGAAACGCGAGAGGCGATAATTCAACTGCTTTTTGAATTTAAAGACGTGTTTGCTTGGTCGTATGATGACATGCTGGGGCTAAGTGTTGATCTAGTGGTTCATAAATTGCCGATTCATCCTGATTGTCCTCCAGTTCAACAAAAGCAACGAAAGTTCAAAACTGAGGTCAGTGACAAGATTAAGGAGGAGATCACCAAGCAACTGAAAACAGGAGTGATCCGGGTAGTCCAATATACAACATGGTTGGCGAATGTGGTCCCAGTACCAAAAAAGGACGGGAAAACTCGAGTATGTGTAGATTACCGAGATTTGAACAGAGCAAGTCCTAAAGATAATTTCCCGCTGCCCAGCATCCACATCCTCGTTGATAATTGCGCCAAGCACGAGATACAGTCTTTTGTAGATTGTTATGCTGGGTATCATCAGGTATTGATGGATGAAGAGGACGCCGAGAAAACTGCCTTCACCACGCCTTGGGCACCTACTGCTACCGGGTCATGCCGTTTGGTTTGAAGAATACGGGGGCTACTTACATGAGGGCCATGACTGCCATTTTCCATGACATGATGCATCAAGAAATAGAGGTGTACGTGGACGATGTGATAGTAAATCCAGGATGCAGGATAATCACATCCGAGACTTGAGGAAATTCTTCGAGAGATTAAGGAAGTACGACTTGAAGCTAAACCCAGCCAAATGCGCTTTCGGAGTTCCGTCGGGCAAACTTTTGGGCTTCATCGTAAGCAGAAGAGGAATCGAGCTAGATCCAACTAAGATAAAATCTATCAGAGATCTACCTCCCCCGAGAACAAAGAAAGACGTGATGAGTCTGTTGGGCAGGTTGAATTACATCAGTAGGTTCATTGCCCAGCTGACAAGCACGTGTGAGCCCATATTCAAGCTGTTAAGGAAAGATGCGGCGATCAAATGGACAATTGAGTGTCAAGAAGCCTTTGATAAAGTCAAAGAATACCTTTCGAATCCCCCAGTCTTGGTCCCTCCAGAACCAGGGAGGCCACTTTTCTTGTATCTAACAGTCTTGGAGAACTCTTTCGGTTGCGTCCTCGGGCAACACGGCGTAACCGTAAAGAAAGAGCAAGAAGTCTACTACTTGAGCAAGAAATTCACCGGCTACGAGGCCAAATACACTCTGCTGGAAAGGACATGCTGCGCTCTCACATGGGTTGCTCAAAAGCTGAGACATTATCTCCAAGCCCACACTACGTTCCTCATAAGCAGGTTGGATCCTTTGAAGTATATATTTCAGAAACTAATGCCTACTGGGAGACTGGCTAAATGGCAAATCTTGCTTACGGAATTCGACATAGTTTATGTCACTCGTACGGCAATGAAAGCCCAGGCGTTAGCAGATCATTTGGCCGAAAATCCGGTCGATGAAGAATACCATCCATTGGATACCTACTTTCCAGATGAAGAAGTAAACACCGTAGAAGTGATCTCGGAGGAAGCTCATGTTTGGAAGATGTTCTTTGACGGAGCCGTGAACGCTAACGGATGTGGGGATTGGGGCAATTTTGATCTCGCCTTCCGGTCAGCATTATCCTGCCACAGCTAGACTGCGTTTCTTTTGCACAAATAATACAGCTGAGTATGAAGCCTGCATTATGGGCATGCATATGGCAATCGATCAGGATGTCGAAGACTTACTGATTATGGGAGATTCTGACCTGATCATCCGGCAAGCTCAAGGCGAATGGGAAACTCGGGATGTCAAACTTATCCCATACCGACAACATGTGGAGGACCTCAGCAAGCGCTTTACATCAATAGAGTTCAGGTATATTCCGAGGTGTCACAATGAACTGGCAGATGCACTTGCTACTTTGGCTTCAATGCTACCATACCCGGGCAACGCCCACGTCGATCCTTTGGAAATCCAAATCAAGGAAAGACACGGTTACTGCAGTGTAATCGAGGCGGGATCAAATACGCAGCCTTGGTACCATGACATCAAGAAATTCCTGAAGACACAAGAATACCCCGAGCACGCTACTGGAGATCAAAAGAGGACCATCAGGCGACATGCAAGTGGTTTCTTTCTGAGCGGTGAATTGTTATATAAGAGGACCCCGGACCTCAATCTCCTAAGATGTGTCGATATCGAGGAAGCGAGAAATATCATGCACGAAGTACACGCAGGTGTGTGCGGACCTCACATGAACGGGTATGTCTTAGCGAAGAAAATCCTTCGAGCAGGTTATTACTGGATGACCATGGAAAAAGATTGCTTTAGCTTTGTTCGGAAGTGTCATCAGTGTCAGGTGCACGGTGATCTGATTCATGCCCCTCCCACGAAGCTGCATCCCATGTCTGCACCTTGGCCATTTGTCGCCTGGGGCATGGACGTCATTGGACCAATCGAACCGAAGGCTTCGAATGGACACAGGTTTATACTGGTTGCCATCGATTACTTCACAAAATGGGTAGAAGTTGTCACTCTCAAGTCGGTCACTAAGAAAGCTGTGGTGGATTTTGTACACTCAAATCTTATCTGTCGTTTCGGTATTCCTGCGACTATCATTACAGATAACGCAGCAAACTTGAACAGTCACTTGATGGGAGATGTATGCGAGCAATTCAAGATAACGCATAGGAATTCCACTCCTTATTGGCCAAAAGCCAATGGTGCTGTGGAAGCGGCAAACAAAAACATCAAGAAGATTTTGAGGAAAACAATCCAAAGCTCCCGACAGTGGCATGAGCAGTTACCTTTTGCATTATTGGGGTATCGCACTACGGTACGCACATCAGTAGGAGCGACTCCTTATCTTTTGGTTTATGGGACCGAGGCTGTAATACCGGCAGAGGTAGAAATTCCTTCGCTTCGAATCATTGTCGAAGCAGAAATCGAAGACAGCGAGTGGGTTAAGGCTCGACTGGAGCAATTGACGTTGATTGATGAAAAGCGAATGGCCGCAGTTTGTCATGGACAGTTATACCAACGAAGGATGGCCTGTGCTTACAACAAGAAAGTTCGACCCCGGAATTTCGAAGTAGGTCAGCTGGTACTAAGGCGTATTCTGCCGCATCATGAAGAAGCAAAAGGAAAGTTTGCCCCAAATTGGAAAGGCCCATACATCGTAAGGAGGATATTGTCGAGAGGAGCATTGTATTTAGGTGATATCGAAGGAAATGACCCCGACACAGCAGTAAATGCAGATGCAATCAAGAGATACTACGTCTAGATCATACTCCAGTAGTCCTGACACATTTGAAAATGGCGAAGGTTTTATCCCCCACTACTCCAAAACACTACCCAATCCTCTCTACAAAAAAAAAACAAAACATTGATTGAGGCCTGAACTACGTTTGACTTGATTCCGAAAGGATACGTAGGCAGCCTCTCCCTGAGGTTCAGTCATACCAACAATAAAATCCCATTCATCCTGAAATTGAAACCGGGGCACGTCGAGCAGTTGAGAAGTTAGTATCATCTACCTCTCTTTACCAAGCACAAGCCTTCAAATCAATTACCAAATATGGTGGGGAACTAATAAGCGTCACAATTGGAGACCAGCACACTCTGAATTGAGAGAGATAAAATGAGAGAGTCTCGGCAGTGAAAACCTTCGGGCACCACGAGGCGACGGGAGCAGAAAAACCAAAATGAGAGAGCTTGTTTAGTAAAAACTCACAAAGAGTGCTATCAAGCGATGACAGGAAGAGAAATGAGAGAGGTCAGCCAGCGAAAACCCGCAAAGGGCGCTGTTGGCCGGAAAAGAATGACTCCACCCCAAGAAAGTCTCGACAACGTTCCACCGGTTTGGAATCACAGATCCGTTCTGGTTCAGAGAAACGCAAGTTCATGGAACGGTCAGGCGCCCAGTCCAAAGAGCATGTCATGTCATTTAAAGCCAGCGTTATCTTCCTCAGATAAGTCTTTCTCGTCCCGAAAAGGACACTCCTTTCCTGAAGATTGTTTTCTTCTTTCTTTGTTTCTTCTTGAATCTCTTTTATGTCTTAACCCCAAGTTCAGGATACACCGGAAAGGGCAGGTGGCAGGTTTGTTTGCACGGAATCCCATCTCATGAAGGAAAGCGCCTCATTTCGTTGGTACGATTGCCCAAGCCTGATGAATCATCATGTCTGATGTTGTTTAAAGTAAAGAGGAAAGAGAGAAATCTTCCCCAGCAAGTCCGCCTTCGGACAAATCCCCACAGAGTCTCCCTCTGTACAAATCCCCACAGAGTCTCTCTTTGTACAATCTCCCACAGAGTCTCCCCAATATAAAAAAAAAAAAATCCCCGTTGGAATTTCCTCAGCACATCCCCAGCGAGTCCCTTTGTAAATATTCCCCAACAAACTTACCCCAACAAACCTTGGGAAACTCGTTTTGAAATAAATACCCAGCATGCCCCATTGTACAAACTCCACACAAAGAATCCACTTTGTAAATATCCCCCCCCCACAAGCAAAGCTTCCTTTTGTACAAATTCCCACAAGAATACCTCCAATAAAATCCCCGTTGAGAACCTTCAATCAAAATGGGACAAAAAAGAGAGAAAAGAAAAGGAGGCCTTACGAGGCAAATCATCGCAGAATCTGGAAATACAAGCCTGAGCAGTCTAAAGGGTTTCGCCATTCGAATCAAATCAATGGCGGAATTTCACAACAGAAATAAAGACGCACGAAAGCAACTGGGAACGATCAAGGTCACCAAACCGACCGTCATTTCCGAACTAACAATTGTTCTTTGTCTGAAAAGTTCAAACAGGTTTAATCCAAGACAACCGTGCAAGAAGTAGGTGTCGCCCAAAGAAGAAGGTACATGGGTGCAAGAAACATTTTGGCAATAAGGAATTCAATCGAAAGGTAAGTTTCCACGAAACTCCCTTTTATTTCTTGTACTAAAGTAAGAAAATTCAAAAAAAAAAGAAGTCAGTGGTTGTTCTCGAATTTTGTCCCCAGCCAGTCAGCATTAGGGTTTTAAACCCTAAACTGAACTTTTTCCATTTAGTCAGCATTAGGGTTTTAAACCCTAAACTGAATTTTCCTTTAGTCAGCATTAGGGTTTTAAACCCTAAACTGAACTTTTTCCATTCAGCCAGCATTAGGGTTTTAAACCCTAAACTGAGCTTTTTCCATTCAGCCGGCATTAGGGTTTTAAAACCCTAAACTGAGCTTTTCCATGCAATCAGCATTAGGGTTTTAAACCCTAAACTAAATTTTCCTTTTAGTCAGCATTAGGGTTTTAAACCCTAAACTGCACCTTTTCCATTCAGCCAGCATTAGGGTTTTAAACCCTAAACTGAGCTTTTTCAAGCAATCAGCATTAGGGTTTTAAACCCTAAACTGAATTTTTCTTTTAGTCAGCATTAGGGTTTTAAACCCTAAACTGAACTTTTTCCTTTTAGCCAGCATTAGGGTTTTAAACCCTAAACTGAGCTTTCCATGCAATCAGCATTAGGGATTTAAACCCTAAACTGAATTTTTCTTTTAGTCAGCATTAGGGTTTTAAACCCTAAACTGAACTTTTTCCTTTCAGCCAGCATTAGGGTTTTAAACCCTAAACTGAGCTTTCAATGCAATCAGCATTAGGGTTTTAAACCCTAAACTGAATTTTTCCTTTAATCAGCATTAGGGTTTTAAACCCTAAACTGAACTTTTTCCTTTCAGCCAGCATTAGGGTTTTAAACCCTAAACTGAGCTTTCATGCAATCAGCATTAGGGTTTTAAACCCTAAACTGAATTTTTCCTTTAATCAGCATTAGGGTTTTAAACCCTAAACTGAACTTTTTCCTTTCAGCCAGCATTAGGGTTTTAAACCCTAAACTGAGCTTTTCCATGCAATCAGCATTAGGGTTTTAAACCCTAAACTGAATTTTTCCTTTAATCAGCATTAGAGTTTTAAACCCTAAACTGAACCTTTTCCTTTCAGCCAGCATTAGGGTTTTAAACCCTAAAATGAGCTTTTCCATGCAATCAGCATTAGGGTTTTAAACCCTAAACTGAATTTTTCTTTTAGTCAGCATTAGGGTTTTAAACCCTAAACTGAACTTTTTCCTTTCAGCCAGCATTAGGGTTTTAAACCCTAAACTGAGCTTTTCCATGCAATCAGCATTAGGGTTTTAAACCCTAAACTGAATTTTTCTTTTAGTCAGCATTAGGGTTTTAAACCCTAAACTGCACCTTTTCCATTCAGCCAGCATTAGGGTTTTAAACCCTAAACTGAGCTTTCCATGCAATCAGCATTAGGGTTTTAAACCCTAAACTGAATTTTTCCTTTAATCAGCATTAGGGTGTTAAACCCTAAACTGAACTTTTTCCTTTCAGCCAGCATTAGGGTTTTAAACCCTAAACTGAGCTTTCCATGCAATCAGCATTAGGGTTTTAAACCCTAAACTGAATTTTTCCTTTAATCAGCATTAGGGTTTTAAACCTTAAACTGAACTTTTTCCTTTCAGCCAGCATTAGGGTTTTAAACCCTAAACTGAGCTTTCCATGCAATCAGCATTAGGGTTTTAAACCCTAAACTGAATTTTTCTTTTAGTCAGCATTAGAGTTTTAAACCCTAAACTGAACTTTTTCCCATTCAGCCAGCATTAGGGTTTTAAACCCTAAACTGAGCTTTCCCATGCAATCAGCATTAGGGTTTTAAACCTTAAACTGAATTTTTCTTTAGTCACCATTAGGGTTTTAAACCCTAAACTGAATTCTTCCTTTGTTCGGCGTTAGGATTTTAAACCCTAAACTGAACCTTTCCCCAGCTAGTCGATATTAGGGCTCCAACCCTGAACTGAGCATGCATATCCTCTTTCATCAATTTTATGAACTTCCTGGCGAATAATTAACGAAATTTTCCTCGTGAAACTGGGGCAGAAAATTTCGTTCATTTGTTTTCTCCCGCAGGTCTAACCTCGAGCCACATGGATCGAAATGACCCACGAGATGAGTCCCGGTTCGGAATCAACGAAGAAAAAAGAAGAAAAAAGAGAGAAGATGTCCCGAGATATCGAAGTAAATGGAAGGCAAATTGACTCCAACATTTGGTTAAGGTCCTGAACCCTGCCAATCGCGTCTCACTCAGTATCCCAGAGATTAAACAAGTCGCCGCAACTCGCAAGCATCAAGATTCAGATCGGAGTCTACAAGCAGAATCAGCTAAGACCCAAGATCAAGTCGTAAAAGAATCATAGATAGGAATCTTGTAACTAGCAGTTGACATGCATATAAGTAGTTAGTTCAGTTTCCAATTTTCGTTTGGTTGTAATAAGGCGGTCAGTGACGCAGCAGTGACAACAGCAACAGCAGTAGCAGCAAGCATTACAATCCCATAGTAGTCCCAGCTACCAAAACTTCCCGAACTACATTGACCTGATTCCTGTTTAGCCCAAGATATGTAGGAAATCTTTGAAGCAAGATTCGGTCAGATCTTTCAAAAAATGTGTTTCACACGGAGTAGTCCATAGGCAAAAAAATCGCTCATACACGCTCACTTTATCTTTGCACGAAAACTCTTCGTGATTCCGAACAAAGAGGGGCAGCTGTGAGCACGTGATTTTTGTTTCGCACGACAATCGCTCCAAAAGAAATAAAAAATAATAATAATTGGCCCTGCTGTACAATTTTTGGATTTTTACATGGCACTTCGTTAATTGTTTATGACTTTGGCCCATTTTTACTTTATCAAAACAAAATACAAAAAAATGTGTGTGCCATGCATAATTCGAACCGTAATCCGGTCGTTAAATAGAAAATCATAAATAGGCATCTTCGTCCGTGATTTTATTTTGTTTGATTTTACCTGTTTTGAAATATTTTAGTGTGTGTGCGAATAATTGTATTGAGTGTGTATTTAATTTTAATTTGATTTTGCTTAGTTTTGTTTTTAAAATAAATAAGAAAAAGAAATAAAAATAATAAAAAGATCCCTTCTTCTTCCGGATTGGGCCAATTTATTAAAATTGGCCCAAACAAACAATGCACAAAAACCAGGCCTACCCGGTCCAGTCCCAGCTAAACACCAGAGCGTCCAAACGACGTCGTGTTAATCCAGGTCGATCTGGGCCGTTGATCTCAAATTGATCAACGGTCAAGATCGATTCCCCATAACCCACTGAGGAACCCGACCCGTTGCCACCCGGACCAACCCAAACCCTTTACCCTCGAAACGACACCGTTCCACTTAAGCCCTCGGATCCAGACCGTAGATCTAGATCGATCTAACGGTTGAGATCAATGCATCCACCCCGTATATAAACCCTTCCCCCTTTACCCCGTGCCCTAATCCAAACCCCCCTGCTTTAGGTCGTCTTCACCAAGACCCCAACCCTTCCAAACCCTAGCCGCCCCTGCATACCTTCGCCATGAAAGCCGGCGGCATGAACGCCGGTGACCTCGCCCTTAACACCGTAGAACCCCCTTGTCGTCCTGAACCCAAATCTATCGACCACACACCTCGAATCCTATCCCACCTTCTCGAATCTTCATTTGAAGATTCGAGTCGGGACCTAATCTACACCGATCTGCCCTAAATTCATACCAGACACTCCCCAGACCCCCTCGTGACCAAACCATACTTGGTTTGGTCCGAATCTGACCAGGGAAGCATGAATCCCGGATCTAGTTTTCGAACCTTAGGGTTCCTCGTCACTGGTCCGTGTTTTGTTCGAGCCAAAGAAATTAAGGCCTAATGGACCTTAATCGAGGTGTTTCTCATCTGAGAAACACTTCGATTAAAGTCCGTTCAGCCTTAAGAAAGGTCTGTCCAAATCCGAGTTCAAAACTTTTGATTTTTCGAGTTTTAAGGTGAGTTTGCTTTCTTTCCTTTACTTGTTTTAGTCCGTGTGTTCTGTTTTAAAAGCTGTTCATGATTGTTGAAATTTGTTTGTTTTGAGTTCTATTAACTGTGTCCTGTCCACCTTGCCCGAGCCTTTGTGTTTGATTTGTTTCTTTCTTTTACTTGTTACTGAATGTGTATATGTGTACGTGCTGTGCGAATAGTTGAGCTTCAAATTTGAGCTGATTAGCTGACCCCTCGAGTACAATTCTGCTTAGTCAGTATAATTCGAACCTTGTGTGATACTGTTAAATGTCTGATTTTGGCTACGATTGTATGTGTTATAACTAATATAGTCGAGTCGACATATGTCGTCAATTAGTTTCAACTGTCTGAACAAAAATAAATCGATTTGCTTCTGTTGAACATTGCCTGAATCAATTAAGAACTAAGTTCAGTTTACTTATAATTGCTAATTTGATTTCAGAAATCTAAGGTGTAGGCTGTAATGGTAATCTGAACTGGAGGGCATGTGCACAACATGGGCATAAAGGCCCTTTTGAATTAAATAGTTTGACAGCATGTGCTGTCAGACTACCTCCTACTGCCCATATCCGCTTTTAGTTAATAAAATGGGAAAGTTAAGCCTGCCAAGGGAATGATGGGGTTTAATACTTAAATAGCTAAAGTAGAACTGAAAAGAAGATGGGCACATGGGAGGGGTTTCTTTTAATCTATCAGGCTGTAAAAGGAGTAAGTTTAAGGCTTATAAAAGGGGGGGCTGGAGAAATAGGAAGGGAGTTGGAAATACATACAGATATATACATACAGACATAGAGGGATACACACACTGTGAGGATATACGAGAAAAGAGAGAGCTGATAGAGATACACAGACAGAGCATACAGAGATAGAGAGAGACACTGAGAGGGAACACCTGAGAGTTCAAATTCTGAAAACAGAAACTGGAAAAGAATTCTTTTTGATAACCCAAATAGATTTCAAAACTGAGAATTGACATTAGAATTTGAAAATAAAGGAGATAGGGAAAGGGATATCACAAAGATCAGAAATTGTCTTCTTCCTATTGTTTGTTCGACTCTCAGTTTTGTTCAAACTGTCCAAATCAGTTCTGCCTTCTTTCAAGTGTCGGCTAAATCTATTGTTTGGATTTGTATTGTTTGTTTCTCCTGGAATTGGATTGCCTGGATCTCTGATTCCATACTACTGGGAATTTGTTTCATTCTGCCCTTCCTCCATTGGCTTTACTGGCCTCTTGCACTGGGATTTTTGTTCTATTGGTACCTGCTGTTACTGCTGCTGTTTGGTATCGCTTCTATTGCTCAACTGACTCCCCTACCTTCTTCATTATAAGCATTTCCTCAGGTACACATTTCGAATCTGTCTGATGTTGCAATGAAAGCTGAATCAAAAGATCTGAAGGAGTTATAATCACCTGTTGTATTGCTTACGAATTTTTTTTATAAATGTTGTTAAGATATGTAAGTTCCTCGACCGTTAGCCTAATAGAGATACATTAGTAAGGTTGTACTTAATTAAAGTTTATGCCAATCTGAAACTGTGACATTTTATTCGTTTAGTAGTATACAAGATGTAAACACAATCCATGAAATGTGCAGCCATTCAATACGATTGTTAACTCAAACTCGCTCTTTCAGCATGCTTCGAATATGTAAGGGCAAATGGCTGTTTAGATCTAGCTAAAGATAATACAGTTTCAAGCTTTTGAGTTTCAGTTTTCATTAGGCAGTTTATAGGATGAGTTTCAAATATCATTAGTCGCATTTTCAAATAAGCAATTTTAATTAATCTTGTCTGAATAAGTTAAAGTTAGGGAGCTCTTGTAACAGTCGTAGCATTTCATCAATCTCGTATATAATTCTTCTATCAAGTTAAAAGCATGTTTTCATGAGGTACAACGTTTCTTCACTCTGCAAATAATTAATCAGACGATTAACTAAAATCTGGATTTGGCCAAACATACAGTTGAATTAACATGCATCTTTTCTTCTATTTTTAGATAAACACATTAGAAATGTAGTCGCTTTAGGATGTTCCTTCTAAAATAATGAGACGAGCCTCGCCAAATGAAAAAATGTAAATTGCGGGGCCCTCAATAATTAACCATAATAAATATTTAGAATTCAGGATAGGCCGTTTTAGCAAATTTCATGGCTTCCTACAAAAATAATAATGCGCTAGACTCTCTAGGCGCGACTTAATTAAATTACATTCTTAAACCCGGGTGCACATTGATGTGACCCGATTCCAAATCTCAACGGAGTCGAAGTGTGTTTAACAATTACGGGTGCATTGATTGCAACGTAGTTCGAGATACATTTTCACGACGTTGCAATTCTATAAAAATAAATGATAATAATCAAAGCGGTTTAAACTTAATAAAAGCACATAAGTCATAACATGTATTTAAATCAGATATTTAGCCATTATAACAATTTAAGCGATCGTGCTAGAACCACGGGATTCGAGGATGCCTAACACCTTTCCTCGGGTCAACAGAATTCCTTACTTAGAATTTCTGGTTCGCAGACTTCATTTGGAAAAGTCGAATATTTTCCTCGATTTGGGATTCAAGATAAACCGGTGACTTGGGACACCAAAAGCCAAACCTTTCCCAAGTGGCGACTCTGAATTAAATAAATAATCCCATTTCGAATATTGTCACTTAAATTGGAAAAACTCCACTCGCGCATTTTTACCCTTCGGGGCCGGGCGCGCAAAAAGGAGGTGTGACAGTCTTTGTCCTGCTAAGCTTAAAACCCTTAGATTCAAGAGTTTGTCTCCAAACCTCCAGCCTCTCGTTAACACCGGTTTGCGACTCGTCAATCAGAACTATGTCATTGGCGAATAGCATGTACCATGGCACATCCCCTCGAATGTGATATGTTAACGCGTCCATCACCAGGGCGAATAGGAATGGACTGAGCGCAGAACCTTTTTGTAACCCCATAACAACCAGAAAATCCCAAAGTCGCCTCCTACTGTCCTAACCCGAGTCTTTGCCCCATCATACATGTCCTTAATTGCCATAATATAGAGAACCAATACACCTTTTGCCTTCAAGCATCTCCAAAGAACTTCTGTAGGAACCTTGTCATACGCTTTTTCCAAGTCAATAAACACTATGTTCAGATATTTCTTCCTATCTCTGTACTGTTCAACCAACCTCCAACAAGGTGTACAACTTCTGTAGTAGAACGACCCGGCATGAAACCAAATTGGTTGTCGGAGACGGATACTGTCATCCTCAACCTTGCTTCAACCACCCTCTCCCATACTTTCATAGTATGACTCAGTAATTTGATGCCCCTATAATTGTTACAACTCTGGATATCACCTTTGTTCTTATACAGTGGGACCATCATACTCCATCTCCACTCATCTGGCATCCTCTTCGCCTTAAAAATAACATTCAACAACCTAGTTAACCACTCCAAACCTGTTTTCCCCACACACTTCCAAAATTCTACCGGAATCTCGTCGGGCCCGGTCGCTTTGCCCCTACTCATCTTACTCATAGCTCTCATGACCTCCTCAACCTCGATGCGCCTGCAGTACCCAGAGTCACTGTGACTACCGGAATGCTCCAATTCACCGAGCACAATATCCCGATCCCCTACTTCATTAAGAAGTTTTTGAAAGTAAGTCTGCCATCTCTTCTTAATCTGAGAATCTTCCATCAATACTCCACCATCGTCGTCCTTGATGCATCTCACTCGGTCTAAATCCCGAGCTTTCCTCTCTCTTAGCTTGGCCAACCTAAATAACTTATTCTCCCCTCCTTTTTCCCCTAGTTCCTCGTACATACGACTATAAGCCGCAGTCTTAGCCTCCGTGACCGCCAGCTTCGCTTCCTTCCTAGCTACCTTATACCTCTCCATGCAAGCTCGCTTCTCCCCCTCTCTTATGCTCCCCACTAATGCCCGGTACGCCTCTTTTTTCGCTTTCACTTTACCTTGTACCACTTCATTCCACCACCAGTCTCCTTTGTGCCTGCCGGAGATGCCCGTCGAGACCCCTAACACCTCTCTCTCAGCCTCTCTTATACAGTTTGCTGTAGTTGACCACATAGAGTTCGCGTCACCACTAATCTTCCAAGCTCCCATAACTAACAACCGCCCTTCCAACTCTTGGGCTTTGTCCTTAGTTAAGGCTCTCCACCTGATTCTCGATCTTCCTCGAGCAGACATTTTCCTCCTCTTCACCATAATACCAACGTCCATCACCAATAGCCTATGTCGCGTCACGAGTATCTCACTTGGAATCACCTTGCAATCCTTGCACAACCCTCTGTCGCGTCTCCTGAGAAGGAGATAGTCAATCTGAGTCTTCGCCACCGCATTTTGAAAAGTAACCAAATGTTCCTCCCTCTTCAGAAAGCAATAGTTAGCAACCACCAACCAAAAAGCCTTAGCGAAGTCCAGTAACAAGGTTCCTCCTCCGTTCCTCTCCCCAAAATCGAAGCCTCCATGCACTTCGTTATACACACCTGCGGTCAACCCAATATGACCATTGAAATCCCTTCCTATAAATAACTTCTCAGTAGGTGGTACCTGACATATAATCTCATCCAACCCATCCCAAAAGCGCTGTTTAACCTCCTCATCTAGGCCCATATGTGGCGCATAGGCACTGACGACGTTTACGGTGCACTGACCAACCACCAACTTAATAATCATCAATCTATCATTCACTCGTCTAACCTCAACAACAGACTCTCTAAGTTCCCTATCCACCAATATACCCACTCCATTCTTACCCTTCTGGGTTCCAGAGTTCCAAAGTTTATACCCATTTGCGTCCCTCGCACTCGATCCTGCCCACTTTGTCTCCTGGACACACGCTATATTAACCCTCCTCTTCTTGAGGATCTTCTCCAGCTCTATAGATTTACCTATCAATGAACCTACGTTCCATGACCCAATTCTCAACCGATGGACACCCTTGTTCCCTTTACCTCCCTTGCGTCCCAATACACCTCCTAGCCCCCACCCTACCTCCCAACCCACCCCTCGCACATGAACTCTGTTGACCATCCCAGACTGCAGCCACTATAACTCTGGAGGACTAGGGGTAATCACTAACAGACACCACATAACAAACTAGAATAAGACAAGATGTCATTGCAGGTGCCCTAATACGGTGACTAAACTAATAAGAACTAAAAGGATAGCAATTTTACTAACACAATAAAGGGAAATAGGCAAACGGGAGGTACCAAATTCCCGTGAGTATAACCCGGGAATTATCTTAGTATACTCGACTATATTGCGTCCACCTAGCTCGTTCGCGTCCAGCTCCTGTCGTTCCTTGCTGATACTCGGGTTGTTCTTCACTGTTTGTACGTGCCCGTTTCGCTCGCTGCCCAAAGCCACCTGAAAAATAGCTTGACCTCACCGGACAAGAATCCGCACCTCTGGCTTGAAGACGGGCCTGGTTTGTGTGTCACCACGGCACTACAACCAGGCCCAAAACCTGACCAACCAGGCCCAAAACCTGACTGTGGTTGTTCCCACTCGCCGGCGACTGATCCGTGTCTCGCCGGAGTAATAGGGGGAGAAGACAAGACGGGAAAGGAGGAGAGGTAGGGTGAGAGAGAATGGCGGAGAGAGAGAGAGGGGTGTTGGATGATGGGAAGGAGAAAGGGGTGAGGGGACTTACCTGGGCGGAGGGTGGTCGCCGGCGACTGAACTAGTCGCTGTTGAGATCCTCTTATGTTACCGTTGGCAGAGAGCATTAACACGATTCAGATTAAACATTCGGGTTAACTTCTCCCGGCGGGAGTACGCAGATACAAGGAATGGGTCGACCGGAGCCCTGTGTACTCTTTGCCCAAACTTTCGTCCAGCCTCAACTCGATGAGTATGTTGACGAGGTAACTATTATCCTCTTTGCCAGTCACTAGGGTTATGTTATGTGGATAATTGTTGTGTTATATTGTTCCAATTGTCTATTTTCTTGTTGTGGATGCCTTTTATTGTTTATTTTTATTTTTTTGATGTCATTGCTCTGTTATCCGGGTGTTTGCCAGGTGCTATTCCCAGAGCCGGTCGTAGTCACTGCTTGCGAGTTTCTTGAACAGAATGCCGCTTCTGCTTGTTCTTCACTCAAGCTTGTGGGGTACGGTTTGCTTTTTATATTTGCTTACTATTATTTACCGCAGTTTGAAGTAACATTGCACAAAGCTATATTTAAGTTGTAGTCCAAGTGTGAATTCAAAAATTTCTAGGTTATAGGTTCTATTGCGGTTTTATTGCATTAATGTTGGTTTACATGTTCAAATAACGCATTAAAAGTTTTTGATACACCATATATTATGCTTACAACGGAATGGGGTATTTTTGGGACCATCAGCCAATCAGGTTATCATTGTTGACAGTGAGACGTAGAGAAGCAAGACAAAAAGGATTTGTCTGAGATGTGACATTGTTTAGAAAATCTTAGGAGCATATTTGTCAAAGAGTTGTTAAGATATAAATATTTGCCTGGGTTAATATAATAAACAGAAGGCTGAAGTTTTAGGCCTTGGTTCTTCTCAACTTTGAAGCCGAATAGGGTGGAAATGGTGTAGTTACAGGCTCAAGGACTTACAAAAGGAAATTGAAAATCTCAGACTGGGCTATGTGAAGTGTTAACAGCAGTTGAGACTTGAGAGTAGTTTCCAAAGACTGGAGAATCCCAAATTTACATATGAGTTTTCAGTCCATGGCGGGAATTTCTCTTGCTCAGTTTTGACAGTCGTGAGTCTTGGCCAAGTGTGCTTAGAAGTACATGTACATTGATGGTAATCCCCAGCGAACATCTCCGGCAAACCTCCAATTGTGTGAGAGAGTAAGAGAAATAAAAGGAGGTGAGGAACTTGGGAGGGAAGAACAATTGGGCGTACAAATTCCGCTGCTTATTAATCACAACGTTACAGAGAAAAATAGATGATAGTTAGCAGTAATATCAAGTTCAGGTCTTCTCTTATTACGAGTCTTAAAGTGGATATTTATGGTTAGTTTAAATCTATATGTTTGGGGTATTGTTGGTGGAAGTCACTTCCCCCGGTATCTTTTCCAGTGGTATTGGAACTTCTAACTCATCAACAACCTTAATTATTAAAGAGAATTTGATAAGCAGTCTGACTTGCATATCACTCTTCATGTCTGATTGTGGCTATGGATTTAAGAAGAGCCTATTGGATGAGAACTTAATAGATCATGGCCTTCAATCTCAGTGCATGGTCTTCACTTTAATGGAAGGGATGTGATACTTTTCAACAACAAACAACAACAACAACCCAGTATAATCCCACTTAGTGGGGTCTGGGGAGGGTAGTGTGTACGCAGACCTTACCCCTTCCCTGGGGTAGAGAGGCTGTTTCCAAATAGGCCTTCGGCATCCTTCCTTCCAAGAACTTCCCACCTTGCTCTTGGGGATATGATACTTTTCATTCTAAAGAAATTGGTTGAATCTACCACGCAAGATAGAGGAGGTTGTAATTATATTTTTTTTGATGGATATTGAGTGGAAATAAAATTTACCCTATTAAGTCTTTGACTGATTCTGAAAAGTTTTGTGCCGTGTTCTAGCAATTTAGAGAGTGAAGGACTTCCTTATGTATCGATCTTGGCGCTGACCGTGAGAATAACTTTACTTGAGTTTTGCACCCAAGGGTGTGGCTTAATGGTCAATGAAGTGAGTGAGAACCATGAGGTCTCAGATGAAATCCCAACGGAGGCCAAAAACACTAGGTGATTTCAATCCATCCATCCAAGCTTGGTGGATAGAGTTACCTGGTACCTGTTGCGGGTGGGAGGTAGCAGGTATCCATGGAATTAGTCGAGGAGTGCGCAAGCTAGCCCGAACACAACAGTTATTTAAAAAAAGCTTTTACTTGAGTTCATCTGGACGAAAGAGTGAAGTGGAAGATTTTTACTATGTGTTATAGAAAACTAAAATTAGCAAAAAATCTTTCTGCTGAGTCCGTTTGAATATGTTTTTCTCTCTTTGATGCATGTGTGAGTGCAGGGAGAATGTTTTCATCTCAATTCTTAGTTTTTATTAGGGTAATTTTTTCGAAAAAGAAGTTTTTAATAGGGAAATTAAGGAAAGACCTTTACATGATTGGCTGGTTCGAGCGGAACACATTTTTTTCCTATGGATCTGAGAAGCCAATGTCAAATATCATTGATCTGCATTTTTGTTATAGGAACAATTACCTATAATATATAATAACAAAAAGAAGACCCTATGTGTCGAAGACTGATAAGCTTATGATCTTCTCTTTCGTATAAAAGAAACCGTTGTTAGTAAGGATGTGTACCGAAAAAAGAACAATTTTTCTGTGCAACAATACAACTAATAACAAAAGCCTCACAATTATTTAGGAGGTCAGTGAACTAGATCTCTTGAAGTAGGCATAGTGCTCTATCCTTATCGCAGAGAAAGTAACGTTCAGTCCCATGGAGAAATTTAGGATAATTCTAGTTTAGTGCTTTTCATAACTAATACAAATATAGTGTAATAATCTAAGTGGAAGATATGATCGCACTTCTCAACCAGATTATATAGGATCTTGCTGTTATTTCTTTAGCAGACGCTTTGTATTTAGAGTGGAAGACAAAGCAAACCTGAAAGATAACACATCCTCTCCATAAATCTGCTTTTATGCTGTTGGGTCAAAATTACTTACCACATTATTGGTTGAAGACACTTATAATCTTCTACTGAATTTGTTATCATCTTGCTTTTCTGGAGCTATGTGAAATTATGACTGAATGAGTTTTGTATGTGTTGTCATGATTGTTATGGCTTATGAATACCCCTTTGGACCCTTCTATAAAAGTTTTTATCTAGTTCTCCCTAAATATGAGAATACTTCTTGATGTATGTTTTGATACTACCTTTTGGTTTGCTCAGGGCCACTTCCCCACCTTCATTTGCTTTGGAGGTTTTTGTCCAATGCGAGGGAGAGACAAGGTTTAGGCGTCTATGTCAACCTTTCCTGTATTCTCATTCTTCGTCAAATGTGCTTGAAGTTGAGGTATCAAGTAAAATTTGCCTAATTCTTGTCTTATTCATACGGTGGTCTTGGAAAATGGCATTAGTTTTCAGGATATTGTTTGAAGAACTAATCCACATTGTTTGCAACCCTTGTGCCATTGTGCGTGTTTAGGAGAAAGTAGTTTTCTATTTCATTTCTTTTCTTCAGGAGTAATTATTGTTTGTATGACAACTCCATTTAGAAATTCTCTTTTGTGTTTGAATAAATCCATTAGGACATTCGTATTTCGTGGCCATTAATAATGTCCAGCTGTACATTTGCTTGTTCTTTTTTACTTTTACAACTGAAGCTTCCCTTTATAACTGGCTGTTTCAATTCTAGCCACAGCGAATTTGGAGGAATTTAATCTGTATTCCACTGTTATAATTTGAATGTCGTGGTTTCTGTTGTAGGCTGTCTTGTAATACTAGCTTTTTTCCTGAATGGGATGTGTTGTTGATTAGTTCCCAAATGCCAAATGGAACGTTTTATCTTATATTGCATATATCCAAAATCTTTTACGTCTATAAAATTGAGAAAGAATTATATTAATCCATGAGCTCTCTGATAATATTCCGAGTGCACACACTTCCTTTTTCCTCCTCCTCCTCCACGGGATTTGGGCTGTAAGGTTAGATCTCTGGCACTGAAAACAGTAGTTGAGACTCTGCAAGAAGAAGTGGAGAATAACATTTGGTATGTCATTACTCATTGACCATAAAGCTGCTGTTGCAGTCTCTCCTGAGTACTTATCTAAATTGAAAGGTCAATAGGTGGTAGTGTTCTTTTATGAAGGTCTAATAGTTTTCCCAAGTTGGCTAGGTAAGATTGGTCCGGATCAGTACCAACTGAAAGACAATTGAAATGCTAATCTGTCGCCCCCCAAAAAACAGAATATGGCTTGCTTTTTCAACTTCAAGATTCAATTTTGGAGTTAGTGATCTCATCGCTGTAAAAGCAACATTTTTCCTCAATGACTTGGTGAATGAGCCATCAGGGTCAATTGTGCTAAAATATCTCCTAAACGAGCTCTTTTGAAGCTCCTCTTTATGCACAAAAATAACAAACAAAGCCAGTTATCTTCTTGTGGCTCAGTATCTGTTAAGTTTTGTGAACGTCTCTTGTGTTTTGGTATCTCTCACTTTATAGATGTGTTTCCTACAATTGTTTTTTTGTATTTTAAAGTAACAAGAGCCAATCTTTTCAGAAGTTCTAAAACATGTATATTTCATGATATTCTAAGTTTGATCAGCTTGAATTGGATCGTTACAGACATTTTTCTGATATTTAGATTTCATTGATGAAGCACTAAGGGTAAAAGTCGTTGGATCTTAATGCATCAATACGATGCATCCAACGATAACTGTAGAAGAAATGAGCTAAAAGTCGTTGGATCTTAATGCATCCAAAAGCTTCATATTTCATGGTGGGAAATAGGATATTTATCCTTGCTTCACCTGTCGACCAGTATAAATATTGAACAGAGATGGATCTGAGCCTGTTCAAAGACATATTCTTCCCCTGAAACATCCTTCTAATTCTTTCCAGCCAAATAAGCCTAGACAAACATGTGTATAATATCCCCCAAAACTGTCTGTTCCTTCAAACAAGGCAGCTGCTTAAGCAGATTGCAGTTCTAGGCATCACCAAGGCATATTGCCCAGGGACAAAATAAGACATAAGACGCCATTTTTTATTTTTTTATTTTGATAATTAAGAGGCGTTAAGGTCTGCGTACACACTACCCTCCCCAGACCCCTATTGTGGGACTATACTGGGTATTATGTTGTTGTCCACTAACAGTAGGGAAATGTGATAACTGTCTTCTCTTCTGGCTTACAGAAATTCTGGGTGTGTTTGGACTAGGAAACAGTTTGTTTTTGTTATGTTCTTCTGTTTTTTTTGTCTTTCACCAGTGATTGGATTTGGGATTATTCTGAGAGAATGTGTGTTCTGATTGTTCTGTTTTGTTTTCTAAAACAAAACAAAACGTGTTTGGATTTGAAAAACCAAAATACCTGTGCAAGAAACAAAACAGTTCTGTTTCGAGAACAGCATTTTATATCGTTTCTTTCCCTTTTCTTGTTGTTATTACCTGTGAGGTGGTTCCCATGCTGCTCCATGATGGGAAAAAGATGCATTTTGAGGGCCTCTATCTATTTGCAACATACTTATGGGGCTCTATGAGTGTTAATGCTTTTTAATGCAACTACTATTTCCTGTATATGGTGCATTCTAGACTTCGATTGGACAAATATGAACTTATTTTCCATTGTTACTTCTCTCTTTTCTTTCCTCCTTGAATTCCTATATATGTCTTTATTGCCACACGTTTCGCCTCTTGGGAATAAACCCCCACAGAAATAATATTCACGGTATTAAAAGCGGAATAATAACGTAGCACCATGATATGATAATTAACAAGAATAAAATAGTGACAACAACACCAAAATTTTTACGTGGAAAACCCTTTTGAATAAGGGAAAAAAACCACGGCCCTGAGACGAGCAATTGATATCACTATAGCAAGGAATTTTTACACTTTGTAGATCCGAGTAAAATACTCCAAAGACCACTACAACACTCAAAAGAAATAACCCTCTTTTGATATTTTCACCTCACTACTATATCGCTCACTCTCTAATTTCCTCACAAATTATTTCCTTATACCTTATCTGTGAAACCTCATTCTTTCTTTCTCTCTTTGTTGGAGTGTGGAAATGAGAGTTGAAGTTCTCCTTTTATAGCCAAAGGTTCACTCTCTAAAGCCTACCATATTTGACAATTTACATACACTTTTCACAATTCAACAAAGTTGGCTACCAAACCAAAGAAATTCAACAAAGTTGGCTACCAAACCACACTAATTCAACAAGGCTGACTACCAAACCAAACCAAGTCAACAAGGTTGGCTACCAAACCAAAGAAACTTTTATTTGGCACATGCCTAATACTTCTTTAATGAGATGGACATTATCAATCTCCCCCTCCAGTCTCATTCATCTAGAGGTAGCATTATCTTCTAGTTTGAGTGCATGCCGACAAGTTCTATGCATAGCTCGAACTTGTTCCTTGGTACCACCTTGATCAGCATATCTGCGGGATTCTCACTTGTAGAAATCTTCAAGACTTTTAGAGATTCATCATCTACCATTTCTCGAATCCAATGATATCTCACGTCAATGTGTTTGGTCCTTGCATGGTACATAGAGTTCTTGGTAAGGTCTATTGCACTTTGACTGTCACAATAGACGACATACTCCTTTTGATGCAATCCAAGCTCTTGAAGGAACCGTTTCAACCATATCATCTCCTCGCCAGCTTCGGTGGCGGCAATATACTCCGCTTTAGTTGTAGAGAGTGCAACACACTTCTGCAACCTCGACTGCCTTGATATAGCTTCCCCTGAAAATGTAAACAAATATCCAGTAGTGGATTTTCTATTATCAATGTCACTTGCCATATCAGCATCTGTATAGCCCTTTAAGATTGGATCAGATCCTCCAAAGCACAAACAATCTCCTGTGATACCTCTTAGGTACCTGAGTATCCACTTGACTGCTTCCCAATGTTCCTTTCCATGATTTTCAAGAAACCTGCTGACAACACCAACTGCGTGAGCAATATCAGGTCTAGTGTATACCATTGCACACATCAAGCTTCCGACTGCTGAAGAATAAGGAACTCTAGCCATATTCCCTTTCTCCTCCACTGTTGTAGGACATATCTTCTTGCTCAACTTTAGATGACCAGCAAGAGGTGTGCTGACTGGCTTAGCACGTTTCATGTTGAAGCATTCCAGTACATGTTCAATGTACTTCTCCTGAGATAGCCACAACTTTCTACTTGTTCGCTCTTGAACTATCTTCATCCCTAGAATTTGTTGTAATGGGCCCAAGTCCTTCATATCAAATGACTTGGACAGATCTCCCTTCAACTTTGCTATCAACCCCTTGTCTTTTCCTACAATTAACATGTCATCCACATACAACAACAATATAATAAAATTATTCTCAGAAAATCTTTTGAAGTATACACATGGATCAGAATAGGTCTTTAGGTATGTTTGACTTTTCATGAATAAGTCAAACTTCATGTACCACTGCCTTGGTGCCTGCTTCAATCCGTAAAGACTCTTATTCAATTTGCACACCATGTGTTTCTTTCCAGCTAATTCAAATCCTTCTGGTTGCTCCATATAAATCTCCTCTTCCATATCTCCATGAAGAAATACAGTTTTCACATCCAACTACTCCACTTCAAGATCTAGGCTAGCTGCTAAGCTCAAAATTGTTCGAATAGAAGTCATTTTGACAACATGTTAGAAAATTTATCAAAATCAATACCTTTCTTTTGTTCGAAGCCTTTAACCACCAATCGAGCTTTGTATCTGACCAGCTTGCCATTTCCATCTTTCTTGAGTTTAAAAATCCATTTGCATTTGAGTGGTCTTTTACTCTTTGGAAGTTCAACCAGCTTGTACGTACCATTTTTCTGTAGAGATTCCATCTCTTCTTGCATGGCTTTCACCCACTGGTTCTTTTCTGGATGGGACATCACCTCCTTAATACTTTCTGGCTCCCCCTCATCACTGATGAGGACATACTCTGTGGAAGAGTACTTGCATGACTCTATCCTTGGCCTCTCTGATCTCCTCAGAGGTTGAGGTTGTTCTTCTTCCTGAGTGGGGTGCTCCACTTCCTCGATACCTTCATCAAGTTGCTACCCATGCTCAATAACCACACCTGGTTGCTCCTCCTGCTCGGCAACCTCGTCGGTCGTACTTTCTGCACTTGTGGGATTGTTAGAACTATAAGGAATAGTAACAAGGTTAGGAATTATACCATTCTTCACCTTTTCTGACATATCAGCAGCAGTTCCAACTTCACTTTCTCGGAAGACTACATCTCTGCTTCTGATGACCTTTTTCTTTATAGGATCCCACAGTATGTACCCGAACTCTTCATCTCCATATCCGATAAATATGCAGGGAACAGATTTATCATCTAGCTTTGTTCTCTGTTCTTTTGGTACATGTGCAAAAGCTCTACAACCGAACACCTTTAGATGCGAGTAGGACACCTCCTTGTTGGTCCAAACTCTCTCTGGAATGTCAAATGCCAACAGAACTGATGGACTCCTATTGATCAGGTAACATGCTGTTTGAACTGCTTCACCCCAGAATGACTTAGGCAGTTTAGCCATTCTGAGCATGCTTCTCACCTTCTCCACAATAGTACGGTTCATCCTCTCGGCTATGCCATTGTGTTGTGGGGTTCCAGGAACTGTCTTTTCATGTCTGATCCCATAACTTGAACAATACTCTTCAAATTCCCTTGAAGTGTACTCACCTCCATTGTCACTTCGGAGATGTTTTAGCTTTCGACCCGTCTCTCTTTCTACTAGAGCATGAAACTTCTGGAAAACTTGAAACACCTGATCTTTGGTTTTCAAAATATAAACCCATAATTTTCGTGAAGCATCATCAATAAAAGTAACAAAATATTTGTTACCGCCCATTGATTCAATTTCCATTAGGCCACAAACATCAGAATATATTAAATCAAGTATATTCAATTTTCTTTCAGACGATGTCTAAAATGAGGCACTATGCTGCTTACCAAATAAACAGTAGTCACAAGGTTTTACCGTAGTACCTTTGGCATAAGAAATGAGTGATTTCTTGGCATGAATCTGCAATCCCTTCTCGCTCATATGACCCATTCTTTTGTGCCACAAATATGCAGAAATCTCATCTTGTCCTGCGTTCAATTCACCTTGGCATGTTTCTGCATTTGTCTTGTACAACGTGCCACGAGCAACTCCTTTTGCAATCACCAATGATCCTTTAGTGAGTCTCCACTTTTGATTTGCAAAATAGTTCTCGTATCCATCTCGGTCTAAAGCAATTCCCGAGATCAAGTTCATCCGCAAATCAGGTACATGTCGCACATCCTTTAGAACCAATGTGCATCCGACATTTGTCTTGATACAAATATCACCAATCCCCACAATCTTTGAGTAACTTGTGTTACCCATTCTCGCTGTGCCGAAATCACCTGCTACATATCTGCAAAAAAGATCTCTTACCGGTGTGGCATGGTAAGATGCCGCTGTGTCAACCACCCATTCCGACTCTGGACCTGACAGGTACATGCATTCCTCTTCATTAATAAAGAGGACAACATTATCATTGTTTTTCACCATGGCGGTTGTGTTGTCGTCATTCTTCTGGCCACTGGTTTCACCTTTTCCCTTCCTTGGATTTGGGCAATCTCTTTTGAAGTGACCTGGTTGATCACAGTTGTAGCAATTTCTGGCTCTTGATTTGGATCGGTTCTTTGACTTCCCACGAGCTCCGGATCTACCATAGTTGCTCGAACTCCTTTGATAACTCCTGCATCTACCTTCTGTGATGAGAGTTTGTCCTTGATTTTCAGGCTTCTTTCTCATCTTCTCATTGAGTAAAAGAGACGATGTGATATCTTTCAACTCAATAGTAGTCTTACCGTGCAGGATGGTTGTTGCCAAATTATCGTACGAAGATGGAAACGAGTTTAATAGCAAGATGGCTTTATCTTCTTCCTCGATTTTCACTCCGAGGTTGGAAAGTTGTGTGATTAATCCGTTAAACACATTTAAATGTGACAAAAAATTTGTACCTTCACCCATGTATAGGGCGTATAACTGCTTCTTTAGGTACAATTTATTTGCCAACGTTTTGGACATGTATAGGGTTTCCATCCTTGTCCAAATTCTACGTGCAGTGTCTTCATCAATGATATTATTTACCACATCATCTGATAAGTGCAACCTGATTGCACTAGCAGCTCTTTCATCCAAGTCATCCCAATCCTCAGCTTTCATGGTATCAGGCTTTTTGGCATCAACAACTAGTACCTTGGGTAATCCTTGTTGGATGAGCAGATCCCTCATCCTTCTTTGTCATGTTGAGAAACCGTTATCTCCGTTGAATTTTGCTACCTCGTACTTTATTTCGGACATTTTTATTTTTCACCGAGTATAGTACTACCGACACTGAATAGTATTTTAGTGAACGAGCAAAACCTGTGCTCTGATACCAGTTATTGGGAATAAACCCCCACAGAAATAATATTCACGGTATTATAATAACGTAGCACCAAGATATGATAATTAACAAGAATAAAATAGTGACAACAACACCAAAATTTTTATGTGGAAAACCCTTTTAAATAAGGAAAAAAAACCACGGCCCTGAGACGAGCAACTGATATCACTATAGCAAGGAATGTTTACACTTTGTAGATCCGAGTAAAATACTCCAAAGACCACTACAACACTCAAAAGAAATAACCCTCTTTTGATATTTTCACCTCACTACAATATCGCTCACTCTCTAATTTCCTCGCAAATTATTTTCTTATACCTTATCTGTGAAACCTCACTCTTTCTTTCTCTCTTTGTTGGAGTATAGAAATGAGAGTTGAAGCTCTCCTTTTATAGCCAAAGGTTCACTCTCTAAAGCCTACCATATTTGACAATTTACACACACTTTTTACAATTCAACAAAGTTGGTTACCAAACCAAAGAAATTCAACAAGGTTGGCTACCAAACCAAACCAAGTCAACAAGGTTGGCTATCAAACCAAACCAAGTCAACAAGGTTGGCTACCAAACCAAAGAAACTTTTATTAGGCACATGCCTAATACTTCTTCAATGAGATGGACATCATCATCGCCCTCCTCTTCTTACCTCTTTTAAAAGGTTTAAACTGGAAAGAAAAATGAGAATCTTTTGTATTTTGCTATTTGTTAAAGTGAATATGACTTTTGCAGGCAATTGTAACCAATCATTTGGTTGTCGAGGCAGCTATCGAAGCCTTAGCCTGGTTGTGTATGGAAACACCACCGAAGATCTTGGCCAATTCAACATAGATGTTGATTTAGATGGCTCTTTGGCCAATACTATTAGTGTTGTTGAAGGAGACCTTGAAGACCTCCCACCTGCATTGCGTCCAAATAATCTCTCGACTGAGAAAACATTGTCCTCTTTGAAATCATTATCTTTAAAAAATATTCCTCAGGATATTCCTCTCGAGCTCAGGCAGTTTTTACAACTTATTCTTAAAATGTTGGAATCACCAAAATTTGGACTTGTGAAAAATAAGGTTTTTACGTCCTTGTTATCAGTGGCCTCAATCTATGCAACTCCTACTTTCCTTCTATGATGACAATGCAAAAGCAGCTTGAACTGGATAAGTTGGTTTATAATCAAGAAGTTCAACTTAAAATTGCTGAAGCCAAAAAGGAGCTCCAGGAGATATATGATAGCTTTATTTTTCAAGCTGGCGACCAGTCTGCTGAATTTGTAGCAGATGCTATGTTGTTGGAATCCGAGAATGAGACTGCTGCTCCAAAGCAACTGTTGGACTCCTTAAGCCACCACTTCAAATTTGGCAGTAGTACTGGAGATGCTGTTCATCGTGAGCTTTCAAAGGTGGTTGGATATCTAGCTTGTATGTGTACTTATGATATCATATCCTCATTATAATATAGCTCGATGTTTTCTGTCTCTTCTTTTTCTAAATGCGTCTAGTTTTCATGTGTAAATTGTAGGACCCATAAAAAAGATGAAACAAAGAAAAAAGATGAAAATGTTGCAGAAGTCAAATAGGGTGGCTGGAAAATTTTTCCAAGTTGGGCGGCTAGAAAAAGTTGCCAAATTGCAAAAGTCATAAACACATGTTTTGACCGATGGTAATTTGCACTGCAAATTACAGTGAATAAACCATTCTGATCTTCTATAAATAGCAGGCTCCATTTCTCTTTTGATGTACACCAAAATAACGTGAGAAGCATAAAGAAGTAAGAGTAATCCACAGATTGTGGTATGTGAGATAACTAGTGAGTGCTAGTAATATTGTAGTAAGGTGTTTTAAATAAAGAGTGTTATTTCTTTCAAAGTTGTAGTAGTCTCTTGACACTACTAGTTGTAATATTATAGTAATAATATTGCTCTACTCGGGTATTGTATTTTATCTCGCAAAAAGAGTTGGTGTCGTTGTTACTCTCTTGTGTTATTATTATTTTCTGTGAATATTATTTTTGAGCTGGATTATTATTTTTCCCAACAATGTGGTATTAGAGCAATGGCGAATAATGGTCTGCTATCTTTTCAGTACCCCCGTCTCACAAAAGATAATTATGAAAAATGGTGTCTACGTATGAAAGTCATTCTTGGCTCTCAGGATATATGGAAAATCGTAGACAAAGGGTATGCAAAACCCAATAATGAGAAAGTTCTGCCTCAAAATAAAAAAAAGGTCTTGGCAAAGACGAGGAAGAAGGATCAACAAGCCCTCACGCTCATTCACCAATGTTTGGACGATGCCATGTTTGAGAAGGTGGCAGATGCTACCACCTCAAAGGAAGCTTGGGGGATTTTACAAAATTCTTTTCAAGGAGTTGACAAGGTAAAAAAGGTAAAACTTCAAACTCTAAGGGCTGATTTTGAAGCTTTAAAAATGAAAGAATCCGAATGCATCTCGGATTATTTTTTAAAAGTGAAGGCTATTGTAAATCAACTAAGAAGATACGGGGAGGACATAGAAGATGTCCGTGTGGTAGAAAAGATCCTTCGCACTTTAACACCTAAATTTGATTTTGTGGTGTGTGCTATTGAGGAGTCTAAAAATTTAGAATCTGTAATGGTGGAGTAATTGGAAGGTTCTTTACAAGCCCACGAAGAAAAGATCAAAAGGAGAAAAGAAGTGTCATTGAAGCAACTTCTTAAAACTCAGGCATCCTTCAAGGATTATGGAGGTGAAACAAGCTATCGAGGAAACTGACGAGGACGAGGCCGTGGCGGTCATGAAAAAGGAAGAAGTAATGGTAACAACTTCAAGAAGTAACGGTAACAACTTTAACAATGAGAGGTCGTGGTCGTGGACAAAGAAGAGGAAGAGGACGTGGATACTACCAAGAAAATAATGGACAAAGGTATGACAAATCAAAAATTGAATGTTATAATTGTCATAAATTTGGCCATTACTCTTGGGAATGTCGTAGCAATGTTGAAGAAAAGGCTAACCTTGTTGACGACAAGAAAGAAGAAAATGAGTCAACGTTGTTGATGGCACTCAAGGAAGAAGACAGAGATGATTGCAGCTCGTGGTATTTGGACAATGGAGCAAGCAATCATATGTGTGGATGCAAAGAGAAGTTTGTGGAGATCAATAAAACAGTGAGAGGTAATGTGTCCTTTGGAGATACCTCAAAGGTTCAAATCGAAGGGATAGGTACGATTCTGATCTCCTGTAAAGATGGTAGTCACAAGTTAATTCAAGATGTTTATTATGTGCCAAAATTAAAAAGTAATATTTTAAGTTTGGGCCAACTTCTTGAAAAGGAATATGACATCCACATGAAAAATATGCATCTTTGGCTTAGAGATTCAAGTGGAATTCTAATTGCTAAAGTGCATATGGCAAAGAATAGATTGTTTTCTCTCAATATTAAAACAATTGATGCAAAGTGTTTGAAGGCTAATGTGCAAGATGAATCATGGTGTTGGCACATGCGATTTGGGCACTTAAATTTTGAAGCACTCAAATCAATGGGAGAAAAGAACATGGTACATGGGATACCATCAATCAACCATCCAAATCAATTGTGTGAAGCTTGTTTTTTTGGAAAACATGCAAGGAGGAGTTTTCCAAAGGAGACCATGTCAAGATCAACCAAGCCGCTCCAGCTTGTCCACACTGATGTGTGTAGACCAATCAATCCACCTTCTTTTGGTAAAAGAAAATACTTTCTGCTTTTTATTGATGACTTTAGTAGAAAGACTTGGGTTTATTTCTTGAACCAAAAATTTGAAGCTTTTGCTACTTTTAAAAATTTCAAAGTAGTTGTGGAAAAAGTGGCTATGAAATTAATGCTCTAAGGTCCGATAGAGGAGGCGAATTCACTTCAAGCGAATTTAATGACTTCTGTCAACTTTATGGAATTCGTCGCCCTCTAACGGTACCTTATTCACCTCAACAAAATGGTGTTGCAGAGAGAAAGAATCGAACGATTCTTAATATGGCTAGATGTATGTTGAAAGCTAAAAGTATGCCCAAGGAATTTTAGGCCAAAGCTGTTTCTTGTGCAGTTTATTTGAATAACAGGTCTCCAACAAGAAATGTTAGAGATCAAACCCCTCAAGAAGCATGGAGTGGAAGAAAGCCAAGTGTCAAGCACTTGAGAATCTTTGGGAGCATAGCCTATGCTCATGTGCCACATCAAGGGAGAGCAAAGCTTGACGATCGAAGTGTCAAGCATGTGTTTGTTGGCTATGATACGAGTTCAAAAGGCTACAAGCTATACAACCCAAGCAGCGGTAAGGTGGTGGTAAGTCGTGATGTTGAATTTGATGAAGAACTGGCATGGAATTGGGAAGCTGAGGAAGAAACTTCATATGATTTTCTTCCATACTTTGGTGATGAAGAAGAACCAGAGACCGTGGAACCTGTGCAGGATACAACTCCACCCCCTTCTCCAACCAATGTTGCATCTCCTTCTTCTCAAGAAAGTTCAAGCGAACAGCCGCAAAGGACAAGGAGCATTCAAGTCTATGATGACACAGAAGAAGTTACTAATTTTGATTTTTTATATTGTCTCTTTGCTGATAGTGAACAAATGAACTTTGATGAAGCTGTTACAGACAAAAGGTGGAAACAAGCCATGGAGGAGGAGATCAAGTCAATAGAGAAGAACAACACTTGGGAGTTAACAACTCTTCCCAAGGGTCATCGAGCAATTAGAGTTAAATGGATATACAAAACAAAGAAGAATGTTGATGGAGATGTGGAGAAATACAAGGCACGACTTGTGGCTAAAGGCTACAAGCAAAGGCAAGGCATTGACTATGAATAAGTGTATGCACCTGTTACCCGCATGGAGACTATTCGTTTGCTGATCTCTTTGACGGCACAAATGAAGTGGAAGATTCATCAACTAGATGTCAAGTCAGCCTTCTTGAATGACTATCTTGAAGAAGAAGTCTATGTTGAACAACCATTGGGTTTCATGGTCAAAAACCATGAAGATAAAGTGTTGTGGTTGAAGAAAGCTTTATATGGATTAAAGCAAGTCCCACGAGCATGGAATAGTTGCATCGACAAGTATTTTCAAGACAATGGGTTTACTCGTTGTCTCCATGAATATGCTCTTTACCTTAAAATTCATACTAATGGAGATATCTTACTTGTTTGTCTTTGTGTTGATGATCTTATTTTCACGGGTAATAACCCAAGTTTGTTTGAAGCTTTCAAAAAAGATATATCCCGTGAGTTCGAGATGACAGACATAGGGCCCATGTCATATTACCTGGGCCTAGAAGTGAAGCAGATGGAGGATGAAATTTTTATCTCTCAAGAAAGCTATACAAAGGAGATATTGAAGAAGTTCAACATGCTCGATTGCAACCCTGTGAACACACCGATGGAAAATGGGACAAAATTGTCCAAGTTTGATGAAGGAGAAAAAGTGGATCCCACATTCTTCAAAAGTCTTGTAGGAAGTTTGAGGTACTTTACTTGTACTAGGCCAGATATAGTTTTTGCAGTTGGAGTAGTAAGTCGCTTCATGGAGGCTCCTACCTCTACTCACCTGAAGGTCATTAGAAGAATTCTTCGTTACCTAAAAGGTACGATCAATTATGGGTTATTTTATTCTTCTTCTAATGATTTCAACCTTGTGGGATTTTGTGATAGCGATTATGCGGGAGATATTGATGATAGAAAAAGTACAACTGGTTTTGTATTTTTCTTGGGTGAATCTGTTATTTCTTGGAGTTCAAAAAAACAGTCCATAGTTACTCTCTCGACTTGTGAAGCCGAATATATAGCAGCAACATCATGTACCTGTCATGCTATTTGGCTAAGAAGATTATTGAAGAAGCTCAATTTATCACAAATTGAGGCTACAGAGATTTGTATTGATAACAAATATGCACAAGCACTCGCCAAGAATCTGGTGTATCATGATCGAAGCAAGCATATAGATACAAGGTATCATTTCATCAGAGAGTGCATTGCCAAGAAGGAAGTCAGGCTCAAATATGTGAAGTCTCATGATCAAGTTGCAAATATCTTCACAAAGCCTCTCAAATTTGAAGATTTTCAAAGATTGAGATCAAGACTTAGAATAAAGAAGAAAAATCAAAATTAACGGAGAGATTTGTAGGACCCATAAAAAAGATGAAACAAAAGAGAAAAGATGAAAATGTTGCAGAAGTCAAATAGGGTGGCTGGAAAAAATTTTCAAGTTAGGCGGCTAGAAAAAGTTGCCAAATTGCAAAAGTCACAAACACATGTTTTGATCGATGGTAATTTGCACTGCAAATTACAGTGAATAAACCATTCTGATCTTCTATAAATAGCAGGCTTCATTTCTCTTTTGATGTACACCAAAATAACGTGAGAAGCATAAAGCAGTGAGAGTAATCCACAGATTGTGGTCTGTGAGATAACTAGTGAGTGGTAGTAATATTGTAGTGAGGTGTTTTAAATAAAAAGTGTTATTTCTTTCAAAGTTGTAGTAGTCTCTTGACACTACCAGTTGTAATATTATAGTAATAATATTGTTCTACTCGGGTATTGTATTTTATCCCACAAAAATATTTGGTGTCATTGTTACTCTCTTGTGCTATTAAATTTGCTGTGGATATTATTCCTGGGCGAGATTATTTTTTATCTCAACATAAATTTTGTAATATGATTATGATTTCTCATTTCAGAGAGAGAACATGGTTCTCTGTTTGACTCTGGATCTTCTAGTGTCTTTGGCAAGAGAAAGCTGCTATCATTTTGTTAATTGTGGTGGCATGGAGCAGCTTGGTTATTGTTTTGTTAGTAGCTTGCAGAACTCTAGTGCTCTCAAATTGCTGCACCTTGGAGTTATTGAACAGGCAACTTCTCATTCAGTTGGCTGCGAAGGTTTCCTTGGATGGTGGCCTCGTGAGGATGAAAATATACCTTCTGGTACTAGTGAGCGATACAATCAATTGTTGAAGTTATTATTGCACAATCTGCGGCATGATGTAGCCTCTCTTGCTACTTATATACTTCATCGTTTGCGGTTTTATGAAGTTTCTTCTAGATATGAGGTACATCATTTTGTTAATGTCCTCGTTTATGCCTTGTTGTAAACTCGATAGACATCTTCATACGAACTCTCTTTTTCTTTCACTTCTTAATAGTGCTCCATATTGTCTGTCCTGGGAGGTCTTTCTGGCTCTGGTCAGGCTACAAGTGCCACCATGGATATACTTGCCAATGCTAAACTTCAACTCAAGAACTTCTTGGTCAGATAAAAATTTGTTACATTTTGTACATCTTGAGTTTCCTCTCGTTATCTGTTTATTGTGGTACTATAGTTGGTTTATCATCCATTTTTGTGACAAGTATTGGTGCAGAAATTAATAAATTCCTCTGGCCCAATTGAAGATTCTTCTCTGGTGGCTTGTGCAAGTAAATCTTTGGTTCTTGGTGATGCTGGACAATTATTCAACCAGTCACTTGATAACTCAGTCAAGTTGTTGCTTTTCTAACAATGACATGGATCAGCATTTGCTTTCCCTTCTGAAGGTATATTTTAATCAACTCTTAGTGGTCAAGAAGTGTTATCTATGCCTCTGTCTCCTATATTTTGGTTAAACTGTTTTAGTAACTCAGCGAAGAATTTAGGACCGTAAAGGAAGATTTTTACTTCTAGGCAACTTGAATGCCTAGACAAAAATAGAAAAAGTTGTGCCTCAGAGTTGACTTTCTTAGATCCATTGCTTGATTTTGCTGCATGCTCTGGTCTTAGGTCCTCATCTGGCCAATTGCCTAGTTAATAAATTTGTAAAAACAGATCTACTCCAGTACAACAAGGATGGTTCCCTTATGAACTCTTTCAGAAAATAGAACAAATTTTGGCTGGATTATTTCTTTTGCCTTCCCTGGTCTTGAATGATGGCGGTTATAAATAGACATAGGCATTAATCCATGGTTGCTGTGACCTATGACTATTTGCCCTATTTGTCTTAATCTTTCATCCTAAAAAGACAGAAGCAGCTAGCAATGTGAATGATTCTGTTAGTTTTAATTTTTTGTTCTCACTTGTCACAAAATAGAGTTTTGAGTGATAGCTCTCATACAAATTATATCAGTTATATTAATACCATATAATTAGCTAAGGCTGAACTCTCTTTTTTTGTCCATCTGGTGGTTGTTTTGATGTTGTTGTGACTTTATTTACTGGTCTTTCAACTATATTTAAGCATGCTTTTGCAGCCTGATTAATCATTGATCATCACAATATTTGCAAAGCTAGGCCCTTGGTGGTGGATTTGTGTCTTAGGTCACGGGTTCAAGCCCCCACACCATGCAAAACAAAGCCTGATATTTAAGTGGAGAAGGGTGTGAGCACGTGATTTTTTCCCTATGTGAGAATTACTCCCAAAAATTTAAAATAAAATAATTTTTCTTTGTGCGCAATTTTGAGAATTTTCGTGGCATTTTTGGATAATTATTTGTATTTGTCCGTGCATTTTTCTATTTTAAATGAGAAAAATGCAAAAAAATATGTGTTGCATGTACATTTAGGATTTAATTTTACAATTTAGGATTTAATTAAGCAAGTTTGTTTTTACAAAAAACAAAAATCATAAAAATAATGTACGTTGCATTTTTAGCATTTAATGTCCAAATTGTGTGATTTTATCGTAATTGCTATTTAATTATGTGTTAATTGTTATTAAGAGTTAATTAGCACTTTTATAAATTAATTTAGTTCTATAGGCTAATTTATGATTTTTAGAATTTTAGTTTTATTTTAAGAAAAATAAAAGAAGAAAAAGAAGCAATGGAAATAAGAAGAAAATCAGACTGGGCCACCTTTTAAATTAAATCAACCAGGCCCTAACCAAATAACCCCTTATCCAACCCAAAAACCCACTGACCCGGTCCGCCCCATAACCCAAGCTAACTACCCCACTTCTATTCTTCATTCCCTAACAACAACAAAGAAAAAAAAAACCCTAAAAAAAAGAGAGACGCCCGCCCCCCCTTCTGCTTCATCTTCTCCGTCATTCACCTCCAGCCAAACTAGCTTTCTCCATCAACAACCACCGTCGACGAGCCACCAAAACAAGCTCCAGCCGGTCCGTCATGGCTACTACTTCTTCTTCTTCAACAGTCACTGCTCAACACACACACACAGTCCGTCGACCATCTCAAACAGCCCCACCCCTCCATTCCCGTCGACGAACCACCATAACCCAACGTCCAGCTCCACCATGACCATGTCCCTCTCCAAACCACCACGCTTGAGCTTCATCTTCAACACCCTCACGACCAGCAGCTCCGTCACACGCACACACACAGTCCGTCGACGAACCACCAAGCCGGCGACGAAACCAACCAGCCTCACCATCGTTACCACTCCCAGCTCCCCCACGACCTGAAATAGTTGTCTCTCAGGCCGTCTCCAAACACCAGCCATCCGAGGTCATGCTCAGTCATACGTCGAGGCAGTACGTCGAGGTTTCGTTCGAGTCCGTGTCTGTTAGTCAAGCGTCGAAACAGTGTTGCAAACGAAGTTGTGTTTCATCGGAAGTTCAACATTGTTCGACGTCAGATCGTTAGCATAAAGGTCAGCCATAGTTCGTTCACGGATTTTTGTTGTTTTTTCTTTGGTTTCGTTTTAATATGTGGTTTCATTTTTGATAAAATTTTTGCATGATATTCCTACTGAATATTCGTTGAAATTGTGTGTGTGTGCGTTTTGATGACTTTCCTACTGTTTTGAGTTTGATTGATGTTTAAGTTTAGTGATTGAAATCTACTCGCTTGTTCCGTTAAGTTTGTTCTGATATGAATCTGACTCTGTTGTTAATTCATGAACGTTGTCGATTAGGAGTTTGTTTGGCGAGTTTGTTTATTCAGAGTTTGATTATTAATTGGATAATTGATTAGATGAATTGGTTATAGCTGATATGGTTTGTAATACAGATCAAAGGGGATGGGGGTAGAATGGTAATTTCAGTAGTTTCAGGGGTAATATGGGCTATGAGTCTTAAAAATGATTAATTTGAGTGCTCCGTCTACTAGACATTAATAATATTAAAATAATACCTAGTGGGGGACAAGACATATGATGGTGAGAATTAATACATTGTTTAATACATAGTGGAGGGACAACACATATGGTAGTGGACAATAATGCATTATTTAATATAGTGGGGGACAAAGCATGCAGTAGTGGGGAATAAGGGAATTAAATAAAGAAAAGACATGTAGTAGTGGGGAACAAGTGAATTAAAAAGAGGACAAAACATATAGTAATGGGGAACTAGGCATGCAAGTGTGGGGAGAACATTTTCGGATTAATTTAAGTGTTTCAAGGCAGATAAAGTTAATGGAGTTTTGGCTATAAATAAGGGGAGCAAAACACAAGAAGAAGGGCGGGAAAGGGTTGAAGGTTTTGGTATAAATATAAAGATCAGTAGAGACTTGAGGGGAGGAGAAAAAAGATTCTGAAAATCTTAAAAGAGTGCTGGAGAGTTTAAAAAGAGGAAAACAAAAAGAAAGAGAGGGTTTTTCATTGCATCTGTAGGAGTAACTCAAATTCGGGACAGTGAACCTGATTCCTTTTTGAATGCTTAATTGGTTCAGTGGTCTACGAGTTCAGTTTTGGGTTTAATACACGCGTGGTTGAGTCTGTTTGTGGTGATGTTGGTGGTTGCTGTTTAGTCTTTTACAAACTTTTGGGGCTGTTCTATCGAGCTTGTTTGGTTTTCTTCAAATTTTTTCGAGCCTCGAATTTGGTTTGAACTGCTGCTGTTGGGTTGCTGTTGTTTTGCTGTGTTACTACTGTTGCTAACTGCTCCTTCATCTTCTTGTATTTCTATTATCCAGGTACATGTTCTAAAGCTCTCAAATTTAATGGAAAGGAAGTAAAGAGTTGTTGGAATGGATTTATGAATTTCTCCTGTTTCTTTGTGTTTAATTTAATGTATAAGCAATAGTTCACTTGATATCGCATAGTATGTATTAGAACGACTTTGGAATGCATAAACTGGACCGTTGAATCTATTTCTACAAACATGTAAATATCAATTGTAATTAATCCTAGTTTGTGATTACTAGTTATGAAATATAGTGTAGTTAATTCCTTTTTTAGTGGTTGTGTAATAGTTTCAAGTAGGTTATGTCACAAAACAGGTTCAAATAGTTTATGAAAATCAGCATGTTGGTTTAATAGGTCTAATTCTGAAATCGCGAGTTCACTTGAGTAAATAGTATCATTTAAAACCGCAATGTAAATAATGTTAGTAACTAATGTTAGTTCTCGAATGTTAGTGATTAATGTTAGCTTGATGTCAGTTTTAAGCATTGATGCATTTTTCAACAAATCGTAAAAAGAGCTCAAAAATGGCTTTATATTCCACATAGTTAACTCCAATAATCCAATTCATATAATAAAGCTAAAGTTGAACTGGATCGAAATGGTAGCTGGTTTGTTAATATTTACAACGGCAGGCGGCGGATCTTAAGTTAGGTAGCGGGTTCAAACTAGAAGGTGTTTCCTTTTGTTTGGACCCGGATTTGAATTTGAAGCCCGAACTTTTAATGCTAATTGATTAGGATTTTTCTTTATTCTTAGAGACCAATAAATAGGAAATCATAGTCGCTTTAGGATATCCTTGAATAAAAAAATGAGATGAGCCTCGCCGAATAAAAAATACAAAATTGCGGGGCCCTCAATAAATATTTGTTTTAAAATACTTAGACTTAGGGACGGGCCGTTTAGCCAATTTCACGGCCTTCCCCAAAAGATAACAACGCGCAAATCACTTCCGGCGCGCTTTAAATAATAATCTCTTAAACTCGGGTGCACATTTATGTGACCCAAATCCAAATCTCAACGAAGTCGAAATGTGTCGCTAATCACGGGTACATTGATTGTAACGTGGTTCGAGATGCATTTCCACGACGTTGCAAATTCCTTTTAAAAATAATGAAAGAGACGAGCCTTGACAAACAAAAGTACACAAGCTGCGGGGCCCTCTATACGTGTTGGTAAAATTACTTAGACTTCGGGATTGACTGTTTAGCAAAATTTCGCGGCCCTACCCAAAATAATGATACGCTAGTCACTTTAGGCGCGTATTTAATAATATTATCTTCTTAAACTCGGGTGCACATTTATGTGACCCAAATCCAAATCTCAATAGAGTTGAAATGTGTCAATAACCACGGGTGCATTGATGTGACGTGGTTCGAGATGTATTTTCACGATGTTGCAATTCTCGGTAAAAATAATAATAATAAAAGCGGTACACAGTTAAAATTTGCACACAGATTCAACATGTATTAAAAATCAGATAAACAAGCCAAATATGACAGTTGAGCGACCGTGCTAGAACCACGGAACTCAGGAATTCCTAACACCTTCTCCCGGGTTAACAGAATTCCTTATCCGGATTTTTGGTGCACAGACCGTTAAATAGAGTCATTCTTTTCCACGATTCGGGATTCAACCGGTGACTTGGGACACTACAAATCTCCCAAGTGGCGACTCTGAATCTTTAAATAAAATCCCATTCGATTGTCCTTTAATTGGAAAAACTCCCTTCTACGCCCCTTTGCGGGGTGTAGCTGAAAAATGAGGTGTGACAGCTCTGGCGACTCTGCTAGGGACCGAACCCAGAATCTCTGGTTCAGGGTTCAGAATTCGAGCTTAGATAAATTGTTATATTTGGCTTTATCTGATTTTGTTACATGTTTGGGCCTAATGTGCTAAATGATGCTTTTACCGCTTTGATATTATCCGAACTGTATATAAATTGTGCCGAACCCTTTCTCTTCTTGCCTCCGGGGATGTTCTTACTGGTTGAGACTCCCTATTCTGTTAGTGTCATACCCTGAAATAAGAAAGAGGCCTGACAAGTTACTAAGCCAGATGGCCTTTTGGTTCCCGGTACGTAGCCCCCTCCTCGACTCGAGTCGTCCGCTCGGGTACACAGTCTAGAAAAAATACTCAGGTTATAAACCGAGAATAACTCAGTTTCATGCCGAATCCCTAGTAGGAACGTTTGTTTGCATCACGTGCATTTGACTTTGGAGGCTCAACACAGGGGTTGGGTCTGTCTAGGACAAGTGTACCAAAAATGACAAGAGACCATCCTGATGCATCTTATTTGCTACTTGTGCATTTGTTTGCTTCGGACTTGCATGTTGACCGGCTTTTGAATATTTTGAGGAAAGAGAGATAGAGGTACAAGGGTTAAAGAGAGTTAATCGCCTGTTTTGAAAAAAAAAACCAATGTCCAAATAGTGTCGAAACTCTGCCGAAATTTTGAGAAAATGAAAAGAAAAAAAAATATAGTTTTATTTGCCAATAAAAAAGGAGTTTCGTTTTTAAAAAAAAAAAGAGTTTGTTTTATCGGCCCGAACTACGCCGGTTTGATTCTCACCGGATGTGAGATACGTAGGCAATCCTCATTGGGTCCAACCTCCCCTTTTACAAAAATAGCCAAAAAAAATGTCGAATTTTAATTGTCAACATAAATAAGTCAGGTGATGCCGTTTTTGGCAAGAATAGCCGAATGTTCCCGAAAGGGATGCCGGAAGGCCGACTTTGCATAAACGGCCACTTTTAGTCATTTGTTTTGATTTTTTGACCGGTTGACTCACCCAGCTTTAAAATCTTCGTTCCCGAAGTGCTGAAAAGCCGTGTGCGGAACCGGATCTTCCTTTTTAATCTGTGAAAAATTAAAAAAAATAGTCAATTTGTTGAGTCAAATAAATTTTATTTCTTAAATCACCCTAATAAATGTGCAGAATGAGAACAAGTCAGAATTTATACGTAACAATAGTGAACAAGATCTCTTTGGAGTTGCACATGTGGTGGGATGACTTGGGCGAATCAGGGGGCGACACGGTCAAGCTATACCTGGGAGACCTCACTGGGTTGTTGAAGATTAATCCTAGGGGAATATCATAAAAGCTTTGGTTACATTTTGGGACACAGCCCACAATGTAGTCCACTTCTCAGATTTTGAACTCACCCCGAAAGAGGTAGCAGGTTATAGGGACATTACTGAGGGGATAAGGCACAAATATCTGATTGCTCCAAGAGCCGTCGATATGCACCAGGGCATGGATCTACTAAAGATAAGCAAGGGAATCCCGAGTCGGATAAAGTCTCCCTACTCTGCAGTTCATGTACATATAAGAGGGTTCGACGATACAAAAGCGGGGTTTGCAGTAAAGGGAATCAGACAAAATGGGATAAACATAGGTGGTTCACCTTCATGGTAGCATTCTGGGGCATTGTGGTGTTTCCACGGAAAGATAGAAATATTGATTTAAAGGTGGCGGGAGTCGTCGAAACCCTGATTGACAACAATAAAAGCACACTGGCCCCTATGATGGTATCCAAGATGTACTGAGCCCCCACAGCTTGTAAAGCCGAGGCAGATTTCTTCAAGGGGTACATAAGTGCGAGCAAAACATACGCGGCAAATAAAGAGGGACAAGATTGGGACTATTGCCCATACCATCATTAGGAGATGCCGAATGTGTGAAGACATGACCCGCACTACCTTCATGTCAGCAGTAATGATTTTCGTCAAGCAGACAATGTACGAACTGGAGCAACTTGAAAGGGATCTCGCAAGTATGCCCGCGGAAAGGCCGAACGATGCCTCGCGGGCACTAACCTTTGGAGCTTTAATGTATTCATAGTTCGAGTCAGTGTTTTTGTTTTAGAGTCTGTTGTCTGTCTGTATAATCTCTTTTGCATCAAAATGTGTCAGTAGTTTCTTTTAGTCAGTAATTGGTTTTACTTCGGGTTTGTTCTCCTTTCCAAAAAATGTCTAGTTTGTATTATAATGTTTCAGTAAAGAAAATGGAAAATTCCCGAAATTTGCTTTCGCATTTATGTGGCAGAACTACGCCCGGTCTGATTCATACGGGGACATGATACGTAGACAATCCACATAAGATTCGACCACCATTAAAAAGAAAAAAAAAAGAGAAAAAATAAAATAGGGAGCACAATTACAAGAAGCCGGAATGATGCACATAACTGAATCAAATGCATGATAGAAAGGGTTAATTGCCTAGTTGCATTGCATCCTTAATGTGTGTTTTCTTATCTGTTAAAGACCCTAACGCTAACAGGTTGCTTCCATTTTGTCCTATTTCAATAATCAGAAAGGTGGTTGGTTGTGATTCTAAAGTAACGCTTCCCTGCAACACAAAGGCAAAAGACAATGGCAGATAGCAACAGAACTGAGCGGGTTGGTACCGATGCCCGAAAGCAGTTGGTTGAACAGGACTACGGGTTGGTAGAAGAAGTAAGAATGTTGAGACAACATGTGGCAGACATGTATCGGGCATGGATGACTGGGAAAGCACCAGCCCCGCCACCGCCTAGCTTCCCGAACTCTGTCCTTACCCAAGCACCTAACACAATAACGGATGATCCCCCCATACTCTCCATATCTACCCATTTATGACAGCTTTCCCAGCCACCCGAGTAGCTCCATCACTCGTCGTCCAACTATATTCTCCCAACGCTACTCCCCTCCCCAACGCTACTTCTCTCCACGGGACTCCCAAAAACATGCTTCACTTTCCCAGTACCCAGCTCCACAAAATGCCTATCCACCCTCACAAGCCTACCGAAAGCCCTCTGGATCAGGTTTCCGGCCCAATCAAGCATTTAAGAATGAGAGGTTGCTGAAGAAAGAAAAGGCTTTCACCCCTGTTGGAGGATCATATGCCAGTTTGTTCCAAAAGTTGAAGCAATTGGACATGCTGAAGCCGATTCATATAAAAATGCCAAACCCTCTATCAAAGAAGTTTGATTTTTCTCGAAGGTGCGCATATTGCTCAGATGCCCCGGGGCATGACACAGAGAAGTGTTGGAAGCTGAAGAAAGCAATTCAGAAGCTCATTGATGCAGGTGACATTGTCGTGCAAAATCCAGATGCAACAGTCACTAGCCAAAGTCGATCGCCTATTCGTAGTGAGATGCATATGTTGGATATGACTTGTTTTGAAAAGGAATATGAGAATTCTTCTGATATCCTCGGAGGTCCGCGCATTGCAAAGTTTTCAGTGCTATCAGAGGTTGCTCTTAAGGACGAGCCCGCAAAAGGAACCCAAAAGCAATTTGTTAAGAACAATGAGATGGAAGTTGGTGGAGGTCCCAGTAATGTTGATGCCGAATTCAGTGGCTAAGATGCCGAGCTTGGCAATTGGAAAGACGATCCTTTCTCAGTTGGTCAGGGAGGAGTTTTGGTGGTTCATTTTGTTGTCATTACTGTTGACCGGGTTTTTTGCAGGGTTGTAATCCGGACATTGTCTTGTGTCAAACCCTCTTATCCTTCCATATTTTTAGTGGTTTGTTTAGTGTTGTCTAGGTTGGTTTTAGGTTTGTTCCTAGGTTGTACTCCGGTTGTTTTGCTTGTTTCGTTATACGAACCATTTAACCGCTTGTCTAATGCAAATTCCGGTCTTTTGTTACCTCCAGTCATCTTTTTGTTTAGTTATTTTTATCCTTTTGTTTTGTCTTTGTTCAACGCCGATTCTAGTAACATGACATGCGCGAATAGTTTGGGCCTAATCTTAAGAGTTAATTATAAAGCCATTGGGAGATGGTCGGGACACTTAAGGGAAATAAGAACAGCTTGAGATCATTTGAAGCCCGAGCAACGTGAAACTGGGGCAAGTAAAAAAAAAGCATAAGAGCAAGTTAGCCATATTGCCAAGAGGGCCGTTCATGGTAACGAAAGTGAGAGTATTGCCCAACGGTGCTTTAAAAATGACAAATGAAAAGGCGAATGTGTGGATATGGTTATCGAGTCCGGCATAATCAGAAGAAGTGGCGAATGTTTAATTGTTTTGTTTGTGCTTGGCATGTTTTGAAGATTGGAATGACGAAGGCATTTTATTCTGCTATCTAAACACTTTATCCTTCGTTAACCCTTTTGAGCCTTATTGGTTTTCTTTCGTACCCCTCGTTCGGAATCAGTAGCAAAGACTAGAAAACACAAGCATGGAAGATAAAGAAAAAGAAAAAGGAAAAGAAAACAACAGAAACAACAAAACAACAAAAGACAAAGGAGAAATGAGAAAGAGAAAGAAAAGAAAAGAAAATAATAAATAAGTGGAAAGGAGAACAAAAAAGGAATTTGGAACTACGTTTAACCTGATTCCTCAAAGAGGATATGTAGGCGCTTCACGGCTCGGTCATAGTGTAACAAAAAATCTAAAATCCCCAAGCAAGAAACTGGGGCAGAAGTTGTGTTTGATGTAAAGAAATCTGGTTCCGAAGGTTGTAAACTTTGAACCCAAATTGATTCGTTTTAGCCGCTAATACCCTTTCTTTCTAGCCCTATACAAAACCCCACGTTACAGTCCAAAGAATACCTTTTGACCAGTCTTCAAAAGATGCCAAGTCAAGCAAATGGAAGTCGAGAATAACACTCTGATCCCCGGCAGAAAAGTAATAAAATGAGAGAGTCTTATCGGTGAAAACCTTCACGGGCACCTTGAGGCGGCTATAAGTTGAGAGAAATATCAAAATGAGAGAGGCTTGATAGTGAAAACCCTTCGGGCACTACAAGTCGAATAAAGATTGAGAATCATACAGGAAAGCACCAGACGAAGATTGTGAAAGGCGATTAACGATGGAGGATAGGCCACGTGTGCATGTCATGGCCAATAGAGTTGGTATCCACATCTGATGGGTTTTACTTTGTAGTTTTCTTGTTAGGAGTCATCTCTTTATTTTGCCTTTTACTCTGTTCCTTTTTCCTTTTTCATTTCCTCTTCTTGATTCTCTTTGGTCAGAACAAGCGAGAAATGATCTCAAAAGTTGCCATCAGCTTTCCAATTATGCAAGACAAGATCTGACTAGTACGTCAAAGTGGTATAAGTTAGGAAAGAACAAGCGCAATGAACTGGTAATAGTCAACGTGCTTTAAGGTTTGCGCAAAATACCCAAGATTGGTCAATATCAATTCAGGGACAGTGCAACAAAAAGAGGGCCAGGGGGATTGAACCGAGGGTATATTCGATGATGAGATTGACAAAAGGATGGACCAACGTCAAGAAGGATATCCCCAATAGAAATCGAGGGTTATAAGGCCAAGGCCAACGGAAAATCAAGAAAGAACAACGCGGAAAGCAATGGACATAATTGGGAAATTCATAAGAGACTCAAAGGTGGGGGAAATGCCAAGTTCACGGACAGTACCGCAAGAAGATATTGGGTCTGCACCGGGAAAGGGTATTTCAGTAACACAGACGATGGGGGGAGTGGTTAATCAATGAACATGCAAGATTTTCAAGTGAAATCAGCTGTCATAAAAATACATGAGGTCAGATAAGGAGGCCGAGAAAATGGTTAAGAGGTTTGTGAATAAGGAATCGTCAAGAAGGTCGGAAGGTATCAACACAGTTCAAGAGGGTCAGACAATGCATAGATGGGAAAATGGTTGATAGCATCCCCAGAAGGAGTATCGCAACCAACCACCACATTTTAAACTGACCAAATTTTCTTTGATTTAAAGCAGGGACCGGAAATGTTACTGATGACGGAAAGATGCGCCACAAGAAAGATTGTCAAACTGGGGCAGAAAATTTTCGTTCATTTCGAAAATTTTTGGGAAGTCTAACACAAGTTTGGTGAAAAACGGTATCCCCAGCAGTTTTTCGGGAGAAAGCAAAACAAGTTTTAAAGAAAGCAATGTCAGGAGGAAGATAACACGAGTTTTAAGGGAGGTAGTCTTCGAAGGAAGAAGATAACAAAAGGGAAGTAGTTTTTGAAGAGGAAGACCAGTTTTGAAAAAGGAAACGGTTTGCAGAGGAATGAGACATCAGCCTTAAGGGAAGTAGTCTTTGAAGGAGTAAGATAACATATTTTTGAAAAATGTTATCCCCAGCAGTTCACATAGAAGACAGTACAAGTTTTGAGGAAAGTAGTTTTGAAGAAAGATAATTCAAGTTAGAAGGAAAATGGTTGTTAAGGTCAGGAGCCCCGCCTAAAGAACGGAATGGCAATTTATTTTCGAAGTTGTTGTTGAGGTCTGGAGCCCCCCCTGAAGAACGGAATGGCGCTTTATTTTCGAAGTTGTTGTTGAGTTCAGGAGCCCCCCTTGAAGAACGGAATGACGCTTTATTTTTGAAGTTGTTGTTGAAGTCTCGCTCGCCTAAAGAAAGGAATGGCGATTTATTTTTCAAAGTTGTTGTTGACGTCAGAAGCCCCCCCTGAAGAATGGAATGGCGATTTATTTTCTGAAGTTGTTGTTGAGGTCAGGAGCCCTCCCTGAAGAACAGAATGGCAATTTATTTTTCGAAGTTGTTGTTGAGGTCAGGAGCCCCCCCTGAAGAAAGGAATGACGCTTTATTTTCGAAGTTCTTGTTGAGGTCAGGAGCCCCGCCTGAAGAATGGAATGGCGATTTAGTTTTCAAAGTTGTTGTTGAGGTCAGGAGCCCCCCCTGAAGAACAGAATGGTGATTTATTTTTCGAAGTTGTTGTTGAGGTCAAGAGCCCCCCTGAAGAACGGAATGACGCTTTATTTTCGAAGTTGTTGTTGAGGTCAGGAGCCCCGCCTGAAGAACGAAATGGAGATTTATTTTTCAAAGTTGTTGTTGAGGTCAGGAGCCCCCCTGAAGAACGGAATGACGATTTATTTTTCGAGGTTGTTGTTCAAGTCTCGCCCGCCTAAAGAAAGGAATGGCGATTTATTTTTCGAAGTTGTTGTTGAGGTCAGGAGCCCTCCCTGAAGAACGGAATGGCGCTTTGTTTTTGAAGTTGTTGGTGAGGTCAGGAGCCCCGCCTGAAGAATGGAATGGCGATTTATTTTTCAAAGTTGTTGTTGAGGTCAGGAGCCTCCCTGAAGAACGGAATGGCGCTTTATTTTCGAAGTTGTTAAAATCAGGAGCCCCGCCTGAAGAACGGAATGACGCTTTATTTTCGAAGTTGTTGAGGTTAGGAGCCCCCCCTGAAGAACGGAATGACGCTTTATTTTCGAAGTTGTTGTTTAGGTCAGGAGCCCCCCCTGAAAAACGGAATGGCACTTTATTTTCGAAGTTGTTGTTGAGGTCAGGAGCCCCGCCTGAAGAACGGAATGGCGATTTAATTTTCGAAGTTGTTGTTGAGGTCAGGAGCCCCCCCTGAAGAACGGAATGACGCTTTATTTTCGAAGTTGTTGTTGAGGTCAGGAGCCCCGCCTGAAGAACGGAATGACGATTTATTTTTTGAGGTTGTTGTTGAAGTCTCGCCCCCCCCCTGAAGAACAGAATAGCGCTTTATTTTCGAAGTTGTTGTTTAGGTCAGGAGCCCCCCTGAAGAATGGAATGGCACTTTATTTTTGAAGTTGTTGTTGAGGTCAGGAGCCCCGCCTGAAGAACGGAATGACGATTTATTTTTCGAAGTTGTTGTTGAGGTCAGGAGCCTCCCGTGAAGAACGGAATGACGATTTATTTTTCGAAGTTGTTGTTGAGGTCAGGAGCCCCCCCTGAAGAACGGAATGACGCTTTATTTTCGAAGTTGTTGTTGAGGTCAGGAGCCCCGCCTGAAGAACGGAATGACGATTTATTTTTTGAGGTTGTTGTTGAAGTCTCGCCCGCCTGAAGAAAGGAATGGCGATTTATTTTTCGAAGTTGTTGTTGAGTTCAGGAGCCCTTCCTGAAGAACGGAATGGCGCCTTGTTTTTGAAGTTGTTGTTGAGGTCAGGAGCCCCACCTGAAGAACGGAATTACGATTTATTTTTCAAAGTTGTTGTTGAGGTCAGGAGCCTCCTTGAAGAACGGAATGGCGCTTTATTTTCGAAGTTGTTAAGGTCAGGAGCCCCCCTGAAGAACGGAATGACGCTTTATTTTCGAAGTTGTTGTTGAGGTCAGGAGCCCCGCCTGAAGAATGAAATGGCGATTTATTTTTCAAAGTTGTTGTTGAGGTCAGGAGCCCCCCTGAAGAACAGAATGGTGATTTATTTTTCGAAGTTGTTGTTGAGGTCAAGGAGCCCCCCTGAAGAACGGAATGACGCTTTATTTTCGAAGTTGTTGTTGAGGTCAGGAGCCCCGCCTGAAGAACGAATTGGCGATTTATTTTTCAAAGTTGTTGTTTAGGTCAGGATCCCCCCTGAAGAACGGAATGACGATTTATTTTTCGAGGTTGTTGTTGAAGTCTCGCCCGCCTGAAGAAATGAATGGCGATTTATTTTTCGAAGTTGTTGTTGAGGTCAGGAGCCCTCCCTGAAGAACGGAATGGCGCTTTGTTTTTGAAGTTCTTGTTGAGGTCAGGAGCCCCTCCTGAAGAACGTAATGACAATTTATTTTTCAAAGTTGTTGTTGAGGTCAGGAGCCTCCTTGAAGAACGGAATGACACTTTATTTTCAAAGTTGTTAAGGTCAAAAGCCCCGCCTGAAGAACGGAATGGCGCTTTATTTTCGAAGTTGTTGTTGAGGTTAGGAGCCCCCCCTGAAGAACGGAATGGCGCATTATTTTTGAAGTTGTTGTTGAGGTCAGGAGCCCCCCCTGAAGAACGGAATGGCGCTTTATTTTCGAAGTTGTTGTTGAGAACGGAGCCCTGTCAGAATAACGGAATGACAATTTATTTTTCGAAGTTGTTGTTGAGGTCAGGAGCCCCGCCTGAAGAACGGAATGACGATTTATTTTTCGAAGTTGTTGTTGAGGTCAGGAGCCCCCGTCTGAAGAACAGAATGACGATTTATTTTTCAAAGTTGTTGTTGAGGTCAGGAGCCCCCGAAGAACGGAATGACGCTTTATTTTCGAAGTTGTTGTTGAGGTCAGGAGCCCCGCATGACGATTTATTTTTCAAAGTTGATGTTGAGGTCAGGAGCCTCCCCTGAAGAACGGAATGACGCTTTATTTTCGAAGTTGTTGTTTAGGTCAGGAGCCCCCCCTGAAGAACGGAATGGCACTTTATTTTCGAAGTTGTTGTTGAGGTCAGGAGCCCCGCCTGATGAACGGAATGACGATTTATTTTTCGAAGTTGTTGTTGAGGTCAGGAGCCCCCTGAAGAACGGAATGGCGCTTTATTTTCGAAGTTGTTAAGGTCAGGAGCCCCCCTGAAGAACGGAATGACGCTTTATTTTCGAAGTTGTTGTTGAGGTCAGGAGCCCCGCCTGAAGAACGGAATGACGATTTATTTTTCGAGGTTGTTGTTGAAGTCTCGCCCGCCTGAAGAAAGGAATGGCGATTTATTTTTCGAAGTTGTTGTTGAGGTCAGGAGCCCTTCCTGAAGAACGGAATGGCGCTTTGTTTTTGAAGTTGTTGTTGAGGTCAGGAGCCCCGCCTGAAGAACGGAATGACGATTTATTTTTCAAAGTTGTTGTTGAGGTCAGGAGCCTCCTTGAAGAACGGAATGGCGCTTTATTTTCGAAGTTGTTAAGGTCAGGAACCCCCCTGAAGAACGGAATGACGCTTTATTTTCGAAGTTGTTGTTGAGGTCAGGAGCCCCGCCTGAAGAATGAAATGGCGATTTATTTTTCAAAGTTGTTGTTGAGGTCAGGAGCCCCCCCTGAAGAACAGAATGGTGATTTATTTTTCGAAGTTGTTGTTGAGGTCAAGAGCCCCCTGAAGAACGGAATGGCGCTTTATTTTCGAAGTTGTTGTTGAGGTCAGGAGCCCCGCCTGAAGAACGAAATGGCGATTTATTTTTCAAAGTTGTTGTTGAGGTCAGGATCCCCCCTTGAAGAACGGAATGACGATTTATTTTTCGAGGTTGTTGTTGAAGTCTCGCCCGCCTGAAGAAAGGAATGGCGATTTATTTTTCGAAGTTGTTGTTGAGGTCAGGAGCCCTCCCTGAAGAACGAAATGGCGCTTTGTTTTTGAAGTTCTTGTTGAGGTCAGGAGCCCCTCCTGAAGAACGGAATGACAATTTATTTTTCAAAGTTGTTGTTGAGGTCAGGAGCCTCCTTGAAGAACGGAATGACACTTTATTTTCAAAGTTATTAAGGTCAAAAGCCCCGCCTGAAGAACGGAATGGCGCTTTATTTTCGAAGTTGTTGTTGAGGTTAGGAGCCCCCCCTGAAGAACGGAATGGCGCATTATTTTTGAAGTTGTTGTTGAGGTCAGGAGCCCCCCCTGAAGAACGGAATGGCGCTTTATTTTCGAAGTTGTTGTTGAGGTCAGGAGCCCCACCTGAAGAAATGAATGGCGCTTTATTTTCGAAGTTGTTGTTGAGGTCAGGAGCCCCGCCTGAAGAACGGAATGGCACTTTATTTTCGAAGTTGTTGTTGAGGTCAGGAGCCCCCCTGAAGAACGGAATGGCGATTTATTTTTCGAAGTTGTTGTTGAGGTCAGGAGCCCCGCCTGAAGAACAGAATGACGATTTATTTTTCGAAGTTGTTGTTGAGGTCAGGAGCCCCGCCTGAAGAACGGAATGACGATTTATTTTTCAAAGTTGATGTTGAGGTCAGGAGCCTCCCCTGAAGAACGGAATGACGCTTTATTTTCGAAGTTGTTGTTTAGGTCAGGAGCCCCCCCTGAAGAACGGAATGGCACTTTATTTTCGAAGTTGTTGTTGAGGTCAGGAGCCCCGCCTGAAGAACGAAATGACGATTTATTTTTCGAAGTTGTTGTTGAGGTAAGGAGCCCCCCCTGAAGAACGGAATGGCGATTTATTTTCGAAGTTGTTGTTGAGGTCAGGAGCCCCCCCTGAAGAACGGAATGACGCTTTATTTTCGAAGTTGTTGTTGAGGTCAGGAGCCCCGCCTGAAGAACGGAATGACGATTTATTTTTCGAGGTTGTTGTTGAAGTCTCGCCCGCCTGAAGAAAGGAATGGCGATTTATTTTTCGAAGTTGTTGTTGAGGTCAGGAGCCCTCCCTGAAAAACGGAATGGCACTTTGTTTTTGAAGTTGTTGTTGAGGTCAGGAGCCCCGCCTGAAGAACGGAATGGCGATTTATTTTTCAAAGTTGTTGTTGAGGTCAGGAGCCTCCCTGAAGAACGGAATGTCACTTTATTTTCGAAGTTGTTGAGGTCAAAAGCCCCGCCTGAAGAACGGAATGGCGCTTTATTTTCGAAGTTGTTGTTGAGGTTAGGAGCCCCCCCTGAAGAACGGAATGGCGCATTATTTTTGAAGTTGTTGTTGAGGTCAGGAGCCCCCCCTGAAGAACGGAATGGCGCTTTATTTTCGAAGTTGTTGTTGAGGTCAGGAGCCCCACCTGAAGAAATGAATGGCGCTTTATTTTCGAAGTTGTTGTTGAGGTCAGAAGCCCCGCCTGAAGAACGGAATGGCGCTTTATTTTCGAAGTTGTTGTTGAGGTCAGGAGCCCCGCCTAAAGAACGGAATGACGATTTATTTTTCAAAGTTGTTGTTGAGGTCAGGAGCCCCCCTGAAGAACGGAATGACGATTTATTTTCGAAGTTGTCGTTGAGGTCAGGAGCCCCCCTGAAGAACGGAATGGCACTTTATTTTCGAAGTTGTTGTTGAGGTCAGGAGCCCCGCCTGAAGAACGGAATGACGATTTATTTTTCGAAGTTGTTGTTGAGGTCAGGAGCCCCCCCTGAAGAACAGAATGACGATTTGTTTTTCGAAGTTGTTGTTGAGGTTAGGAGCCCCCCCTGAAGAAAGGAATGACGCTTTAGTTTCGAAGTTGTTGTTGAGGTCAGGAGCCCCGCCTGAAGAACGGAATGACGATTTATTTTTCAAAGTTGTTGTTGAGGTCAGGAGCCCCCCTTGAAGAACGGAATGACGATTTATTTTTCGAAGTTGTTGTTGAAGTCTCGCCCGCCTGAAGAAAGGAATGGCGATTTATTTTTCGAAGTTGTTGTTGAGGTCAGGAGCCCCCCCTGAAGAACGGAATGGCGCTTTGTTGAACCCTCTCTTTCTTTTTGTTTTCCTCTTTTTAAACTCTCCAGCACTCTTTTAAGATTTTCAGGATCTTTTTTCTCCTCCCCTCATGTCTCTACTGATCTCTATATTTATACCAAAACCTTCAATCCTTTCCCGCCCCTCTTCTTGTGTTTTGCTCCCCTTATTTATAGCCAAAACTCCATTAACTTTATCTGCCTTGAAACACTTAAATTAATCCGAAAATGTTCTCCCCACACTTGCATGCCTGGTTCCAAATTACTATATGTTTTGTCCTCTTTTTAATTCACTTTTCCCCACTACTACTTGTCTTTTCTTTATTTAATTCCCTTATTCCCCACTACTGCATGCTTTGTCCCCCACTATATTAAACAATGCATTATTGCCCACTACCATATGTCTTGTCCCTCCACTATGTATTAAACAATGTATTAAACAATGTATTAATTCCCACCATCATATGTCTTGTCCCCCACTAGGTATTATTTTAATATTATTAATTTCTAGTAGACGGAGCACTCAAATTAATCATTTTTTAAGACTCATTTCCCATATTACCCCTGAAACTACTGAAATTACCATTCTACCCCCATCCCCTTTGATCTGTATTACAAACCATATCAGCTATAACCAATTCATCTAATCAATTATCCAATTAATAATCAAACTCTGAATAAACAAACTCGCCAAACAAACTCCTAATCGACAACGTTCATGAATTAACAACAGAGTCATATTCATATCAGAACAAACTTAACGGAACAAGCGAGTAGATTTCAATCACTAAACTTGAGCATCAATCGAACTCAAAACAGTAGGAAAGTCGTCAAAACGCACACACACACAATTTTAACGAATATGCAGTAGGAATATCATGCGAAAATTTTATCATAAATGAAACCACATATTAAAACGAAACCAAAGAAAAAGCAACAAAAATCCGTGAACGAACTATGGCTGACCTTTATGCTAACGATCCGACGTCGAACAATGTTGAACTTCCGATGAAACACAACTTCGTTCGCAACACTGTTTTGACGCTTGACTAACAGACACGGACTCGAACGGAACCTCAACGTACTGCCTCGACGTATGACTGAGCATGACCTCGGATGGCTATTTCAGGTCGTGGGGGAGCTGGGGGTAGTAACGATGATGAGGCTGGTTGGTTTCGTCGTCGGCTTGGTGGTTCATCGACGGACTGTGTATGTGCGTGTGACGGAGCTGCTGGTCATGAGGGTGTTGAAGAAGAAGCTCAGACGTGGTGGTTTGGAGAGGGACATGGTCATGGTGGAGCTGGACGTTGGGTTATGGTGGTTCGTCGACGGGAATGGAGGGGTGGGGCTGTTTGAGATGGTCGACGGACTCTGTGTGTGTGTGTTGAGCAGTGACTGTTGAAGAAGAAGAAGCAGTAGCCATGGCGGACCGGCTGGAGCTTGTTTTGGTGGCTCGTCGACGGTGGTCGTTGATGGAGAAAGCTGGTTTGGCTGGAGGTGAACGACGGAGAAGATGAAGCAGGAAGGGGAGCAGGCATCTTTTTTTTTTAGGGTTTTTCTTTTCTTTGTTGTTGTTAGGGAATGAAGAATAGAAGTGGGGTAGTTAGCTTGGGTTATGGGGCGGACCGGGTCGGTGGGTTTTTGGGTTGGATAAGGGGTTATTTGGTTTGGGCCTGGTTGATTTAATTTAAAAGGTGGCCCATTCCGATTTTCTTCTTATTTCCATTACTTCTTTTTCTTCTTTTATTTTTCTTAAAATAAAACTAAAATTCTAAAAATCCTAAATTAGCCTATAGAACTAAATTAATTTATAAAAGTGCTAATTAACTCTTAATAACAATTAACACACAATTAAATAGCAATTACGATAAAATCACACAATTTGGACATTAAATGCTAAAAATGCAATGTATATTATTTTTATGATTTTTTTTTTGTAAAAACAAAATTAATCACCCCTAATTGTAGAATCGAATACTAAATGCAAGTGCGAACATTTTTGTATTTTTTATTAATTTAACAAATAAACATGCACGGACAAATACAAATAATTATCCAAAAATGCCACGAAAATTCTCAAAATTGCGCACAAAGGAAAATTGTTTTATTTTGAATTTTTGGGAGTAATTCTCACATAGGGCAAAAATCACGTGCTCACAGCTGCCCCTCTTTGTCCGAAAACACGAAGAGTTTTCGTGCAAAGATAAAGTGAGCAGATACGAGCGAGTTTTGCCCATCCGATTACTCCGTGTGAAGCAATTTTTTGAAAGATTTAGCTGAACCTTTGCTTCAAAGGTTTCCTACATATCCCTGGCTAAAAGGGAATCATGTTAATGTAGTTCGAGAAGTTTTGGTAGCTGGGCCTACCATGGGACTGCAATGTTACTGCTGTTGCATGCTGTTATTACTGTTTGTCGACCTCCTTATTACACCATGTTGAAAGAAAACAAGAAGCTAGACTAAACTATAGTCTATGAATTACAAAATCTTATCTAGATCTTCAGTCGTGCTCTTGTGTCTCTTGTTTCTTTGATGTCTCGGTGACTGGTGTTTCCTCTGATGTTTCATTCTTTCTGATTTTCCTTGTATTCTCCCTTGACTGCCGATCTCGAACTGCTTATTTCCTTCTCGTGAGCTTCGCATTATTTTTCCATCGAATCTTGAACTGCCTTCTTCTGCTGGGGATTTTTGTTGTTGTAACACTCCGCTTTACTGACTTCAAACTTCAATATATTCCTCTGTTATATGGGCGGGCTCCCAACTTCAAAACTTAAAATGTAAAAACTGAAATGTATTCCTCTGTTATATGGGCGGGCTCCCAACTTCAAAACTTGAAATGTAAAGACTGAAATGTATTCCTCTGTTATATGGGCGGACTCGCAACTTCAAAACTTGAAAATAAAACGCCATTCCTTTCTTCAAGCGGGCTCCTGACCTCAACAACAACTTCAAAAATAAAATGTCATTCCTTTCTTCAGACGGGCTCCTAACCTCAACAACAACTTCGAAAAATAAATTGTCATTCCTTTCTTCAGGCGGGCTCCTGACCTCAACAACAACTTTGAAAAATAAAGCGTCATTCCTTTCTTCAGGCGGGCTACTGATTTCAACAACAATTTCGAAAATAAAACGCCATTCCGTTCTTCAGGCGGGCTCCTGACAACAATTTCGAAAATAAAATGCCATTTCGTTCTTTAGGCGGGCTCCTGACAACAATTTAGAAAATAAAACGTCATTCCGTTCTTCAGACGGGGCTCCTGACCTCAACAACAACTTCGAAAAATAAAACGTCATTCCGTTCTTCAGGCGGGGCTCCTAACCTCAACAACAACTTCGAAAAATAAATCGCCATTCCGTTCTTCAAGCGGGGCTCCTGACCTCAACAACAACTTCGAAAAATAAAACGTCATTCCGTTCTTCAGACGGGGCTCCTGACCTCAACAACAACTTCGAAAAATAAAACGCCATTCCGTTCTTCAGGCGGGGTTCCTGACCTCAACAACAACTTCAAAAAATAAATCGTCATTCCGTTCTTAAGGCGGGGCTCCTGACCTCAACAACAACTTCGAAAAATAAATCGCCATTTCGTTCTTCAGGCGGGGCTCCTGACCTCAACAACAACTTCGAAAAATAAATCGTCATTTCGTTCTTCAGGCGGGGCTCCTGACCTCAACAACAACTTCAAAAAATAAATCGTCATTCCGTTCTTCAGGGGGGCTCCTGACTTCAACAACAATTTTGAAAATAAAACTCCATTCCGTTCTTTAGGCGGGCTCCTGACAACAATTTCGAAAATAAAACGCCATTACGTTCTTCAGGCGGGCTCCTGACCTCAACAACCATTTTCCTTCTAACTTGAATTATCTTTCTTTAAAACTACTTTCCTCAAAACTTGTACTGTTTTCTATACGAACTGCTGGGGATAACATTTTTCGAAAATATGTTATCTTACTCCTTCAAAGACTACTTCCCTTAAGACTGATGTCTCATTCCTCTACAAACCGTTTCCATTTGCAAAACTGGTCTTCCTCTTCAAAAACTACTTCCCTTTTGTTATCTTCTTCCTTCGAAGACTACCTCGCTTAAAACTTGTGTTATCTTCCTCTTGACATTGCTTTATTTAAAACTTGTTTTGCTTTCTCCCAAAAAACTGCTGGGGATACCGCTTTTTACCAAACTTGTGTTAGATTTCGCGAAAATTTTCGAAATGAACGAAAATTTTCTACCCCAGTTTGACAATCTTTCTTGTGGCGCTTCTTTCCGTCATCAGTAACATTCTCGGTCCCTGCTTTAAATCAAAGAAAATTTGGTCAGTTTAAAATGTGGTGGTTGGTTGCGATACTCCTGCTGGGGATGCTATCAACCATTTTCCCATCTATGCGTTGTCTGACCCTCTTGAACTGGGCTGATACCTTCCGACCTTCTTGACGATTCCTTATTCACAAACCTCTTAACCATTTTCTCGGCCTCCTTATCTGACCTCATGTATTTTCATGACAGCTGATTTCACTTGAAGATCTTGCATGTTCATTGATTAACCACTCCCTCCATCGTCTGTGTTACTGAAATACCCTTTCCCGGTGCAGACCCAATATCTTCTTGTGGTACTGTCCGTGAACTTGGCATTTCCCCCACCTTTGAGTCTCCTATGAATTTCCCAATTATGTCCATTGTTTTTCGCGTTGTTCTTTCTTGATTTTCCGCTGGCCTTAGCCTTATAACCCTCGATTTCTGCTGGGGATATCCTTCTTGACGCTGGTCCATCCTTTTGTCAATCTCATCATCGAATATACCCTCGGTTAAATCCCTCTGGCCCTCTTTTTGTTGCACTATCCCTGAATTGACATGGACCAATCTTGGGTATTTTGCGCGAACCTTAAAGCACGTTGACTATTACTAGTTCATTGCGCTTGTTCTTTCCTAACTTATACCACTTTGACGTACTAGTCAGATCACGTCTTGCATAATTGGAAAGCTGATGGCAAATTTTGAGATCATTTATCATTTGTTCTGACCAAAGAGACTCAAGAAGAGGAAATGACAAAGGAAAAAGGAACAGAGTAAAAGGCAAAAGAAAGAGATGACTCCTAACAAGAAAACTACAAAGTAAAACCCATCAGATGTGGATACCAACTCTATTGGCCATGACATGCACACATGGCCTATCCTCCGTCGTTAATCGCCTTTCGCAATCTTCGTCTGGTGCTTTCCTGTATGATTCTCAATCTTTATTCAACTTGTAGTGCCTGAAGGGTTTTCACTATCAAGCCTCTCTCATTTTGATTTTTCTCTCAACTTATAGCCGCCTCAAGGTGCCCGTGAAGGTTTTCACCGATAAGACTCTCATTTTATTACTTTTCTGTCGGGGATCAGAGTGTTATTCTCGACTTCCATTTGCATGATTTGGCATCTTTTGAAGACTGGTCAAAAGGTCTTTCTTTGGACCGTAACGTGGGGTTTTGTATAGGGCTAGAAAGAAAGGGTATTAGCGGCTCAAAACGAATCAATTTGGGTTCAAAATTTACAACCTTCGGAACCAGATTTCTTTACATCAAACACAACTTCTGCCCCAGTTTCTTGCTTGGGGATTTTTGATTTTTTGTTACACTATGACCGAGCCGTGAAGCGCCTACGTATCCTCTTTGAGGAATCATGTCAAACGTAGTTCCCAATTCTTTTTTTGTTTTCCTTTCCACTTATTTATTATTTTCTTTTCTTTTTCTTTTTCTTTCTCTTTTGCTCATTTTTCCTTTCTCCTTTCTCTTTTGTTGTTTTGTTGTTTCTGTTGTTTCCTTTTCCTTTTTCTTTTTCTTTATCTTCCATGCTTGTGTTTTCTAGTCTTTGCTACTGATTCCGAACGAGGAGTACGAAAGAAAACCAATAAGGTTCAAAAGGGTTAACGAAGGATAAAGTGTAGATAGCAGAATAAAATGCCTTCGTCATTCCAATCTTCAAAACATGCCAAGCACAAACAAAACAATTAAACATTCGCCACATCTTCTGATTGTGCCGGACTCGATAACCATATCTACACATTCGCCTTTTCATTTGTCATTTTTAAAGCACCGTTGGGCAATACTCTCACTTTCGTTACCATGAACGACCCTCTTGGCAATATGGCTAACTTGCTCTTATGGTTTTTTTTCTTTTTTTTTTTACTTGCCCTAGTTTCACATTGCTCGGGCTTCAAATGATCTCAAGATGTTCTTATTTCCCTTAAGTGTCCCGATAATCTCCCAATGGCTTTATAATTAACTCTTAAGATTAGGACCAAACTGTGCGTGCATGTCATGTCACTAGAATCGGCGTTGAACAAAGACAAAACAAAAGGATAAAAAGAACTAAACAAAAAGATGACTGGAGGTAACAAAATACCGGAATTTGCATTAGACAAGCGGTTAAATGGTTCGTATAACGAAACAAGCAAAACAACCGGGGTACAACCTAGGAACAAACCTAAAACCAACATAGACAACACTAAACAAACCACTAAAAATATGGAAGGATAAGAGGGTTTGACACAAGACAATGTTCGGATTACAACCCTGCAAATAACCTGGTCAACGGTAATGACAACAAAATGAACCACAAAAACTCCTCCCTGACCAACCGAGAAAGGAGCGTCTTTCCAATTGCCAAGTTCGGCATCTTAGCCACTGAATTCGGCATCAACATTACTGGGACCTCCACCAACTTCCATCTCATTGTTCTTAACAAATTGCTTTTGGGTTTCCTTTGCGGGCTCGTCCTTAAGAGCAACCTCTGATAGCACTGAAAACTTTGCAATGCGCGGACCTTCGAGGATCTTAGAAGAATTCTCATATTCCTTTTCAAAACAAGTCATATTCAACATATGCATCTCATTACGAATAGGCGATGGACTTTGGCTAGTGACTGTTGCATCTAAATTTTGCACGATAATGTCACCTGCATCAATGAGCTTCTGAATTGCTTTCTTCAGCTTCCAACACTTCTCTGTGTCATACCCCAGGGCATCTGAGCAATATGCGCACCTTCGAGAAAAATCAAACTTCTTTGACAGAGGGTTTGGCATTCTTATATGAATCGGCTTCAACATGTCCAATTGCTTCAACTTTTGGAACAAACTAGCATATGATCCTCCAACAGGGGTGAAAGCCTTTTCTTTCTTCAGCAACCTCTCATTCTTAAATGCTTGATTGGGCCAGAAACCTGATCCAGAGGGATTTCGGTAGGCTTGTGAAGATGGATAGGCATTTTGTGGAGCTGGGTACTGGGAAAGTGAAGCATGTTTTTGGGAGTCCCGTGGAGAGAAGTAACATTGGGGAGGGGAGTGGTGTTGGGAGAATATAGTTGGATGACGAGTGATGGAGCTACTCGGGTGGCTGGGAAAGTTGTTATAAGTGGGTAGATATGGAGAGTATGGGAGATCATCCGTTATTGTGTTAGGGCATTTGGGTAAGGATAGAGTTCAGGAAGCTAGGCGGTGGCGGGGGTGGTGCTTTCCCAGTCATCCATGCCCGATACATGTCTGTCACATGCTGTCTCAACATTCTTACCTCTTCTACCAACCCGTAGTCCTGTTCAACCAACTGCTTTCGGGCATCGGTACCAACCCGCTCAGTTTTGTTGCTCTCTGCCATTGTCTTTAGCCTTTGTGTTGCAGGGAAGCGTTACTTTAGAATCACAACCAACAACCTTTCTGATTGAAGCAACCTGTTAGCGTTAGGGTCTTCAACAGATAAGAAACACACATTAAGGATGCAATGCAACTAGGCAATTAAACCTTTCTATCATGCATTTGCTTCAGTTATGTGCGTCATTTCAGCTTCTTGTAATTGTGCTCCCTTTTTTCTTTTTTTCTTTTTTCTCTTTTTTTTTTTCTTTTTAATGGTGGCCGAATCTTATATGGATTGCCTACGTATCATGTCCCCGCATGAATCAGACCGGGCGTAGTTCTGCCACATAAATGCGAAAGCATATGTTGGGAATTTTCCATTTTCTTTATTGAAACATTATAATACAAACTAGACATTTGTGGAAAGGAGAACAAACCCGAAGTAAAACCAATTACGGACTAAAAAAACTACTGACACATTTTGATGCAAAAGAGAATATACAGACAGACAACAGACTCTAAAAACAAAACACTGACTCAAACTATGAATACATTAAAGCTCCAAAAGTTGGTGCCCGCGAGGCATCGTTCGGCCTTGCCGCGGGCTTAGGTGCGAGATCCCTTTGTAGATCTTTTAAATCTTCCATAACCTGGTGGACATGAATCATTTTTGAAGCAAAGAAGGTGGTACAGGATATATCCTCACAAGCTAGGCACTTTATGGTGATGTAGTGCCTGATATCGTCGATTCTTCCCTTGACTCTGTCCCTTTCCATAAGCAATCACTCTATTTGTTGATTCCGTATCCCCAGCACTTTGAGCGTTGTAAAAGAGTTGATCCTGAAACCCATTGATCTATTTCTCCATCCGGGCCATCGGATCATAGCAGTGCTTCCTATCTGTTCTGGCCTCTTGGGCTTGTCTAAAGATCCGCTCTTTGAGAGTGGATATTGTTTTGCTCAATATAGTGATTCTCCCTTCGTAGTCCCTCTTTATTCACCGCGTATGCCTTGCTCGTGCTTAATGTACCCCTCGAAGAAATCGGCCTCGGCTTTACAAGTTGTGAGAACTCGGTACATCTCGGATGTCATCATAGGGGCCAGTGTGCTTTTATTGTTGGCAATCAGGGTTTTGACGACTCCCGCCACCTTTAAATCAATTTCTTTCCGTGAAAATACCACAATGCCCAAGAATGTTACCATGAAGGCGAACCGCCTATGTTCATCCCATTTTATCTGATTTCCTTTGCTGCAAACCCCGCTTTTGGATCGTCGAACCCTCCTATATGTCCATGAACTGTAGAGTAGGGAAACTTTATCCGACTCGGGACTCCCTTGCTTATCTTTAGTAGATCCATGCCCGGGTGCGTATCAACGGCTCTTGGAGCAATCAGATATTTGTGCCTTAGCCCCTCAGTAATGTCCCTATAACCTGCTACCTCTTTCGGGGTGAGTTCAAAATCAGAGAAGTGGACTACATTGTGGGCTGTGTCCCAAAATGTAAACAAAGCTTTTATGATATTCCCCTAGGATTAATCTTCAGCAACCCAGTGATGTCTCCCAGGTATAGCTTGACCGTGTCGCGCCCTGATTCGCCCAAGTCATCCCACCATATGTGCAACTCCAAATGGATCTTGTTCACTATTGTTACGTGTAAATTTTGATTTGTGCTCATTCTGCACATTTATTAGGGTGTTTAAAATTTAAGACTTATTTGACTCAAAATAAAATTAACACACATTTTTCAAAAATAAAATAAAAACCCAATTTCGCAAATACGGCCTTTCAGCACTTCGAGAATGAAGATTTTAAGGCTGTGTTGGCTCACTGATGAAAGCCTTGCGAAAAATGACCACATGTGGCAGTTCTTGCAAAAACGGCTTTTCGGCGCCCTTTTTAAGGACATTCGGCTATTTCTGACAAGAATGGCATTACTCTAACTATTTTTCAAATAACAGTAAATTCTGTTATTTTGGCTATTTTTGCAAAAGGGGACGTTGGACCTGATGAGGGCTGCCTACGTATCTCACATCCTGTGAGAATCAAACCGGCGTAGTTCGGGCCGATAAAACAAACTTTTTTTTTTTGAAAACGAAACTCCTTTTTTATTGGCAAATAAAACTATTTTTTTTCTTTTCATTTTCTCAAAAATTCAGCAGAGTTTCGACACTATTTGGACATTGGTTTTTTTTTTTTCAAAACAGGCGATTAACTCTCTTTAACCCTCGTACCTCTATCTCTTTTTCCTCAAAATATTCAAAAGCCGGACAGCATGCAAGTCCGAAGCAAACAAATGCACAAGTAGCAAATAAGATGCATCAGGATGGTCTTTTGTCATTTTTTGGTACACCTGTCCTAGACAGACCCAACCCCTGTGTTGAGTCTCCAAAGTCAAATGCACGTGATACAAACAAACGTTCCTACTAGGGATCCGGCATGAAGCTGAATTATTCTAGGTTTATAACCTGGATATTTGTTCTAGACTGTGTACCCGGGCGGACAACTCGAGTCGAGGAGGGGGCTACGTACCGGGAACCAAAAGGTCATCCGGCTTAGTAACTTATCCGGCCTCTTTCTTATTTAAGGGTATGACACTAACAGAATAGGGAGTCTTAACCAGTAAGCACATCCCCGGAGGCAAGAAGAGAAGGGTTCGGCACAGTTTATACACAGTTCGGATAATATCAAAGCGGTAAAAGCATCATTTAGCACATTAGGCCCAAACATGTAACAAAATCAGATAAAGCTAAATATAACAATTTATCTAAGCTCGAATTTTGAACCCTGAACCAGAGATTCTGGGTTAGTTCCCCAGCAGAGTCGCCAGAGCTGTCACACCTCCTTTTTCACCAATAACGATAAAAATCACACAATTCGGACATTAAATGCAAAAGATGCGAAATACATATTTTTTGTGATTTTCCCATTTTGTAAAACAAACTTAATTGCTCCTAATTGTAGAATTAAATCCTAAATGCAAATGCGATATATTTTGTATTTTTTATTAATCTAATAAATAAACATGCACAGACAAATATAAATAATTATCCTAAAATGCCACGAAAATTCTCAAAATTGCGCACAAAGGAGAATTGTTTTATTTTGAATTTTTGGGAGTAATTCTCACATAGGGCAAAAATCACGTGCTCACAAAGGGTAGAGGGGCGGGCCCATTATTCATCGAGTTTCGAAGGTTGTGGTTGGTCCAAAAGGCTCGGCCCCAGACGGATTTCTCGGTCATCAAAAAAAAATATTTGCAAAGCTAGAAAATATGGGGTTAAGATTTAAAATGATCAAGCTTTGGGCCTATGGCAGGTTAAGATTGAAGTCCAGAAATAATGTTGCACTGTGGGTCGGTCCTAAACCGGACCAGGCCCGCGGTCCTAACGGGCCTGGTGGGCCGGTCCTAACAGTGCCTTAAAGCCCGAGGCGGGCTGGTCTTCCATGTTAAGCCCACGAGCCCGGGACCGGTTAGCCCGGGACCGGCTGGCGGGCCTGGTCCGGGCCTAACGGCTATAATTTAAAAAAAATTAAAAAAAAAACAGCCCAACGGCCATATTTAAAAAGTAGCCGTTTGGGGCTTTTTTTGACCGTTTGGTAATTTATAAAATAGCCATTTGGCTTCCAAACTTTATTTTAACCCCAAACTTTATATAATTACACTTTTCCCCATTTTTCAACTATAAATACCCCCTAATTCTTTCATTTTTACTCACCAATTCATCAATCTCTCTCAATCTCTCTACTAAAATTGCTTATTTTATTGTTGAAACTTCGTGAAAAATTGTGAAGTTAGTGAATTGAAGTCTTCAAGCGATTTTCAATTTTCAAGAAGTTGTTCGGCAATCCGGTAAACTCGTTTCAACTCTTAAGTTTTAAGAATATATTTTTGTGTGTTTTAGTTTGCATAATTGTAATTAATATGACATTTTCTTTGAAAAAAATGTTTGGTAAGGGAAAAGATAAAACCGGTGAAAGTAGTGGCCAACCAACTACCCTTTCCCCGGCTCCCCGACCTAGAAAAGATAAGCAAGTTAAAAGTAGTCGCCAACCTAGACGTCCTCCTCCTCCCGTAATTCTTGATAGTGATCACCCTTGTTTTCAATTTACCGATAGTGAATTTTTCCATAATGTTGCACCAGGTGAAAGATTAGATGATGAAATTATGAATGTTCTTTATCCTAATGAAACTATCTCAGAAAATAATGAGGATGATGATGAAACCCAAGCACCAGATTTAGGTGATACACCTACTAGTCCTGTTAATAACCCAACTGATGCACCGGCCGACCCACCTGTAGAAACTCCTACTTTTAATAGAGAACCTGCTAAACGCCTAGAAATATCATTAGTTTGGAATTTTTTTACTAAAGTAAGAGAACAAATTAAGGCTAAGTGTAAAACTTGTGGGAAATTAATGGCGCATAAATATACTGAAGACCGTAGCGGCACGAGTAGTTTGACTAGGCACATAAAAACACACCCTAGAGATAAAGCTAGATTTTTACAAATGAAAGCGCAACTAGAGGAGACAAGTGTAGATTCTACGGTTAACCCTAGTACAGGTTCAAATCTAGTTCAACCCGAAATTAACACTGTGACCGGAGGTATTTTATATTACGATCCTAATAGAGATCGTGAAGAATTAGCAAAGATGATTCCCGTTATGTGCTTACCTTATACTTTTGCTTCTAATCCTAATTGGATTCATTATATTAGAAGAGTTTTTAATCCTACTTATAAAGGTTGGCCTCGCGCAACAGTTAAGAGCGATATTTATAAATATAAACATGAATATGAACAATATTTGCGGTATTTATTTACTCATATAAGTAATCGGATTTCTATTACTACTGATATTGGTAGAAGTGGTAATGATTGTGATTATCTAACTGTTACAAGTCATTGGATAGATGAGGAGTGGACAATGCAAAAACGCATTATTGCGTATAGAATAATTAATTCATGTCACACAGGTAAGTTTATAATTAACACTGTTGCAAATATTTGTAGATATTTTTGCTTAAGTGATAAAATAATGTCAATTTCTATGGATAATGCTTCTAGTAACACTAGTGCTATAGGCATACTTACGACAACACTAAATCCCGCATTTAGAAATATATTCCATGTTAGATGTATTTGTCATATTTATCATTTAATTGTCGGTGATGGTGTGCGAATTTTAAGTTTAGAAATTGAAAAGGTTAGAATGACTCTTAATTGCCTTTTTTATTCAAACCGTAGAAGTAGACTAAGAGAATATTTTTAAAAATGTGATGAATATAGCCTTAGAGAAAGAAAGGTTCCTAAACCTTGCCCGACTAGATGGAATTATATGTACGAAAGTTTAGTAGTTGCATATAAATATAGAAACCCAATTAATGCAACGTTTAATGCTCGGGTAGGTGGTGAGGATGATGATGAAATGCTTACTACTCAAGATTAGACGAATGTTAAAATTCTTATAGATTTTTTAGAACATTTTCAAATTGCTACAAATGCATTTTCTGGGCAATATTATCCTACTATTTCAAACTGATTAGTTTATATTGCAGCACTATGTGATTTGTTTGTTGAATTTTCGGAAGGTGGGAAAATTTATCAACTTGCTATAAATGCAATGAAAGAAAAGTTTAAAAAATATTTTTTCCCTATCCCTCCTATTTATGGTGTTGCTGCAATGTTAAATCATACAATGAAATTAGGAGGTCCTCATTTTTGGTACTCAAATATTTATAAGGCTTTAGATCTTTCAAATGAGGAATTTGCTACACTTGCAGATGCAAAAGCCTCAATTAAAATTAATGCTCAAATAATTTATAATGATTATCAACTTGCCTTAGAACATGCTAGGCCAAATGTTCCAACCCCTACTTCGTCTAGTTCACAATCGTCTAAAAGAGCTGCGGGCTTAAAAGCACTTAAATCTTTGACGGAGTTCAGGGGTTCTCAATGTGATAATTATGATGAAACTTCACATCTAAATGAGCTTCAAGTTTATTTGTCGCAGGTACTTGAAAAGGAAAATCCAGACGACACTTTTGATCTTTTCGAATGGTGGAAGACAAGGGAAAAACATTTCCCGGTTCTTGCAAGGATGGCTCGGGATATTTTATCTATTCAAGCTTCAACTGTTGCATCAGAGAGCGCTTTCAGTCAAGCAAGACTTCAAATAGGTGATCATAGAGTGTCAATGAGGGAGATCTTGGAAAATCTGTACTGTTTAGAGATTGGATCCGCTCGGAAAGAAGGAACTTTGGAATTGCGGAATCACAACTGGCGATAGATGAAGCTTATGAAGAAATGATGGCGGAAATTGCGGAGGATGCTGCTTCGCCCGGAAGTGGTGATGAACAAGCTTCTTTTCCACCACCACCAACGCAACCTCCTCCGAACCTTGAAGGATTTATGAAATTTGTTAGAGATACAATGTAGATTATGGTGTACCTTGTACTTTGGCATATCTTCTTTTAGTTTTTTTCCCTTTTAATGGTGGTATTAGTACCTTGTTGTGCTCATTCCATTGGGGGGAGGAAGACTAAGAAAGATATGTCATTTTTGGTAATAAAAATTATAAGACATGCCCTTGAATATATTTTTGCAATATTTTTTTGGTCTTTAACTTGCAATTATTTATAAGCTATAATATATATACATAACATACAATATATACTACAAGAAAATATATAAGGTAATATATACACATAACATACAATATATACTACAAGAAAATATATAAGGTAATATATACACATAACATACAATATATACTACAAGAAAATATATAAGGTAATATATATACATAACATACAATATATACTACAAGAAAATATATATATATATATACATAACATACAATATATACTACAAGAAAATATATAAGGTAATATATACACATAACATACAATATATACTACAAGAAAATATATAAGGTAATATATATACATAACATACAATATATACTACAAGAAAATCTATCTATATATATATATATATATATATATATATACATAACATAATATATATAATATACTATACTAGTATACTATAGAAGTCTTCAAAACAAGATTTTTCAAAATTCAAAATGAGGGCCCCACCTCCAATGACCACCAACTGCCATATTGCACAAATAGCCATTTTTTTCAATTTACAAAAATGATTTGATTTCTATGTATTGAAGCACTTTAATAATTTGATTTCTACATATATATTATTTATATAGCCATGATATGGTTTACAAGAAATTGCCTTAAAAAAAACCCGGAAATCAAAAGGCCCGTTAGGCCCGCTAAGCCCACGAGCCCGGCCCGTTTAGCCCAGGACCATATGGGCTTAGGCCCGTCACGGGTTGGTTCCACTCGTTGAGCCCACGAAGCCCGGGACCATGAGGTTCGGGACCGCCAGAGACCGGGACCGCTAGGCCCAGGCCCGTTAAACCCGCCCCGTTTGGCTCATTTAGGCCCGGCCCAAGGTACAACATTATCCAGAAATATAATATCTGCAACAAATCTAGTTCCTTTTTTTCCGAAAAAAAGGAAGACAAAAACCAAACAAATGAAATTTAGACTTATAAAAAACAGATGTTTTTAATCTCCTTACCGAGTTCCATATTGAAGTCATTCTTAGAGTTATCGTGAACGCTATCCTTCTGAGGTTACCGATCACTCTGTTGGGTTATGTTTCCCTTTGCTCTTACCTTTCTTTGATTTTCCTGAAAATCTTGTTCATTGCCCTTCTTGTTAATAAAATTTTGTATAGATAACTAGTTTTGTCAAATCTTTACTCTTTTATTCCTTCTTCTTCTTCTTGTGAGTAGGTAAGGGGTTTCCTCCCTTTGTCTGTTGCTTTGTTGTCATCTTCCGCGTTATGGTCTGACACAGCCTGCACGGTGGACTTGTTTGTGGATATTGTATCATACTTTCAGGCCATTGTTCTTTCTCCTCTTTCTACTTGCTCAGGTTTGATTTATATCAGTTGATAGGTTCGATTTTTCTAACTGAGTTCTGAGGCAGTGTTTCTTCAAAAACCTCAAAATCTTTTGTTATATACACTTATTCACAAGAACCTGAGAGTAATTGGTAAGCAGCAACCCAATATGCACTCAGCTGCAGTCTATTCAGAAACTCTCTTAGCCCTTTCTGCAGCTGATAATCACTTAACCTCTCTCAGATCCAAACACCCATATTCCATATATCTCATATGTTCTCTACATCTTTAACTAATAAATCCCATTACTCAACTCCTGAATACAGATTAAGGTTGTCCAACAGGCCGGGCCGGGCCGGGCCGTCCCGCGTCCTGTCCTGGTCCCGTCCCGTCCCGCTCCAAGTTAAATGGGATGGGTCAATGTTAAACGGGATATGGGATGGGACGGGACGACCATTTCGTCCTGTTTATCCCGTCCTATTTCGTCCCGTTTTGTCCCGTCCCACCTGTCCCGCTTGTCCCATCCCATCCCGTCCCGCCTGTTCCAGCTGTTCCGCGAGTTTTTATGGTATATTTGTGGAATTTCTGTTGTATTTGGTTAGCATAAAACAAATCCAACTTATGCACCGGCCATTAATGAAATGATTGCAAAATTTAAAAAGTATTTTTTTCTCTATTCCCCAAGTTTATTTAATTTCCACAATACTTAATCGATATTTAAAATTAAGAGGTGCAAAGGGACTTGTTCGTAAAATTTATCAAAATTTAGCAATTCAAGAATATGAACAACCATCTCTCGAAGACTTCCAAGCTAACATATATTCTTATGTTAGAATCTAGATCAATGTTTGATAAATATAAATCTATAGAAATAACAAGTGGTGAAACTGCTCCTTCTACTTCTAAGTCTAGAGTAGAAATTCTTATGGGAAGATATTGATGATATAACATGTTTTGATTCCTCTATTGATGATGAACTTAATTCTTAGCACCGGAGAATGCTTTTAGCTCAACAATATTTCAATTCGGAGATCATAGACATTCATTAGCAGAGGACAACCTAGAGATTTCCGTATTATTTAGAGATTGGATTAATACAGAAAGAAGAAATCTTGATTTTGAAAAATTAACACTAGGGAAGAAGAAAAATACAATGAGATACTTAGCATTGGGACCGATGATGGCATGGAACTCATAGAACATCAATCAACATTCAACACTGCCAATTCCAGAACAATGTCCGAGAGATATTATTGATAAGTTACAATATAGGAGCTTACAAATATTAGTATGATAATTTGTAATTGGCTACTAAGAGGCCTAATTCAAACAGAGCCCTTCCTAGAAGGTGGCTGCGTAGATTAGGTGCTCTTCAAAAGAATTATATTCGTATTTGAGATTTGAAAGTTCCATTAATAAAATAAAAGGCTCTAAGCATTGAATTTTTTTTATGAATTGTCTTAGTTACTTAATAGTTAATACTTTGAAATTATATCAAATAAATTATAACTCTATTATAAATTTACAATTACTAGAATATTTCATTAAAAGTCTTTTGTTTAAATATTTTATAGTAATTCTTTACTTAGTTTTCTAATTTTTGTTTTAACATAAAAACATTTAAGTTTATTAAATAAGTCAAAAATCTAGCCGTTGCTAACTTTAAAAACATAGTAATTTTCAAAAAACTAGACGTTTTTTTTAAAAAATACACTTAAGGCCCACGAACCCGTCCCGTTCTGTCTCGTCTCATCTCTTCTCGTCCCGTCCCGTCTCGTTTGTTAGCGGGACGGGATGGGACGACCGCTTTGTCCCGTTTGTCTCGTTTCGTCCCGTCCCACCACTGTCCCGCTTAAATGTCGTCCCGCCCCGTTAATTTCGTCCCGTCCCGTTGGACAGTCATAATACAGATCCCACAAGAACCTGGCTCAGGAACTCTGTTTCCCTTCAACAGTTTTCCCCAACTGCATGCAGTCACCACAAGAACCTGCAGACAGTTGTCAATCAGAAAACAATGCTACCATGCTTTCCCATGCACCCACACTCATTCCCAGATCCCACAAGAGCCTGGGGATTGAGTGATTGTTCACTAACATGTTTGCTACTTTTTGCAGGTTTAATAAGAAGACTTGTTCATTTAAGGCACTTTCAGTCAGTGGTATTACCATCCCAGATGCTCATTCTATTTAAAGTGCAACAAATGGCCCAAGTCCCTTATCTCACCTTCACACACAGTCTCTAGATTCTGTGCTATTAGGTACAATACAACACACACAACATGCCTCCAGTACCCAATCAACAAATGCCCCAATTCTGTTGCAACAACTTTCAGGAAACTTCACATGCTCCTGAATCATTACAGCAACCTCGTCAGCAACAAAGCTTCAGCACAGCTCTTAGGCAGGAAACTCCTAGGGGCCAAGACCTAACAATCATGCTCTGCACACTTAGCACAATCTAGCAACAAATAATCTACCATGGCTTTGACTTAGCCAATCACCAGAATCCACCAGAAGACCATTGGCTAATTAGGACAAATAACGCAAGCCAAAGCTCACTCTCCCATATCATCAGCAACAAGCAGCAAACTTTATGCTCAATTCATCATGCCCCCCTTTTTTAATACAAATCTTCAACCTGGATTTCATGGATCTCATTGTCAAAGCAAGGTTGAAGATAGCTCCCTCCAGTATCACATGTAATTTGTCATTCTCTCTAGGGAACTTCTACATTTTCATTAGATGTAGACTTGTTTGTATTTGGAAGATAGTCTTTCAACTCAAAATCTTGGTAGAATTAGGTTTACATGTGCTCTTTTGTATGGTTGACCTAGATTTACTTCACTCTGATTTTGTACATCTAATTGATTATCAATGTTTGATAGTCAACTGGATCATCATCATAGGTCTAATTCCGGGTTCTCTCAGGTCATTATGTTTACATGACCAAGTGCTTATGTATTATATTTTTGGAGGTCAGGTTTATGTCCCCCTCCTATGTTGTACTTCGCTTATTATTTATGAAATTCAACCCTAGGCACAATTCCTAGTGGATTCAACTAAAAAAAATATACACTTATTCTGTTTTCAGGGTTGATTTTCCTCGGTCGCGACCTTGAAGTTGCCACTACAATAATTCATGCCTTAAAGGGTGTTGATAATATCACGACCCAACCCGGTACCTTACTCAATCGAGTACCAACATAACATATCTTTCTTATTATACTATCTTGAGTAAATGAGCCAGAAACTCGTCATGAGATAACAAGAATAAAACGTAAGGGAATACTCAACATATGACAACCCAACATGATATACAAACTTATACATGTGACATACAGGCCTATAAGGACGACATGACCATTTGTAAACTCAACACATAGGCCAACAAGGCCATATAATAAGGTCGACATGACCATTTGTAAACTCAACACATAGGCCAACAAGGCCAATCAAGTATCCATAAACCCGACATCTGTCTACAAGCCTCTAAGAGTACATAAAATAAAAAAGGTCAGGACAGGGCCCGCTATACCAATCAATATATATCCAAAGCATACTGACCAAATAGGCAACTCCGGAGCAAGTGGAGTGCACCAACACCTCCACTGAGCTGATAGCCTACTAGGAAAACTGTCAACCTATCAATCGGGAACTACGGGCATGAAACGCAGCGTACCCAAGCAAAAGGATTGTCAGTGCAAATAAAGTATCGAGTATGTAAGGCAGGAAAGTATAAACAAGAACATTAATGTAAAGAGAGATAGAGGAAATACAACCTGTAACATATGAGTGCCTCTGGGGATACTAACATGAAATGCATAATACATATATATACATAAACTTTTAAAACATAAGCCTCTATAGGAATCATCATCATCATCATATCGTACCTGGCCTCAAAGAGGACTCGGTAAAAACATACCCGGTCATCATAAGGCTCGGTAGAATCGTACCTAGCCACGTGGAGCTCGGTAAATCCAACTGATCAGTAGTTTCACAATAGGTGCCGTACCCGGCCGACTATAGTGAGGCTCGGTAGAGTAAAATAGATACTATATATAATGCATGCTAGACTCATGGAATCACGTTCTAATCCTTTTGGAGTGACTTAAGATCGTTGCACCTTCGATTAACATTATTGACATCCATACCCTAAATATGAACCTCACTAGGATTCAAGGATCATACACACTTGCTTAGAATAACTTTATAATGAAAGAACAACATGGACAACCTTAGTTCCTAGGAGTAGATACTTTATGAATTAGCGTAACGTTTATGTTCATGTCACTTTAGATCATGCCAAAAAAAGAAGTAAGTGCCTTAACATACCTTAACCACGTTGAGTCCTTAATACCTCCCAAGCAACTCTTCAAACAACTCAATTCAATCTACCATTGCATAAGGAGATTCAAAATCAATATTGAATAAAGGCTAAGTTTGCAACATAAACTTGTAGCTCGTTTATATAAATTCGGGCAGCATCTCCCCTGTAACAAGAGCCTACACCAATACCATATACCCACAACAATTACCAGAGAAATCCAGCAATACATAATTATCAATAACAAGACACCATAAAACAACAATAAGTCACAACTATTTTACGACGAGCGGCAAACTCCAATTGGAATTAGTATATCCCATATCACCCCTTATAAACTTTTTACTTTAACTTAATAGTATCATTAATATGATAATAAAGTCATTCATCAATAATTCCAGCCTCATACCATATATCCATAACAAAGAAAACGATCCACAACTCCAATTATTCTCAATTAGCAACTTTATCCACTAGTTCATGTCTAGTTCATCCATTTAACTCAACCGATGCCAATATAACCTTAAGCACCTGTATGAACACAATATAATTACCTCCTACAGTAGATGCAAGTCAAAATTCATGTTATATTTGTCACACCTCCTTTTTCCGCACCCGCGGGGGCGCAGGGGAGTTTTTTCCAATTAAAGGACAATAGAAACAGGATTTGTTTATTTATTTCAGAGTCGCCACTTGGGAGATTTAGGGTGTCCCAAGTCACCAATTTTAATCCCGAATCGAGGAAAATAATGACTCTATATTATAGTCTGCGTACCAGAAATCCGGATAAGGAATTCTGTTAACCCGGGAGAAGGTGTTAGGCATTCCCGAGTTCCGTGGTTCTAGCACGGTCGCTCAATTGTTATATTCGGCTTGATTATCTGATTTTATACAAGTATGAACTTATGTGCAAATTTTAACTTTTAACCGCTTTATTATTATTGTTTTTACAAGAATGTGAACATCGCTTAAAACACGTCTTTGGACTGTGTCACATGAAATGCACCCACAATCCGGAACGCATCTTATTTGATGTTTTGAGATTTGGCTTTGGGTTGCATGAAATGCACACCCGAGCTTAAGAAAGTAAATTATTAAACACGCGCCTAAAGAGACTATCGCGTTATTATTTTGCGGAGGCCGTGAAATTCGCTAAACGACCCTCCTGAATTCTAAGTAATTTTAAACAAGTATTTACTGAGGGCCCCGCAAGTTGCATTTTTTTGTTTGTCGAGGCTCGTCCCATTTGTTATTTTAAAAATGAATTTGCAACGTCATGAAAATGCATCTCAGACCACGTCACAGTCAATGCACCCGTGATTAGAGACACATTTCGATTTCGTTGAGATTTAGATTTGGGTCACATAAATGTGCACCCGAGTTTAGGAGAATTAAATTATTAAAGGCGCGCCTAAAGCAACTAGCGCATTATTATTTTGGGTAGGGCCGTGAAATTTGCTAAACGGCTCGTCCCGGAATCTAAGTATTTAATATATACATTTAGAGGGCCCCGCAGCTTGTGCATTTTTCGAGGCTCGTCTCATTTTTATTAAAGGCAAGCCTAAAAACAATTATGATTTTCTACCCATGACGTCATTTGAGGTTGAATGAAAACAACGATTCTAATAAGTAATAATATCCATGGTAAAATGAGAAAAAACGATTCAACCAAGAAGACTCACAGACCGTTCATACGTTCTCACATTTACTTTAAGCATGCGGTAACTATCTATAAAATAAACATTTTTTAACAAAATAACAAAAATTGCATTCGACATTCATCAATATCAAATACTCTCATTCGCGTTGAATCATAACATGCAAAATGAACAAATTAAACAAAGGAACGAAGAACACCAACCTTCGAACCTCGACAATTCTAGAACGGCAAACAATGCCTCCTACGGAACTCGAACCGGACTTCACTCGACGAGGAACAATGATGAAACCTCGGACGAACACCTCGACGTACCGGACCTCGAAGAACCAAAGTCGACCTCGATGGACTGCACGACGATAGTGAACGACCAACGATAACTGGGCTGATTGGCCGTCGACTGGTGGTGTTTGACGACGAGGGGTCAGCTGGGGCGTTGCTGGATAGGTAACAATGGTGGGTCGTTTGGTGGTATTCCGGACGTGAGGATGGGTGTTTGATGGTGTTCCGACGTTGATGGATTAGGGTTCCTTGCTAAGTTTTTCTTGGTGAAGAAGAAACAGCTATGGAGGAGTGGTCATGGTCGACGGAACTGGCGTTGGTTTTGGACAGTCGACGATGGAGGGGGGGGAGCTGGAGGTTGACGGTGAATTTGACGAGTGAAGCAGCGAGGGTGGACTGCCGGTGGTTGTAGGACGTCGGGTGGTTTTTGCGTTGGGGGGGGGGTAGGGATCGTTTACAGTAGGTGTTTGGACGTGGGGGGTGGTGGTTATGGCGTTCGTTTGGTGGTGGTGCTGAACTGGGTTGGGGTCACTGGTTTTGTCGGACGCTTGGTGGGTTTTCCTTCTTCTTCTTTAGGAAGAAGAAGCTTGAACAGTGGAAGGGTCGACGATGGATGAATTAGGGTTCAGTAGGTCTTTTTGGTTTTCAAAGGAGGAAGAAGAAGCATGAACAGTGATTTTGGTTTTTTCTCCCTCTTTTTCAAAAGTCCGTTTGTTGGTCCTCTTTGTCTGTGTTTTGTAATGCTTTGCCAAGAAAAATGAGCCCCACGCGTGGTGGGGTTCAAGGTTTATGTCCCCCACGCGTGGTGGGGTTCCCCATGTGTCCTGGATACGATTTATTATGGGTTAGGTCCGAAATTAGGCCTAAAACCGGGTAGTTTGAACCCGAATATTATTCTTTTGCCCGGACCCGAGAAATAGAAAAACGTTGCTTAACTAGTCCTATGTAAGCAAAATAGCTACTAAAATAAGACTAATTATTTAAAACAAAACTATATTATTTTTTTAATATTTTTTCAAGATTTAAAATAACTACAAAATATTAATAAAACTATTTTTTTTGTAATTTTCGTTTTTTATATAAAGATAGAATATAAAGTAATATTTTTGTATTTTTCCAAAATTAAAATGACTATAGAATATTAATAAAACTATTTTTTGTAATTTTCGTTTTTTAATAAAGACAAAAATATGAAGTAATATTTTTTGTATTTTTCAAAATTATAATGACTGCAAACATTAATAGAACTATATATATATTTTTTGTAATTTTCGAATTTATATAAAGTACCAAAATAAAGTACAATTTTTGTATTTTTCAAGTTTATGAGAGATACATAAACTAAAATTTATATATATTTTTTGAAATTTTTCTTTTTGCAACGAAATAAAGTAAAAATAGTTAAAATAGCTATACTAGACCCAATTTCACATATTCACGCTAAAAATGTGAAAATTCTCGGGGAGGGTCAAAAATCACGTGCTTACAGCTGCCCCTCTTTGACTGGAAACACGAAGAGTTTTCCGACAAAGAACGACTAGACGTGTTTTTGACCCGACCATTACTTGGACGGACTACACTTAAGGAAAGGGAGGGAACGTGACCGAGCCTTGGTATCTGAGCTGCCTACATATCCTTGGTTATACAGGAATCAGGCCACGTGTAGTTCGGGATGAGAGAGATAGTGAAGTGTACCGAGGTGAAGAGCCGATCGAGGTGCCGTTCCGTTGAGGTTCCGGTCCGCGGTCCTGTCATTACAACAAAAATGAAAACTGAAAAAGACTAACTAAGCCTATTAGCTACTAGTTACAATGATTCCTATCTCTTAAGTCTTCTGAAACTTGGTCTTGAGTCTTGAATGGTGCTTCATACAGACTTTGGATTTGAACCTTGATACTTGCTAGTTGTAGGTGTTAGTTCTTTGAGCAGACCACATCTGTTCTCCACTTCCGTATTTTCTCCTTTTTTGTTTTTCTCTTTTCTTGTTATTCTTCTTTTTTTTTCTTGTTTTTTTTTTGTGACCAGCTTCTGTTGATCATCCCAGACTGTTGATTCGCGTTCTTGAGGCGAGCTTCTATCTTGGATTGAATGCTGGGGATTTTTGTTGTAACCCTCTGCTTTACAGTGGGTCACTGCTTGATCTTGAAAAATGTTTCCCCGTTCTACAGGCGGACTCCTGACTTCTTCTATCTTCGACACGCAACAACCTTCGTTCTACAGGCGGGTCCCTGACAATCAAAACAAACAAAACAAACAAAATTTCCTAACCCAGTTTGTACTGGGAAGATTTGTGAGTCGTTAGCAAAATCGTAACTCACTTACACTACTGATGCAATGATGAGAGTAAACTAAAGACTAGGCTAGGATGTGCATCTCCTATGAGTAAAACCAAAACTCTTGCTAGCAAATGTGTCCGCTAAAATAAAAACCTCAATGACTCAAACTAGAAAGTGTGTCTTCTATGGTTGAATCGGAATGAGCTAAACTAGGAAGTGCGTCTCCTAAGGGTGAAAACTTCAGTGACTAGAACTAGGAAGTGCGTCTCCTATGAATACAATCTCTATTAGGAAGTGCGTCTCCTACGGGTAAACTTCAAAAAAACTGGACTAGGAATTGTGTCTCCTATGGTCGAACTTAAAATGAATCAAACTAGGAAGTGCATCTCCTAGGGGTGAAATCTCAATTCCGGAAGTGCGTCTCCTGAAATAAAATATAATCTAAAAAGCCAAACTCGGGAGTGCGTCCCCTAAAGCAAAAGTATAACCTGAGTGAACCAGACTAGGAAGTGTGTCTCCTAAAATAAAATAGTCTTAGGAAGTGCGTCTCCTATGGGTGAAACCTTAATGATTTTGAACTAGGAAGTGCGTCTCCTATGGATACAATTTTTCTTAGGAAGTGCGTCTCCCACTGGGTGAAACTATTCTTAGGAAGTGCGTCTCCTACTGGGTAAAACTTGCTTAGGATGTGCGTCTCCTTGGGAAGTGCGTCTCCTATGGTAAAACTGAACTTAGGAAGTGCGTCTCCTATTGGTAGAACTGAACTTAGGAAGTGCGTCTCCTATGGTAAAACTGAACTTAGGAAGTGCGTCTCCTATGGTAAAACTGAATTTTAGGAAGTGCGTCTCCTATTGGTACAACTATTCTTAGGAAGTGCGTCTCCTACTGGTAAAAACTTGCTTAGGAAGTGCGTCTCCTATTGGGTGCAATAAACTTAGGAAGTGCGTCTCCTACTGGTGAAACTAAACTTGGGAAGTGCGTCTCCTATCGGTAGAACTGAACTTAGGAAGTGCGTCTCCTATTGGTGAAATTTAACTTAGGATGTGCGTCTCCTTAGGAAGTGCGTCTCCTATTGGTGAAACTAATCTTAGGATGTGCGTCTCCTGTTGGTACCTGAACTTAGGAAGTGCGTCTCCTATTGGGTGAAATAAACTTAGGAAGTGCGTCTCCTATTGGTACAAATGGATCTAGGAAGTGCGTCTCCTATTGGTACAATGGATCTAGGAAGTGCGTCTCCTATTGGTACAATGGATCTAGGAAGTGCGTCTCCTATTGGTACAATGGATTTAGGAAGTGCGTCTCCTATGGGTAAAAATAAACTTTAGGAGGAAATACATCTCCTATGGGTAAAGACGTGGAATGTATGCCTCTGTTATCTGGGCGGGCTCCCAACTTCAATACTTAAAATAAAAAGACTGAATGTATGCCTCTATTATCTGGGCGGGCTCCCAACTTCAACACTAAAAATAAAAAGACTGAATGTATGCCTCTATTATCTGGGCGGGCTCCCAATTTCAACACTTGAAATAAAAGACTGAATGTATGCCTCTGTTATCTGGGCGGGCTCCCAACTTCAACATTTAAAAGTAAAGACTGAAATGTATGCCTCTGTTATCTGGGCGGGCTCCCAATTTCAACACTTGAAAAGTAAAAACTGAAATGTATGCCTCTGTTATCTGGGCGGGCTCCCAATTTCAACACCTAAAAGTAAAAAGACTAAATGTATGCCTCTGTTATCTGGGCGGGCTCCCAACTTCAACACTTAAAAATAAAGACTGAAACCAACATATCCTATTTGAGGGCGGATGAACCCAACATATCCTATTTGAGGGCGGACGAACCCGACATATCCTATTTGAGGGCGGATGAACCCAACATATCATATTTGAGGGCGGATGAACCCGACATATCCTATTTGAGGGCGGATGAACCCAACATATCCTATTTGAGGGCGGATGAACCCGACATATCCTATTTGAGGGCGGATTAACCCAACATATCCTATTTGAGGGCGGATGAACCCAACAGATCCTATTTGAGGGCGGATGAACCCGACATATCCTATTTGAGGGCGGATGAACCCAACATATCCTATTTGAGGGCGGATTAACCCAACATATCCTATTTGAGGGCGGATGAACCCAACAGATCCTATTTGAGGGCGGATGAACCCGACATATCCTATTTGAGGGCGGATGAACCCAACATATCCTATTTGAGGGCGGATGAACCCGACAGATCCTATTTGAGGGCGGATGAACCCGACATATCCTATTTGAGGGCGGATGAACCCAACAGATCCTATTTGAGGGCGGATGAACCCGACATATCCTATTTGAGGGCGGATGAACCCGACAGATCCTATTTGAGGGCGGATGAACCCGACATATCCTATTTGAGGGCGGATGAACCCAACAGATCCTATTTGAGGGCGGATTAACACGACATATCCTATTTGAGGGCGGATGAACCCGACATATCCTATTTGAGGGCGGATGAACCTGACATATCCTATTTGAGGGCGGATGAACCCGACATATCCTATTTGAGGGCGGATGAACCCGACATATCCTATTTGAGGGCGGATGAACCCAACATATCTTTAAGACTTGAAAATGTCTTACCTCGAATACTTGCTGGGGATTGGGATGAATTTTCATTTTCTACCTTCCCCATTTTTTATTATTATTCTTTTTTATTTATTTATTTATTTATTTATTATTATTATTATTATTAGCTTCCTCCTTTGAAGTCTAACCGCTGAGGATACCGACTTTCCAACCTTGTGTTGGACCCCTCGCAACTGCTAGGGATAACACTGTTGAGGAATTATTTACTTACCTGTTGGGGGGTAAAATGTTATCAGCTGGGGGTACCTGACTTCCAGAAAATTTTCTAAATGGAAGGAAAATTTTCTGCCCCAGTTTGATAATATCCCTTGTGGCATGCGTTTCTGCCTCAATGTCATTTCCCTTACCTGTTTCAAATCAAACAAAATTGTTAGTTTAAAACATGGTGGTTGGTTGTGATACTCCTGCTGGGATGGTTTTCCCTTTCTCCCTCCTTGCTATGTGTTCCACAACTTGTTGGGGATGATATTATGTGCTGGGGATAATCCCTTCCTGCTGGGGATATCCATCTTCTTTTGTGGCATAGCTCGGAAACTGGCATTTTCCCGACCTTTTAGTCTAGTATGGATTTCGCCCAATCATGCTCACTGCTTTCCTTGCTTTGTTCATGGGCCTTGGCCTTGAGGCTTATAACTTTTGATTAAGGCAATGGTATCCCTCTTGACGCTTGTCAATCCTTCTGTCAATTCCCTTTGCTGGGGATATCTTTTTTGACACTGGCCTCGCGCTTGTTCCTCGCTGACTTTACCATTTGGATATACTAGTCAGATCTCATCTTGGAAAGCTGATGGCATATTTTGAAATCATTTCATACTTGTTCTGACCGGACAGACTCTATTGGGGAAATTTTTTATGAAAGGAGAAAGATAAAAGATACAAAACAAAAGACAAAGGAAACGATGACTCTTTTACAAAAGAAACTATAAATAAAAATCTATCAAACGCAGATACCGACTCTAATGGCCATGACATGCATATAGGGCCTATCCTTTACCGTCAATCATCTTTTAAGATCTTCAATTGGCGATTCCCCCTCTGATTCTCAATCTTATTCGACTTGTAGTGCCCGAAGGGTTTTCACTATCAAGTCTCTCTCATTTTTGGGTTCTTCTCTCAGCTTTCCTCGCCTTATGGTGCCTGTGAAGGTTTTCACCAATAAGACTCTCTCGTTTTATATCTCTCTCCAGCTGGGGGGATTTGGAGTGTTGCCGGTATGACTCTTTCTGTTGGAGATTAGAGTCCTTTCTGTTGTGGAACAGAATGTTATGTTCACCGGTAAGACTCTTCATTTGTCCGACTTGGCATTTTTTAAAGACTGATCAGAAGGTCTTTCTTTGGACCGTAACGTGGGTTTTGGATAGGCTAGAAAGAAAGGGTATAAAAGGCTCAAAAATATATGAATTTTGGGTTATTAGTTACAACCTTCGGAATTAGATTTATTTACAACAAACGCAACTTTTGCCCCAGTTTCTTGCTTGGGGATATTTTAATTGATTTTTTCCATTTTTCAAAACTATGACCGAGCCGTGAAGCGCCTACGTATCCTCTTTGAGGAATCAGGTCAAACGTAGTTCCCAATTCCTCTTTTCCATTTGACTTTCTTTTTTTTCTTTGTTATCAATTTTCTCATTTCTTATCTTTCTTTTCTTTTTCTTTTGCTTTTTTTTCTCTTTTTTCGTTTTATTGTTTTCTTTCTTTCTCTTTTTTTCGTTGTTACTGATTCCGAACGAGGGATACGAAAGAAAAATAGATAAGGCTCAAAAGGGGTAACGAAGGATAAAGTGTTTAGGTAGAAGAACAAAATGCCTTCGTCATTTCAGTCTTCAAAACATGCCAAGTGCAAACAACACACTTTAAATTTGTAGTCTCTTCTGATGGTGCTGGACTTGACAATTATGTTAAACATTTTATTTTTCCTTTGTCATTTCTAAGCACCGTTGGGCGACACTCTCATTATCATGACCGACCCTCATGCCAATTTGGCGAATCTTGCTTTTAACGGTTTTCTTTGTGCTTAACTTGCCCCAGTTCCACATGACTCGAGCTCTGAATAATCTCAAACCGTCTTTGTTTTCTTTAAATGGTCTGATCGCCTTTCCAGGGTTTGGATTAACTTTTAAGATTAGGCCCAAACTGGGTGCGCATGTTATGTCCCTAGAATCGGCATCGAACAAAAAATGGTAAAAGGACTAAACAAAAAGATGACTGGAAATAATAAAAGACCGGACTTTGTATTAGACTACCGGTGAAATGGTTTAAATAACAAACAAACAAAACAATCCAGAACAAAATCCTAAAAACAAACTGGACAAGACAACATCCGACCCATAACCCTAATAATCCGAACAACAGAAATGACAACAAAATGATCCACCACAAGCTTCTCTCTTGCTGACCCAGGAACAAAACGTCCTCCCACTTTATCAAAATTGGCATTTTAGCCACTGAGCTTTGCATCAATACTGCCGAGACCATTACCAGCTTCAACCTCATCAACCTCCGTCGGCAAATTCTCGAGGAGGTTCGAGTGCTCCATGTCACTGTTATTAATCGCAACCCGCCCTTCTCGGATCATTTTCTCTACTTCCCTTCTCCAGCTATGACAGCTCTCAATGTTGTGCCCTATGACATTGGAGTGGTAGGCGCATCATGCTGCCGGATCAAAGCTCCTTGCAAGCGAATTTATAGTACATGCGGGGAGTGGCTCAATCGAACCAGCATGCCTTAGCCTTTCAAACAGACTGGCATAAGATACCCCGATGGGGGTGAGAGCCTTTCCTCGTTTCAGCAACCTCTTCATTCTTGCATGTTGACAGGGCCGGAAACCTGATCTAGATGGCTTTTGATGGGCTTGTATGGGTGGGTAAGCATTTCGTGGAGTCGGGTCCCTGGGAAATGAGGTATGGCTTTTAAGGTCACGGGGAAAGAAATGGTGTTGGGGAGCGGAGAAGCATTGAGGAGTGATGGAGCTACTCGGATAGCTAGGAAAGCTGCCATAAGTGGGTTGGGATGGAGAGTATGGGGGATCTTCCATTATGGTGTTGGGTGCTTGGGAATTGACCGAGTTCAAGAGACTTGGCGGTGGAGGGGGTGGTGCTTTTCCTGTTATCCATGCCTGATACATGTCTGCCACATGCTGTCTCAGCATTTTCACTTCTTCTACCAACCCGTTGTTCCGTTCGACCAATTGTTGTCGGTCATCAGTACCGACCCACTCGGTTCTGTGGTTCTGAGCCATTGTCCTTTGATTTTGCTTTGCAGGGAGGAGTTACCACAACCAACCACTCTCTATATATGGACATATCAAAGGGAAGTCATCACGTTAGTGTTAGGGCATTGGACAGACAATCATATATCAAAAATGTACCCAAGCAGTTAGGCAATTGTGCCCCCGGAAAATCTTCCACACTCTCTTTTATTTATTTATTATTATATATTTATTTTATTTTATTTTTTTTATTTTATTATTTTTTCATTTTAGTGGTGGTCGAATCTTATGGAGATTGCCTACGTATCATGTCCCCGCATGAATCAGACCTTGCGTAGTTCAGACCATAAAAGATAAACAATAATGAACATTTTTTCAATTTCATATTAAAACAAACTGGGTTTCAAGGATTTAATTATTAACCCACAACTTGAAAATCGAACAAACCGCATATTCTAGTCAAAAGATTTATAAACTTCAAAACAAATGGCCAACTTCCTTCCTCCGTTTGCTAATTTTAACCAAATGGTTATTTTTTGCAAATGTGGCCCCTTCCAATTTTCACATGAATTTTGAGGCCGGGGAGGGGTATTTTATAACACTTTACACATTTGTCCATTCTTTTACGAAAATAACCTTTTGACAACTGAAAGATACTCTAAGGCTATTTCGGCAAGAACGGTTTAAGACGCGGCCGAAGCTGGCTCGGCTTATTATGACAAAATTCAAACGGTATTCACCTTACCGCTGACTCTTTGTTTTTTTTCCAAATTATAATGAAAACTTAGTGCTGCAAACACGGCCCTTCAGCGCCTCGGGGACGAAGATTTTTAAGGTTGTGTGGGTCAACTGGACCAAATCTTAAAAAATGACCCAAAGATGGCTGTTTATGCAAAGTCAGCCTTCCGGCGTCCCTTTCGGGAACATTCGGCTATGTCTTGATAAAACAGCGTCACCCGACTTCTTTATGGCAAAATTAAAATTTTGACATGTTTTTCTTTTTATTTGTTTTTGGCTATTTAGCAAAAAGGTGGGTTGGACATCACCCGACTTATTTATGACAAGATTAAAATTTTGATTTTTGGCTATTTTAGCAAAAGGTGGGGTTGGACCCGATGAGGGTTGCCTACGTATCTCACATCCAGTGAGAATCAAACCCGCGTAGTTCGGGCAATCAAGAATGAGTAGAGAAACTAACTCTTTTTTTTGTGAATTTGTGAAAGAACTGCTTTAAGAACTATTTAAAAACTGTTTGATTGGTTTTCTTTTAAAAAGAAATACTTCTAAGATATATTTTTGAATTTTCATTTGCTTTTTTTTTATTCTAAAGAAGAAGAAAATATTTTTCGGAATTTTACCTTTAATAAAAGAAATGCTTTTTTTTTTGAATTTTGAATTTTCTTTTCAATTTTGAAAGAAGAATCAAAATATTTTCGGATCTGTTTTTTTTATTATTATTATTATTTACACAATTAGCGAGACTTTCTAAAGAAGTCAATAATGGAAAATATATTCGAATTTTTTTTTTGTTTTTGAAAATTGGGGTTCTAACAACTTCTCTAAACCTTTGGCAAGACAAATGTACTTGCAACACATGAAGATATATATACATTTTTGGAAATAAAGGAAAACTTTTTGGATTTGTTATATATAACATATATTTGCAATAATTAAACCCCTTTCAACGCCCAACTCTTTTTTTTTTATAACCTAAATAAACTTTTGGACTTTTTGACATTTTTTCAAAACAAGACTGCTAATAAACAAACTAATAAGACATTTTTCTTTTTTGAATTTTCATGCTTTGTTTTATTTGTATTTTTATTTTATTTTTTATATTTATTATTTCTTTCAAAAATGTGGCATGGGAGACATAATGATTTCCAAGACTTTTTGGATTCCGCAAATGCTCCCCATGCGCTTTTCCCAACATATGAAGCGTGGGGGACATATGGGAATTCCAAGACTTCTTGGATTCCACAAATGTTCCCCATGTGCTTTCCCAAAAAGCAAGCGTGGGGGACATAGGGAATTCCAAGGCTTCTTGGATTCCACAAATGTTCCCCATGCTTTGATTAAAATAACATCATGCTGGAAATGACCAAATGACCCATTCGCCCTTGACTAAATACAACATGTAGCACATAGGATGCCGAAAGATGGTCTATTATTTTCAGGTTGCTTGTCCTAGACGGACCCAACCCCTATGTTGAGTCCCCTAAGTCAAATGCACATGATGCAAATAAACGTTCCTACTAGGGATCCGGCATGTGGCTTTGTTATACTAGGTTCAAAAACCTAGGTCGGTGTTCTAGACAGTGTACCCGAGCGGACAACTCGAGCTGAGGAAGGAGCTCCTTTCCGGGAACCAAAAGGCCAGCCGGCTTAGAAACTTTCCGAGCCTCTTTTATTTAGGGTATGACACTAACAGAATAGGGAGTCTCAACCAGTAAGCACATCCCCGGAGGTAAGAAGAGAAAGGTTTCGGCACAGTTTATATACAGTTCAAATAATATCAAAGCGGTAAAAGCAGCATTTAGCACATTAGGCTCAAAACATGTAATAATCAGATAATAAATAAAGCCAAATAATAACAATTATTCTAAGCTTGAATTCTTAACCCTGAACCAGTGGTTCTAGGTGGACAATCCCCAGCAGAGTCGCCAGAGCTGTCACACCTCCTTTTTCCGCACCCGCGGGGGTGCAAGGGAGTTTTTTCCAATTAAAGGACAATCGAAACGGGATTTGTTTATTTATTTCAGAGTCACCACTTGGGAGATTTAGGGTGTCCCAAGTCACCAATTTTAATCCCGAATCGAGGAAAAGAATGACTTCATATTACAATCTGCGTACCAAAAATCCGGATAAGGAATTCTGTTAACCCGGGAGAAGGTGTTAGGCATTCCCGAGTTCCGTGGTTCTAGCACGGTCGCTCAATTGTTATATTCGGCTTGATTATCTGATTTTATACAAGTATGAACTTATGTGCAAATTTTAACTTTTAACCGCTTTATTATTATTGTTTTTACAAGAATGTGAACATCGCTTAAAACACGTCTTTGGACTGCGTCACATGAAATGCACCCACAATCCGGAACGCATCTTATTTGATGTTTTGAGATTTGGCTTTGGGTTGCATGAAATGCACACCCGAGCTTAAGAAAGTAAATTATTAAACACGCGCCTAAAGAGACTATCGCGTTATTATTTTGCGGAGGCCGTGAAATTCGCTAAACGACCCTCCTGAATTCTAAGTAATTTTAAACAAGTATTTACTGAGGGCCCCGCAAGTTGCATTTTTTGTTTGTCGAGGCTCGTCCCATTTGTTATTTTAAAAATGAATTTGCAACGTCATGAAAATGCATCTCAGACCACGTCACAGTCAATGCACCCGTGATTAGAGACACATTTCGATTTCGTTGAGATTTAGATTTGGGTCACATAAATGTGCACCCGAGTTTAGGAGAATTAAATTATTAAAGGCGCGCCTAAAGCAACTAGCGCATTATTATTTTGGGTAGGGCCGTGAAATTTACTAAACGGCTCGTCCCGGAATCTAAGTATTTAATATATACATTTAGAGGGCCCCACAGCTTGTGCATTTTTCGAGGCTCGTCTCATTTTTATTAAAGGCAAGCCTAAATACAATTATGATTTTCTACCCATGACGTCATCTGAGGTTGAATGAAAACAACGATTCTAATAAGTAATAATATCCATGGTAAAATGAGAAAAAACGATTCAACCAAGAAGACTCACAGACCGTTCATACGTTCTCACATTTACTTTAAGCATGCGGTAACTATCCATAAAATAAACATTTTTTAACAAAATAACAAAAATTGCATTCGACATTCATCAATATCAAATACTCTCATTCGCGTTGAATCATAACATGCGAAACGAACAAATGAAACAAAGGAACGAAGAACACCAACCTTCAAACCTCGACAATTCTAGAACGGCAAACAGTGCCTCCTACGGAACTCGAACCGGACTTCACTCGACGAGGAACAATGATAAAACCTCGGACGAACACCTCGACGTACCGGACCTCGAAGAACCAAAGTCGACCTCGATGGACTGCACGACGATAGTGAACGACCAACGATAACTGGGCTGATTGGCTGTCGACTGGTGGTGTTTGACGACGAGGGGTCAGCTGGGGCGTTGCTGGATAGGTAACAATGGTGGGTCGTTTGGTGGTATTCCGGACGTGAGGATGGATGTTTGATGGTGTTCCGACGTTGATGGATTAGGGTTCCTTGCTAAGTTTTTCTTGGTGAAGAAGAAACAGCTATGGAGGAGTGGTCATGGTCGATGGAACTGGCGTTGGTTTTGGACAGTCGACGATGGAGGGGGGGAGCTGGAGGTTGACGGTGAGTTTGACGAGTGAAGCAGCGAGGGTGGACTGCCGGTGGTTGTAGGACGCCGGGTGGTTTTTGCGTTGGGGGGGTAGGGATCGTTTACAGTAGGTGTTTGGACGTGGGGGGTGGTGGTTATGGCATTCGTTTGGTGGTGGTGCTGAACTGGGTTGGGGTCACTGGTTTTGTCGGACGTTTGGTGGGTTTTCCTTCTTCTTCTTTAGGAAGAAGAAGCTTGAACAGTGGAAGGGTCGACGAAGGATGAATTAGGGTTCAGTAGGTCTTTTTGATTTTCAAAGGAGGAAGAAGAAGCATGAACAGTGATTTTGGTTTTTTCTCCCTCTTTTTCAAAAGTCCGTTTGTTGGTCCTCTTTGTCCGTGTTTTGTAATGCTTTGCCAAGAAAAATGAGCCCCACGCGTGGTGGGGTTCAAGGTTTATGTCCCCCACGCGTGGTGGGGTTCCCCATGTGTCCTGGACACGGTTTATTATGGGTTAGGTCCGAAATTAGGCCTAAAACCGGGTAGTTTGAACCCGAATATTATTCTTTTGCCCGGACCCGAGAAATAGAAAAACGTTGCTTAACTAGTCCTATGTAAGCAAAATAGCTACTAAAATAAGACTAATTATTTAAAACAAAACTATATTATTTTTTTAATATTTTTTCAATATTTAAAATAACTACAAAATATTAATAAAACTATTTTTTTTGTAATTTTCGTTTTTTATATAAAGATAGAATATAAAGTAATATTTTTGTATTTTTCCAAAATTAAAATGACTATAGAATATTAATAAAACTATTTTTTGTAATTTTCGTTTTTTAATAAAGACAAAAATATGAAGTAATATTTTTTGTATTTTTCAAAATTATAATGACTGCAAACATTAATAGAACTATATATATATTTTTTGTAATTTTCGAATTTATATAAAGTACCAAAATAAAGTACAATTTTTGTATTTTTCAAGTTTATGAGAGATACATAAACTAAAATTTATATATATTTTTTGAAATTTTTCTTTTTGCAACGAAATAAAGTAAAAATAGTTAAAATAGCTATACTAGACCCAATTTCACATATTCACGCTAAAAATGTGAAAATTCTCGGGGAGGGTCAAAAATCACGTGCTTACAATATTTAGCTTACAACAGCTCAACACACCCCAATCGATTCATACCCAAAATGGCGACTATAGTAGTGTCAAACACCCCGAAAATATTACAAAGAATGACTAATCCATCATTTAGTCATTATGTGGTGTTTCTCCGCACCATTTCTCCTGCAGAAACTCCATCAAATATCAGCAAAATATACAGCCCCAAAATATACACGAAACAGCCCACAAAACAGTCCATTACAAATCAAATAACTCGAACTCACGACTTCCGATCACCGTCCCGTGAGTTCTAACTATTATGTAATGACTTAATCAACATTCCTTGATATTTAAGATCTTACAACCAGAAATTAGGCATTTTTATTAATTTCAAAATACCTTCTAAAACTCAAACTATAAAGAAAAAAAGGTGATATAGCGATACTTACGTCGCAGGGATCATTTTGATGTTATCGCTACTTGATTTCGCGCCCCGGATGGTAGTATCGTTGAAAATCCTTATGGAGGACTTGAGGGTGAGTTTAGGGGTGTTATATAGTTGAGATCTCTGGAAAAGTAAAGTAAGAGACGAGACAGAGAGATAAACATCCCATTTTCTAAAAGTCAAAAAGGTACCACATGCCACTTTCTCACTGGCCCTTTTTCAAACACTTATATCTTTTTATCCGGATGTCGTATGAACGAACTGTTAAGAGCGTTGGAAACTACATTCAAAGACCTTCAATTATATGTCCCAAAAAAACATTATATAGCACACGAAATATATTTCTCAAAAAAATTCAATTACAAGGCAAATCCTTAGCCGGTTTTTCCGCAACATAGATCCGATTTTTCTCAAACTTTATACTTCATATACAAACATCATATATAGTTATATCATGGCTTTAAACTCATTTAAATTATGGTTAACAAGTCTCATATTCATCTTAATTTACTTAACACTTCGGCAAACCTTTCTTATCCTTGTAGAAGGATTTCATACTTTTTGAGTTTACATTAGATAATCCTATAATGATAGTAACGTCTGAAGTACGGGGTGTAACAACATGTACCCTTATGAACATTTATCCTTGAATATTAACTCTCAAAGGCTTGCAAAAAAAAATATGGGACGTAAAATCACTTTATATAATTTCCAAGAGGATCTGCTTACATCAACGGACTTACGGCGTACTTTCACGTGAAGTTGCACTGATCATTGAGATGCATTTGAAGGTAGTGAGTTCTGGTTATTGTTGAAATCAATATGTTCCTTGTTTCTCTGTTCCTCTAAACCCTTCTGCGTTATAGAGACAAGAAAGAAAGCAACGAAACAAATCTTCTCCTCATTCCTCAAAGTTCTTTGTGTTTATATTTTCTCTCCA